>NC_090937.1:131678678-132303678 GCF_040938575.1 Ambystoma mexicanum | reverse complement strand
AGGAAATAACAGATTGCATGTGGTTTTAATTATGGGAAGGATATGGTACGTCCTTACTGTAGTTTTGGGTGCAAGTAAGGTAGATTTTACGAATGGTGCTATAGAATAGAGACTCTGATTGGGGTAGCCTGTTGGGTCAACATAAATAGAATCTATTCAAAAATATTTTGTGTGCGTACTTGCTGATTCAAAGTGTGCCTTTGGGAGCTCAGTGCTCCCAGTGACCATGTGACGCGGGCATGGATTAGTGACGGGTAAGGGCCTAAAATAGACCACAAGTTATTTTGGTTTCACAGTGGATGACAAGTGCTCCTCGCATTTGTTACACATCACCTTAATGTCTTCGGGCTGGAGCCAGTGCTGTGCTTCCTTCAGGAAGTGTGGGTTGTGTTTCCAAATAGCTGTGCGATCATGCTATTGTGCATGTTGAGTAATAGACAATGTATAAGAGTGCACATAATAACAACTGTGTGAGAGATGATCATTCAATGAGCATGGGATATTTATGTCTGAGTGAAACACAGAGCTCCCAGACACTCTGAATCAGCAACTACAATTCCCTTCGAACATGGACAGCCTTCACACATAAATTATTTTTGAATACTTTCCATTTATGTTCACCCAACAGGCTACCCCCATCGGCGGTTCTATCCTAGAGCACCATTCCTACAATCTACCTTACTTTCACCCACAACTACGGTAAGAAGGCACTATACCCTTCGCATAGTTAAAACTATTTGCAATCTTACATTTTCTAACCATGTTGTCAACCCCACCCCACCCCTCTAAACCCATCTACATGGGTTTTCCTTCCTTGGTATTATGTCAACCTTGACTTTATGTTTCTTGTCACCTACAAACAGTTGAATACACAATACAATTCATGGTTTCACTCTGGTGCCTAACCACCCACCACTTAAATGAAATATAATCCCCATCAATTTGACTGCTGATTGTCATTATTAACAACTATCTACTATTGTACTTAAAACTACACGTTAATTAATGTCAGATGTATTTATTGTTGACCCAACGACATGGTACATGCCAATGCTCAATGTTAAATCTTCCAACAAAGGTGAATTTTTGATCTATACAAACACCAAACTGCTCTCCTGATACTTGAACCATATAACAGTGCATTGCTTGAACTGTAATAAAACCTACATTCCTTCTACACGCTTTCACTGACACAATGTTAAATCACAATAATGTATGTCACTTACCTCACTCAATGTCATGTAACCGCTCACCTGTTCACATTTTCTGGTTTTAAAAACATATTATATCACACTGGTTCCTCCATATGTTTCACATGCCATTCCCTGTATACTTGTCACAGCCTTCAAAAAGACCCTGGTTGGGTCAAAACACATGTCGGCTAAACTGTGCTATTAAAAAGCACCAATATATACCACAATATTGAGCATCTGGACTTATTTTGGGTTTCTATAAAGACACAGAACTGGACTGTTTCAAACTATCTCAAGATTAGAGAACGCCTTAAGACAAAGGAAACTACCAACCAACCCAGCACCATTTTGACACAGGTCCAATACCCACACTGCCATACATGGTATGTCATCATGGCATTTTTTGGGGTTGAGAGTGACAGAATTGCTGCTTGATCCTCAGCAAATCGGTGCATGTATGTGTTGCATGCATTCATGTTGCACTGTTAGGGGTGCAGGTTGCTTGATGTGATTGGATGGACATTTGCCTATGGTGCTACGTTCACATGTGGTCAGATGCCCTTTCCATGGCCTGCCTTCAGGATGCACTTGGTTCGCTGCTTCATTGGTATTGTGATGTGCAATGGGTTGTTTCCATATGCATGTTGCAATATGACAACATGCTATGTTTACATGTGAGTGTCTCATCATTGTGACTTCTCATTTTGCTTTCACTTGTGAGACTACATTCATCCTGATTCCAAGTAATTGGCCTGTATGTGTGAGACAGTTGCTTATTGATTTATGCTGGCAACATGCAACTGATACTATTGAGGGGAGCACACATGCTGTGCTGTGGAGCTGCAGCCCAGGGACAAGGCCACCAGACACAGGCGCAGACCCCAGGTATGCCCAGTTGTGTCTACCTTTTCTGAGGGCGATGTGCCTGGGGAAGCATCCCATACATCTGGCAATGCTGCTGAGTGGGAGTCCCAGGAATCCATCATAGTGGTGGACACATCTGCAGCAGTGGGGCTGGGTGGTGGTGACCTTGCAGCACGGGGGCCCAAAGTCATGGAGACCGCATTGGAGGTATATGGGTTGATGGAGGAGGATAAGGAGGAGATAATTTCAGGCTTGCCTAGTATGTCATGTGGGGGTGCAGAGGGGGGTGAACACTTGGCCTTGAACCAGGAGGATGTGCAGTCCACCGTGGAGGGGTCAGCACAACCTCCTATTCCAGGGCAATCTGATGCAGCACTATCCACATTCACTGATGCCTCCACCCAGACAGAGGCCACACTTTCAGTGGATGGGTCCATCCCTGATGAGGTATTGCTCCTGCTGATGGGTGGCTTGAGGTTGCAGTCCTCTATGCGGGATGATGTGCAAGCATATAATCTGTGTGTAGAGCATCACGGGCAGACGGGCTGATGGGCTGCTTCTTTTCACAACTGCCAGCAGCACAGCTTTCCGGTGGTCTCTCTGGACAGGCCACTGCAATGGCCCCTCCTTCTCCTTCTCATTCATACCCCAGTCATCCTTAACATAGGCCTCCATGACAATTACCACCATGGTCTCATGCGCCCCTTCCTCACCATTGGCCAGGCTGGATGTGCCTTTGTCCCTGGTGAAGGTGGAACTCCATTATATGGCAGATGAGGTTGTCACTGAGACTTCCCAGGAATTATAGTGGAACAGGCTGTTGAGAAACCCCAGGCACTTGAGGCCAGTGCAGGTACTGTTCTCCCCTGATGGTGACTGTCACCCAGTCAGTGGGAGTACCTGCGCTGCAGATGCATTGCCAGGCAGCAGGAGATGTTGACACTGGGGAGGCAAATCCTGGAAGGCATTGTCAGAAGGAGGAGGCAAGGTGGTGCACACATGGTGTAAGTGAGGCAGGAGGCACGCTGGCGCCTGTAGAGTCTGATGTCAGCAGTTTGTGAGTCAACAGGAGGAAGACAGTCAGCAGACACATGATACAGCAATAGCCAGGACCAGGGCCGAGGATGAGGAGAGCATGGCGCAGACAAGGGCTGCCATCCTGGAGGATTCTTGCAGAGCAGTGGAGGAGATTGAGAGTGGGATGATGGAGGCCCTGCAAGCGCTCCAGGAAAAATGGAGACCTACCTGCAGCAGGCAGAAGTGGAGGCTGGCTCACCTTGGCTGAAGCATTGTCAGATATAGGCATGGTCTAACCTGCTGACCCCTGTATATAGTTCAGTAGTTGTAGGGTTCCTTTATTATATTTATTTTTTCAGTGATTATTTATTTGATTGCATTATTGTACCCAGTTTTTCATCAATACAGTTTATTTATGCCATTCAACACCACGGTTTGCTGTCTCTTTGTCCATCCACAGTGCTTGTTTGTACATGATCTCCAACTAGGTATGTCCTATGGCTGTCATGTGTGTTTAGGGCACATTCTTTGGTTCATGTTTGTACTTGCCTTTTTGCTGGGGGATATGTGTGAATGCTTCATGTGTGTCTTATGTTTTCGGTTTGATGCCTTCATGGGAAATGTACATATGTGGACAATGTTAGATGTGGGCAGATGACACCTGGTGCTTGGCTGCTTCCATGCTTTCCAGTACAGGCATGTTGGTCAATATTGTACATGGTGTGCATGGGTGTGTCTAATATATATGCTGTGGTTGGCCTGACACTTCCTTTTTACATGTTTTCATGGGTGTTGGGTCATGTTCGGGGATGTTTTAGGTAGGCCTGGTGGCATTTATTTGATTGACCTGCCCAAATGGCCATGTGGACATATGTTTAACAAATAGGGAAGTTAGCCATGCAAGTGTGGAAGTGGCAATGGATGGTTGCCTGATGTCATTTATGGTACAGTGGCATTGAATGTTTTCTGTCTGTATTTTACTGTTGGTTGAGTATGTATTGGATTGTGTGTCTAATGGTGATGTTGTGGGGAGACATATGGAGATGAGAAGTATGCTTCATGATGTTTTGGGTCACTCATTGAGGATAGGTATTCATTTGTTTAGGTGTCTGGCCAGATGTTGGACAGAGTGGGGATGTCTGAGGTGTTTGCTGGCAGCTCATTCACCTCTGGACAATTCACTTCTCAGGATTTCTGTTTCTTGGACATTTTATTCCTTTATGCTATCACTGCAGTTTAGACGGCCCTTTGGCACTTGCTTGTCCATGTGGAGGTGCTCACACTTTCAACAGCTCTGCTTCCAAGTGATCATGTGAAAGGTACATTTTATTACTGTCATCTTCATTTCTGATGTGTTTCATTATGTTCTTATGGACATGAAGTGGGAGAATGGAACAACAGGCTCTCGCCAATCCCCTCTCGCGCTTGGCCTAGAGGATCACGGCCTAGGCACCCGCCACGAGAGGAGTTTGCCTATCTACCAGACGACCAAATACCCTGGTACAGGAACATACGGATGTGCCCACCCACCTGCCCAGCAGCCCGCCCTGCCCATGCCGACACCTGCGGCATGGATCAACTCGACTAAACCAACACATCGTTAGAGATGCCATGACGACCTAGCCAACGGTCAGCACACCTGTGCAAACATGCACACTGGACACTCCCACACCAATCCACACGAAGAACATACTCAGTGCTATGACGTAGGCGACGGACACACCCACGGACGTGCATCTTTATTTTTTTCCACACAGGCTCTCAAATGCAGAAACGCAAGACGCATAATGAACTTATCAAAAAGGCTTGCTCACGCTTCTTCTAAAACCATGTACCATAATGAAGAATATAACGGAGACACGATACTGGGGATAGAGCAATATGATACCGTAACCTAAAGCCTGTGCACCAAACGGTTCCACCTATGCACCAGGCCCAAGTAGGCCGCAAGCAAAGCAAAAGCTTCCATGAACATTGAATGAGCAAGAGCTCGGTTGCTGACCCTGCAGAATGAGCCCGGCGAAAGTAGACAGCCAAGGGCACAATGTTGCAAACTCGCATGCCGCAAGCCAACGCCAAGGTCACACCTGCAAATTAAACCAGGCACACAGTGGAAAAAACAATATTAATTGTGCAGAATTCTGTCTCAACCACGGTCGCACCTCACGTGACCAAGCCGAACCTGACAGGGTGCCAAGCCCAGGAGGAAGGAGACGCCTGGATCCCACGTTTCAAGACACAGGCAGATACAATTAAAAGACTCAATGGACATCTGCGACAGTGGGAGTAGTCGGCCTTCCAGCATATGAATAAATCCTCACATTGTCTGCACCTACCCATAGTGAAACATTGTTGCGAATGACAGGTGCACCGCGAGCTGGGAACAGCGATGGTCCCAGGCTGGGAGGCTCGCGAGTGGACCAATCAGAACATGGGGCTCTTATCACTGACGCCATTGACATTGACCAATCCTTAGGGGTCTTCATGTAACAATTTTCATGTATCAAATTGAAGGGACAACCCAAGTATACCACCTGACTGACCCTCACCCACTAACACCGTTCTCTATACGTATGCTATACTAACCCTACCACTCGAGCAACCAATCCAGAGTGGAGATAGGTTTTTTGCTAACTTTCCAAGGTGACGCAAGTAGCGCGTCATACTAAGGTAAAAAGGGCCTGTGAGCCCCACGATTGTGTGTGTGTCAGGACGGACGCGTACGATCCTTGACCCATCCCTGCCGTTTTGTCTAATAAACAGCAGAACCACCTTGCTTCTTGCGTGTGTCTCATACTCTGTTGGTTTTGGGATATACGGGAGGAGTTGGGGCCTCCCTGCCCGGAGGTCTGCGGATGGCCCGGCCGACCCCGGCAGAATTTCCCCCCGACAAGTTGGAGGCACTGCTGAGATCTGTTTAAGATCTGCTTTTTATTTTATTTTTCCAAGTACTCCCGTTGCGAGGAGGCCTGGCGGCGCGGCCCCCTCTGCCGCTGCCCCCTTCTGAGGACTATAGGACCATCGCGGAACTGCGAGAAGACCGGACAGCGCAATCCGGATATTGGCCTTCGGGAGCCGGTTGAGAAGTATCCCGCCCGCGGTTGGCGAGTGTCCAGACGTGGTCCAGACGAGGGGAGGTGGCGAGCCGCTTGGAGGGGTGCACGCAGTCGAGCGGCCGCACATCAGGAGAACTTGGTGAGTATGCCACGCACAACAAGCAACATGAAATTGTGAGGGAGGGGGGAGGAATTAAATACGATAGGTGAGAGGTGTTGCACAGGTGCGCGGCGAAGGTTTGACAATTTAGTGTTGACAATGAAATGAATGGTAGCCGAACGAGTGCGAGAGCAGTCGGCTACGTTACGCGAGAGAGGGGGGCGGAGCACGAAAACATCACGTGCGGCCGCTTGTAGACACTGATCGGCCTAGGTCGCGACTACGTGTAAGGGTGTGTGTGTGCGCGGTTTCCTACGATTTGGTAATTATTGATCAATGAGTAGATGAGGATCCCTATTGATCGAGCAAGAAACTCGATAGGTAGATGACGTTTCCCTGTAGACGGTAGCTAGCTGGTTGCCCAATACGGAAGATAATTGGCTGGTTAAGCCCTCCTGTCGAGGGGCGTATCACACACGAGGCGACGCAGCGTGCGCTGTCCGATTATATTATTGATTACCTTGTTCCAGGAGTGACAGGAAGACAGCTGTGAGGTTAACGGGGGTAGATTGCAAGTGTATTAAGAACTTACCAGTAGTTTGAAGAGATCGGTGACGTCACCAGTAGGACTTTCATAGGATATCCCGAGCACAAAGCATCTTTCCTTCTGAGAGTGGTGGGGAAGAGAGTTGTGGTAAGGGAGTGGAAACGGAGATAAACGGTAATGAGTTGATCGGGGGAAGGCGAAACGGGGGACGTGGCTGCGCACGGAGAACGCCGGCCACGGCAAGTGTAGAAGAGGGAGGAGGAGCAAATGAAAATAGGACGACTGTATAAGAACGTCACAAGGGGTACCCAGCCGCAGGGGGCTACGTGCGCCTCGGCCGCAGGGGGCCGTAAGGGCGTTCTGTAAAGGAAGAAAAGAAAGAAAAGAATATACAAACGTAAATACTATATTTTAACATATTTTCCTTAGCAGACTATCGCAAGTCCCCAAATTTACGGGGCCAGGTAAAGGTAGAAGGCTGTGTATTGTAAGTGTTAGTAAGATAACAGCTACCAAATAGGGGAAGGATAACAAGTGGAGCGCTACTATGTCATACGGGGCAGGATCGGGAGGGTGGGGGAACACCCTCACTACCCCACTACAACACATATGTAAAACACTGTCACCCCATAGGGAGAAACTGATCAAGTATAGCATAGAGTGGACACAGGGGACGGACAACAAAATGAAAACACCATGGCCGCCTAATGGTAGCTTCGATCCATATACCCAACATTCACTATTAAACCATCTGCATAACACATACAAGGGGAAGAAGTTGACACACCACGAGGATGCGTTTAACTTATGGAGGATGTTCCAGGGGTCCCGACCAGGACCAAATGGAATGTTCACTGTGGGGGAAACACCGGAAGAAAAAGAGATTAAGGAGGAAGGAGAGAATGGGGAAAAGGAGAGTGAAGGCCCAAAGAACACGGGGAACGGACAAGAGGGAGGAGAAAAGAATAATAACTCAAAAGAAAATGAAATAAAAAAGGAACAGAGCGACGATATACCCCTAGCGAAGGTAGTGAAAACAGAGGGGGGGGTTGTACCCTTTAAGAGAACTAGGAGAAATAGAAAGAGAACAGTTAAGGGCGGCTGAGGGGTACTCGAACTCGGCATACAGCCCGCCACCATATGCAGCTCATAGGAAGGTGCCAGCAGGGGAGGGGAGGACTGGAGAAGAGCAAACTGCGGAAATAGGACATGATGAGTGGGTAGCTGCGCAGATACTATTAAAATTACGAGGTTCATTAACAGGAGAAGAGAAGGAGGTAGTAAGGAAAATGGACGAGGATAATACCAGGGAGAGTGAAATGAAAGGGGAAGAGCTGTTACGACAAAAGGAAGAGATTTTGGAGGAACGACTAGCAGAGTTAAGGGATGAGCAGAATGAACTGATCAAACAGCTCGAGAGGGAGGAAAGAGAGAGAGCGAGGGAAAGGAAAGAAGGTAAGAACGAGTTGGAAAAAATAAGGGAACGAACTGAGGAGCAAAGGAGAGAAGCCGAAAGGGTAAACGCAGCAGCAGAAAGGGTGTCAAGAGCAGTACTACGAGAGAGGAAAAAGGAAGAAGAAGAGAAAGAAAAAGAAATGGCAATGTAGAAGAAGAGATTACTATCAGAAACGACTACGAAATACGAAGAAAGGAGGGTGATAGAGAGTATATTAGAACGGGAGAGGGTGAGATGGGAAAAGAAAAAAGAGGATTAAAAGATATTGGAAAAGATGAGTAGTGAAGTAATGGAGGAATTAAAAAGGAAAAGGGAGGAAATTGGTAGAGAGATGGAGGAGAGAAATGAAGGGGAAAGACAAGATAGGAGAGGGGAGAGTGAAGTAAGGAGGTATGTATATAGAGACACAGAAGTAGCAACAACATCAGCGCAAAGGGGAGCGGTTGGTAAAGGAGAAAAGGGAGAACCGGACCTAATAGACTTAAAAACAGTAACGATCAAGGGGAAAAAGACAGAGTGGGGGCTGCCATTTACAAATGACTTTTGTAGTGAGGAAGAAGAAGGAATGGAGAAGGAAGGAAGAAATAGTGAAAGGGAAAGCCTAGATAAACTATAGACCACCCGGACCAATACAGACTCACCATGGATCTGTAGGAGAAAGGATGAACTGGAGAGAAGTGAGGAGGAAGAGCAAGGAATAGCGGAAAGACAGACACATGAAGCCACACCGTCACCATCACACCCTCCCCCATCCCACCCTACATGCCCAACCACCTCACGCTCATTACGTACAACCAAACTCGCGCCCTTCACAAACGAACTGACACCCTATGCAGGTAGTCTTAGAGACCTCCCTAGACGCAGGCAGGAAGGACGAATACACACGCCCACATTAAATACAGGAAATGATGAAAGAAGGGGAAAAGATGGAGAAGAAAGAGTTACGAGCAGGGGAAATACAAACGAAATTGACAATGTAGGAGAGAGGGAAGAAGAGGAGGGGTGTGAGGACTCGATTTTATGGAACCCAAGGGGTAAAACGAGACACAACGTAATGCCACTTCTGGAGAGGGGAGGGGTTGGACCACAATACGTCCCTTGGAAGCATGCAGACAAAGAAAATATAAAGTGCAGGCTCCCATCATTAAGTGGAGGTGCGGGTAAATGGATATATGAAATGGAAAAACACACCGCAGGACAGAAACTGGCAGTGGGAGATGTAAAGGGCCTTCTAATATCTATATTAGGGGATGCAGCGGATGACATTTGGAAGAGAGCGGGGTTCACTGGGGTAACAATAACAAACACATAGCACGATGGGGCACCATTCGCAAACTGCAGACATGCACTATGGCAGGCACTGAGGGTACAGTACCCGGACACATCAGACATAGGAGCAATTACCCCACGCAAGATGCGTGAGAACGAAGATCCTGTTGATTATATCCAGGAAATCCAAGAGAAGTGGCGCATGGAAACTAGAGAACAATGGGACAAAACACCAGCAATATTCTATCATATACTAGTACAAGGGCTCCCAGAAGGAGTTCAGAAACAACTGAAGAAAGTAGTGGGAATGGAAGCAAAAGCCTGGCCAGAAATACAACTGACAATAGTGCACCATTGCAGGACATGGCAAGGAAAAATGAAACAAAAGGAAGAGGACAGGAAAATGGAAGAGGCTAAACTAGTACAGAAAAAACTTACTAAATACACAATAGAAGGGGCACTAATAACTACACCTGCAACAATGACCCAAAGCCCCACACAAGTAGTGGCTGCACAAGATCCCTCCCAAATACCATCCTCACAGACTATAACACAACGGGTGCCGCCACTCCAACCATACACGACCAACATGGGAGGAGGATACTCAATGCCAGGAACTGGGTATTATAATTACAACAGGGGAAGAGGAGGAATAATTAGAGGGAGAGGATACGGATATAACACACAACAGCAGGTGGGAGGACTTAGAAATTCCTATCCCACCGGGCAACCAGTATACCAGGACAACACAGGAAGCTTTCCATGGCAGAGTAGGGAACCACCAGTGTGTTGGAGTTGTGGATTAGTAGGGCACATGTCACGCACGTGTAGAGTAAGACCAGGAACACCATCATGGAGCGAACAGGGACAACTAAGGCCCACACAGGAACAGCAGGGCATACAGCAACAGCAGACGTTGCAACAGGGAAATGAACAGCAACAACTAGTAACACAACAACAGCCACAGGCATATTCACTGCCACAACAACAGGTAGCGATAACACAACAACCCCAAGCACAACAAACACAACTGGGTAGGGTGACGGTCTTGGGACATAACCCTTACACAGGAAATGGTCAATCGTTGTACCCTCAATAGGACAGCCCACAGACGGCCTTGGTGTGTCCCATCCTGTCGGTAACACCTAATAGTGCGGAGGAACCACGCATAGAGGTAACGATAGGTGACAAAAAATTATCATTCCTTGTTGACACCGGGGCGACCCGGTCTTGCATAAGGGAAGGTATATTTAAGATGTCAGGCGAAGCCATGAACACCCAAGGATTCTCTGGGGCTAGGGGGTTGGGTCCCTTTACTGATAACATTCCCTTATCAATAGGGGATTATGACATGTCAGTCCCACTTTTATATTCTAGGGCCTCACCAGTAAATATACTGGGGAGAGACATCATGAACAGGTTGAATATGACGATCTCCTTTACGGAGGACGGCATAATTTGCTCTACTCCAGGAATTAACATGCTCACAGCACGACAAATTATGTAAGCATACTGCGGACAGACAGCGATTAGGGCTGAGCCAGTAGATGGCGAACTATTCCAGTACGGGACAGACATGGCATTTGCATGGATGCCAGGGATAGAAGGAAAGATCTGGAGGAGGCCAGCAGCCTATTTGTTCAGACCAGAAACACCAGCCAATGAACCAGAAGGAAAGGTGATTTCAGTGAACATAGAGAGCATTATAGCAACGACTGATTACATTGCGGTACATGCCCAAGACAGAGAAGGAAGAGCATGGAGGGCAGTGATAGCACTAGCAGAAGGATGTAGACTCACCCAGGTGTCAGATGAGGAGCTGTTCTCAGAAGAAAAGGAGGAAGGTGAAATGGTGTTTATGATGAGTGTGGAGATATGGCTAAGAGTGGCGTACAAACAAGTGGCACAGAAAATTGCAATGGCACTTGAGGCACCCACATCCACCCCAGTTCCCTTCTTTGAGGAGGATATGACAAAAGTACCCACATCATTATGGACTACTAGCCCCTATGACTTGGGGTGCATAAAAAGTATAGGGGGAGTAAGGATAACATTGAAAAAAGGTGCAATACTCCCCAGAGTGAAACAGTACCCACTATCAAAAGAGGCAGATGAGGGCATATATGAAACAATAACGGCCCTTATAAATAATGGCATATTGGTCCCCTCAGAATCACCATGTAACACGGCTGTATACCCAGTGCGCAAGGCTAGAGGGGGGTCTTGGCGCTTCATACAGGACCTCAGGCCATTGAACAACATAGTGGAAGCAGAATACCCCATAGCCACAAACCCGGCCACAATATTTTGTGGCATTCCAGCAGAAGCATCACGATTTACAGTGATCGACCTTAAAAATGCTTTTTTCTCAATACCATTGCACCCAGACTCACAAGATCTGACAATCTTTACTTACAGAAACACAAAGTGGAAACACACCAGATTGCCACAAGGGTACTGCGAATCACCCTCAATCTTCAACAGAGTAATACAGATGGATTTGGGTAACATTGAAGTGGAAAGCACAGTGTTGCAGTATGTTGACGACATAATAATTTGCAGCACAAACGAAAGAACATGCAGAGAGGACTCATTAAAGATGCTGACAATATTGGCTGAAAAAGGTTACAAGGTAGACATGGAAAAGTTACAGTACTGTCAGGAACAGGTACTTTACATTGGTCAGCTCATATCCCAACATGGAAGAAAGATTGCACCACAAAGAGCACAGGCCATTTCAAAAACGCCAGTGCCACAAACAGTGAGGGAACTGCAGCAGTTCCTGGGTCTGTGCAACTACTGTAGAGCATGGGTATTTGATTAC
Source organism: Ambystoma mexicanum (assembly GCF_040938575.1). Classification (NCBI taxonomy): domain Eukaryota; kingdom Metazoa; phylum Chordata; class Amphibia; order Caudata; family Ambystomatidae; genus Ambystoma; species Ambystoma mexicanum. The sequence goes on along the minus strand of NC_090937.1, from coordinate 132,291,352 downwards.
AGCTCATACATAGGACCCCTGCTTGAGGCGTTAAAGGAAGCTAACAAAGGGGAGAAAAAATTGGGGTGGACAATGGAAATGAAAGAGGCTTTTGATGAACTGAAAGATGCGATATCAACTGCTCCGGTACTGGCAACCCCAGATTATGAGCGACAATTCTTTATATTTTCACATTGCGACCCAGCAGTAATGAAAGCAGTGTTGGCTCAAAAAACAAGCATGGGCTACAAACCAGTAGCGTTTTACAGCGGCAACTTAGATCCCGTGATGTTAGGTCATTTCCCTTGCGAACAAGGTCTCGCCGCAGCTGCTTTTGCGGTAGAGAAAGCGTCAGCAATCACCATGGGGTGCCCAACCACACTATTTGTGGAACATGCACTATTTGCAATATTGAATAAACCTAAGTCCACCCTAACCACGCAGAGGGCATCAGGTTATGAGATCATCTTATCTAGAGCTGAACTATCAATTGTTAGATGTAGCACGGTCAACCCTGCAAGGTTCTTAGCAGAAGTAATTGAGGAAGGAGATTATGCACACGATTGTACGCAAATCACTGAAATGTACTCATGTACAAGAAAGGTTGAAGAGAACGCACTAGAGGGAGGTGAGCTCCTGTTCATTGATGGGTCATCAACAATTGACCAAAGGGATGGGATAAGAAGGACTGGGGCAGCGGTGGTAAAAATGATGGAGGTACCGGTGTGTGTGGCAATGAAATGTGTACAACTACCACAGCATTATTCTGCTCAAGCAGCAGAACTGGTTGCACTGATTTTGGCGTTGAAGGAAAGCTTTGACAAACGAGTGACCATATATTCTGACAGCGCATATGTTACGTCCACTGTCCACTCAGGGCTGTCGAAATGGAGAAGAAGAGGGTTTAGGAGAACTGACGGCACTCCAGTGCAACATGCTCTCTTATTGGCTGAACTAATTGAAGTAATAAATGACCCCCAAGAATTAGCTTTGGTCAAATGTACCGCACACACCCATGGAGAAGATCATGTCTCAAGAGGGAATGCAGCAGCAGACGCACATGCGAAGTATGCTGCATATTTTGGTGAGATATGGAACCCCCCAGAGTCAGAGAGAGGGAGTGGGAGGGGAATGGCTAAGGAGATGTTGATAAAAGAAGGATACACCCATCTCCCAGCCACACATATAATGGAGCTACAAGCGGCTGCACCAATGGCAGAAAAAGAAATATGGGTAAAAAGAGGATGCACAATGTCGCCAACTGATGCACTATGGCGCCAGGGTGACACTGGAAAGATTGTAATACCACTGGCACTATTGAACACCGCCCTGAGCCAACTACACCACCCAGCCCATACAGGCAAGGAAGTAATTGCAGCATGAATTAGGGAAGACTGGTTCTGCCCCGAGTTAAATTCTCATGTGTCAAATTTTATCAGCAATTGTCTCACATGTCAACAGTTTACGGCCAGTCACACTCTGAAGGTGATAAGAGGTACTATACCCCGGCCAGAGGGACCCTTCCGACATCTCCATATTGACTATGTTGATATGATCAACGTATGTCAAGGAAATAGGTATATGATTGTAGTAGTATGCCCATTCTCGAGGTGGATTGAAGCAGGGCCCTGTTCACACCCAGATGCATTCAGAGCAGCTAAATTCCTAGTGAGGGAGGTCTTCCCCAGGTGGGGAGTGTGCGAGGTACTGCGGTCCGATAATGGCCCGCATTTCGCAAACGAAATGTTCCAACACATCACATCTTTACTGAACATCAAGCATAAATTTGCATGTGCATACCACCCGCAGGCCAACGGTGTATGCGAACGCCTGAATGGCCTACTGAAGGAGGCAATTGCAAAAATACAGCAAACAACAAAGAAGAGTTGGTTGTATTGCCTTCCACTAGCCCTATTTGAGCTAAGGAATAGACCAGGTTCCGACCACCACCTCACCCCTCACGAGGTGGTTACCGGACATCAAATGCGCCTTCCCCTGACACCAACATCAAGAGCATTCACCGACCACGAAAATACTGCAACTGTTCTTAGTGATGAAATGTACCAATATGTGTCTTCTTTGATTACTAGTGTAGTGTTTGTGTCTCAACAGCTCGAGCGCACGCGGGGCGGGTCTAACAGCGATCAACAAGAAAACGCGGATAAAGAATTGGAAAAGGAAAGACTGTGCAAAGTTGCTAAAGGTGACCACGTACTACTCCGCAATTTCAACAGAAAGTGGAACAGCCCACGCTTCACTGGCCCACATCTGGTAGAGGCGGTATCAACAAGAGCAGTAAAGCTACAGGACAAACGTGCCTGGAATCACCTACACGACGTAAAGATCTTCAAACTCCAGACCCGCCCCAGCGCCACCGACAGGGCCACTGGTAGAACAGCAACAGCATCGCCAACGAAGGAAGGGACTTCTACCACAACTAACGGCCAAAGTGTCCCCATACCCTGCCACCCCCCAGATTCCCCAGAGACAACTACTAGAAAAGAAAGGGGTGATCCCCATACCGCCCACCCCATGGTCACACGATCAAAGAGTAAAGAGACTTCCGCCAGTTGAGCCCCAAACCCTCTGCCCATCGACCCCCTACCCACTGCAGTAATAACTGAACTGAAGGACATTGTCTTGCACATATACACATGTAAACACCTGAATGTTCTCTTTCTTTTCTCTCGCACATGCAGGTACAGCGTATTATTGTACTGCTAAGAAAACAGATATCTAACAAATTCACTGCCCAGGAGTAGATGGTACCCTCAGACGATAATTACCCAGAAGAATTGTCACACCAATTTGTATATGAAATAAAAAGGCAAACGTACCTGAAAAGAAGGAGGGTGCGTGTCTACTACACAGCATTCCTCTTGGCCATAGAACATTCAATGCCCCACCTCCAATCATACTTGCCTGCCCTAAGAGATAGATCGCTTAGATTGGCGTGGGAACAGCTCTTCGCCTGGGCACTGAATGACTATTTGATAGAGAGAGCTTAAAAAACAACAACTAACACTAATAACAAGCATATTGAGAATTTTCAGGCGGGCAACTTTAACATCGCAAGAATAAGCTGCCGGACTGCAGCAAGGTAAGAGCAAAATGCCGGTGAAATTAGCCTCTGTAATAAAATTGGTAGGGATTTTAATGATCACCGGGTTCTTGGCTGCCTCTGTATGGCAGAACAGCTATGCTATCAATATTATTGCTGTACCCAAACCTAATACACCCCCACCCCCAGCTGCAACAGGTGTCACGTCAGGGGGTACCAGTAAAATCCCACACAAGGAAAATAGAGTTAAACGCAGCACATACTCAGATAATAAAGGTATTGACAACTACATACAAGATTCAGCACACATCTCAAACAACATATGGTACCAACACATGACCCACATAGGTAAGCAGACAACAGAAGACAGCTGCTACGTTTGCTCATTAATCCCATACGCCATGAGCGCTTCTCGAACATTCGTTGCCACGGAAATAGAGGAAAAGATAGCACGATGTATAATATACCTGGCACTGTTCCAAACGAAAAGAAGATTTCAAGGGACAGTGGTGAAACTGGTGTGGAAAACACGAGACACATTTCCATACGAAAACAACTTCCTCAAGACTTATTTGAGTTACCACAAGAGCAGTTTACATGCTGAAGCATTCAGATACATAACAAGTGGTCCTGAAAAAGGAGAAACAAAGAAAGTAACACTACAGTACCTACCATGTGATTGGTACGCCACTGAAGTTCCTGGTAAAAAAGGATGTTGGGAAAGGCCACTGGTGACAATAACAGGGAAGGTGTTCATGGACAACAGATGGGACATAGGAGTGGTTGGCAGCAACATGATAACAAGAGAAAAGATTTCAACTATTTATGAACACAACCATAGATGTTGGATGACTTGGGTCAAGTACGTACCCATGCTCACGTGGATCAAGAAGGATGAAGACCCAATAACAATACTGCCGCTAACTGCGCCTAAGGTATGCTACCAACATAAAGGAGAGGTGGACGTAGGATACAACACCAACTGTGCAAGCGTGATGGAGTTACCTGAGGGGGGAGCAGGAACAGCAGTAGTAATGGACCATTATTGGGCCTGTGGAGAAAAGGCATACCACACACTGCCCCCTCTGTGGAATGGTATATGCACAATGGTGCACGTTAATGTACCATCACTAGTGGTACCCCAGAAACATGTGAATGTGGCGAACTTCCCCAAAATGGATGAAGGGAACAAGAGGAAGAAGAGATCTGTACAACCTCAGAAGGGGCCAGAGAACAAAAACAACGGCAATAATACTGTCCTGAATAGAAAGAAAAGACAAGGAAAACCTCTGACAGGAAATTACCTATGGGGAAGGTCGGAAACAGCACTCACTTCAATTCCGCCAGAACACAGACTATTCAGCAGAGCAGCAATGTTCTTCTCCTCAATAATACATCCAGGACTACAGGCTTATGCAAACGCCAAATGGCTCCAGATAACTCGATGGGAACTAATGATGACTATTAATTCTACAGTAAATGGATTCAACGCAATAAAAGAGGAACTGCGAGCTGTGAGGATGGTAGCACTCCAGAACAGATATGTACTGGACCTCCTCACAGCAATGGAAGGAGGAGTTTGCGCAAAGATAGGACAATCATGCTGCACATTCATCCCTGCCAACGATGCTGACAATGGTACACTGACAGAAGCAGTTTCACAATTGGCCCAGATGCACTCCAAAATGATGGATGAAAGTAAAGGTGTGAAAAAGGATGAGAGCTGGTTTTCAATATTATGGTCATGGATGCCATCTTGGATGTCAGATGGACTAAAGATTATAGTTGGATGTACTATCTTGGCTGGAGCTACACTGATCATAATAAGATTTTGGAAGGCCCGGAAGGCACGCACCACAGACGAGATGATCGAAATGGTTGGTATGCACCCCTTGATGCCAACAGATGACGGCCAACACACAGGCACAATCATAAAAGAGAGAGAGAAGTTGCGCAACCAGATCATCACCAACCACCTGGACCCACCATCTGTGAAGCTCGAAAAGCCAAGAAACCCAAGGAGCTACATAGGGAAATGGGTATACTGCACTCCTGGAGGAACCTGTGCATATATGTATTGGTCATTTGAAGACCATGTTAGCCACTATGGACATTTGGGAGGAATAACTAAAATATGGAGAGTGAGAGGAGATAAAGAAAAGGATATGTTTGTGGTCGACAAGTCGACCAGAGGGGGGACTGAAGTGGGAGAATGGAACAACAGGCTCCCGCCAATCCCCTCTCGCGCTTGGCCTAGAGGATCACGGCCTAGGCACCCGCCACGAGAGGAGTTTGCCTATCTGCCAGATGACCAAATACCCTGGTACAGGAACATACGAATGTGCCCACCCACCTACCCAGCAGCCCGCCCTGCCCATGCCGACACCTGCGGCATGGATCAACTCGACTAAACCAACACATCGTTAGAGATGCCATGACGACCTAGCCAACGGTCAGCACACCTGTGCAAACATGCACACTGGACACTCCCACACCAATCCACACGAAGAACATACTCAGTGCTATGATGTAGGCGACGGACACACCCACGGACGTGCATCTTTATTTTTTTCCACACAGGCTCTCAAATGCAGAAACGCAAGACGCATAATGAACTTATCTAAAAAGGCTTGCTCACGCTTCTTCTAAAACCATGTACCATAATGAAGAATATAACGGAGACACGATACTGGGGATAGAGCAATATGATACCGTAACCTAAAGCCTGTGCACCAAACGGTTCCACCTATGCACCAGGCCCAAGTAGGCCGCAAGCAAAAGCTTCCATGAACATTGAATGAGCAAGAGCTCTGTTGCTGACCCTGCAGAATGAGCCCGGCGAAAGTAGACAGCCAAGGGCACAATGTTGCAAACTCGCATGCCGCAAGCCAACGCCAAGGTCACACCTGCAAATTAAACCAGGCACACAGTGGAAAAAACAATATTAATTGTGCAGAATTCTGTCTCAACCACGGTCCCACCTCACGTGACCAAGCCGAACCTGACAGGGTGCCAAGCCCAGGAGGAAGGAGACGCCTGGATCCCACGTTTCAAGACACAGGCAGATACAATTAAAAGACTCAATGGACATCTGCAACAGTGGGAGTAGTCGGCCTTCCAGCATATGAATAAATCCTCACATTGTCTGCACCTACCCATAGTGAAACATTGTTGCGAATGACAGGTGCACCGCGAGCTGGGAACAGCGATGGTCCCAGGCTGGGAGGCTCGCGAGTGGACCAATCAGAACATGGGGCTCTTATCACTGACGCCATTGACATTGACCAATCCTTAGGGGTCTTCATGTAACAATTTTCATGTATCAAATTGAAGGGACAACCCAAGTATACCACCTGACTGACCCTCAACCACTAACATCGTTCTCTATACGTATGCTATACTAACCCTACCACTCGAGCAACCAATCCAGAGTGGAGATAGGTTTTTTGCTAACTTTCCAAGGTGACGCAAGTAGCGCGTCATACTAAGGTAAAAAGGGCCTGCGAGCCCCACGATTGTGTGTGTGTCAGGACGGACGCGTACGTTCCTTGACCCATCCCTGCCGTTTTGTCTAATAAACAGCAGAACCACCTTGCTTCTTGCGTGTGTCTCATACTCTGTTGGTTTTGGGATATACGGGAGGAGTTGGGGCCTCCCTGCCTGGAGGTCTGCGGACGGCCCGGCCGACCCCGGCAGAATTTCCCCCCGACAGACACATCTTCTGCCCAAGGGCCAGAGTACAGAAACCTTGCACCCCATGCAACTGCATGTTTGCAGAGTGTTAGTACTAGGGCAACATTACCCTGATAGGACCAGTGGGCGAAGTGCATGAAAAGAAGTAGTGGAACTACGTTCCCTGCAGGCCTGCCCTGCTCCTCAAAAATCCCATCACCACACCCCCCATGATCAATATTAACCCCTAAACAAATGTGCCTGCTGTTTAAGGGAATGTTTATATAGTGCACTGAAGTGCAAGTTTCAACTATTTCCTACACTTTTATTTTAAAATGAAAACCATTCTGAATGGTTTCTTTTTTTAATTAAAGTATAGGAACAGTTAAACTTAATTTAAAAAAGTAGACGAGCACCGCACCCAATTGCTCCTGCCCACTCTGACTAATGGATACGACCAATATAGGCTTAATCTATTTTTGCACCATTCCATAGTTTGACATTGTGCTAATACCATCCAATATGACCACAAGGACAATTACTGTTGTGCTGAACGATTGCATTGATAGAATATGTTTTTGCACAGTTACATGGTTTGCCCTACTACTAATGTCATGAACAATTGCACTTCCTCTGGTCTAGATGTGCTGTACTACCGCCCCAAGTGTGATAAAGGTGTAAAAGGTTGCCTTCATATCCAAGTATTGTATCTACTTATATCTATGTGCATACTTTTTCTTATGAAGTTATTGATTCAAAGGTAAATGTTAGTGCTCCCAAAATGTAACAGAACAAACTCCACCTGTTCAGTTATACTATTGTTATGCTTACTTGTCTCGTCCAACGACGTCAGTAGAAAAAGATGGATTTTCTTAGAAAACAGGTTTAACCTTCTTGGCCAGGTTGCTGAAAAAGTAAAAGGATTATCACCACTGATATCTAAAACCTCTTGTTCTAAACAGATCAACTCTTTAGAAATAAATACACACATGTGTTAATCTTCTAAAAAGACAGAAGGATATCACTATTCTGTGGTTAATTATCCGATAAGTGATCATAATTACTCACCTGATATGCTGTGTAAAAATGACTATATTTTCTAATTTCACTGTATGATCCTCAGATTGATACATTCTATTACACCACTTTTAAATAAAGGAACTGATAATACCCTTTACCACGCTTTATAGGTTTTATTTTATTTTTCTGGATAACAGTCTAATAAAAATGCCTTTTAAGTCTTCACTATCATGATTATCATCACCAATACTACCATCATCATCTCCATCAGTCTCTGCTGTAGATGTTCCTACAGTGGAACCGCAAAATATATTTTGACTTCTGGTAAGAAGGAAGGAGACATTTTAATAGTGGTTCTGTAATATTTGCTATGTGCTTGTTAATGGGTAAGACAGATTTTTCGGTTATACACAATGTGGCCTTATCTTTGACTCACCAGCAGTCCCTTTGTGATTTTCAGCACTCTTCAAACTTACAGATGCAAGATCATTGTGCATACACTCCTATTTAGCCTTGATCAGTTACAGTCTCAGCATTATCCCTCAAAAGGTGAAGAACTCTAGACCAAAGGTGTGTCAAGTAGTCCTAGTAAATGATTTGTGCCACAATTTGTGCAATGAAATTACTTATATTAGAAAACAATCTTTATTCATGGTGGTGCCCCAACCCATCAGTCTTAAATATGAGCCTCAAATAATCTAACCAGATATTTGATATCTCTTTTTCTTTTCTAATTTGCAGAATATGTTATCCCTACCCTCAGTTTGGACACTGAAAATGGCATTCACATTCATTCCAGGGCTTTGTTAGTACCCTGGCAGTGTAGTCAGAATGTGTAGGTACTGAGAATGTGGTCAACAATTGTTTTTGCACCACAATTTATGTCTATTGGAAAGATCAGTACATCTCTATCATTTTTGTTTTCTAAATGTCCCTTTAAACATTCAGTGGCAGTGGTGCATCTGCTTGTGTCTTGTACTCTTCACAGTTCCACTCCTCTCACCGAGTACTTAAACCACCTTACAAGTAGAAAGGGAATAGCTTTAACACTGAGCGTATTGCTACTCATTATAGCCTTTGAGAAATGTTAAAGGCGTTCACTTGTGTGTGACATACATGTTTAAAGGCTCAAAGAAACAGCTAAACTGGAACAATACTTGTGGCCTCATTCCGAGTATGGCAGTAGGGGGTTAACGGCACCAGTAAGGATGCCGGTGCCTTTAACCCCCTACTGCCACATTCCGAGGTCCCTTAGCGGGTCCCACTAGGAACGGCTGGTCTAACCAGCCGTTCTTAGCGGGTCCCATTAAGGGACCAGGGAGCAAATAACGGGCCCGCTATTATCGGGCCCGTTATTTGCTCCTTCCCCATTCCCATTGAGCCCTATGGGGGCTCAAATGGGAATGGGGAATGGCTTTCTGAATGGGGACTTACCGGGTCCTCCAAGGTTGGAATGACCCGGTAAGTCCCCATTCAGAGACCCCGAACCCTGACAGACATCACCATAACACAATAAGCAACTCATCTATTTAACATAGACATCTCGTTGAAAGGAATGGGTAGCAACGTTGACATCCAACATAATTTCTCGGCTCATACTCACCTCGAACCAGGGTAACAATCATAATGCTATCAGTTACATGTAAATCATTGTGGTTACGTTTTAAACATAATGCGGAAAAACAAGCATTTTAAATAATTTGAGTACTCATTATTTGCATGTTCGTTTGGCATTCTGAAAGTAAATGGATTTAGATAATCAGTGTCTCAATGATTTGGAACCCTGTTTCAAACTCAATTGGGCTAGCTTGTTCACATTCGGGTGAAGATTTACCTCGGTCTTGAATTAACCTGTGTTTTTCAATACTTCATGCATTTCCTAGAACTGATAAAAGGAACACAAAAACCTCTTGGAAGGGTTACTGTGTCGATAGTGTCTACCGTTTGAAATCCTTCATCTGTACAATGATTGGTTAAAATCACGGAAGAACACTGGTCCTAATGGGGCCAAACAATACCCTTCTTTGACTCTCTCTGTATTCCTAACCTGATAGTTACCATACCACCTTAGCAAATGGTTGTTTTTTAATCAATAAAATTATTCACCCTCATTTTATCATTTCTCGTTGATGTTTGTGCCTTAGTTCGTTCCTTCGGCCACTTCGCTATGCCTGTCAGATAATTTCATTAGAAGCCAATGATGAGAGTAGAACGAAATTACAAAGGAAATCCAACATCATGTCAACGGGAAACCAATCAGGAGTTACCCGAATATGAATCTCTCACCCATTGTTTTCAAACTGAATGTACTCAGTGTCATCGCGGTTTTCGTGGAAATCCTTCACTGAATATTCCAACTACAGAATTTGGAGAAAGACCTAAGAGTTCTAGTGTTATGTGTCAGTAGTAGGATACATGGTGAATGATTGGTCACTGCTGATAAGGGTTTGTCTACACCCGCACGGGCAATGCAGAGTGTTATGCTGGTTAAGCACAGGAAGATTAACCATAACAGGATCACACTAGAGAACATTTAGTCTTGTGTCGAATACAGATTGAGGATGTTCTTTTTGATACTATAGCTCACAGACCTCCAGATGCTGCTTCAATTTCCATCACAGGCTATTACCATCCTAATCCTTTCTGCAGAATATCAGTAAATACTAAGCACTACATTTGGCACTCAGTTTGGACCTCTGATCAAATCAGAGGGCACGTGTGGAAACAATTTTTCCCACTTGGCAATGGACATTATATAGCATTTCTAGTCATAATTTGACCTACTGATTGACCCTATGTTGCTTTTTTGTGCAAGCTCTTGCCAGTGGGTCAAGTTAATTTTCGGGAAAAGAAACAAACTTCAACTAAGCCTCAAGGTTCAGCAGCGGACAAATCTCCATCTTATTCATGGCAGTTCCGGAAACCGAAACATTTAGTGAATATAATTCCCTGCAGCTCCAGTAGTCATGCATCGAGGTCCTGCCATGCTGCAGGCTTTCATTGAAAGAAAAATAACCTGAGAACATTAAACTCTCTTGTTCTTTTCGCTGTGCGTCCTGCTTATGTCACAGAAACATGAGATTGATTTTAAAAGGCTTGCGCGTGTAGCGACAGCGGCTTTGCGCAAGGTGCAGCCTCCGGGTCAGTGTTCAAGGGATTTGATTCTGTTAATCCCCTGGCACAGGAATAGCTCCTTAGGATCTCAGCGTAACGTGGCGGTGCGGATAGAATAATTCAATGAAGTCTTTTGTGTTTATGCCCCAGAAGTCATGTTTTTTCCTCTTGCCCATGCATTTCATTCTATGACCCAGTCTGCCGGAAATAACTCTACAGTGATTCTGAATTTTTATCAGCATTGTGGAAGTGCACGTACAATTCATAAAACGGTCAATATCCCCTTTCACATTTAAATCTCCCTATTTATTTGCCACTGATTATTTTTGGGTGGACCATCGTTGGAGCGCCACAATTTACTCTTTTAATGTGCTTTAAGTCTCGCTCAACTTTTACTTTGAAATTGAAGGCACTGGCTTAGTAAAGTTTAACATAGACGTTTAAGAGATATTTGCATTTTGGCTGCTCGTCTTGTGAAAAAGACACAATAGCGAAACATTTTAGTTCAAAATTTCAAGTGAAACTGACATGTAATTGAGTGGCACTGTAGTTTTGTTTTTCTTTTTTTTTGTTTCAACAAAAACGGTTTCATTGCTGCCTTCCAATATCATAATTTCTTTGTGGAAAATCATATTTTCTGGGCAGAAAAAGGCATTATTTGACAATTGAGGGGTTAAGGATGTTTGCCTCATAACTGAATAAAAGGCTGCCTCGTTTTTAAATTGGCTTTGTTTTTCTCTATAGAGTTGGCCAAACACTCCCCGAAAGCGTATTTGGTTAGGATGCTCAATTATCTCAGGGGCTGTGATGCTTTCTTAAATCATCCCAAAGGTATAATTGCGAAGCTGTTTGTGCTGCAGAAATAATAATCCTTTGCTTATTGCTTTTTGTCCGAGGGAAACGTGTCCAACTTGTAAAAGAAATCTCGTATGAAGGAGCACTTTAGTCGGCTTACTGGAGATGTGGAAAATGTTGATTGAATTCAAGTGTCTCCGGCTTATTTGATAAAGGCTGCCATTAAATGTGTTGTGATCTTGTAAGAATGTCTGCCCTCAGAGGGCACAGCAGCAGGATTGTTTGAACTAACCTTGCATGGCAAGAGTTTGAGATGTGCCTTCACCCTTATGCCTCTCTCTCTCTCTCTCTCTCTCTGTCTCTCTCTCTCTCTCTCTTTCTCTTACATCAGTTGTTAACATGAAATACATAAACATGCTCATGGAAGTGTTTTCATTAAGGAAAAATACTTGAAGTGTTGATATTGAGCTAATAGTTTTAAAGAAAAGAGGAGTGGGTCCTATTGGCTGATAATGGTGTTGCTGTCCTCATTAGTAGGCCTCTCTTTGCTTGGAGCGTTAGCTTTGACTACTAGGCACATACCAGCCAACATGGCCTCCCCCTAGATCATTAACTAATTTTCATTGGCCTTTCTTGAGGGCCGTATAGGGAGTTATGGGCCCTGAAGTCTGAGTTAAATGTGAGACTCTCCTGTGATGAGAGGTAGTGCTGTGCTGAGAGCAATGCAGCCAGCGGGGCTGCCAGAGCGCCTTTCCCTCTCATTTTAGGAGCACTGTGCTGCGAGTCCTGCCAGTGGTGGGACTGTCAGCGCGGCATTCCCGTCATAAGCATGAACGCCATGCTGACAGGGTGGTGACTGGGGTAGTCAGGTGGCTCCCCCACCCATGGGCCAATATCCAGACCTTTAATGTTTTTGCGAGACATGCTGCCTCGTATAGCTCGGATTAGCCAATCAGGGAGTGTCACGTCACTCTCCCAGATCATACTGCAAATGATAACCATTGTAATGTTGATCAATTCAAGTCTTCGGAGAATCTGTGGTTTCCACAAATAAATATTGCCTGTGGGTTGTTCAGAGTGCCATACCCCAAGCTCACCAACAGCACAGCCAAATCCCGGCGACCGTCAGGTGGATGTTTAATACTATCACTCCATGCATAGGAACCCACAGCCAATTTCCCACAGCTGCCCAGACAGATATAGGAACTCGCAACAGGCACCTGCATATCTATGTTAATATAAATACCAAAGGTGGAGTGGGCATTACCTCCAGGAACAGGAAAATGATAACTCCCTTGATATAGAACAAGAAAATGATAACTCCCTTGTTATAGCGGCATATAAAGATGTTATTTAATGTACCGTGTATGTCCTTTTGACTCTTTTTATTTCTCATGAAAGAGTGAGGAAGACTAATAGCTTTACAGTTCAAGCCCTCAGGCCGTGCGAGGTGTTATGGTCCTGGAAACCTTGTAAACCTTGTAAGCCAATCTTCCTGCTATCTGACCTTTAACTCTTTCTTTAAGTGCTTAGGACCCATAACCTCCGGTACAGCCCTTGAACCCCTTCCAGAAAGCTAAATTATAATGTTGTTGCATTGTTCTCAATGGAGCTGCGAGGGATATTAATCAGTTATGCAATGCTGATCCCGAACAATATTTTCTCTTGGATGTTTTACTCGAGGCTGACCTGCAGCTGTGGCCCACTTGTTGTTAGCTGCCTAGTCCAGGATGCAGATTCGTTTCCTCCTCTGTTTCAGAGAAAATGTAATCCTCAAATATTTGTATACCCCTCCCCCAAATAGCTGACACTTCCGCTCACAAGAAGAGATTGAAAACATAAATGAATTGGGGATCTTCCTAATATTAGAACACATATCTTTTTGTTAAAGTATAATATTGGAAATGGATACACATTTCCGCAGGTTTTGTTAGTAAAATGTGTGGAGGCCATGTAGCCTAGTATAAACACATGTGCTATTTAGAGAGTATGTGATTAGGAGGATACCGGTCTCATATCATGTTCTAAGCATGTGTAGTCTGTGATAAAGACTGGCCCATATTGTGTCTTTTGCAATCTCAAAACACAGTGCCACAAAAGCAATGTTTAGAGAAACACACGATTTGAATATGAAAAGTGTACCGGTATAGCAACATCTTCTATGATTACACAGTGCCAGAGTAACATAATACCACCTCTGTGGTGAAGGATTGGACGATGGGCAGCATATCATGTTTAAAAAAGTAAGTCTCTTACGTAGCAAGATTTTGGAGGTGGAGCTAAACGTTTCGGTCTAAAAATTCGTATTAGTTGCCCCACCTTGAGCATTTGTATTCTTTCTATTTTTATCCCCAAACCGTAATACAGTATTTGCAGAGCGATTGAAACAATACATATTTACACTTGGGTATATTTTCCCTGATTCATCTGCATTACAACATTCTGATTGCATTGGTGCAACCTTTCTGTAACGTGCCACCAGAAAACAGCTATTGTAATTATCAGTGGAGTAACTTTGCTGAAAATGTTGGGGGCTATGGAGCATGATATCTAAAGAAAAGGGCACCTGCCAAATGAGGGGGACAAAATGGGGGACAACACGAATGTTGGGGGGGAAGGACACCCTTGCCCGACCCCTCCAGCCCCATAGAATGACGTCCATGGTAGTCTAGAGAAGTACATTCAATGGTTCTACTCAGTGTAACAGAATCAGATCCTCTACTCTGGCTTGACATGTCCACAGTTCACTGGGGGTATATTGGATTTCTGAGCTTCATTGACAAGGAACAATGCTCATCATAATTTAACGCTTTAACACGAGCATGCTTCATTAGATGAACAAGAGCAGCACATGCAGAACCTGTGCTGATAATATTGTGTGCACCTCTGTGGCTCCCTGGACTGATTAAATGGCATTGTGACCAGAATAGTGTGACCCATATTTCGTAATCTCACACTTCGTAATCAGCATGCAAAAGTTTGCCGTGCAGGCCCAGTTGACGGCAGTGCCTCACTGCCTTTGCATTGACATCGGTGCTACGTCCAAGGATGGTGTCTTAAATAAAATGGCAGACATGTGATGTTGTCCGTTGAGCATCTTTCAAAATATTAAAGGAATCTGTCATCAGATCATGTTGTGCTCCCCCACTTCTGACAGTGTTTGTGTGTTCTACTAATGTCGACCATTCCAAAACAATGGGCCTCATTATAAGTTTGCTGGTCCGGTAGTAACGGCGGCGGTAAGCTACTGGCACCATTACTACCGGACCGGCAAACTACGAGTTGTGCTTGCAGGTGCCTTTCTTCCCGCCAGGTCTGACCTGGCGTGCAGAGCGGCACCAACGAGCACAACTCATCATGAATGGTGCTGGCGCATCCAACCTCCCCATTCCCATTTGAGCCCTATGGAGCTCAAATGGGAATGAGGAGTAATGAATAGCGGCACCCAGCAATGGGGAAGGACCTGGTCTGCCGTGGTCGGAATGCTCCTGTACGTCCCCATTGCCGGGTGCCGGTGATTTCACAAGTTTGGAGGCAGCCATGCTGGTTTTACCGGCACGGCTACCGCCAAACTCGTAATGAGGCCCAATGGGATGAAAACAGAGGGCCTCATTACACGTAATGCGGTAAACCATGGTGCTACTAGCACCATGGTTGCTGCCGGTACCATACCGGTACCAACATGGAGAAAAGGGGAATTACCACCCCATTCCAAGGTTGGCGGGGCAGTAATTCCCCCTTTCTCCATGGCCCTTCCCCATTCCCATTTTTGCCCCATAGGGCTCAATGGGAATGGGGAAGGAGCTAATTACGGTACCACAAATTGCGGTACCATAATTACCACCAAGGTCCCTTTGCGGGTCCCAACTTTAACGGCTGGTCTACACCAGCCGTTAAGGTCGGGTCCCGCAAAGGGACCTCGTAGTAAGGCGGTATGGGTTTACCGGTACCGGTACCCTTACCGGTACCGGTAAACCCTTACCACCTACCGTGTAATGAGGCCCATAGTGTTGTGGCGTGTGTCATCCTTCCTCAGCATATTTTGTTGAACTCTATTATCCTAGCCTCTTGATGATGCCCATGGGATACCCATGGGAATATGTGCTGGTGGTGTCAAAGTTAAAAGATCCATCTAGTCTGGTTAGTCACTTTGCAGATGGTTTAACCCTTTGACTGCTTTGGAGGTAAATAAACATCTGAAAAAAATCCCTATGTTGTCCTATGTTGTCCTTAGGAGATACAGCAAACACTAACAAAGTTATTTTGAGTTGGAAAGGAAAACATGAAATAAACTCTTCTACTTGAAATGTGTGAGGCCATTTCATTTAAGGTACACAGTTAAGGTACACATGCTGCAGTGCCACCCAGTAGCCATTCCTAGAAGATCACTCCTGCTCAGAGCCACTGAGAAATGCATTGTGGGTATTCAAATGAGCTGAAAAGCATGTTTTGTTCAAGGAAATGTTTTATATCTTATGGAACAAAGCCTTTTTAAACATTGCATTATCAAGCAAAGACAGACAACTTTCAAGAAGGAAGACCATCAGAGCTCTCTATACATCTGCCCTTGCACCCTACAGAGGAATTCCTGCACTACCCCTTTGGTATTTGCAACCATTTTAGCCATGACTGCATAGAACTGCAGCAGGTCTATATCATCACAACCAAAAAAAGGATAACAACTTCAATTTATTTTTAGACAAACAACAGATAAATGATGGTGGGTTTTAAAAGGCTTAAAAAACCTTCCACCTGAAATGTGAAAGTGTAATAGTCAATTTTAGCCAAATCACACATTGTACAACACCACCTACTAATCATTGCTGGAAATGCCCCTCCAGTTAATAACCACATCAGCAAGGCAGTGTTGAATGCAAATTAGCTCAACAGCAAGCCACATGCTCCAGAAGATTGACGTTGTCTTACAGGGCAGTGTTTCTTTACACATAGTTTAATCAACCCAAGACGAACATTTCTCAAGACTACAAACAACTGCATAACTGCTTTCACCTTTATTAAGTATCATCAGTGTAGTATAATCTGGTAAAGACTTGTGGTTGGAGCTTTGGGACAAAACATCAGCTAAATTAGTGTGTGTTTAAAAAAGCTTGGAAAAAACCTTTCCATTTGAACGTAAAATATTGCCTTTTAACGAAATCACACATTCCACAACTTCCCTTAGTAACAATCGCTGGAAGTACACCACCAAGGCAGAGATCATTAGCTGAAAGGCAAGGTTCTGGAGCAATTAGCTTGCTTTTGAGCTAATGTTCATACCCACAATGCTTTGCCAATGAGCCATGAACCACTAATTGAGCTGTGACTGAGCTCTCCTCTTTAGCCATATCACAGGCCCTCACTTCAGTGGCTAACCAGACACAATGTGTTGTAGTCTGTAAGATGTTAGGCTCTCTTCTATAGATAACACACTGCCATGAGTCCCTGCCAATCCCATAGAAAACAGCCCAGCTAAAAAAACGGTGTACTCCCTACCTGCACCAATAAACATCACAGTTTTCAAATCTTCCTCTCCACTATTCCACCAATAAGCCCACTTCCTTTCTTCTTGCATATCCAGGTGCAGCGAGGCCACCAAAACATGGCAGAAGGGTGCTATGCAAGACAACATGCAATAATTACATAATGCAGAGCCAGTGATAAACACATTGGCGTTAGAATTGATGAATGATATCATAATAGGATATCATTCTTTCTAAAGATTTCAGTTAGAAAACATAACATTCTGAGATGCTACTTATTTGTGGTTGGAGGGTATGATGGATATTGAGTGTGAAGCCCAGGTTTCTAGCATATGATGCAGGTTGTGGTCCTAAGCAGAAGAGTCAAGGGTTGCGTTCAATTTAGGAGATCACACATTGCAGATTAGAATGTCTGCCGCAGCAGCATTCTGTTTGTACCTTGTTTTATTAAGTCAGGATCTCACTGATGTCGTGCAGCCCAGGATGTGATCACAAAATAGGTGGAGATTGATTTGTGTATCATCCACACCGGTGTAGACAAGCATTCTGAATTCATAAAGATGGTCTGCCAAAGGTATAGACAGCAATTGAACAATATTAAAAAACATGAGAAAACTTGTAGATCTCTAGGGTCAAACATTTAAATTGTTAATTTATCTCTTTCATTTATTGTGCATATGTAAGGCGTTTATACATCAAGTAAATTGTGTTTCTAAGCACCCACATGGGACCGGGGAGGGAACATAGGAATGAAAGGCAAATATGACAGGGAAAGAGCATTCAGAAAGTGCAGAGAGAGAGAGATGGGATGAGGGAGGGGCGGGGGGTACGTGCTAGGACTACCACAAATGGAAGTGCTATGGAGTAGGTTGCAAGCAGCTGTTGAGTGACTGGCAAAGATCACTTGGTAAGAGAGCTCAACTGACAATAAATAAGTGCGGCACAGGCCAGTGGGCGTCAAGGCAAGTGTTGGGGATGGATGGAGGCTCTAGGCGTTTGTTGGTGGGAGGCAGGACCCAGATGGACACATAAGGGTCCTGGACACCAGTTCCAGCAACTTTGGGGTTCAGCACAAGTGTTTAGCTCAGTAGTTGACTATAAAAGGTGCAAGGTGAATGTATGATTCCTATTTGACAGAAAACATCACAGTGATTTGAAAGAATTTACAAAGAAATGTTGACCTCAGCAAACCTTTATTAGTCGTCAGGTTATATAGCATTCTATGATCTTAACACATGTGTGAGCCAGCATTAACCAGTCAGCATTTGACATAAATCACTGGTTGTGCTATAGAGTCTGTACATCTATCAGGACAGATGGCTTCATGATGTGAGTCCAGTGGGATGTTTGTTTGACATTGAAAACTATCTGGTTTATGACTTCAGTCTCTAAGATTTGACGACAGAATGAGATTTTAGAAGAAGGTCTGAAATGTACTGGATTAACCAAATCAAGAGACGTTTTCATAAGTATCACTACAAACAGTGATTTCTAGTCTGATGAAGTGATGTCTTTAGCCAAAGAGAGGAATGTAGCATGCATGGGGGTAGGTAGAAACATGATTAGTGGTTTAAGCAAGGTGGCATAGCAATCACCTTGCAACTAGCCAGAGGGCTTAGCCTTAAATAAAAGTCTCAATAGATAATTGTCTGTCAGTGGGCTAGTCCGATCCAGACATATGGGAAATCTGGCTTCATTTCAGCTGGTGGACTACTCTAGGCAAAGGCCAGTGGCTTGGAGTTTGACATGGATGTATGCAATTTTATAATTTATTTCTCACAGCATGCTTTAAGCTACAGTTGACCCTGGCCTGACATCTCACTCATGGATGGTGATAGAGACAGGGAGAATACAGGTGTAATGTTCATAATATGGTGCAAGGAACATTTTGGTTTGGGTCATAAAAAGGTGCTTTTTATGTTAGGTAATATTAGAAAATGTTAGGCGGCGAGCTAAACAGTATTTTCAGAATTTGTTTTTAAATGGATCACACATTTTAAAAAGTATAAACATGTTCTCCTCCTGCAAAGCTACCCAAGTCATGTAACACATATTTTCTGTGTAATATGCATCAAAGGTAGAAAGCATGTGATCATTCATGGCATTACTTTATTCATATCTGTACATTTGACTCTTACTTTGCAGATATTGGGCCTCATTCCAAGTCCGAGGGTAACCCTGCCTGTGATACCAGTCATTTGCCGCCAGACTTGGAATAGATTGCCAGCTATTCCAAGTCCAGCAGTCGGGAAGTCAGGCCCTGGCACTATCGTTATTCCCCATTCCCGTGAAGTCTATGGGAATAGGGACACGGTGCCAGTGCTCCAGTGACAAGTCTGCTTACCGTGACCGCTGCTCACGGCAGGGTCAGACCTGTCGGACACAGCGGCTCTGGCCGGCAACTTGTAGTTTGCCAGCCTTGAAACAATGGTACCAGTAGGCTTACCGGCACCTTTGTTTCCAGACTGGCAAACCTATAATAAGACCCATTGTATTGTTAGGGTGAGTATTGTGACACATGAAAACCAGGCTCAATGTGCATTGTGAACTGAAAATAGTTCAATGCTTGCGTCATTATAACAGACATATGTGTTAAATATAAACATCTATGTGCATTTATACGTTTCCAAATGCACTTTGATTTTATGCACAACAGCCAAGAACTATTGTGGCATTTATCCCCATACCGTTTCCTAAATGAGATGTATCTATGGAATGGGGGAGATTTTCGCACTTATTGAATTGTTTATATACTCATTGAGAGAATATTCTACGAATAAACAGTCATATGTTTACAATCTGAGCCATAGAGATGTATTTACAATATGCAAACTGGATGCAACCAGTACCACCCAAGATCATGCTTAGTGATCCAACATATATGTTTGAAGTGTCTCATTATGTATATTATTATTGTTATTATTATTAGTAGTAGTAGTAGTAGTAGTTTTAGTAGTAGTAGACGTAGTAGTGGTAGTAGCAGTAGTAATAGAAGTATTAGTATTAGAGTATTTATTGAGCATGGATCTAGCTTTGGCAGGCAACAGAGCACTTTACAAGTTGGGAGATAACAACAGGGGTGGGATTGTAGGATCAGGGTTGGAAACCCTTGACGGAAATGTTCGAGGGAGAAAAGACCGAAGAGAATTCTTCAGAAAATAACCTTTGGTCTTTTCTCCCCTGAACATGTCTGACTCGTCCCTTGTTGATGGAGAGGAGGTTACAGAGATGTAGTCATAGACAGAAAAGGGCTGCATTCTGGTTCTTTCCTGCAGTGGCAGAGTTCAAGTCTGCACATAGCCTTGCTTCTTGCTTCTGGTTTATTGTGTGAGTGGCGTTTGTGAGTGGTTGATGTGTGGGTGTGCTCCAAGCATCGATTTGTTTGGCAGCTTCGGGCTGCATCATGCAAGTCATTGATTTTGACAATGTTGGCTTTTAGTTTTTGTGCACCATCATCCAATATACTATATTGATAATTTTGGAATAGATTTTGGCTGCAGCTTCAACAACATGATATACAGTGACCATACAAGCATAGATTGTGTTAACAGCTTCATAAATGTTATTACTGTGACCATAATGGTACATATTGTCGTCACACAATCAAAGTGCTTAATGCTGGCCTTTGTTATTGTCTAAGCATCATGATATTATTTACACTGGGAATACTGTGATGTATTGTGGGAGCAGCTGCATACAAATGACTTACAATGGCAACGCTGTCCTATGTCATGAACTCAGGCATGAGTGAAAACATTGTCAGATGCACTTGTGTGCTGTTGGTGACATGGCATCTACTAGATCCTTCCATGCATTGCCCTGGAGAACAATTTGAATTTTTCCACAAAATATACTCTGAAAAATGTGCCCTTTAAACATATTATTTGAAAAATATTTTCGGGAGAAACCCGATTTCCCTGTCATTATTTAGGGCTCTTGGCATATGCCTGCTTGCTTTTGCTAACTTGGGAAAGATGTTAAAACATCCGACTCTTAAAGATATTCACCTGTTATCACTGACCTCGAATCATTTACAATTCCAGTTATTAATTACAATTGCTCCCTCTGCTACTTCCATGTGCATAATAATGTTACTGGCCCACAATGGCAGCTGTGACATTTGGGTGCCAGAGACTTGGTGCCATCCCAATTGCTTCTATATTAGCTGCAAGATGTAAGATTTAATTGGAACCCTTGCATCTTTGACCTAGTGCCGTGCACATCATACCACCGCGGCAGCATGGTCATCTTAAAAATCATTAGGCAGAAGTGGTGGCCCAGGCCTGCCTGAGAGTCTGTGCTGTAGAATACTCTTCTTTGGGGAGCTTGGGAGGCTTCTGCAGGGCTCACAGGGGACCGCCTCATTTTGTGTTACACCACTGAAACAGGTCATTTTAACACTGGATGTATTAAGGGGTGTTCATTATCCTAAAACACAGTTTCCAACTGTTTTTATTGACACAGGTTTACCAACGAAATGAGAAGGCAATTCTGGAATGACCTAATCTAGTAAATATCGTTTGTAAAAAAAAATGTAATGCATACTCAGACATGCATGATATGCATTTTAAAATAGATAGGACATGTAATTTCAGTTAGCGTTTGCAAATAGTTTATTTATTAGTAATATTTTGCAATCTCAGCTATTAATTAACGTTGCAATACATTAATTCAAGTGGAAATAGATGATATAGAAATTAACAATGACTAAGTTTTTTGGGGAACAAGTTGGCATGCCTCTAAAGTATTTGATGTTATTTCCAATTTATATACCGGCATTCACTGTATAACTGACACCTCTGGCTCGGTTTGGTCCAATGCAATTTCCCAGGGACATCACTTTCCCTTCTTGTTGTTCTGGGAGATTTCAAATTGTGCTTGGATTTCCCCTCTAATCTGCACGCCCAGAATATTGCTGAGATTCTGGCTTTCTTTCAGCTATCACAAGTGATCTCCGGATGGTTCTATAGTGCAGACCGTAGCTTAGATCTTCTTTTTGCCAACTTCTCCTTTGCTGTCGCCAAACGCGTTGGACTGATCGCGGTCCTATT
Source organism: Ambystoma mexicanum (assembly GCF_040938575.1). Classification (NCBI taxonomy): domain Eukaryota; kingdom Metazoa; phylum Chordata; class Amphibia; order Caudata; family Ambystomatidae; genus Ambystoma; species Ambystoma mexicanum. Next base: position 132,269,180 of record NC_090937.1, on the reverse strand, counting down.
TTTCATCCTCATGGTTCTGTCTTTTATACCTGGTTTGAATGATCATGTTTTCGTGTTTCCCTACTCACCCCTTTCTCCTCCCTCCACTTTTCTGTTTGGGGTGCCATGAAGCATTCTGCGCATTGCAGTCGGTGACCTTCTAATCTAAATAAATATAATAACTACAAATACAGCCTGCTGACTATAAGCATGATTGGTTATTTATAATGCACTTAATACCCAGAGGTTTCTAAGCATGGACCCGTGGATTGAACCTGTATTGCTCCGCGTCCTCTGACTTCCAAGGCGAGCGAGTTGCCCGTGAGCTATCCTCCTGAGACTACCCACACACGCTCATCCCACCCACACTCAAGCCCTCAGATCTACACATTTCCGCACACAATGTGGTTGGACGTGTTCGCAGCATGTTGCTAAATGCTCGTTGTCGACAGACCTTGCTATAATTCCATGTTTGATAACCCAGATACGGCACATTTGAAGAGGTCGCATTTAGGAGGCAACATCCAGTATGTTTCAGCGGGATGTTGTGACATGCAAGCGCTTATCACACCGTGACACATGCCATGAGACTTGAGGCTACAATGTCATGCTGATCCGTCTGTCAGGATGTCGTCTTCGTCACAGGGACGAATGCGCACGTGGGGCTCGAGCGTTCGCTGTTGTACCAAAGGCAGAAGCCAGCCACGCTATGTGGGTTGTTCGGAATGCAGAGCCACGCTCCCAATTATTTGCAGTATATCTACGTTTTGTTTTTAGTCCAGTTCTGATGCCCTGCCACCAAGGAATGTGGCACTGCAAACCCTCAACGTAACTGTTTCATCGCAACTCAATTTGCAAAGTAAGAAAACCTGGTACAAAGTGAGATTTGATTTTCAAAAACATTTGTACACAGGCAGGTAACTTAAAACATTTAAAAAAATTAAAAACTGCGGAGAAGTATACAGAATGCCGACCCGTCTGGCTGCCACAGCGGACGCTCTGCATCTCAATGTAATGGCCGTGGGCATTATTTGTATGGCTTTTGGAATGGAGAAAGAACATCTTCCAAAAAAAAAACACATGGATCATTTCATTATTTTTTTTCATCAAAAGTTCTAATATCTTTCAGCTCCTTTATCAGCTCGACGGGTCAAACATCTACTCTTTGCAAGAACAAGGCACACGTATCCTTCATCGTGTTAATTTAGTTTTTACGTGATACTTCTTTGCCCATTTCTGGCTCTGATTGTGAGCACGGGCACTTGTCATCTGGCCAAAAAAGGCATCTCTTTTTGCCACCTGTGTGCACAGCGGAGGCCCAGTGCCAAAGCTGAATTCCACGAGCACGTGTTTAACAAAGAGAAAAGATACATCTGGCCCTATGCCATGCCGCGTCATTAAGGAGGTGGGATTTAGTGATAAAGAGTGATATATACATCGATCACACAACAGGAAGGCCCGATTCTGAAGCAAAACAAACAAAACAAATCAGCAAGAGGATTAGGGCTCAACTGGGGGAACGAGTTGTCTGAGGCTTTGGGAAATTAAAAAAAAGTGATAAGCACTAGGATCATTGTGGGAATCCAAAGCTTTGAACCCTTTCTTTCCTTTAACACCTGTTCCCTTTATCATAGACAATAGTGGGGGAATCATGGTGTGCCCCTTTTAACGGAAACCCTCCCCTGCCCCATTTTTTTTATTTTTATTTTTTCTACTGATTTTAACATTGCTTTCAGTAAGCCACATTGTTTGGTGGCATTCTTAAGAGCTGTATGTCGTGTTTTCGTATACATGCAAAGGACAACTGTTCTGCAAACTGCTGTGCGGGTACACTCTCCCCACAGTCCCGTTTTGAAGAAACAAGACATCCAGAGACACCTGCCGCATCTTTATGGAAATAACAGCCATTCGGCTGATGAAGGCGCGTCGGCCGTCTACGCCTAGCACTCTTGGCTTGTGACGTGAGATCGCTGACGTTTGAAGAGATTGCAGTGCGGTCACAGGAAGTGGAAACTGTGTTGGATGGTCCAAGCGGAAGCCTGGAAAACTGACTAACATTGCAGGTTCCATAAAGCCGGAACCCAGCTGCTGACATGCATTGCTCATGGCGTGTCAGCCTTATGCTGCAATCAATTGCCACTGTGCCAGTTCATTTGAGGCAACCCTGGCTGCACAGGACTGACTGAAGACAGTTACCTACATATTGTAGCAACCATGGAATCTTTTTTGGGAGATAACATTCTAGAAAGAGATGTAAGAAAAGTGGTTTTCGACAAGCAGCTCTCGCCCAATGGACCTTATGCTAAGTACCTATTTAGTATTTTCAGGAGAGACAAGGGTTCCAAACCCAAGAGTGATCTGTAGTACTTTCGGTTATTGAGCCATATCAACGACACACATTTAGAGCAAACAATTCCATGATAATCAGATGTGGCTTTACAGGTGGTGCTTCCAGATTTGCACTTCATTGTGACAGATTGCGTTCTTAGTAACACAAAGCCATGCCGAACGTTAAGGAGAGTGGCAGCTATATTGCATCTGTACGGACAGCATGAATATCAGGGTCAGAAACACATCCGCTTCTGTGTAAGGGACTTGAAGCAAGCCCTCCCTGGGTAGGATTACTGCCCTCGGATAGTTCTTGAAATGAACTCTAGAACACAATGAATCACTAGGAATTTGAGAAACACAGAGTCAATGAGAGCAACATTCAGTGAGGTGCAGGTCCCCACAAGGTACTATGCTCCAGAGTACAGTGAGGTGCTGCAAGAATATGCAGCACCCAGTGTTTGTAATGCTCCGGTCCCACAGATAATGTCAACAGAAAGGAACATTGCGCTTTAGCTTAACATTTAGTAAATACTGAGGTCAATACAGTTCTTGAGAAAGCACATTTTATTGAGTCTATTTAAAAACATTGACTCTCATATTTCCCCATGACGTGGACAGCCTCTTGATGCCCAAAGTCGAAATTCTCAACTTTCAAAATCCAAAATAAAATCAGAGGTGTACAGCAATCAGTTCTAGATCCTTAAAAAACCGACCCAGTGGTTTGGAACCACTGCGCCACATTACTGCCACATAACATTTGAATTGTCTGATAGACAAGCATTAAGGCCCTGTTTTACAGACACGTTTTATAATGGCACAACCCAATTGGAAAACGATCTGTGAATCAAGCCCTAAGTCTAGCGCATAGCTACGCAAAGGAATGCCGTTCATTGATTGGCCAAAGGGACACGATACATAGTTTCATGAGTTTGCAACAGTCCCCAATCAATGCATGGTATCCTAGCAGTTTTGCTAAGTAAGTGCATTGTCTCAACCAGCTGTACTCATCCCCTTTTTCTAGTCTGGTGAGCCCACAGCATTTCCTCAAGGTGCTGCATTTTAATTTCCACAATTTTGAAGGAGTCACCGTGAGCCGCACCCTCAGACGCACAACACAGGTCATACACTGCGGTAGCCAAAACTACAGCATAGAAATCATAGAGTTAAGAAAGCCTGCACAGAGAGGAAAGCATATGGTCGATATTAGCAATTATCCCCTCTGGCCAGGACCCTCAACTCTTCCCGCCAGAACATTAACTGCTAGTTAGGCCCGCGGCCATCAGGGATAGCAGCTTAATTACCCAAGGCTAAGCGATGCTTTTGCTGCAGCAGGAGTCGCTCACCCAAAGTCAAATGCGAAGGCTGAGACTCACAATGAAGAGCGCTCACTGCTACAGGGGTACCAGGGGAGACAGTCTGCATGCATCGTCTACTGCAGGCAAAGTAGTCGCAACATACTCATTCAATAAGAGCAATAATGCCCCGCTTGCCAGTCCTTACCATTTGCGTAATTGCCTCTGTTTAAGTTTTCCAACCCAGGCCATTTCTGGGTTTCCAACAACAGCAGTAGAAGAGATAATGGAATAATAATCACCAGACCCTCAGCACAGGGCATTGTGATGAATTATATCACTCTAAGTGATCCCATTACTGCCTGCACATATTCTTTTGTCATTTATTTCTTAGAAAAACATTATCCAAATCCTTAGTTTGCATGTATAAATACAGATAGGCTAATGAATATTGCACCTGCAGTAGGCAGATTCACAGCATGTTAAGTGTAAAAAAAAACAAAAACACACACACACACACACACACACACACGAACGAGGCACGTACTTCGAGGAGTATGATTAAAAGAAAAGGACGCGAAACGTGTCATAAAACAGAAGTAATAACAATGGAAATAAGGAACACGGGGCTGTACAGGTCTCAACTATGGACTGCCTATTGGTCTGTGTGATTGTGGCACTGCTTGCAGCTGTGTCAATAAGGTACGCCTGACAGGTGCAGAGTTTTCAGTCCTCATGAACAAACATGTGCATTGTGTGCAATTTGTGTGGGTCAAGCAGTTTTCATAATTCCTCCTTGTTGGGACACATTTTCCTGAAGTGCAGTAATGCTCTCACTTGTATAGGTAGGAGGCACACTTCTCGTACCAATGTATCGCCTTTTGAGCCATCAGAGATAGGCAGGGAGGATAACTCAGGGGCTATGTGCTCGCCTTGGAAGCAAGATGACACAGAGTTCCCCACCTCTGGGTATTAAGCGCATTATTTCATGTCATCGTGGATGGGCATAACTTTATCGCCATAGCCAGCCATGGTAGCTCAACTGACAGACACATTTCTCAAAAGGTTTGAAACTCTCAAGCTGCAGCAATGGCAAACCCCAACCATAATGGGCCTGATTCACAGAGCTTTGTCCTGTAGAATGCTTCTGTGAATCAGACTCAATGGGCCTCTTTACGGCTTTGGCGCTAGCCATGCCGCTATTGGCGACATGGCTGCCACCAAAACCAGGTCCGGGTTCCCTGAATGGGGATTTACCGGGCCATTCCGAGTTTGGAGGGCCCAGTAGTTCCTCCCTCAGGGAACCCGGGTCCGGACCTTCCCCATTCCCATTCAAGCCCCCATAGGGCTCAATGGGAATGGGTGCATGGAGCTAACAACGGGCCGATTACGACTGGCCCGTTGTTAGCTCCCTGGTCCCCTCGCGGGACCCGGTAAGGACGCCTGGTTTTACCAGGCGTCCTTACCGGGTCCCGCAGGGGGACCTCGTAATGAGGCAGAATGGGTTTAACAGGTCCGCATCCATTTGCGGCACCCGTTAACCCATTCCGCCAAGGTTATAATGAGGCCCAATGTCTCTACAGCTCTAACAGAAGCAGTCGGTTTCTGACGCTTCTCAGTGTGTTTCCTGTGGTGGTCTTGTTTACACAATATTAGTGGTGGGAACATGCAAGCACGACCAAGTCTCCAGCTGCTCCGCCATTGCATCTTCCGCTAGAACCATCCGCAGGTGATAGCAGTAATGCTGGGTCCGGAAACGTCCCAAGGGATATGAAAGAGCCATTGAAATGAAGCAATGCTTTAGGGATGAACGCGAGAAGTAAAGCTGGTTCATGAAGCTCAGACGTTCACCACCATTACCAGAAACCCAGTGGTCTCCATTCAGCTCATAGCCCTTCCCTTGCTGCTGCCCGCCATTGTTGAGCTCGTCAGTTTCTCGGCCACGTTGACACCATCCTCTCTGATTGCTCTTGTACTGTCTGCCCGGATGACACACTTTGTCCTGCCTCACTCAACAGCAGCTCCCCATCATTACATTCAGTACACAGCGGCCTCTCTCCTTATGTGTACCCTGCGACTCCAGAGCACTATGCAGCCAGTCGCAGGGTACTCATCACTATGCATCTCTTGGTGGGGGGCGTTAATGGCCGGTAATGGTGTTGGGGTGTGTCGTAAGGCTTTTGCTTTCCTGAGACCCGCAGTGTTGCCCAAGGACGATTAAAAACAGTTGAAGGCCCCTGCTGTGGCTTTCAATGTGTAAAGTGCGCTATATATACCTTCCACCTTTCTTTATCAATAACACAAATGTCTCTGCACGAAAATACACCAGCTATTTGTGAAATACACCCTGCCCACTGCTGGTAAGGTGCCAATATTGGGCAAGATATTGAAGACATAATCAAACCTTTGTGGCCAGGAATTTGGGTCTAAGGGGCATTTTTAAGGGTAGAGCTTCAGGTCTCTATAGCCCTATTTATTAAAAACAATGTAGGAATGCGAACATTAATTGTAAAAGATAATGCCACCAAAGCCAGCATGTGGACTCATCTCTGGTTATAATGCAGATATTGCTAATCCGTTGGTTGATGTGTTCTCTGACATAACATGTTATTACTTAAATACTTTTCAAAACAATATTGCACACATAATTGCCATTTATGATTTCCTTAATTTAGGGCCAACATCACAGGCAGTTTCTGACTCATGCCATCCTTGGTGTGAGTTGGATGATAGCTGCTTGGACAGGGGTGAGAGTTGAGTGCTGGCCCTTATAGCTCCCTACTACATAGAAGGTGAACGGCAGTGCTAGCATCTTATAGAGCTAACTTGAGTGAGGATTAACCAAGTGCAAACTGAGCCCAATCTCCAGCCTGAAACGGTGCTGCAACCAGTGGCATAACACAAACATGGTGGCTGCTGGCTTGGCACTGCCAGGAGCAAGATGAATACTGGACTTTTAAGAGAACTGCTTGTGCTGGAAAGCACTGACTCCAGTTGTGCACAACCCACGTGTGGGAAGAGTCCCTGCAACCCACTCATTCTACTGCTATGAGCCACATCCACAACTTGTACTAGTAGTACTGGTACAAGTGGTACTGGTAGTACTCAGCTACTGAAACATGAACCGGTCTACACATTTATTTTAAAGGTTTTCGCAAGGTTGTCCAACTCGAGGCCTCGAGGTCTATATCCATGCCAGGTTTTCAGGATACCCCTCATTAATATTCATGAGAAATATTACACAGATTCTATATGCATACACATTTGTCCTCATGAATATTAATGATGGAAAGCTGGGAAACCCCTCAGGATTCCGACCTGCAAGGCCCAGATTTGGACAACCCTGATGGTTCCTTATATATGTAAGTCTGATTACTTCTATACAACAACATTGTGTGAACCCACAGGATGTCAATAATTGATTGACAACATGACATTCCCCAGTAATCATTTGATGAAATTGCAAATGATCTGGAACTGCATAGCTGGTAAGCACCCGTGACTTGCAATGCTTTTGCATGTTTTCCCTGCTTGTTTGACATTTTGGCAGCTTTGCTAATTACTCAGAGATTTTGCTGACGGATGTGGTATATGCTGTTCCCAAAGTAGAATAAATAACGGGAAGATTAATTGCTAAATCCATCTAATTTGTCCCTCAGTATAGAAAGCGTATTAATGAATTTTCTCTGTGATGGCTGGCTCATGTCCAGGTGCGCACTGCATTCACAGCAAAGCACTCAACCTTTCAACTCTTGCAATTCTTGTGTTGGTATCTTTAGGAATGAACATTGCCCTGCAGTGTTCCCGGGGATGATTAGCGGGCCATAATAATAGGGTTTTGTTATTTAAGTTGATATTAATTATCTGCATTTCACATTCTTGCCCTAATATATTTCCATTAATTTGAGCAATGGAAACGTACTAGCATAAGCATTTGATACTCAGTTGAGCATGCACAATGTCGATATGACGGCTTCTAGCTTCCGTACGGCAACTCATATGTTTATTGTTGCACCTTAGGGACAATGTTAGGGTAACCTAATTGTATGCACACTTTCTTTAAATGGCTACTTGTGCTGTTCCACATCACACAGTACTTTACAAATCCCCTGGTTTTTGGAAATCCACATTCTCTATGGGCGAGAATTATAATAATTTGTTACTAAAACTTGAATATGGAATTTGGGTGTGGAGATCCCATGACCATAAAATCTAAGTGTTATAGGAAAAAAAGATTTTGAAAGCAAGCTGATAAATGTGACTGTGAACACCCACATACATGATGATAGCCTGTTTCTCATATATCTAACTGTTCAGCACTGGCAGTCGGCCCACTGGATGTGCCTGAACAGCAATAAAACTGAGCTGTTGCTACTTGGGTACTTCCATTCCAGCACAACACATTCCCCCAGCTACTCAAGCATCACTATTGAGAACTGTCCAATCCCTGTTATTGAAAACGTGAAAACATAAGGCGTCTTCCTAGAAGCATCAATGGGTGCAGAATCACACGTGAATAACATCTCCAAAACATGTATTGCCACCTTATGCTCCTCAGACAGATAAAGCCTTTCCTCTCGGAACAGAATTGTATTTCCCTTGCACATGCCACAGTTCTCCCCAGAATGTATTATTGCAATGTCCTTCTGGGGGGAGCCAATAAGAGTTATATTCACAAATGACAAGTGATCCAACATGATGCCATCTGTATTGCTAAAAATATGCCCCGGAGATCCCATGTATCTGAAATAAGAAATGAGCTGCACTGGCTTCCAGTAGCACCTAGGGTGCATTTCAAGATACTTACTCTAACTCACAAGTGTCTTCATGGCAACACACATGTTTACCTTAAGGACAGGTTGATCGATCAGGAGCCAAAAACAGTGCTAAGATCCACAGGTACCTAGTTGCTCTCATACCCAAGGATAAGACGAGCTATGCCTAACAGAAGATCTTTTTCCATTGTGGCTCTTAGATCCTGGAATTCCCTGCCAGTAAATCTCCGGCAGGAAAACAACCTGCTTCAATTCCAGATGCAATTAAAAACCACCCCTTCTTGTTGTCCTGTCTTTTACATGTTTGCCTTGAGTCTTACATGGGAAATTGTCAGACTCACCATATTTGTTTAATACCCTCAAGTCACGTTGGAATGTTGTTGAGAGCATGCATGAGGAGTTACCTTGTGAAATGCATGCTTGAGTACTGAATGCAGTATCTTTTGGAGATCTTAAAGGAATATTGAGGACCATGAAGTGCCCAGAAGGTCCATTACATATTCTAATTCTTCTTCAAGTCTCGAATGCCAGTGTGCCACTCGGTTTTCAGTAGAGACTGGTGTTAGACAAGGAATGCGTCTTAGCCCCATTCGTTTTTTCTTTGTATAGTATTGCATTAGCTAATGAACTCAATAATTCTGGGGCTGAAGTACCTCATCTTAGAACTCCAACTATACCAGTCTTGGCTTATGCAGACAATAAACTCTTGTTAGCCCGTACACCTCAATCATTGGAAATATTACTTAAAACGTACACTTTCTTTATCAACAACTTATATCTTCATATAAATATATCAAATTCAGCTGTGATGAAATGTATACCAGGTCCCAGAAGCAGAATAGTTAGCCCTCCAATTTCTTTGGAAATGGAGAGCCTGTGAAGATTATTGATGAATTTGACTCCCTAGGGATCATATTCTCCTCTACTCTAAATGGTCCTATCCACAATGAGAAACATCATTTAAAAATGTGCCAAGCTATTTGGGGGGATCTGAAGATTTATTAGGCTCTATAAATGCTACTTGTTAGCAATGATGCTCAGGCTATTAAAGGCCAAAGTAAAAGTTATTGCAAAGTATGGCACTGGGATTTTGGGCTATTGTAACATGAGTAAAATGCAGATTGAAGAAAATGCCTTTTAAAATAAATGACTGTATCTTCCATCTTCAGCCCCTAAGTTTGCAGCCCATACCGAATTGGGGTCATCATTTTAATAAGACAAACTCCAACTTGAAACCATGATACTTTGGTTTACAATATGTGTTAATAAAAGGCTATGTTGACCAAAACCAACCCATTTCATATTTTATTCTCTGAGCATAACCCTCCTAGAATTCCTTGACTATCTTTTATAAAGTGCATGTTAAATAGGATCAATGCAAATCATTGTTTTACAAATCCAACTTGCATCTCCCATTCACCCGTGCCTAACAAAAGGATACTTTGATAGAGTTAATTTATTCAAGGCGAGAAGACAGTGAGATCGTGAAACTGGCTGTCCGTTCACATGAGATTATCGTGACTACCAGATATCTAAGTATCTCATATGGTCTAACCGTCCTTGCAAACTCTCACATATCACTAGAGCAAGATTTAATATGCTCCCTTTGAGAGCATCACTGCCAAATGGGCTATGACTCGTATATGTGGTACTCATTGCTTACTTTGAAACTCACTGAAGGAGGAACTACTACATTTGCTATGTTTGTGTCCTTCCTATCTGTTTATTAGAAGGAAAATGCTAGTCCATCTTGTGAAGAACCTGAAATGTGTACAATGCAGACCTGTTATGTATTGTTCACTTGTGGCAGAAACACCACTGATAGCTTGGACACTGTTCACTTATCTCTGGGAGGCTTTGGAAATTGGAGAAAATCCCATTGTAAACCAATTGGTTTTATGAAATGATTACTGCTGTTTTATTTTTCTTAATGTCTTTGTGATGTTCTATTGTTTTATTTAACGCGTTTTATGGATATTCTTTTTATCCGAAATAAAGTTATTATTTTTAATTAAAGCATAAAATATTATATGGCATGGATTTTACAGCGGCAAAAGCAGTTCTGATTTCAACTATAGGAATTACTTTGGCTTCTATATGTGTCAGGTTATTATATGGATTGATTGAGATCGAAAAAGAACAGGGCCTTAATGATGAGATTCTAACACAGCATGTTATCCGTGGGAAGGCATGTGCATAATGGACAATACTGGGGCAGTGTTTCATGAAATACTAAGCACCAGCCCAGATGTCTTATAAGTATTATATGTTGGACGCTTACTGACATATCTGTCCTTTTTCAGCTGGTTGCAGGATTTGAACATCTGTTGAAAGATATTTGGGCTATCCCAAGTAAAAAGGGCTTTCAGAATCCAATTGTGAGTCACCCAGCCTCTCTGATTCGAATTTTAGATTTGGAACAGGTCAATGTTTTTGTGCAGCAGAATACGTTGCTTAGAAGAAGTACTATCATAGATTAGATTCAATCTGGTATTACATTTGGTACAGACAAATTCATCCTAGCAGTGTGATTTCTATCCTGGAATTAAAGGAAACAATTGTGAAACTCCATTGCCCAATCATGTATTGCAGATGTTCTGGAGACGGCATTCTCTTGTTATCACTGCCTTTTTAAGGCTCGTAGTTGTCATGTAGTTGTGATGAACCCTGTCCTGAAAGGAAGATATTTCTCAAGCTGGCCCTTGGAATAATTCTGCAACAGAGTCAACACGGAATATTAAAGGTCAACAAAGGATTATGCCTTGTCGAAACCAGTAAATGTCTTTGGCTGAGTTAAGAAAAGGGCTAGGTTTCCACTTTCTGACCATAGATTCCAATGTTTTATGTTATTCACATTGAGAATGGGGTGGGGATCATTGTTTATAAAAGGTGTATATTGCATGCAAAGGAGTGCCAACGTTACCACTTTCATGCTGTCGGGTTACCTGTAATTTTGCACATTTACAAAGCAGAGTGTTAAATGCAAGTGTAAAAATAGGCATACGTACATTCATTCTTTCATTTTATCCTCAGTTTTGTAATAAAAAAAAATCAAATGCCACCACAAATAATGCTTTTCAGACCATATGAACTACGGATTCTTATGGAATCTGCTCGCTTTAATTAGATGCTAATTTCATAGGAATTCATTCATTTTGCATCTGCATGAAAATCTCATACAGGTGTAAAACATTTCGAAGACCGAGGATGAAAGAATGGCACAGATAATTCTACTTTGCCACTTCTCTGCCTTCAAAGGGAAGTAAGCATCCTGAAGCATTACAGCAATGCTTTAAATATGCTTTGCTTTGATGACATGATTCACTGCACTGCCCCATGTAAAATTACCCCACTGGTCAGAGGACCCAGCCTGTACTGATATCATCAACTCTCTAAAAATGTGAAATCTACAGTTTTTGTTAAAACAAAATCAGCTGTTTTTCAAAAACACCAGCCAAAACAGCATTTTTTGCAAAAAATTGCCACTTAAAAAAAAAACATTAAAGCTGCATGTTTAAACATTAAACAACAATAGTCACAATAAGAGAGGGGAAAAGCAGATGGAGATTAAACAGTGGGCCAATGGGGGAGCAATGGGCAAGGAAGCAAAGGGGAGAAGTGGACCATAGGTCTATCAGTGAGTCAGAGGGAGAGTGGTGGGCAAGAGAGCAGAGAGGAAGCAGTGGGCCAGGGGGAGAGCGAACAGCAATACAGCAGACAGGTTAGCAGACAGCAGGTCAGAGGGGGGAGTGCTGCGCCATAGAGAGAGTGATGGGCATGAAAGCTGAGAAGGAGCAGAGGTCCAGAGAGGGGGTGGTGGCCTCGAAAACAGAGAGGGAGTACTGGGCTGAAAAGCATAGGTGGAGCAGTGGGCCGGAAATCAGAGACAGAGCACTGGGCCGGAAATCAGAGAGGGAGCAGTTGGCCAGAAAGCAGAGAAGACGCATTGGGCTGGAAAGCAGAGTGGGAGGGTTGGGCTTGAAGGAAGAGAGGGAGCAGTTGGCCAAAAAGCAGAGAGGATGCATTGGGCCAGAAAGCAGAGAGGGAGCGTTTGGCAGGAAGGAAGAGAGGGAGCAGTGGGCCAGAAAGCAAAGAGGTAGTGGTGGTGCGGAAAACAGAGAGGGAGCGGTGGGCCAGAATGCAGAGAGGGAGCAGTGAGCTAGAAAGCAGAAAGGTCCAGAATAGGAGCAGTGGGCCATAATCAAAGGGAGAGTAGTGGGCTAAAGGGGGTCCAGGTTCCAGCAGTGGAGCGGTGGGCCAGAAAGCAGAGAGAGAGCAGTAGGCTGGAAAGAGAGAACATGCTCCAGAGTGGGAGTAAGAACGGGGGAAGAGCACGATAGACTGAGCGATAGGGTGTGCTAGAGAAGTAATGGGAAAGAATGAAAGACTTTAGACAGCAGGAGGAACTGGAGAGCATCAGGTGTGAGTTGGGAGCACACAAGGCGGGTATTGGGTAGTGCATATCAGTGTGACAGAACAAGTGAGTATGCACATGACTGGCAGAGTAAGAGGTTTAGGATTTGAGCTGGGAGGGTATTGCCCGGTATGGCTTTGGTGTATTTGGCTATCTGATATGTATTGAATATTGCTTTAACGGAGAGGAAATTCCTGCTTATGTTACTGGGTGTTTTTCCTAGAAAACCAACAGAACCTTTATATCACGAAAGTAGTCTCTCTCCCCGTTAAATGGCCAATTGAGTGTTGTCCGCTTACTAATCTGGTTGTCCATTTGTCAGGAAGACAAGACCACCTTGTATAGTTTTATATTAAAGAATGTATGGAACCTAGAGAATAAAACAAAATTAAATGGATACATTATTAGCTTAGAGCACTGACTGAACTTGGGTTATCTAATCTGACTAAAAATCCTCTCTCTGCTCCACCGATTAAAAGGAAGATATTAGGGGACGTTTTTAAGAAAGTAAGTAGTACGGTCTGAGCGTGTGAAAACAACTGTGTTTGCTAATTTGCCTTGTATGCAGATTATTTTTATTCTTGGCAAGGAAAGGCAAGGAAGCTCATCCCAAAATGAAGGTTTCATCAGTTGCCATTCTGGGCAAACAGAACATAATAGATTAAAGTAAAGGACAGGCCATGCTCGTGTGACGATATAGCTATAGAAACTTACATGCATGATTTGTTATTTGGCCCTTTGTACAAATATCCTCGCCAGAGATACCCGGTACCCCTTTTAAAGATTTTAGACTTTCATCAGTGCAGAGTGGCTTATTACTACCTGACGCTAGCTATTGTCTATCAAGTATGTTGGAGTTTGGAATGTATCTTTACCAATATCACTAAGGATCAGATACCATCTGATGAGTTCAGGAAATTAGTGCACGGATTTGTGTACAATAGCAATATGCACCACTGTATATAAAGTATTACAAATATCTGTCATGTATTGTATTTAACTTGAATCACTGTTTGTAGTATTTATTGAAACTATGGATAATGCATTGTGGTGTTTGGAAGTGAGTGTTTTTATTAAATAAATCATATCAGGTTATGCATTGTTGGATATATTTTGTGCTGATTATTTTAAAAGATATATTTCTCTAATGATGATAAAATGAAGACATAAGCTTTAGGGTTGTTGGTGAGTGGGGGTGTATAGATGCCTGGAGGGATTGAAGATTGTAGAGGGGAATCTTTCCACCATTATAACAGATAATGATCAATAAAGTGTATTAGTACACGGCAAGAGTCAAGCAGAATGCAACACGCATTCTGATTGGCTTTCGCCGGGTCTTTACCCGCCTGAGAATCCTTCGATTCTCGGCTGGGATTCCAGCTGCCTTGTCCTCGTTGGGGGGCGTGGCAGCCCCTCAGGCAATGAGGAGGCTCGAAGCGGGGCCAACCCACTCTGAGTCTCCACACGGCTGAGAGGCTGCCTTCGTCCCCTGTGTGGGAGTCAGGTAAGCTTCTTTTTTTTCTTCCCTTCCCTCCCTCCTCCCTGCCCTCCCCACCCCACTTACCTGCTTGCTCCTGCTTCCCGGGTGGGGGATGATAGCAGCCTCCAGCAGTGTGGAGACTCGGAGCGGGGCCATCCCCGCTCTGCGCCTCCACACTGCTGGAAGCTTCCATCGCCCCCCGCCGGGGACGCAGGTACGTATATATATATATTTTTTTCTTCCCCTCCCTCCCAATCCCACTTACCTTCTGCTTCTTTTTCTTTTTCGGGAGCTCCCGATGGCTGTCATGGAAAGGGAAAACGGACTCCGTTGTTCCCGTTGCATGGCGGCCATTTTCTTGGTCGTTTTATTTTTTCTGTCCCGAAACGCTGCAGCGTTTCGGGACAGAATAAAATGCTTTTAGTGCCCCGGTCACGCACATAATGCGGGCCTATAACTATGGGCCCCGGGGCATTACCTGAGTCGTTAATGCCCCCGCTGCTCGGGTCATATTGCTTTGTTATATACAAAAGGCACGCATATTACACCAATTAAGAAGAACAAAACAAACACTGTTCTGTCGACCTGACCATGGGGTAATTCCAATGGATGCACATACAGACTCACAGACCTTACAGGACTGTGCTACTGTTAAAAGATGCTAGCCCAAATCCCAGTTAACCACACTCTGTAGAGCGCTCCACTGCTCTCGAGTGAGGTCTGTGCTTTAAACAATAAAATAAAAAAATAAAAGATTCAAGGCTGGAACATCTGGGACCAATGTTCCTTTTCATTATTTTTCTCCTAGTCAGGAAATGGTTGGCTTTTGTACGCACATTAATGACTATTGAGGTAAACCACTTCATCAGCATGCTTAGTTAGTGAGCATTCATATGCAAACGGTAGTTTGTAAGGTAATGCCCCCTTCCCAACCAATGCAATACTTTACAAATCAGTGTAAAAGGTGCATTTTACAGCACTTTTTCCAAAGATGTAGGCTAATAAAACAAATGTTTTACATGCAAATATAAAGAGAGCTCCTCAACCACTCCCAAGACTTCAAGATCTGACACAGAACCTAGCAAAATTATTCTCGTTCAGCAAAAAATAGTGCTAAGTATAAACAATAGGTTTAGTTGTAGTTATTCCATTTTTGACACTGCTCAGAGACAACACAGAAAGTGTTTTATGCCATTAAAAAAACATTCTTGTGTAATACAAAAAACAAATATCACTTACTATAACTGATGTGGCTGGCAAAAAAATGCAGCTAGGATACAATATATGTAGATTGTAAGAGGATTCAATTCAACACTACAGCTAAGTCAACGCCTAGTCTATAATACTGAATGAAAACCCTTATTGATATATCTTTATGACCAGTTCATGCGTTCTGGATGACTACCCCTATATAACACCCCTCTGTTGGAATCCCCCTGACCCCACTGAGCCAAGAAGTAGTTCTGTTTTGCAAGTTAAAAGGTTTATTTGAGACTTTAAACAATATAGATATATATATATCACACTTTATAATAAATTAATAATTGAATATCACACTTAATCTGATATGATAAAGATTAACAACAGAGAATCTGGCACTAGCACACTTCTTTATAATCACTAAGGAGTTGACATGAAATGGATAAGGTAGCACACTGGTAAATAGGTACAGAAGTATAATGTGGTAGAGAATGCTTTATAGGGTTCAAATGGATGCAATGTTGAATGAAATGCAGTACAAAAAATCACTTGATAGGATTTCAGCAAAAGACAATGTAATCACTTTCTTGGACAATTTACCCCCCCTTTTATGCAATGCAAGGAAATGGAAGGAAGGCACACAGTTCTCAGAAATGCAATCAAATGTGATTCAGTTCAATCCCCCCCAAGCACGCTTAAAGAAAACAGATAGGAGTTTTGAAAACACAGGCAAAATGCTTTGATATGTGCTGGCAATGGAGTGAAAATATGTTAAAATGCTTTTAATTCCCTTTCAGAGGTTCAGGGTGAGTGATAGCTACTCTCTATGAATTCAGGATCACCTTAACAATGCTTTAGTAGTAACTAGCAGGTAACAAAGTTTTTGGCAAGGAAAAACAAAACTGCTGTCTTTTTACACGTGGAGAAATTTGCAAATCGCAGTAAAATTCACGAATGCGCCGAGCGCTATTACAGAGGAACTACAAGGACTACCACTATCGTCTTGGGGTCCTATGAAAGCCTAGGATCTCAGCTTCCAGATGAAAGTTACTGCAAGTCTCTAGCACAAACGGCTGCGGAGATATGAGCGATTGAATAAAGGTCGTTTTTCAGATTTGAAATTTTAAAGTTCAAAAAGACAAGTGCAGCTTGCAACTAGAAAATGACAAGTGACAGCTTTACAAATGACAGGTGACAGTTAGGAGACAGTTCTACTTAGATTAAAATAGGTTGAATTATATTATTTTAACTAAGAGATTGGTTCTGCACAGTTTTGCTAGGTACTCACACTATATTCTTGAGTGAAATGGGCCTCGCCATGGATCTGGTCAGGTTTTAGACGGGACTCTGGTCTCTGCACTTCACAGTGATCTGGGTCTGCTCTCTCTCTGGATTCTGAAGATTGAGGGATTTAAAGTCTGGATCTTTCTGCACAGCTTTCTCTGGAGATTGATGGAGGTAAAGTATGGATTTTTCCGGCAGAGCTTCCAGCTGCAAATGGAAATGAATGTCCCTATCTGCCCTGTCTGTCTGCTTTTATGTGTTTAGAATGTGGGTGTGTTCTAGCATCACTGACCCTACCTCTCTCTCAGCTTCTAATTGGTCAAACTTCCATTTCTCACTTGATTGGGGGAGCTAAGTTGTGTCAGAGTGATGTCATTTTACAGCCTGCAGAAAGTCCACTCCTCCTGTCAACTTACACACGAATCTAGATTTGAAACAAATACATATTTGCAGAAGTACATGTTGTTTTAAAATCATATGCACCCATCATGAATTACAGGAGGTATACCCTGTTCAAACTCTGCTCTTCCTGGGGGCTTGCATTCAGAAATGGCACATATTTCACTTTTTAACTGGTTTGCAATTCCGGACATTACCCCAAATTTACACACATGTGCGCAAGGAGTATGGACATTAGTTGATGAAGTGTCAGATTTTTCACATGCACACATTTTGAGTAATATCCTCTTTTCCGCTAAAACCCCCCTGAACATGCCACCGGTTCTAAAAACCTCTTAAAATGTGGGCAGAAAAATCACAAGAATTATGGTGTCATTTATACAATTTTCACATGTCCGCTCTATGAGTTATTCATCTTTTTCTAAAACCATATTCTGGCTATAGAGGTGTGTCTTTTCAGGTCACATGGTACAGAAACCAGTCTTTCCAGTTTCTGCCAAGCTCAGAGACCCTGCCCCTCCCAGCTTCTGCCAAGAGGAAGCTCCATTTACGACTCCCGCCAATAAAACATTTGCCTGAGTCAGGACAGGGCTTTGTTCAATTTCCTGCAGAGCCCAGGTAATTCAATCAGGGAAGTGTCATATCCCTTTTGGTGTGAGCAGCAAAAGGGCAGCTAGGCCTGGGAACACAGCTGTGACTCAAGTTTCACTCCTGATGGGGGTAGTTGCCAGGCAAATTGGAATCTCTTTAAGCTGTCATTTCTGTTCCCCAGTTTCTGCATTCAAATAAAACTAAACATTTTCACATATGCAGCTAGAAGGCTGATTCTAAGTTTAAAACTATGACATTTAAACAATTGCAACCTATGTGACACTCAAAAGTAGGTCACTCAGTCAATTTAAACATTTAGATTTTTTTTAGTGTCTTTCAGTCCAAATTTAATAAAACTGCTGAAATCCACAGCGCAGCCAGTCTTGTTATAAACCTTCAAGTCACTTCAGAATATAACTTTAGATTGTATCCACCTCTCAGTAAGTCTTTCTTTGGCTTGCTTTGGGTTCATTTATTCAGTTTTCTACAAAATCTGGTGGTTTTAAAACGCCGGCTTTTGGATAGTGGTGAGTACTGGTACTGCACCCCTTTTTGGGATTTAAGAAAATGAATTCTCCACAGTTATGGGTTTGCTTTTGGCAATCAGCATTGCCATTCCCAATGGTTTCAGACTACTGTGTGGGTAGTCCAATGGTGGTTTTAGGCAGTGTCCTTCTGTGCCCATAACATCGGCAAAAATGAGTGGCAGCCTATTCTTCATGCACTTCCCTGGGCATTTTCTGGGAAGCTCTGGCCATCATGATGTTTTCATGTCAGTACTGCACAGTTTTGAGGTAGGGCTCGGATGCATGGGTAAATACATCCCACAAGCCCCCCTTCTTGCGGTGGCCATCTGATCCTTCACTGGTGGGACCCGCAAGATCTGGGATGTAGTTCTCATCTTCTTCCGGTAGATGGCCAGTTCAGCATCTCTTCCTTCATCCGGTGGATCGATCGGTTCTCCTCGCCGGTCCTGATGGGAATATTGGGCGGTACACTGGGCCCGTTGCGTCTCTGCTCCCGGTCTCCGGATCATCCTCCTTGTTCCGTCTCCAGGTTTTCTTTCTCCTAGGACGACAAAGGAAGAGCGGCAATACCTATTCATAGACGTTTTTCCACCACTGTTGATATAGTGGGGCAGCATGTGCATTTCATCATAACGAAACATTACATTCTTATTTTGAAAAAAAAACAGTATAACTAAGAGACAGTTTCATGCAAATCACAATATTTTAGAGACTAGATGTGGTATGTTTTATGATTGGAACTGAATTAGTCTGAGACAGTACCCGCCAGGATTCCAGAGGATTCCTCCAGTTGTTGCAGAGTGTGCCTGGGATGGCAACATTTCAACTGGTTTATGTGGACCCACTTGTCTTCCCCGCTGCCAAAGGACCTTTGGGGATGTGGATTTTGTAGGCCACAGGAGAGATCTTGTCGATGATCTCAAAGGGTCCCTTCAATGTAGGCAAAAATTTGCGCTGCTTGGCCTGGTTCCTTTGGAAGTTGTATAGATAGACCCGGTCCCCCACCTGATATTCCTTCCTGGAAGTTTTCAGGTCATAATGGGTCTTCATGCTATCAGCTGATCTTTCTAGATTACGCTGAGCATAAGCAAAAGCATGTTGGAGGTGTTTCCTTAAATTCTCCACATACTCATGAGTAGTGGAGGCATTTATCAGTGTCTGCTCTTGGGTCCTGTAGAGCAAATGCTGAGGAAGCACCATCTTGCGCCCAGTCATCAACTCAAATGGTGACATTTTGGTTGCAGATGAAGGGGTAGATCTGATGGCCATTAGGACCAGAGGTAATCGGAAATCCCAACTTGGCCCAGAATCTGCCACAAACTTCTTTAATATGCTCACAATTGTCCGGTTATATCTCTCTACTGCCCCAGAAGAAGCTGGTCTATAAGCAAATGCAGCTTTCTCTTGACCCCCAGTATCTCCCACATCTTTGTCATTACTTCGCTGGTGAAGTGGCTAACTCTGTCTGACTCAATCCTTTGAGGTAGACCAAAACGGGAAAAGATGTGGTTAATCATCAAGGCAGCTGCAGTTTCTGCCTTGCAATTTGGGGCTGGGAGACATTCCACCCACTTGGTGAACAAGCATGTGACAGTCAACATGTACTTATTCCCCCTAGCAGAGCGAATCACGGGGCCTACAAAGTCGATTTGTAAATCTGACCATGGCAGTGTCATTCCCCTCTTTTGTAAAGGCGCCCGGTGTGTGAGGGATGTCGGCTGAAATTGTGCACACACAAGACAACCCTTCAAATATTGGTTGAGGTCCTGGCCCATGTGTGGCCAGTATGCAACCTCTCTTAAGATTTCCAGTGTTGTGTGAAACCCCCTATGACCGGCGGTGGCCGCATCATGGGCGTGACTTAACATCAGGCTTCGGAATGAGGTAGGAACCACCCACTGATCGTGGCCAGCTTTGGATTTTCTTACCAACAAACCGTCTTGGATCCGGAACATTTTTGGACATTTCATCAACACTCTTAGGTCCTCTTTCCCAATGTAATCGGTATCCGTCAGGGGAAAGTTCTCAGGGTCCTCAAGGTGCTGGTAAAATTTACCAATTATTGGATCCCCCTTCTGAGCTGTAATCAAATCAGCATCAGGGGTCTCCTTACTCCATTGTGCAATTGAAAGGTCGTTGTGAGCATTTGTCTGGGACCTAGTGATAGCAGTGACCTGGATTTCCCCCAACAGGGACTCAATCTCAATTAGATCCCCTTGGATGGCCCCGGTTTTGGCCAGCTGATCAGCTAAGTCGTTTCCAGTTTTGTCTGGTCCCTCTACTTTGGAATGACCCTTGATCTTTTTCCAATAGATGGTCATCTCATTCGAGGTGACCAGATCATCAATGTTTTGGATCAACTTCCCATGTTTCAAGGGTTTGTTGTTAGCACATAACATGCCTCTGGTTTTCCAATTAACCAGGTGCTCCACGAACCCGTTCCGTACATAATCCGAATCTGTGATTATGACCAGTTCGCAGAGTTGATGCTGGACAGCAGTGAGGATGGCCTGATGCACAGCCATCAATTCTGCCACCTGACTACTTCGGGGACCAATTTTGTATCCAGCGGAGGGTTCTGGGGACTCATTCACCCATGCATTCCCTACGCCGGCCACCAGTTCTTTCTCCCCGTTGTTGTCAACATGGTAAGAGCATCCATCCACATAGACAGTGGGCATTCCCTCACACTTGTCCTCTTCAAAGACTTTGTGTGGGGAATTAAGGTATGCCTCCATGTTGTCCTTGATTTTTAGACTTTCGTCCTCGAGACAGTTTTCTCTGGCACAATCATGCAAGTCAGCCAGACCTTGCGCGAGGGGACTCTTCTTGTTTTGGCCATATCTGACCTCCACAGGAAAGCCTTGCATTGACAGAATCCAGGAAGTAATTCGGGAATTACTCACATTTCCGGCCCGGATACTGTCACTTTGGAGATATTGCAGAGGCTGGTGTGGAGTCTCCACTATGATGTGTTCCCCCTGGATGAACGGGCGGTAATTCTTCAATGCCCACACCGTTGCCAGGAGTGCCTTCTCACAATCGTTGAATTTTTCCTCCACAGAGGATAAAGTTTTGCTCGCATAGGAGATTACTTTATTGACCTTGTCATGCTTTTGGTATAATACTGCCGTCAAGCACGTATTAGAGAACCCCGTCTCCAGGAAGAACTCCTTGTTTCTGACAGGGTAAGCTAGGCAAGGCGCTTGTGAGAGGCTTCTCTTGAGTTGTCTTACTGCCTCGGCTTGTTCTGGACCCCATTCCCACTTGACCCCCCCTTTCAGGAGATGAATCAGGGGTCTGGTGATCTCTGCGTAGCCCTCACTGAACTTTCTGCTGTAATTAGTCAGTCCAAGGAGGCTCCTTAGTTCCCGCAGAGTTGTGGGGTCTTTCAGTTTCTGAAGTGCTTCCACTTTCTTTTCCTGGGGACAGAGACCATGAGGAGTAATCTCATGCCCCAAGAAATTAACACGGGTTCTACACCACTGTGCTTTCTGAAAGGAAAGTTTTGCTCCGGCGGCCCTCAACTGCGTCAGAACATAACGGATCTCCGCTATGTGTTCCTCCACAGATGAACTTTTGATGAGGACATCATCTACATAAGCCAGGTTACCCCTCGCACCCAGGTCGGGCATGGCCTTATGTAGGAAAATATTGAACTCATTACCGGAGTTGAGGTACCCGAAGGGAGTCCGGGTCCATGTGTATTGCTGGCCCCCAAAGGTAAAAGCCAGTTTGTATTGGTCCTCCCTACTGACAGGCACGGTCCAGTATCCATTGGTCAGGTCTATTGCAGTGAATACCTGTGACCCCTGGATCTGGGCCAGCCCTTGGTCAATGTAGGGCAGAGGCCATCGGGAAGTATGGACCCGTTTGTTGAGCTCCCTAAGGTCAGCACAGAGTCTCCACTGGCCGTTCGGCTTCAATATTCCCAGCACCGGATTATTGAAGGTGCTGTGGACTGGACGGATTATTCCCCGGGACTCAAGGTTCTTAATTATTTCAGTAAGGGACTCCATTGATGCGAGAGGCAAGCGATATTGCTTCACAAACACAGGAGTCATGCCAGGGTCCGTGGGGATTGTGGTTGTGTGGATGTCGGTGCGACCACAGTCATATGAGTCTACCGCAAAGAGATCTTGGAAATCCAAGAAAACTTGTTTCAACTTTTGCTTTTGTTCCAGAGTCACACAGGCATCTGCTCGGTTGACTCTCTCTTCCACCATCTGCCTGAAGCCTGGAAATACTTCTGGTTTGGCTATTTCAACGGCCTCCTCCAGCTGGGTGGAGAAGTCCCTGGTCAGAGTGCTGATTTGGACTGGAGGCTTCAGGTGGGAAAGGCAGCCCTCATGGACTTGGAAAATCACCTCATCCCTCCTGAAGTCACAAGTCACATCTTCCTTACCATAGGGGCAGGAAGTGTACACCAGGAAGTTCCCCCCATGCCGGGTAAAAATCCTGTCTGGTGTTGTATTGTCATCCCTGTCACTGTCAAAACAGTCCTTGTGGATTGGTCCTAACAGTTCATTTCCAAGATCAATGGAGAATGTCGGTCATCAACCGCCATTCCAATAATGGTGCCTGCGGCTAGGGTAATACTCTTTAAGTCGCTGTTATCCACCTCTATTGGAATGGTGTCATGTTCTATGTTGACTAATGGTGTTGGGTTTACCCCTAACCCTTGCTGTTGGAGAGAAGCATTTAGATGTATGTAAGCATCAGGGTTTTTCAACTCTTGTCCTCTTTTAACTTTCACTTCCAGGGAGAATTGTTGGGTCCTTTCTGGGATGGTGACTTCCTCTTTGATCTGAATTTCAACTGCATAAGGTAGCAATTGAGCTGACCTAAATGCTTTTTCTGGATCATCAAAGCCCATGGGATTATCCGCTAATCGGGACCAAGCTTTGAAGTTTATTAGGTCCAAACTAATGGCAAAGCGATTGAGAATGTCACTGCCTAAGTAAAAGGCGGCAGGGACGTCTCGCACGACCCAACAATTGTGGACAATGCTCTTGTTGCCAATGGAGATTTTGAGCATACACCTGCTTGGCAGGAGATGTTTGGAATTAGGTGCTTCCAGGTCCATTTCCCATTTGTCTATCAGTTTGAAGGTGGGAATGGCTGGATCTTTTGGGAGTTGGCGGAACATGGCTTCGCTGATGAAGCTCTTACCGTTGTTCACACACACTCGAGCGAGAACAGAGTCCTTCCCATCATTTAACTGGACAGGGATGAACAACTGCTCTCCAATTTGCTGAATATCAGCCAGGCTCTGAGCTGATTTCACATCTTTCTGGACTATAGGAGTGGGAGTTTCTGATTGTGGATTAGTAAAGAATTTCAGAGTGTTTCCTTCCAGCGTGGAATACCACCTTAAACTGGAAGGAAGGTTGATTTTCAGAAACAGAGAGGACCCCCCATCACCAGTCTGTTGTCCTACTGCTATTACTGTCACGTCTGGAATTTGGCTATTCTGGAAGTGAAATTCTACTTGGTCAGATTTTTGTTCAACCATGTGGCAGGTGCCGTTTAAACTAACATGGTTGACACTCTGTTTTAATTTTATTGGTCGGCTAGTCTGGGTCCAGAGGACCTTGTTTACACAATCTATTAGGGGTGACAACCTTCTCAGGAGGTCATTCCCTAGTAAACAAGGGGTGCCCTCTGGGGTCACAACTATGACCGGGTGTTTCAACTTATGTCGCCCAATTTTAATGTCCAAATCTGCCGTCCCCTCGACGGGAATTTCCTTCCCGTCAAAGTTCTGGAGTTGCCCAGGAAGAGAGGTGAGAGGAATTTGGTAATTCTCTCCCCTTCCTGCATTCAGTTCGTCAAAGGCCCTTCTGGACAGAAGGGTAGCTTGAGATCCAGTGTTCACCAGTGCCAAAATTGTACCCTGCCCCTGTACTTGTACCGGGGCATAATATCTTCCCTCCTTCTCCTCAAGGGGGCACAGATAATGTACATTTTTGGACAACTCTTGGGCTAATTTTCTGGTTTTGGACATCGCTAGCGAAGAGATTTGGGCAGAATTCTGTGGAGAGCCTTGGGAATCTGAAAGAAAAATTTGGCAACTGGAGATCAGAGCCATTTTGGGTTCCCCTGGCTCCGGTTCTGGGCCGCCCCCCCCCTTTTTGGAGGCAGTCACCAGGATGGGTTTGAACCAGGGGATTTTCTTGCTGTTGGTTCTGGGATGAGATAGTGGGCGGCGGTAGCTCAGTCTCCACATCTCCCCAGTCTGGATTTGCATCCCTAGGGACCCATTTTTCTTTGGGAGGAGTTCCCCCCTCTCTGAAGGAGAAGATCCTTTTCCCAGGATCCTCTGAGGATCCCTCTCCCTCAAATTGGAAGACCTGTACCTCCTCCTCAAACTGAGTCTGTTTGGGTCTTTTGTTTCTCCTACCCCCCCTCTGCTCCTTAGGAGGCAGACTTTCAGGGGCAAGAGATTTTGTTTCCGGTTCCTGGGTTTCCAGGGGCTCTTTACAAGTGAGGAAGGAAGCTTCCTCCAAGGCTTTACACCCCCCTTCCCTTTGTGCCTCCTCCCTGGGAACCAGTGAGTTATCGGGGTGCTGCCCCCGTCATTGTTCTGGAGCACCAGGTCCAGAGTTCGGTGCGTTCTGCGCCGGCACGCCCATCTGAGGGTTCTGCTGAGCCCTCAGTATGTGACCCAGATCCCGCGCCATGTTTTGAACCTGGCACTCTAACTGGGAAACCCGCTCGGGCTGATACGGGGCCCTGTTTTCTCCCCTGGGCTGATCCCGGGAAGGGTAGCTGTCCCTCCTCTGGTAATACCCCGGGTTGGGAAGATTTGGGTACCCCTCCATCCTTGGCTTCCCCTCTCCCGGATTCAGTGGTCTGGGCTCAGGGAATTGGGGAAAGAAGGATGGATGGTTTTGGGGCTGAAAGTCGGGTGGATATCTGGGGAAAAAGTTCTGCCCAGGGTTTGGAGAATTTCTGCCCTCCTGTGTGAAGTTAGGAGGGAAGTTCCCTGGGTTAGGTGCTTGGCTGGATCCCCCCCCTTGGGCTGGAGGAGTCCACACATAACCCAGGATGGGTCGATTTCCCTTGTAACGGGGACTTACATAATCAGGAGGGCGAGGGACCCCATTTGTGGGGCTGCCTCCTTGGCTCCCTGTCTGTGACTGACCCGAGGACCTCCTGGGCCTAGCATTATTAGGTGCAGGTAGGTTTTTAGGCCCCCCCCATCTCCAAATCCAAAACGGGGGTGACCTTTACCTCTGCCACCTTGGCAGCAGCAGGGGTGCTGTTGGCTTTGGGGTTTTTCTGGGCATTACTTTTGCTATCTATCGGTTTCTGCACCTCATAGATCCGGGTAGCCTGTTCAATGACCCAGTCTAAAGATCTTTTCTCGTGAAAATCCCTCACGAGCTGGGTCATGATATATTTGGGCAAGGCATGGAAAAACGTATTTATAAATTCTCTGCTATCCGTGCGCACCCTTCTTGTGGTCTGTGCAAAAGCACGCTTTAACTCCTGCACAAATTCTTGTGGGGCCTGATCCTCCCCACATTGCAAATTGTAGGCTGCCTTGCGAGCCTCTTGAGGATTTCTGTGAACAGAAAAATGTTTCAAGATGGCCGCCTTATAGGTGGACCATCTTAAATGATTTTGGTCCTCCAGCCCCGCAAAGAAACTGGAGTATTCCGGGGAGAAGGTCCACTTTACATATTGAATACAGCTTTGGCTGTCCTTCAAATGGAAAGTCTCCATCATTTGTTCAAACAACTCTAAGTGCTCCCAAACAGAATACTTAGCGTTCTTATGGTAAGGCGTGATGACGCTCCTGATCGCCTTAATCTGCTTTAAGGGGTCCTTAAGCAAGGCCCTTTTTGCCTTATTGGCCTTTTTGGTTCGGGTAACCCTTGTCCATTCGTCCTCGGACTCAGAGGCACTGCTCCCAGAGGTTCCCGTCTGTTCTTCCAGGTTTTCCCGGATTCTACGAGCCTGGGAATGGCTGGCAGACTGTGGGGACCTGGTCTCCTGTGTCCTGCGTAGTTCAGAGGAGTCTTCAGATTCCTCCTTGCTGCCAGGATTTGATGGGTACCCCCTCCACTGACCTAACTGGGCAGAGGTTTTCAGGATGCCCTTAATGGGCCTACACTCCTGGGGTTCCCCATTGAACTGTACTGTACTTGGGTGCCCATACCCGGATGCCCACCCCTCCATTCCTGAGTGGTACGGGCCTATGAGCCCCATACTCTTAGCTGGATAGTAATCTGCCATCCCTGTGGCCCTGTGCTCATGTGCGCCAGGGGACATGGGGGTGGTAGAGTCCAGGGACTGGGGGAGATGAAGGCCCCTGGTGTTAGGGCTCCTGCGGTTATGGTCAGGAATCTCTCTTTCCCAGCGGACCTCATCTCTATCCGCCCCTGCTCCCTGTTGCAATGCAAGAGCCTGCATTTGTGCTTTCAGTTCCTCTGTTAAGGCCTTACTCGACTCTATCAGTTTCTCCTGCATCGCTACCTGTTGTTGGAGCCTATCATTGTGTTGACAGAGGGCCTCATTTTCCCTCTGTGCTTCCTGATTGGTCCTGGAGCACTGGGCCAGTCTTTGCTGCAGGAGGGTTACCTCCTGATCCCCATCCCTACTGGCCTGCTCCTTTCTTGCCAGAGCATCTTCCACCCTTCTGGTGTGCTCTAACAAGTTTGCATGCTCTTTTTGGAGATCACCCAGCCCCTGGAGGGCCAAGTGATTTTCTTCCGTTTTTCTTTTTAACTGGCAGACTTCCTGGCCTAAGGTGTCCCTTTCCTGAGTAAGAGCCTGCATCTGTGCCGCCAGGTCATCCCTCTGCCTTTGAAGGGCACCAGCTTTCCGGCGCTCTTCATCAAACTCTGCCTGTGTATCCAGGTCTTTCAGAATCAGTTTATTGCTTTCTGCCTTTTCCCTATCTAGGTGGCCTTGCAGGGTGACTACCTGCTCAGCACATGCCCTGTTAAAGTCCAGTTGTTGCTCCAGCTTTTTCTGGCTTTGCAGTAGGGAGTCCAAACCTTCTTGGTGTTCCTTCTGCAAGGCCAGAAATCTGGTATCCTGTTCTGACTTTTCCTTTTGCAGCACATCCATATCCTCCTTTATTTTAGTGATGTACTGTCTGGTCTCATTTTCTGACTCCTGGCTTCTGTGCAGCCTTTGCTCAGAAGAGTCCAGATCAGATTGGGCCTTCTCTAACGCCATCTGTTGCCTTTTTGCCAAATCATGGCCTTCAGCACATTTATTCTTTATGGCTCCCATATATAAATATAAATATGCCGCTATCCTAACAATCTTGTAGTGTTCATCTTTGGCCTTAGGAGCCATATATAGTTCACTCAGGGCCACATGTAATGGACCCTGATCTCTCCATAAGTCTGACCCTGTTTCAGTGGCCTGTCGCGTGATGGCCTGCAACCAGGCATCCTGGCCCTGCTCAGCCCATTCACCTCTCACAAATAGTTTATGTAAGAAGTGCTCTCTGGCTATTTTCAGATCTACCAAGGTCGTCATTCTAGAGATTGGTCTCTGTCCTGACTTACAGAAGTTAGTATTTTATTTTTGCAGAACAGAACTTTTCTTGGAGTGTCCCTTTTGAGGAATGCTTCACAGCGTAATGCAGCGTGGTGATCCGACTGGATGTATGTATCCCGTCAGTTAGCACACTGTATTAAGCTGCACAAGTGGTATTCTAACCCAGACATCCCGGACGAGCCCCCAATTTTGTAAGAGGATTCAATTCAACACTACAGCTAAGTCAACGCCTAGTCTATAATACTGAATGAAAACCCTTATTGATATATCTTTATGTCCAGTTCATGCGTTCTGGATGACTACCCCTATATAACACCCCTCATTTGGAATCCCCCTGACCCCACTGAGCCAAGAAGTAGTTCTGTTTTGCAAGTTAAAAGGTTTATTTGAGACTTTAAACAATATAGATATATATATCACACTTTATAATAAATTAATAATTGAATATCACACTTAATCTGATATGATAAAGATTAACAACGGAGAATCTGGCACTAGCACACTTCTTTATAATCACTAAGGAGTTGACATGAAATGGATAAGGTAGCACACTGGTAAATAGGTACAGAAGTATAATGTGGTAGAGAATGCTTTATAGGGTTCAAATGGATGCAATGTTGAATGAAATGCAGTACAAAAAATCACTTGATAGGATTTCAGCAAAAGACAATGTAATCACTTTCTTGGACAATTTACCCCCCCCCCCCCTTTTATGCAATGCAAGGAAATGGAAGGAAGGCACACAGTTCTCAGAAATGCAATCAAATGTGATTCAGTTCAATCCCCCCCAAGCACGCTTAAAGAAAACAGATAGGAGTTTTGAAAACACAGGCAAAATGCTTTGATATGTGCTGGCAATGGAGTGAAAATATGTTAAAATGCTTTTAATTCCCTTTCAGAGGTTCAGGGTGAGTGATAGCTACTCTCTATGAATTCAGGATCACCTTAACAATGCTTTAGTAGTAACTAGCAGGTAACAAAGTTTTTGGCAAGGAAAAACAAAACTGCTGTCTTTTTACACGTGGAGAAATTTGCAAATCGCGGTAAAATTCGTGAATGCGCCGAGCGCTATTACAGAGGAACTACAAGGACTACCACTATCGTTTTGGGGTCCTAAGAAAGCCTAGGATCTCAGCTTCCAGATGAAAGTTACTGCAAGTCTCTAGCACAAACGGCTGCGGAGATATGAGCGATTGAATAAAGGTCGTTTTTCAGATTTGAAATTTTAAAGTTCAAAAAGACAAGTGCAGCTTGCAACTAGAAAATGACAAGTGACAGCTTTACAAATGACAGGTGACAGTTAGGAGACAGTTCTACTTAGATTAAAATAGGTTGAATTATATTATTTTAACTAAGAGATTGGTTCTGCACAGTTTTGCTAGGTACTCACACTATATTCTTGAGTGAAATGGGCCTCGCCATGGATCTGGTCAGGTTTTAGACGGGACTCTGGTCTCTGCACTTCACAGTGATCTGGGTCTGCTCTCTCTCTGGATTCTGAAGATTGAGGGATTTAAAGTCTGGATCTTTCTGCACAGCTTTCTCTGGAGATTGATGGAGGTAAAGTATGGATTTTTCCGGCAGAGCTTCCAGCTGCAAATGGAAATGAATGTCCCTATCTGCCCTGTCTGTCTGCTTATATGTGTTTAGAATGTGGGTGTGTTCTAGCATCACTGACCCTACCTCTCTCTCAGCTTCTAATTGGTCAAACTTCCATTTCTCACTTGATTGGGGGAGCTAAGTTGTGTCAGAGTGATGTCATTTTACAGCCTGCAGAAAGTCCACTCCTCCTGTCAACTTACACACGAATCTAGATTTGAAACAAATACATATTTGCAGAAGTACATGTTGTTTTAAAATCATATGCACCCATCATGCATTACAGGAGGTATACCCTGTTCAAACTTTGCTCTTCCTGGGGGCTTGCATTCAGAAATGGCACATATTTCACTTTTTAACTGGTTTGCAATTCCGGACATTACCCCAAATTTACACACATGTGCGCAAGGAGTATGGACATTAGTTGATGAAGTGTCAGATTTTTCACATGCACACATTTTGAGTAATATCCTCTTTTCCGCTAAAACCCCCCTGAACATGCCACCGGTTCTAAAAACCTCTTAAAACGTGGGCAGAAAAATCACAAGAATTATGGTGTCATTTATACAATTTTCACATGTCCGCTCTATGAGTTATTCATCTTTTTCTAAAACCATATTCTGGCTATAGAGGTGTGTCTTTTCAGGTCACATGGTACAGAAACCAGTCTTTCCAGTTTCTGCCAAGCTCAGAGACCCTGCCCCTCCCAGCTTCTGCCAAGAGGAAGCTCCATTTACGACTCCCGCCAATAAAACATTTGCCTGAGTCAGGACAGGGCTTTGTTCAATTTCCTGCAGAGCCCAGGTAATTCAATCAGGGAAGTGTCATATCCCTTTTGGTGTGAGCAGCAAAAGGGCAGCTAGGCCTGGGAACACAGCTGTGACTCAAGTTTCACTCCTGATGGGGGTAGTTGCCAGGCAAATTGGAATCTCTTTAAGCTGTCATTTCTGTTCCCCAGTTTCTGCATTCAAATAAAACTAAACATTTTCACATATGCAGCTAGAAGGCTGATTCTAAGTTTAAAACTATGACATTTAAACAATTGCAACCTATGTGACACTCAAAAGTAGGTCACTCAGTCAATTTAAACATTTAGATTTTTTTTTAGTGTCTTTCAGTCCAAATTTACTTAAACTGCTGAAATCCACAGCGCAGCCACTCTTGTTATAAACCTTCAAGTCACTTCAGAATATAACTTTAGATTGTATCCACCTCTCAGTAAGTCTTTCTTTGGCTTGCTTTGGGTTCATTTATTCAGTTTTCTACAAAATCTGGTGGTTTTAAAACGCCGGCTTTTGGATAGTGGTGAGTACTGGTACTGCACCCCTTTTTGGGATTTAAGAAAATGAATTCTCCACAGTTATGGGTTTGCTTTTGGCAATCAGCATTGCCATTCCCAATGGTTTCAGACTACTGTGTGGGTAGTCCAATGGTGGTTTTAGGCAGTGTCCTTCTGTGCCCATAACATCGGCAAAAATGAGTGGCAGCCTATTCTTCATGCACTTCCCTGGGCATTTTCTGGGAAGCTCTTGCCATCATGATGTTTTCATGTCAGTACTGCACAGTTTTGAGGTAGGGCTCGGATGCATGGGTAAATACATCCCACAAGCTGGAATAAATGCAACAAAAAGGAATGTACCAGAAAACTGAGACATTAATGAAGTCATTCAAGGTCAGGAAAACATGCCTCTCATAATTTGCATACAGATGCTAATTGTACCAGAATAACTGAACCATGAAATATGATGATCATAATTCCTGTGCCTCTGTTTAACATCCACATTACATTGTCCTGTGAACAGATCTGTGACAACACTTACTCAGAAAAAGTCTTACAAATAGGAGGCAAACAACCACCATTTTACTCCCTAAAAACATGAAAACATTGAAACATTGAATCAGTGACTAGCTGAGCTGTGGCAAAGGAACAAATTCTAATAATATAACTGCCTGATCTCACCATGAATTTTAAGGGGAACCCAGATCTGTTAATAAGCATGAAGTATTCCTATTGGCAAAGCTAATAACTTTTTTCTCCTGAAAAAAGTCATTTGATTCCAAGTAGGGAGTAAAATCTTATCAGAACCCTACTTGTAACTCTGGCATAAGAATTCCAATGACATGGGACATAATACAGCCCCTAGACACAATTCCCTACAGAGGTGTGTTGTGGAGGCTCGTTGAAGATGTCAAATATGTTTGCCTTTTAATTTAATAGCAGCAATGCTCAGCAATGCTCAGAGGTTCAACATATTGAGCACCTGCTTCTGTACATAGGGACCCCTCTACAGCAATTCACTGATATCAATCAAGAGAGATGCATGGGGGTGCCAGGGGCACTAAACACAGAACACATGATTATATGTAAAAGCTCTCAACTGCCGAGCATAGAATGAAACTGAAGGTGCAGATTCCTGGACTGTTACTAGAGTTTCCTGTCATTTAGCATACACACAAGAAATATATTTCCTTAACGGTACTGCAGAAGTTGCTGATTTGTTCTTAACCCCCATGCAGTGTTCTCCAGTGCCTTCCCCAGACCCAACCCAGATCCTGTGGACTCCAATATTATTTGACAGGGCTCTGTAAAAAGTGAGGGATTGAAGCAGTAGAACACGCACTCGGATATCAGAATACCCACCATATTATTAAAAGCCTCGCCATATTATAGGCAGTTTAAGAAAATATCATGAATCTGAAAGTACAAAACTGTTTTGCAGTGCAAACAATATTGTTTGCAGCATCCCACCCTAATTCTATTGGGTACAGTTAAGCAGATGCTCAGTGAAACAATTTTTGTATAGCTGCAAGTAACCATATAATTTGTTATGGTTTATGCCCAATGGAACTTAGAAAGGATGCAAATTGTGTGAAAAGCATTTTAGCTGTCTGAATATCAATTGCCCTACTTAATACTATGGACATCTTACAAGTTTGTGGGTCTGGGTGGGCAAACTACGAGTTCTGCTCATGGTGCCATTACGGCCGCCAGGTCTGACCTGGTGGCCGTAACAGCACCCGCGAGTAGAGCATGTCGGATGCACCGGCACCATTCTGAATAGTGCCGGTGCATCCAATCTCCCCATTCCCATTTGATCCCTATGGGGCTCCAATGGGAATAGGAAGAATTCCATTCTGGCGCCCGCGAATGGCCAATTACCGGGTCTTGCAGGGCCATAATGACCCGGTAATTGCCCATTCGCAAGCACCAGAACTTTTCGGAAGTTTGGCGGCAGCCTGCCGGTTTTACCAGCAAGGCTACCACCAAACTTATAATGAGGCCCTATGTATGAGTAATGCCATCCATAGTCCATGCCCATTATCACTTGCAGGCCTAGTAAATTATATGATATGATAGGTTATTTATAACATGCTTAATACACAGAGGTTTCTAAACACAGACCTGCGGATCGAACCTGTGGTGCTCTATGACGTCTTGCTTCGTAGGGGGGCACGTTTCCCCTGAACTATCCTCCCAAATGATATTGCAATGTTTCTCTCCATGTTTATGGTAATGTTAGCAATGGTAAAATAGGAGACACTGAGTGCATGACATTTGCGTACTCAAAATCCTCACAGAACAAATTGATATTTGATTTTTATAATATGTTAACTTGCAAAGGTACAATTTACACCTCAATGCACTTGTGTGGCATGTGTACAACGAATAGGAAGCATGGGATGATGTTACACATCCAATTAGTCTGCTTATTTACAGTCAATAACCAATATTTCAACAGACAGTTGGGTTACATAGTGTGGGTGACACCTTTGCTAAGGGACCATTAGTAAATGGAATTTGACTACTTGAACATTATTTATATTACAGCAAACATAAAACATGTGGATGTTGGTTCAAGCCCTCTAACTTTTTCGCAGAACCAAGGTATGTAGAGTCAAGGTTGTCTGGTAATATCTCAATTAGGCCTCGGCCAGATGTTGGAGTCATAAGGTATACGTGTGGTAGAGTCAAGTATATGAATCATGAGTGGGGAGGGAAGTCTATTTGGTTGATGTGTTCAGGAATATCTCAGTTAGATCATCTGTTTATGCAGGTACTTTTTCATATTTGTTTAACCACACTTGCTTAGCAGGGTAATTTAAATAGGTTAGACCAGAATATCAAGACTGGTTAGTATAACTTAGCTTTATTAAGAGAGAAAGTAAATGCTGAATAACTGATATGGCTTGTGCCTTATTAATTCTTGAGAAGGTGGAAATTGTCTTTGTGCACTGCAAAAACCTCTTCTGACCATCACTCAGAAGGAAGTTGGGCAAGCACATATGCACACAGCTTAGGAGAAACATTGTCATGACCCTTTCTATTAAATTGCTAGCTGTGACCGCATATGAAAGGTACAAATAATGACAACCTGGCTCTCTTGCAGCCTAACACACACATGGCCTCATTATGAGGTCGGCAGTAACTCGCTGGTTGTACCGGTGGGTTGCAGCCAACCTTGTAACACTGTCTCCACTGCCTGATATCCCAGTACCACAGGGATATTACAAGTGGCGGCGGACCGGGTTGTCAGGTGCTGGAAACGGTAAGTCCCCATTCCTGTGAAGTCCTGTTGGACTCCACGGTAATTGGGACACTGAAGCACCATTGCCATTGCTAACAGTGCTGGTGCTTCAGTGAAGAAAATGCCAGTAGGGGACATAATTCTAGGTTGATCAGAGTATGACAGTCTGGCAAGGGTGACAGTACATTGCTACTGGAACCCTTGTTTCCAGGCCACCATACTCGTAATGAGGCCCACTGTCTCTTTTTAGGAATGTGGCTCTCTTACAGCCTGGTTCTCTAGCACTCTCCATTCAATTACACATTTGCACAAAAATGCTGCAATAAGTACAATTGTGTGCTTCAAAATTCGCTTTTTTATGCTGAAAAATGTTCCATGCTGCACTTTCCTGAAGAATCTGCATAGTATTCTATCAGAGAAAATATTTGAATTCTAAATGTAGACTTGAAGATGCATGGAAACAATATAATGTGTTTTGAGGTCTCAAAATGTAGGTATGTTACTTGAGTATTAGTATTTGCACAGGCCAGAGGGCTGTGATGTTTAGGTCAAGGCCTTTATAATACTCCATGCTTCTTTGTATCTGTACAAACCTCTGGAACAGGCATATATTACAAACAGGTGCTCTAGTATTGTTTTTTTTTTCTGTGCAATAGTGCATAATGTCCCATTGCAAAATACCAATTGTCGACCACAAAAGTCAAGGATGAGTTAGTAATACGCAAGTTATTTCTCTTGATTGCGCAATAACTTTCTCTTGCTGTGTTGAAAGTTATGACGACATATATAGAAATTTGAGCACCCTACAAGTTGGTATAAAAGGTACTGGAGGCAAGAGAATCATCAGAGGAAACCACTCAATTGGTCACGTCTCTGTGGGCCTCATTATAACCCAGGCAGTACAGGGTTAACGGCGCTGGTAAAGGTGCCGGCGCCGTCAACCCCATACCGCCTGATTAAGAGGTCCCCTCGCGGGACCCGCTCTGCACGTCTCTTCACCAGACGTGCAGAGCGGGTCCCGCGAGGGGAGGAGGGAGCAAACAATGGGCCGCTCGTAATCGGCCTGTTGTTTGCTCCCTCTCCCATTCCAATTCAGCCCTATGGGGGCTGAAATGGGAATGTGGAAGGCCCGGGTCCAGGTTCCTAGAAGGAGGAATTACCGGGCCCTCCGAACTCCGAATGGCCCGGTAATTCATCATTCTGTGAAACCCGGACCCGGATGCGATTTTGGCGGCAGCCATGCCGCCAGTAGCGGCATGGCTATCGCCGAGATCGTAATGAGGCCCAGTGTGTTTTTCCTCATGTGTTTAATAGTGTCCATGGATGGTACATTTGAATTCTGAGTGCTTTTTTACTGGAAGCTGCAAACTGTGGTCTTCTTGTTTGTGTCTTCATTGTCCACTAGGGCTGACAGAACTGAAAATGTGACTACACCATTGCTAGGGTATTTTTCTTCCTGTGTATTGAAGCCATTTATACATATGTGCTGTTAAGGATTTCAATCAGGCAATACAACCGGGTCTCACCTACCATCTAAAGCACAGATGAAATACTTCTTTATTATGTCTATAGGTTCAATATTCTAAGTGATATACCACTCATATCACACCCGTCTCAAAATACCCCAAGGTCATAGTGGACCAGGAATCAGGCTGGTTTGCAAAGGTAAATATTTATTTATTTATTGAAAATTCAAATCACACATACGTTTATATATATATATATATATATATATATGTAAATATATATATATATATATAGAAGGAAATAAGGCAATTGGATTCACTTACAGCAATATAGAAGGCAAAACACAGGGAAAAAACAGTTTTGGTTTGTGAACAGATAGCACTTAGGTTAAGATTTCCCCCTGCAAACTTCTTAATTCACACATCAGCAATTCTACACAGATGTAAGTGAGCAGCAAGTATTCAGGAATGAACAACAGAATAAAGTGTTGGAATATTATCTTCCCTCCCCAAACAAGACAGAAAATGTTTTTGGAACTCAGACACTTATAAAAACTGACAGTTGGAAATGGCTTTGGGAACAATGGAAAGTGTGCAAAAATGCTTAAATTGAGAAAAACTCCTATAAGAACAAAACTGATCAGATTCTAACCAACATGAGCTACAAAATGAGCAACAAAACACACTTTAGATCGGAATGGAAGTTAAGAAACACTTTGGATGGGAAAAGACACATGTAAAACCTTTCCAAAATGCAAATTTGGAGCAGAATTTCACTATGCGATTTTTAATAAAAATTGATCAAATATGTTGTTTTTAGTTGTGTACGTAGCTAAGGGTTTTAGGTTTAAGTGAGAGTTGAACTTATGTTTCTATCTATATAAATAAAGAATTTATGAAAGTTTTAGTGAGAGACGTTTTTGAAAAAATAGAACAAAGAAAAGCAGAAATTTGGTTTGAAAAATGACAGATTGAGTTATTTAAACTATATTAATCACTATGAAAAAGAGAATGTCACCTGTGAATCTCCACAATTACGCAGGGCCGAATGTAACTCTTCACGTATGATACTCTGGTTTCCGTTTTGTATGGGAATTACTTTATTTAATCCAAATCACTAATGGGTTTATGGTTTGTGAAACAAATGAGAAAAATCTGCGCAAGAATGGTTCTGACACTGTTAGCAGTTCTGAAGTTAAAGATGGGATGGTTTAAGATTGCGATAGGACAATGCAAATATACTATGGGTTACTCTGATTCCTGTTTATACTTACAGTCCACAGTAATTTAAGATTGGACCGTCAGGGTTCTGGTCATCACGGGTCAGGACTACCGGCAGCAGGGCACATCTGGAGGGATCGGTCAGCTGGGCGATTCTGGTCAATTGGACTGGCACCTCAACTGGATTTGGATTGACCCTTCTGGTCACTGGACATGGTAGGTTAGCGTGATGGCAAGTTTCAGCAGGCAGGCGTGATGGTAGCAAGCCAGACTGGATCAGACTTAATTCCTGAAGCTCTTTTGGGAGGGTTCTGGATTCGGACCTAGCTGAAAAGAGTTCAGCAATTGCTGGGCCTTGGTTTTTGCAAATAATTCTGGAATCAGGACAAGATGAAAAGTTCTGGACAGGATGAAGAAGTCAGGAACAAAGTGCTGCACGGAAATCAGGAGGTAGTCAGGAATCAGTGTCTGTGGGTGGGGAAGTTCCTATATTTATCATGCCAAGTGACATCACAAAGTTTATCGTAGGGGCAGAATTTCAAACCACACCCACACGGCTGTGAGAGGTCAAAGGCACTTGCCTTGTTCTGGTTGGAAGTCAGAAAAGAGCTGTCATCTTTATGATGTGATTTGGGAACTCCCACATTGATTTGAACCACGATTTAACTTTTGCACAAATGTACAATAAACTCGGACACATACAGTATATATTTTGTGAGTTATCCTTATGTCCAATTCCCATCTCTGTGAGAGCTGTCTTTGTCGTTCTGTGGAATTTTGTCAATTTTAATCATAACGCTATGGCCTAACAATTTCTAATTACATATATATCTGGGCAATTACCCCTACAACATTGGTATACAATATCATATTTGCAGCATCAATAGTTTTGCCACAATTAGGATTCTGGTGTAACTTTAGTTCCTTATGTAGTACAGTTTATAACGTCTCCACAGAAAGAGCATACGATTGGATTTATAAATACCAATTTTTAGATTTGTCCTCCTTCATGTTGCAAAGTTCAAGGTTTTTTAAAACAACATATTGCTTTGAGCAGTTTATTTTCTCCCCTTTCAACAAACAAGAGCTGTTGAATCCCTGTGATCAGGGTGGGGTGTAGACAGAAGTTTCCTGCCCTTCCCTAGAAGAATCCATGCTCAGCCTGTCCTTTGTCCTTGGATCAGCCAAAGACGAATGGCTAATGAGGTCTTTGTTCTAAATATGCGAGACCCTCCAGAATCACTTAAGCATTCCTGGCAGCAGCCTAGTGTCAACAAGAAGTGTCATCTTTCCCAGGCTGGGCACTTTCCAATCAGAATTAACCAGTTAACTCCAAACTGGGTTACTTTAACATTCCCTAAAATCTTTAATTTAAAAGACATAAAATGAAGAGAGTTAATATGGGATGTTGACAATTAAAGGAATTAAGCCCTTCACAAAAATTGCTTTTACACATGCAAATTATTCAATTTCTTCATGGAAAAAACACATTTAAACTGAGTCTTTCACATCAGAGTTTACTTTGCAGCATACACATCTACTCAGCACCATTTCTCTCCTTAAGTGCTGGAATGTGTTTGCAATCTGGAAGTAAATATTGAGTCTTTGCTTGGAGTTTTCTCTGCACAGCTGAAAATGGGACGGATTGTTATATGTTGCCACCTTTAGCTGCATTTTTCTTGTGTATCTGAAAACAAACCGTTGTTGGACTGTTTTTTCATGAAATACATTTCTTAGCTGTTGTCAGTCAGTGAGGCCCAGTTTTCTCTGAGCCACTTGGAGAATCTGTGATTTCAGTACACTTTTAATTTGAATGGTTCACTTGGAAAATGACTGGATATAGCACCAATCAGCACTTTGAAGGCATTTTCGGTTTTTAGCCCAATTATGTGGCCTTGCTTCATGTTACATGTAACAGCACACACTGTCATTCTCCTGCAGTTAGTTCTGTTTTTTTATACCAACTTTAACTGTGTGTGGCAGGGGTGTGCATCCTTTTGTGATGGTGAACCATGCACAGTTTTGCAGATTTTTGCACACACAGGGGTTAGCACATCCATTTTGGGCTGTTTCTTTCCCCCTTGGCAAAGGTGTGCAGTGGGGCGCATCAGCATGTGTAAAAATATCCCGCAGTGCACAGCTGTTGCTCAAACATGGCCACCACGCTCTTTGCTTTTCATCCTACATATCTAAGCCTGCATCTCTGGGCCCACCAACAATACAGTTGAACTGTTCACAATCTGCAAGGAACTCACCAATACTACTGCAGTCTCCAATCCACCTCTGCCATCCCAGGCCCTCTGCACTGCACTGGCCTCCCACTTCACAACCAAAACTCAGGATATCCTGTCCACACTCTCCTCCCCTCCCTCATCCCTAAACCACTCAAAGGCTTCCCTTGGCCTACATCTCCCCTTCCCTCCTGCTCTCCACCTTCTCATCCATAGCACCAGGAGAGGTCTCTATACAATTCCTCTCGTACAAAATCTCCTCCAAACAGGTTCTTTCCTACTCCTCCAGAACTATCAAGGACAGCATTGCCTCCCGTGCTCCAGCCTTGGCTGATTTCTGCAATCACTCCTTTGCCACTGGCTCCTTCCGGCTACCCCTTAATGACTCTCTTGTGCACCCTCTCCTTAAAAAGCTTTCTGCCAAGCCTTCCTGCCTGGCTAACTACCGCCGTATCACCATTACCGCCTGCATGGGCAAACTCTTGGAGAGGTTGGTAATCTCCCAACTGATCTACCACACTGAATCTGTTGGTTGTCTCCACGACCACCAGTCTGGCTTCAGAGCAGCCAGAGGCATGGAAACTGCTCTCCTGAATACCCGTGAAGACCTGCTCTTAAATCTCAAGCCAAACTCTCCTTCCATTATCATCCTTCTCGAGCTTTCTGCTGCCTTTGAAATGGTCAATCATGTCACCCTTATAAATCGGCTCTGTGATACCCATGGCATCATGGACCTGGCACTGGACTGGCTGACCTCCTTCCTATCTGGCTGAACGTCCCAAGTTCAACTTGGCCTTTCCTCTTCTCCACCACACTTTTCACCTGCTGCATCCCTCAGGGCTATATCCTCTTACTGTGGCTCTTTAACATCTACCTTGCCGCTCTAGCCCACTTGATGTCCACCTTCTCTCCTCACTTCCAGTATTATGCGGACAAAACTCAGCTCTACTTCAAGGTCCCCCACTGCCTCCTCTTCTTCCTCTCTCATTCCTGACTATGTGACTGCTAGTCAGATATAGTCTGCTGCTAACGATCTCTGCCTTAATACCAGTAAGACTGAGATCCTTCTCATTGGGACCCCTGCGCCCTCCCTCCCTCCTTCTCTCTGGTCACCCTCCATGGGTCCACCCCTCACCCTCTTGTGAGGCTAAAACACTTAGTGTCATCTTCGACTCGTCTTTCTCCGTCTCTCGTCACATTGCGGACCTTACCAAGAAGGCACACTTTCAGCACCTCCTCAGAGGCATTCTCCCTTTCCTCACCTTCCCCCAGAAACTCAATGTCTGCAGAGCTCTGGTCCGCTCTAGGTTGGACTACTGCAACAATCTTTTTCACAATCTGCCTTTATCCTCCCTTTGCCACCTTCAATTAATCCAGAAAAGGACTGTAAGAGTTATCCTTGGCCTCAAGCCGAGGGACCAAATCTCTCCAGCCCTGAAATCTCTCCACTGGATCCCGGTGGCTGTGAGGATCAAGTTCAATACCCTCTGCATCATCCACAAGGGTTTCTGGGGGTGGGACACCACTTCATCTAACTCTATCTCCCTAAATACCTCCCTGATAGAGCCCTTCAGTCTTCTAGCTCCAACTCTCTGCAGATCAAATGCGTTTCCAAGCAAAGAGTGTGGAGTAGATCTCTCTTTTTGGCAAGTGCCTCCCTCTGGAATGTCAATACTAACCCTTGAAGGCTTGAGTGGGATCTCCTTAAGTTCAA
This sequence comes from Ambystoma mexicanum, assembly GCF_040938575.1. Taxonomy (NCBI): domain Eukaryota; kingdom Metazoa; phylum Chordata; class Amphibia; order Caudata; family Ambystomatidae; genus Ambystoma; species Ambystoma mexicanum. Next base: position 132,228,629 of record NC_090937.1, on the reverse strand, counting down.
AAAGCTTCTCAAGACCTCCTTTTCTCTTCTTCCTTCTCTCTCCCATCCCCTGCTTGCTAACGCCCCCCTCTGTCGCATTGCCTGACTCCTGGTCAATTCTGGGTCCTACAAGGCACCAGGCCCCCCTTGCCTAGCCTACCCATCACCCTAATTTCCCTGACACCCCCCATCCTGCAGTTTCCCTTCTGGGCCTCCATCCCCTGACTAGCCTGGTGGGATGTGCATCACTATCCAGCCTGGCCCTCACACTTAGCATGTGGTCCTCTCCCAAATCCACCGACACTTGCCCACCTGGCCTCCCTTTAGCACTTGCATAACGCCTGGGTCCCTCTTTCGTCCCCTCTTCTTCACCCCTGCCATTTATGCCTCCACCTGCTCCCACCTTATCATTATCCCTTCCATTAGGAGTGGCCCTCCCCCCCAATCCCTTCCTCCCATGCACTTCTTGTTACTGCACTTGCACGATCCGAATGACACAAGGCCAAATAGGAACATTATTGTTGTTTTCTTCCCTGTCCTCCCCCCTCTTTTGGCTTTATAAATACCCAATACATAAATAAATACAAGACATCATCTATGAGGGCGAACTACGGACACCTCTTTATAGCTTGGATCTGAATAACTAGGAAAGGGAAGCAGGTAATATTTAAGCAAAAGCCTATGAATTTTTAGTAACCGGATGTGAAAGCAATAACGCTATGTAGTCTCCAGGAATTAGAATGTGAAATGTATTAAGCAGTGTAGGTGATGTTCTTCAATATTAATGCAATAATTGCTCTTATGACTTCTCTTAGTAATTGCTCAGATTCAGTGACAACTGCGCCTGCTAAGTTAGGTAGTGCATTTCTCAAACCATACCTTCTTGGATGCTACAGGAGATAAAGTGTTAGGGCCTGATTTATGGAAATGTGTGCAGAAATCCTGGAAGGGCCCCACTAAACTGAGTGTGCGCACCCCTAAGTTACATCAGAAGCCAGGTTGAGTACAGCTACCCCGTAAACCGACATGCAACCCCACCTCCGTGCTGCAAATCCTGTGTGCAAGTGTACTTACGCCTGCTTTCGTGTGGCAGACCGTATGAAGGACTTGCGTGGCCATTTCCCGGCCAACAGGTTGCCCGATTGAATCCATGAATACGTCTCGTGCTGCGCAATTGTATGCATTCAATTAACTGCATGCAAGCCGTCCCTCAAAACACCTATTTTGGAGCAGTTCTTCCCCATTTTTAGTGTTCCGCCCACTTCCCAACTGTTTGCGCTAGCCACACCCAGGCTCTGCATGGAGTCTCGTGCAAGGCCCTCGACCGCTCGCAGAGGCGTGCCAAGCCTGCGCGAACTCCACACAAGTCTAGGAAATGTACCGAGCATTTGATTCCATGAATCAATGAACAGGGATTTGCACACAGAATGGAGTGTTAATACCTGAATTTCCGTGCAATTAATTCCATGAATCGGGTCCTTAGTCCCAAATGTGCCAAATTACTCACAACCCCATTCCCAACCTCCTAGGAATGAGGTACTCGCTAAATAATATTTGATAACCCTAATAATTACCATGGCAAAATGATCAAATACACGGTGTTCAAAGAAAATCACAGGGACAGAAAAGCAATTGCACCGAGAAAGCAAGAGCAAAGCCAGAGACCACGTAGAGAAAGAATGTGATAGATGGAGCCCAGGAAATATGCAGCTATGTTGGAAGACGACGTTTTCTTCATCTTCTGGTTGCAACGGATGACTCAGTATCCCTAGACTGGCAAGTTTGGGATAGGGCGATTGCAAGTTAGGCAGCACTCTATGTGTGAGTTTACCACTTTTGACATACCACATGTGAAATCATAGTTTTGGATAACTGAATCCAAAATCAACCTCTGTGATATCATGGCAGGTAGAAATGCCTTTTCCCTTCACCATTTGGTTTCCTGAGATCCTGGGGAAACAGAGACAGCTCAGTGCCACAGCTGCATCTATCCACGAATGTCCCTCTCTACCTGTAATATTGGTGCAACTGGACACCGTAAAGGGTGGGAATACGGAATGTGAAGCTACTGGATGTATTCTACATTGGGTGCTGAGTGACATCCTAGATAACAGGAGGGTAACTCTCATTGTCTACCAAGTGTCATTTGGAATCCCTCCTTTGTATATATCACAATAGTCTATAGCTACTCCTCTAAGATTACATATACGGTATGCATATGTGTCACATCCACAGAGTAATGTGGGCTGCGTCTCGCACTTGTGTTGCCTCTGTGAAGTATGCACAGTGAGAGCATGACCAACCTAATAAGCTCATAAGAGAACTGGCATTTTTTATAACCTATCGCCCCAACTGAATGGCACGCCTTCTAAAACAAAGAAAACACTTGTCTGCACGGGTGTTTGCATGTTTGTTCTCTTCCTGTGTAGCTCGTGTAATTGAAGGATTGCATTAAGAAAATGTGAAATTATCAGCAAGCAGTCATTTAATTTAATTTGGTAAAGGACACTGTTTTGCTTAATGTTGATTTGTATTTAAATAGCCATTGGCTAACATTAATGTAACATTACATATTAGTATTCGATGAGGGCGCAATCAGAATGAAAGAGTCATTCTGATTGGCCCTTGCCGAGTCATTACCAGGCCGGGAATCCCTCTGTCGGGATTCCACAGCCTTTGACCCCGGTGGGGGGCGTGGCAAACCCTCAGCCAATGAGGATGCTTGAAGCGGGGCCATCCCCGCTCTGAGCCTCCCCACGGCTGAAAGGCTGCCTTCGACCCCTGCCGGGGACCCAGGTAAGGCTTTGGATTTTTTTTCCCTCCCTCCTCCCTGGCCTCCCCTCCCCACTTACCTTCTGTCCGTTGTCCCCGGTGGGGGACGATGGCAGCCTCCTGCCGTCTGGAGACTCGGAGCAGGGCCATCCCTGCTCCGAGCCTCCACACGGCTGGAGGCTTCTCTCCTCCCCTGCTGGGGACCCAGGCACGTTATTTTTTTTCCGTTTTCCTTCCCCTCCCTTCCACCCTCCCAACCGCACTTACCTTCTTTTTTTTTGGGAGCAGAAGCGCTGTAAACGTTTCTGTTTCCATCGCATCCGCTCCTGATGGCCGCCATGGAAAGGGAAAACGGACTACATTTTCCCTTTCCATGACAGCCATTTTCTTGTACGTATTTTTTTTTTTTTAAACGCTGCAGCGTTTTGGGACAAAAAAAAACTTTTAGTGCCCCGGTCACGCAGTTTTTGCGGGTCGGGGTACTAATAGCTATATGCCCCTTGCGGCGGGGGCATTACCTGAGTCGGTAATGCCCCCGCTGCTTGGGGCATATTGCTTAAATATACGTGTTTATTTACGAGAAAGGCAAAAAACAGACATACACGTCATCAAAAAAAATCCTTTTAGTAATAACATCAGCAGAATAAAAATTCCTTTTAGTGATAACATCAGCATACTAAAATCCCTTTTAGTAATACAATCAGCATACACAAATCCCTTTTAGTAATACAATCGGCATACACAAATCCCTTTCAGTAATAAAATCCGCATATTCTGCAGATCTTGCTAATCGTTATAATCATCATAAAACAAGGGTATTGTTTTTTGAACAAAATTCAAGATCACGCTGTACATCGTGAACAAATCATATGTGCTCCCATTTTCCTTAGTTCGAAACTCAGAGCTAGTTGCTATCTCAGGTCACAGGTTTCTAACAAATTATGAAATTACCTTTGGACTTTACGGGTGGAATTAATATATTCTTGTACTTAGAGCCTACAGGACACCTGTAATATGTCAAATTCTTGCTACACCATTCGGCCACCTTTTCCAACAACCTAGAAAGAGAAGTTAGTACCCATTCTCTTTGACAGAAATAATATGCATAGGTTATCACCAGGGTATCCGCATAATCTCAAAGTGGAGATCTCAAATACTGCAGCCAGTATTATACAGATAGGTTATAGATCTGTCATATAATTTTGTAACACTGCATAATACATTGTATGTTTCAACAATGATCTATGCCCCAAGGGTACTTCAGGAAGATAGTGATAAGGGTCTACAGCACCCCATTATATGTGAGTTTCCCCCATCTGCAAGTATAATCTCACTGGGCCTGATTTACAAAGCATTTTTCAATGGGATTGTACCATTGCATAATGCTTTTGTAAATCAGGAGCACAATCTTAAGTATTTTGTAAGAGCCAGCAATGTCTCCTAACTCTCCAAGCACCGAAAATGAATCAGCTAACATCAAACACCAATGTATGATTATTATTTTTTTTTTTACTGAACCCAACCATTTATGTTGCTTATTCCTTCTGACTGAAGGATTGATCTTCGCCATGTTCTCTTTGCTTGGTGATACAAAGGACATAGAAGCAGAACATGTGTTTCCTCTTTATTTTGGGGAATCACAAGGCATTTAAACCTTACTTTAAATCAATTGATGTACACCTACAGGTTCCATCAGTCCAAGTAATATCTCCATACTTAATGTGCTTTTGTGTTCTAAGTATGTGACTGTCATGCATATTTTTCTACCCAGCACCAATAGGCATTCTTGAAAGATATCTAGATGTATTTAGAGGCATTGTTCAGCTCTTCACATAAATGGGCCAATCCAAACTTTCCCAACACACTTTAATTGGGTTTTAGTCAAGGAAGTAATCACTCTCTTGCTATTTCTATAATCTCTCTGACTCTCCTATTGTATCCTACATGTTCAGAAATCAACCAGATTCTTCTGCATTGTAGAAATAGTCTGACATGTATTTCATCCATCTTCCTTAGTTTATGTTAAGTTTGTTATTTTGAGGCCCTACTTGACAGTATGAAAAGTCACCTTATTAGCAAACTCTCACAAATGGTCAATGTGGGCGTCTTTTTGAATCATGTGTAACTCATCACCCAATGATATGGCTGTTTTTGTTTGGGCTCTATATATCGTGTGTGCCAGAGTTACCACCTTATTTTCATCTTTGGTGCGACCCACATTGTATGAGCCCCCGTCATAATGCATTGCTCAGAATTGCATAGCACTCATTGGCACAGAACACACACACCCATTGTTTCAGTTAATCAATGTAAGTGTTGATATGCTTTCTTATTGTTACATCTAATGTCTATGTGGTTCTCTTTAAAGCCAGATGTAGGGGCATTGCAATGTAGGGCTACTTCAAGTGTACCCTATCCAAAGCCAGGCATCTCCTCTGCACCTTCAGTGTGTAGTGAAACACATATGTGTATTATTAAGTCTCGTTTTGGAGATATGTAGCACTCTGCCAGAGCTCTTGCAGCAATATGTAGGGGGGGAGGCTGTTACTAAAGGGGGGTGGGTTGCTGTTACTAAGATGCTGATCCATGATGTGGAACGTTTTCGTCAAGGTGCATGCACATCTATCACAGTGTTGAACATTTTGTTCAGTGCAGGGCAAACATGTAAGTTGAGGATAGAGTTGTCAAATATTGCTTGTATGAGCTTCTTTTGCTTGCATATGTCTTGGTCCATTGATGTTTTTTCACATGTGTGCTGAATTATAATAATGATTCATACATTCCGTGACAATCAACTTCTCCATGATGCTGTTTTTTTTCATCAAACCATTGCACAGTACCAAAGCAGTATTTTACCTGGGCACCATCTTGGAATGATTGGACATGGCTGGCATTGCTATTGTTTCCTTGTGTGTACCAGCTTCGTTATGCCGTTTGTTTACGTGTTCATTTTTCTTATGTGGCACAACTTTCAGCTACAGCATTCAGCATTACCGTTTAGTGAATTAATCATTGTTGCGTGACTTTTTATTTGCGTTGCACTGTGATCTCTGACATGTACCATAATGAAACATTATAGTGAATGAACCTCTACATTGTATCATAGGACGACATGTACAGGTGAATTGTGTTGCAAGATGGTGTAATATGTCCATTACTTTTCAAAGGCTGCTGGGGAATGGAGGTCGACCATGCTTATTGCCACACCACGCTTCCTTGATAAAATGTTCCCATTCAAACCGTTGTAATCATATCTGTGTGACACCACAACATATATCCAGGGAGAATGCAGCAATGAATAATGCAGACATTAGGCCTTTTTGGGTAGGAAGATCAGACCAGGCACATTTCTGGAGCATGCATGCTAGGTGCTTCTCAGAGAAAAGAATGCGTTTGGCTCAAATTACAGGGAGCCTGTCAATTTGCAAAACCATATCATACAGACAAGTAGAAAATTAACCATAGAAAGCAATTGCAAAGTCAAACATCCTTATCCATATAGGTAATCATTTTTTGTCTTCTGGAGGGATGATTAAAAGACATGCTTCCACATTTCCAAAGTCAGACTTTTTGTTGTTGTCAGTGCTTGTTTTCGTAAGCCAAGCAACTACGGTGTATGCTCAGGCACACTCTCAAAGTCTGAATCGGCATGGTTTAGTAAGTGTGAACAACAGATTTCAAACGCTGCCAATCAAATTACGCATTGTATAATATAGAGAATTTAAGGCATAGTCGTAAATTGCACTGCATGTTTGTGTTTGTTTCATGCCTTTATTATATGCATAGAAAGAACAATGTTGACTTAAGGTCAAGCTTCGGAGATTAATTCTCCACTTTTGGTAACCAGTAGAGTTCGACACAGCTTATCCTGCATAAACCACGCTTTGCTTCTGGATGTCTCCATGCGACACCGGGGATGCAATAACGCTATCATATAAATCAATGAATGCTGACAGCTGTTTCCCAAAGTGCCATCATCGACGGAAAAGGTGTTAAAGCCCTTTCTGGTCTAAAAACTCAAATATGATTTTTTCTTGTAAACAACCCATGAGGATCACTCAGTGCAACGGGTTTGTCGCATAGCAACACAGGTTCGAATCCCGGTCTCATGCTTAGAAAATGATCTTTGGAATTTACCGCGTTATAAAGGAACAAATATCAAAGTAAACCTAAGTAAATAATAATGCAAAATGCTACATGTTCAGAGAAAATTAATTGCCACACCATGAACAAGCACAGCATTTTACATGAAAAGCAGGATGTGCCAATTAGGACAAACCTCAAAAGAAGAAATAGGTTGGTACAGAGAAAACAACATGACACATTTGTATAAGATTTACATAATTTGCTGATTGTTTACTGGCTAAAATCAGACTGTGCTTTCATAGAGGTATCCTGATGGGCACTAGAGGTATTCGAGATCAGCATGTTTTTGAAAATATGTTTGGCTTGAAACAGAGAATGGCAATTCCTATATTTGACTTAGTGGGGTGATTTTTGAATGAATGGATGAATTGCAAGCGCTATTGATTTAATTTGGGTAGGAGATACTTGCACAGTACTATTTTCCATAAACATGCAAACATAACGGGGGTGCGGGCTGATCCACAAACAATGATTCTGTGTGATCATCCTGTGACGTTCTCTTAACCCCTTAAGTGCCAGGCTATTATTGAAGTCTATGGGGGTCATTACGAGGTTGGAGGTAAGGGATTACCGGCACCGGTAAGGACACCGGTGACGGTAATCCCTTACCACCCTATTCTGAGGTCCCTTAGCAGGTCCCTTCCTTAACGCCTGGTTTCACCAGGCGTTATGGAAGGGACCCGTTAAGGGACTTCAGAGCTAATAACGGTACCGCAAATTGCGGTACCGTTATTAGCTCCATCCCCATTCCCATTGAGACCTATGGGGGCTCGAATGGGAGTGGGAAATGGTACCCAGAATGGGGATTTACCGGGTCCTCCAAGGTTGGAATGACCCGGTAAGTCCCTATTTCGGGAACCCGGACCCGGAATGCAGTAAGGAGGTAGCCATGGTGCTAATAGCACCATGGCCACCTCTAACCTCGTAATGACCCCCTATGTAAAAAAGGATGAGCAACACAATTTGACCTATTCTGCACTCTTACAGTGCTTGCTTGTTGTATTGCCTGGGAAGAACCACATTATCTGCTGTTAAAACTACCTCAAGACACGGGTGTCAGTAATTGGCTGTGACCTTGGTAAATACCTTATTCCTAATTACTGCTAATATGGAAATGTATTAGCACAAGGTCAAAGTTTGCCCTGGAGCACAAGCACATTTAAAGAATATATTTTGTACACAAAGGAAACATTTACTCTAGTGGTAATACTGTGGAAAATTGCATACCGACCAGTGCAAAATTCCTGTAATACAGCCCTAGAGGTCTTCCAAAAGGTTTAGTTTATACCTACATGGACTCTAAACAGAAATAGACTTCATGGCCTTATTGGTGTTTCTAATTCTGGCTGATTCCAACACCTACTTTCATCTGAATGTGGGCACAGGTAGAGGCAGTTTTAAACCTAGACAGAAATTGGCTGTTATCCAGCATGCAAGCTTGTCTTAGTGCCTATCTAAAATAAGTGAGCACATGGCGATCGTTATCAACCTCTTCCCAAATATTCAGAATATTCAAAGCACATTCAATAACTACAAGTATTGACTGCATTCTAGACACTCTGGACCTTATTACAACCCCAGCGGTAGCTGTGCCGGTAAAAACAGCAGGCTGCCGCCGGAGTTGAGTTTTATTCCGGCACCTGGCTTTAGGGCATCACTGGGGCATTACAGCCCCTGTGGTGCGTGAAGACAGGCACCGGAAAATGTTACTCCCCATTTCCATGGGGAGGAAGGAAGCACTGGTACTATGTGCAACAGTACCGGTGCTTCCATCAAAGTCTGTTGGCCTGTGTCGTTCTGCCCGCCATGGTCAGACCTGGCAGGCGAAACAGCACCCACCTGCAGACTTGTAGTTTGCCGGTCCGGTAACAACAGTGCCGGTAAGCCTATCGGCACTGCTTTTACCAGACCGGCATTAAAACCGACCGGTTTTAATGACCCTCTCTGACTTTAAAAGCAGACGGTGAAACAATTTGCAGGCTGTTTTTTTTTTTCTCCGGAACGTCTTTATTTTGCAGAAACATTCTATGTAACACACCAGAGAGAAATTAGCATGATCATGCTAATCCCGCCCAAGTTTAAATAGGTTTGTAAATAAAATAACTAACTTATGAAGGCAAACTTGTTATTTAAACACTACAAAATAATACCATAATAAATTTACTAACTCAATCTATTTACATTAAGCAATATTAACGTAAAATGTTTACTTCACTAACAAAATTCCAAAACATGTATTGTTACAACTTCTATGTGTTAATAACCTTAAAGACCTTGAGAGGGATCATGATGACTTGGCATAATGACCCTTCCCCCAATGTATGGCCTGAGGTACCACACGGTTCATCTCTTCCTTTAACCAGAAGTCTATTATGGGCACCTAACACGTGTCCTACAAATTACATGTGTACAAAACATAGCTGTATTCTATTTTAGTCCAGTACCTAGTTGTCGCATAGCTCTGAGCAGCTGCTTATGTTTATTAAAATAGATAGATCTCTTTTATGCACATCACATTGGCCTTTACATATTTTAGGAGTAGTATGACTGCTCCAGTTTGCACATGCTATTGAGACTGTTAAATATGATTTCTTGTGAATATTTCTAGACCCAGAAAACAATGTTGTCCTTAATTATTGATTTATCTTGATTTCCACAATATGTGGCAATTATTGTGAGATTGTGTATTATTGTGTTCTCACCAATAACATTTTTTTTTTTTTTTATCCGTTTTACCCGATGATCTTGGGGATCCCTCGGCACCAGTAGACCTGCATGCACCACCGTATCCTCTCTGAGAGTTCATACCACCCTAGAATTCTACCATTTATGTATGCTCAATTCACTTTCAGAAATAGATTCAATTATATTCTCCCTAAAACCCCATTTTGTCTTTTCTGTTTTTGAAAGAAGAAAGCCTCAGAAAATGTGCTAAAACCTGCAAAAAGCAGGACAGGATTTTTGAAGACTGAATTACTTTGGTCTCCTAGAATATGTTTAGAAATGCACCCGGTGAGAAAGATATGTTGATTATGTAAAGCAATATTTCACCATTGATTTGCAAGATTAAGTGAAGGAGGTCAGGGGCTATTGGCAACAAATGTATTCGTTTTTGGTCCTGACATGCTTTTTTCAGTTCCTGAATTGTAAGTCATGCACAATAAGTTTAGATGGCCAGGCATTGTGTTAATTCATGCAGTCTGGTTTTATATATGGCAGTGGTGATGTCTGAAATGTTATCTTGGAAAAATTCACCAAAAATGTATTGTTCCTATGTAAATAGTATATGTATATGCTGTGAATGTATTTTAAGCTTAGTTTATATTTTTTTAGAGGTTTTCTGGAAAAATATCTGGAATTAATCATTTAGAATTTGAAGTATGTTGATTCCACCATATTTTTTGTACCAGATTTCATATTAGTGAAGGGTATTAATGAGGTCAGAACTTGATAATTGACAAGAAAAGGTATTTGTGCTTTTGCTTGAATTGCTTTTCATTGTTCACAGCTGTGAATATCATAGAATAAGCATGTGCCATGGTTATGCAGTGTGAATAAATCCGGCCTGGTAGGGTACATTGTTTTGCAACTTTGAAGTATCCAGTCGCATTCCTTATAGGTGTATGTTATATTGCCATTGTTGCTGTTCTGTCATTGACTTTTCTGGAAAATGGGAATATGATCCTACTGTTACTAATTTCCCCTTTTAATATCAGAACCAGGTTTCCCCCTCCATGTTCGTATCTTTTAGGAAGAAGGTGATTGAGTAAGGTGTGTACGTGAGGTCTTACGCTAGCGGAAGTTTCTGTTATTCATATTTTGTTTCAGCAAAGTCTTATAAGGGAATCATATTTAAACATCTTTAACTTGCTATGTTAACAAGGAACACATCATATAGTATTGAAAAGTTGAATTTGAGGGCACTCCCTCAAAGGTGTTTCATACAAAAAATGAGGAATAACCAGATTTTAAGGATTTCTTTTTTAAATAACACAGTTTACACAAACCCTTTCACTGAAGAAGTCAGAGCCTAATACAAAATGTTTATGCACACTGAAATGTTAATCAATAATGGCTGAAGCCTTTGGACATTGCTGACAATGCTGATTGAATTAGCTTACCCGTAAGGCTATACGATAATTTACTGAAGCAGGAGGACAGTCAATTTCACAATGCACATACACCTGATTTATTTATTAATTCAATTATACAGCATAAGGTTCCCAATGCATCTCTAGGTATAAGTGAAAAGACATCTCTAATATAAGTGACCCACCTTAGAAAAACTGTCTTTTCAGATATATTCTAAAGTCAGACTGTGAGTGTCCAACACTTATTTTTAGAGGAATATTTCTCCAGATTTCTATGGGCACCTTATGGAGATCATACTGAGCTATGGATCTTTGGTGCATAGGCATCACTTAGACCATGATAATGTGACTTCATCTTTATCTTGAAGGAACAACTGTCAGTTATCAGGAGCCAAGGAGAGCACTATCTGCATCCAATTCATGGGTAGACCTACATGGACCAAATTATACCTTACAAGCTGTTTTTTGAATTATTTACAGCTTGCTAAAAGATTCTTTATTTATCTATTTGTGTATTGGTGAACTGTTTCAAAGTGCCCACAGGGCAACAGGGTGGAGACAGGGAGACAATTAATTACAACAAAAATAAATAATTCAATTGACGGTACAACAAATCAGAAGAATAATAGGTAGTGGATACAAACCTACTATGCATTGTGAGTGTTCAGAACGCTTTATATGGTTGCTTCATATGGTAGTGTTACCTACATGTTACTGTAATATCACTCTAGAGACATATATACCAAAGAAAAGGAGCACATGAAAATTCCACATTTAAAAAAAAAAATACATATATGAACTTAATTCCACTTAAAGCATTTTAAAGAAATAAGTGAGAGGGAATGTTACACTGTCAGTAAACCAGCAACAACGAAAGTGTATTTGTTTACAGTAAATGTCAATCAATCTTTCCAGTTACATAAAATTATCCAAAAATCTTTATTAAGGAAGAACACTCAATTTGGGATGAAAAAGCACAGCATGTTACAGAAAAGTGAAGCAACTCTTGTGTTTTTCCGATGCCAGCAAGAATGTTGGGGAGATGTTTTCTCAAGGAATGAAACATAGGCTTCAAGGCTGTGCTACATACTTTATGACACTGCTGGATTCACCAAAGTGCCAAATGTTCTCTTTGTTCCCAACAACAGGCATTGCAAGTAAAACAAATGCTGCTGATTTGCAGTTTCTATTTGTCACTGTGTATATCCTAGGATTCCTTAAAAATACACAAATACGTACCGAGATGTGGGCAATAAACATCTCTGAGTAAATTGGAATTCTCCTCAATCACCTCTTCCATGGAAAAATGCCATTCACACTTACTCAGGCATGAAGTCTGGTATGTTTCTTTGTTGTTTGTGACAACCAGCTGGTGTAATCACTCTGAGCAACTCTGTAATCACTCTGAACAACAAGAACCTTCTGTCAATGGTGCCATGACAACCATCCATCTCATTGGTCATAAGCAGGCCAGCTTTGAAGCCTCAAAGGGTATAACAACATATGACTCTTGCTAGGCCTTGAAATGAATAGGCCATTTAATATGTTGTTCAACCCTTTACATGGGAAGAAAATAAATGTATCTTTGAATTTACACACAAGATCATATTGATCTATTGATAGCAGTGCCATATCAAAATACTTTGTTCAGGTTGAAAACCTCTATTAGCTGAATGTAAAACAATATGTGTATGGTATTTGTTTAGTTATGAAAATGTATTTAATGTAGATATGTTTTGCACAGAATTGCTGCATGTCAGGGTTTAATATATCCTTGCATCTGTGCCAGCAATGCTGATATTTTGAGATGGTAGTAAAATATTTGAGTGAAAGTATCAGTGAATGAAAAGAAATAATCCATCACATTCACATCACGTCATTGCAAAATAAGACACACATCATATTTCTCACATGAGTATGAGCAATCTGACAGACAAATTAGTTACTTATTCACATGTGGGGAACATTATGTTTTGGAAAATCACAATTGTTTAATGCAAGAATCTCTAATATGACATCACAAGAAATTGGAGTGTTGTCTTTGTTAATATGTCCAATGATTCCAATGGGGATGGTTTAGTGTAATGTCACTTTTCGAAGACTTTCCAATCACATAGTCTCACTGATCAAAATAGAGAAATGATACATACCTTTAAAGAGAGTGGTTTCTAATCTATAAAAGTCCAAACCCGTTGATTGAGGGGGAATCACTGACTGGTACTGAATGACTGTGATATTGACTAGACGAAGGATAGAAAAGAAAAATGACTTGAACAGAAAGAAGAATAGAATAGCTGGGTTTTCTTTGGACCCATTTTGGATTACCGGAAGACCACCCCAAACCTTCTTCAGTGGAAAAAGAAGCAGACAGGCTCAATACTGAAGAGGAGAAACCAGGCTGTGGAGGGAATCTAAACCATCTTGATGACTGATGCCCACCTGTTAACAAAGGGGTAGAATGCAACCAGTCCTTAAAACAATACCTTTCTGTCTCTGAGACATCCATAAAAAGAATCCTATGTAATTATACTAATAACGGGACTTCTAATTCTGATGGGAAATACAATTCTGGGAGGCACATTCTAAAGGGGTATGTATTGAATGCCATTCATTTTACTTAATGAGAGTACTGTGGGGTATATCAATTGACTGTACAACCTGGGGAAACTAGTAAATATTTCAGAAGTATAAGTGCTAGTGGAACATTTAGACTTGATACAGTATACTCAAATGGTGTGGCTATTGGGAGATCCCTGACTCCTTATCTGTGCAATGGCCAAATTCAGACTCTGAGCCCAATGCAATCTAATTTGGCACATGCCTTAACACATGATGTAATTGAAGTCATACCCTTATTATATCACTGAGCAGAGCCCTGTTACTGGCTCTGAACCATTTAAGAAAAAAAAGGGAAAGGGTTTTATATTGCCACCCATTTTCCCCATCATTACGTTTCCCATTGAAAATAGAAACACCATTGGAGGAAACCTAGCAAACATATATGTTAAATGTACATGTTATTTCTTGCAAGCAATGTACGTGCAGGAATATCAAGAAGCCTGTATTTAAAATGAGTTTTCTAGAATGAAATACTGACATGCATATTGAGGAAAACAGGGGTGTTTATTTTTCAATAAATGAAACATAGAGGGATTTGACAACTAAGTTAAATGCAACAGTGCCAATTTAATTTACAAGAATAGTGATCATTTTGTTTGTAGTAACCATTGACATTGAGATTGCATAGATTATGGTAAAGATAATAATCTGTTTATATTTAAATTGATTTGATCATTTATTTTTCATCAATAAATTAACTGTCTGTACAAAGCTTTTTTGTTTCTTGTCCTGAAAGGGGAGGGAGGCTGTAGGGAATCATCACTGTAAAACTGGCGAGTGCCAGATTATCAAAAGTAACGTTAAACAAATAAAAAAGTGTTTCCACATGATTTTGGGTGGCTGGAAAAGTCCCCCGAACTAGATGTCACTCGATTAAATCATCATACAATGCAATCTGGAAATAACCAATAGACATATTTTCTAAAATGGTCTGCCATGATTTGGGAAATCAGTGAAGACTGTGAAGACTGTTGAATACTAACTATATTAACATCTAAAATCACCAGACAATTGCACCTATACAGCAATGGTGTTTTAAGGTGCAACAATGCAAAGAGGGGGGGTGGGGACATGGATGAAAACAGCAAAAAACAGTCCTACTAGGCCTTGTGTCATTTGGATCATGCAAGTGCAGTAGCAAGTGCGTGGGGAGAGGGGAGGGGCAGAATCGAGGCTAAGAGCTGAATGTGCTAATGCTAAGGAGGGAAAGGAAGTGTTGGTCAAAGTGGCGAGTGTGCAATAGCAGAGAGATGGGGGAGGACACATGGGTTATGCAAGTATCAGCGGGACCTGAGGTGGACAAGTGCCATTGGACTGCAGAGAGTGCAGGGAAAGAAGATCCACAAGCTAAGTGTGAGGAACGGGCAGGATGGGCTCAAGGAGTGCAGTATCAGCCAGGCTAGTGCTTGGGGGAGGGAGCCCAGTAGGTCAAGTGAAAGTAAGGGAGGACAGCAGAGACCAAGTGCAGGGGTAAGGAAGGGAAAATGAGTGTCTTGAGAAGCTTCCGGAAATTAAGGAGGTCTGGCTCAAGTCTGAGAGGGGCAGGGAGACAGCTGTGGAAGAGAGAGCTCTAGCCCCACTTTCTGCTTGGAAAAATGTCTAATTTGCATAGAATTGGAGCTAGAAGCCTGAAGGGCTCTAGCAGGGAGGTGTTTAGGGAGAGAGAATTGGCTGTAGTGGGGCCCCAGCCCCGGAAAGCATTGTGGATAATGCAGAGGATCTTGAACTTGACCAATTGCAGCAGCCGCAAACCAGTGGAGAGAATTTGAGACTGGAGAGATGTGGTCCCTGGTCTTGAGGCGAACTGTTCTTCTTCCAAATATAATCATCACTGTTTCCACAGATATCTAAATACAAGTGTGTTTGAGGAAACAGGTTAAGGAGTGATGAGGAACAGAGAGAACAAGAGAGAATAAGAAGCAGCCTACAGTGAAAAGTAGTTGACAAATTAGTACGGGTGGGAACACACTACAGATCAAAGATTATGTTGTTGACAATCTTCTCACTAGAATAAGTATACAGTATGATCTTAAGAATGAGTATGCTCTGACACCATTTTATAAATGATTAGCTCCCTCAAGGTGGAAAGCAGTTTTGAAATGGGAAGTTGATAAGAGCCATTAGCCAAAAATGTAAAACACAAAATGTATTATTTTTTGATAGAGTAAAAAAGAAATAATTTCCCAGATGTCATGAATGAAGGTGATGCCACCAATATTCCTATGAGCCTGTAAGACTGTTGTAATTTTGGGATAAAAAGAACTGAGGAATATCCTACCCTCAATGCATATCTGTGTCCTACAAAATGTTCATCTAGTTCCTGTCCTGTTGTTGTTTAGCAGGCATTTTGTTGTGTATGTTGGGAAAAAAGAAAGTTTAAGTTTGAAAGTTGCACTATGTATATACAGGTGTTGTGCATGGGTGTGTGGGTGTGATTGTAGAGATTCACAGAGTGCTGTTTGATTGTGAAGTGGCATAATAGGTGTGGTTGGGAGGGTTGTAAGAGTAAGAGTCTGTAGAAGTGTGATGGGCTTGGGCTAGTGAGGAAGGAAGTGGTGGTGTGATTGAATAAGTAGGGACATATAACATTAATATTGACAAACAGTCCCTAGAAGCGATTGTGTTTATAATGTTGATAACAAGATTTCAGTGGTGATCGGGAAACCTATCAAAAATTACTTAATATATTAAATATTGTACTCATCGAAACAAAACATTATATTGGAGTGTTGTTGTTAATACAGGCTCCTAATCATACATACACATAGGCAATGGCTGCAGCATAAACCATAGAAGAACAATATTATTAATCTGGTAATTTTGGATAGTAAAATAATGAATGCTACTTTATCACAGTTTTGAGTAATGTTAAACATGTAATAAATAGCTAACAACTCAAGACTTAGTACACACTTGTGTTAGTACAAAGAAAACATATGAGGACCAAAAAATGCATTGAAATCAGAAGCATATACAGGGGAACTAAAGTAAGGATTAAAGAAACAACAGCACCAGAAAATGTCAATTCAATTAAAGTTCATCTTGATGTATACAAATTAATTGTGTGTTTCAGGCCAGCTTATTGGCACATGTAGGGGTAGCGTGTGCTGAGACTGAACCCTAATGAAAGTACTTTGAGAACATATGACATGGTTAACGTCTAACTATATAGCCCCTTTTACATGTTCATATTCTGACTGTCTGTGAACAAAACCGCCTGGCTTACATATGTCAGTGAACAAAAGCAATTGGCCCAGATATATATATATATATATATATATATATATATATATATATATATATATATATATATATATATATATATATATATATATATACTTGTAACCATAACGTCCCTTTAACAACGTTTTTTCACTGACAAATATATATTACATGGCCACGGTAGTGGCCATGTAGTTATGGTAGTTATGGTTAAGTTGGTGTTTCCATAGGAAGAGCACTTGTTAGGCGGCTTATAACTTCGCTCCCCCTGGACGAATCCACACAAACTTTGCAAAAAAAGTATATGGCCCACTCTGAATTATTTTGCAAAGTTTGGTGAGGATTCGTCCGGGGGGGTAAGTTATAGGGGGGTCCCAAAATTTCTTTTTTTCCCATAGACTGAATGGAAAAAATGTTTTGCTCGCACCTACAGCCCAAACGGCTGGAAGGATTTTCACCACATTTGGACCAGGAGCAGCGGCTTGGTCCCCAAAGCGTGCTTTTGCAAATTTGGTGAAAATCCGTCCAGAAGTTTTTTTTTTAAATGACCGAAAAAGTAGGTAAAAAGAAATTAGTGATATCTGTGTTCGGTCTGCGGACACACTTCCCTGTTCGCTCCGCGGACAGTGTCCTGATTGGCCGAGTGGCTTACGTCATGTCCATGGACATATGGCGTGTTCGCTGATTGGACGGTGTTAAGTGTGAAGCGCGTCAGATTTTCAGTAGCGCCAGCCATCTTGGATTCGCAGACGTCCGTGGACAGCGCGGTGAAAGTTTGTTCAAAATGTGTATTTAGTAGAGTGTGTTGGTGTATAGAAGTGTTTGGGGAGGATGGGAGGGTATGAGATAGGTTGAATGTTGTGCATTTTTATGTGGTAGACGTTCTTTTTGTGTTCGATTTGTCTGCGCACATCACGGGTGTTCTGAAATGTTATAAATAAACTGAATGGGGGTGTTCTGAGGACTCAATTTGTGTCTGTTTTGTTCTCAAGCAAGCTGAAACTGTTCTAAAAACACTTGCGGTGTCCTAAAATGTTCGCAAATAAACAAAATGGGGGTGTTCTGGCGACACTGTCCGTATTGTTCTGTGGCAAGTTGAATGTGTTCTGAGAACACTCGGGGTGTCCTGAAATGTTCGCAAATAAACAAAATGGGGGTGTTCTGGGGACGCTGTCCGTATTGTTCCGTGGCAAGTTGAATGTGTTCTAAGAACACTGAGGGTGTCCTGAAATGTTTGCAAGTAAACAAAATGGGGGTGTTCTGAGGACGCTGTCCGTATTGTTCGTTGTCAAGTTGAAAGTGTTCTAAGAACTCTTGCGTTGTCCTGAAATGTTCGTAGGAGGTGTCCTGAAGACGCTGTCCATATTGTTCGATGGCAAGTTGAAAGTGTTCTAAGAACTGTCTCGGTGTCCTGAAATGTTCGTAAATAAACAAAATGGGGGTGTGTTCTAAGAACTCACGCGTTGTCCTGAAATGTTCATAGGCGGTGTCCTGAAGACGCTGTGCGTATTGTTCGATGGCAAGTTGAAAGTGTTCTAAGAACTGTCTCGGTGTCCTGAAATGTTCACAAATAAACAAAATGGGTGTGTGTTCTAAGAACACACGCGTTGTCCTGAAATGTTCGTAGGGGGTGTCCTGAGGACGCTGTCCGTATTGTTCGTTGTCGAGTTGAAAGTGTTCTAAGAGCTCTCGTGGTGTCCTGAAATGTTCGTAGGGGGTGTCCTGAAGATGCTGTCCATATTGTTCGATGGCAAGTTGAAAGTGTTCTAAGAACACTCGGGGTGTCCTGAAATGTTCGCAAATAAACAAAATGGGGGTGTTCTGAGGACGCTGTCCGTATTGTTCGTTGTCAAGTTGAAAGTGTTCTAAGAACTCTCGCGTTGTCCTGAAATGTTCGCACATAAACACAATGGGGGTGTGTTCTAAGAACACACGCACTGTTCTAAGAACACTCGCAGTGTCCTGAAATGTTCGCAAATAAACAAAATGGGGTGTTCTGGGGACGCTGTCCGTATTATTCTGTGGCAAGTTGAATGTGTTCTAAGAACACTCGGGGTGTCCTGAAATGTTCGTAAATAAACAAAATGGGGGTGTTCTGGGGACACTGTCCGTATTGTTCTGTGGCAAGGTGAATGTGTTCTATGAACACTCGGGGTGTCCTGAAATGTTCGCAAATAAACAAAATGGGGGTGTTCAGAGGACACTGTCCATATTGTTCGTTGTCAAGTTGAAAGTGTTCTAAGAACTCTCGCGTTGTTCTGAAATGATTGCACATAAACAAAATGGGGGTGTGTTCTAAGCACACATGCGTTGTCCTGAAATGTTAGTAGTGGGTGTCCTGAGGACGCTGTCTGTATTGTTCGATGGCAAGTTGAAAGTGTTCTAAGAACACTCGGGGTGTCCTGAAATGTTCGCAAATAAACAAAATGGGGGTGTTCTGGGGACGCTGTCCGTATTGTTCTGTGGCAAGGTGAATGTGTTCTAAGAACACTCGGGGTGTCCTGAAATGTTCGCAAATAAACAAAATGGGGGTGTTCTGAGGACGCTGTCCGTATTGTTCGTTGTGAAGTTGAAAGTGTTCTAAGAACTCTCGCGTTGTCCTGAAATGTTTGCACATAAACAAAATGGGGGTGTGTTCTAAGCACACATGCGTTGTCCTGAAATGTTAGTAGGAGGTGTCCTGAGGACGCTGTGCGTATTGTTCGTTGTCGAGTTGAAAGTGTTCTAAGAACTCTCGCGTTGTCCTGAAATGTTTGTAAGGGGTGTCCTGAAGACGCTGTCCATAATGTTCGATGGCAATTTGAAAGTGTTCTAAGAACACTCGGGGTGTCCTGAAATGTTCGCAAATAAACAAAATGGGGGTGTTCAGAGGACACTGTCCGTATTGTTCGTTGTCAAGTTGAAAGTGTTCTAAGAGCTCTCGTGTTTTCCTGAAATGTTTGCACATAAACAAAATGGGGGTGTGTTCTAAGAACACACGCGTTGTCCTGAAATGTTTGTAGGGGGTGTCCTGAGGACGCTGTCCGTATTGTTCATTGTCGAGTTGAAAGTGTTCTAAGAACTCTCGCGGTGTCCTGAAATGTTCGTAGGGGGTGTCCTGAAGACGCTGTCCGTATTGTTTGATGGCAAGTTGAAAGTGTTCTAAGAATTCTCGCGTTTTCCTGAAATGTTCGTATGGGGTGTTCTGAAGACGCTGTCCGTATTGTTCGCTGGCAAATTGAAAGTGTTCTAAGAACACTGGTAATGTCCTCGGACAATAAAAGTTTCATAGGCTACAGTTGAAATGTTTGACTCTATGGGTGTGATATGCTGCCGTGGTTGTGGCCAAGGCATAGAGTTCTGGGTGCATGACCACTTGGTCATGCACCCAAAACTCTATGCCCTGGCCACAACCACGGCAGCATATCACACGTATAGTTGCTTATAACTTTGGGTCAAAAACAAATTTATAAGGAACAAAGTTATAAGATATTATGGGTGTGATATGCTGCGATGGTTGTGGCCATGGCATAGAGTGTATAATATACTTACTGTTTGGTTTAGTAACTGGAGTACATGTATTTCATGTTAATTTCTGTGATAAAAGAAAATAGCATGTTAGTATTAGTATTTTGTAATGACTTATTACATTGTATAATCAACATTTTTTATTTTTTTTTTGGACCCTCATATTTAGTAGATTACAAACCAGAGTACTGTGCAATTTGCTCAATTTCTGTGTTCGTTGCTAAAATCATTGCGTCTGTAGGAGAAAATAAAATCCATGTTGGATTAAAAAAAACATTTTTCTGTTATGCTACAGTGTATTTGTTTGTTTTCAGTGTTCATTTGTTGTTTCTGGCTAATGCTTTATACATTGGGTTGTTGCATTTTTTTTGGAGCAGTAACATATTATTTATTTGTTTGAATATTGTGAAATTATGGAGCAGTTAGATGCCAGTAGATGTATTCTAACTGTCTATTTTTTAAAATATATTTTAGTGGTATTGATTTATCTGTTTGGATGTTGTTAAAGTTTGGGACAGTTAGATACCAATTGGCGTATTCTAACTGTCTATTTTATTTTTAATATATTTTAGTGGTATTGATTAATCTGTTTGGATATTGTTCAATTTTGGGACAGTTAGATACCAGTTGACTTATTCTAACTGTCTATTTTTTGCTCTAATTTAGTGGTATTCATTTATCTGATTAATTGTTGTAGAATCTTTGGGCAGTTAGACAGCTTTTGGAATATTCTAACAGTTTATATTTTTTACTACAAATTTACTTGAGGTTTAAGTACAGTTTAGTTATCAGATTTTGGTTTTAAGAACATTAAATAAGCGTTTGTAAGATTTGCTGGTAATCTCTGCTTTAGAGTAATGGTACTATCATTACATTCAAACCATCCACATTTCTTTTTTATATATGCAGTGTAGTGTCCTGAATTGGTTGTGGCTCCTGCGTGGTAGATTATACCTATTGTTGTGAAGGTTTTCTTACCAAGTGATATTTGACCATGTGTGAATCCAGTCAGCTTGCCGTTGTTTTTGGTACCATCTGCATTGTAACGTAGTAGCATTAGTATTACGTATTTACTATGTGTTTGTATTACTAACAGGGAGCAATTATCTGAATTGCAGGTAGAACATAATCTACCATGGTTTGCATTTTGTAAAAGTTGCTGAAATGGAATGGATTCGCAATTAGGTATTGATATATATACGAAGCGTTCATTGGGGATTTCTTCTTGTGTTACATTGTTGCAGAGAGTGCATGTATGTTTCCACATGTATGAAATCTGGAACATTTCATTTATAGGTATGTTTTTGTTTTCCAGTACTTGTAGTAAGTACATTAGAAATTCTTGTGGATCTTCCTGTGAGTTTATAGTGAATTTCACCATTCCAGCACAGTAGTCCAATTGTTGTCTTAGTCCATAAACACTATACGTGTTGTCAGGATTATTTGCTGCATTTCTGTGAAGTACTAACATTTGCATACACAATGGGTCTGTACTGTGTAAGTAAATGTTGTCAACAATTGGTGGTAATTGAAATAGAATACTCATTGCTACATTTGCGTAGCAACTTACACCAATTATATTTGAGAGTTTAAATGGACCAGGTAGTTCTGATCTGAGTGATTTTTATTTAGTTTGTCTTCCTTCTTTGATGAAGTACCTGGTTTTCTTTCCCTAATTGGTTCTTTTTTGCGTGTAGTACTTGATGAAGTTTTAGTTTCTTTTACTCTCTTTGGGGGATTTGCAGTGACATCCTGTTGCATTTCTGTTTGATTTAGTTTTCTTTTAGAACATTTTCCTTTTTGTGGAACAGGATATGTTTCTAGATGGGGGTGTATAGTGAACAAAGTCTATTGAATTCTAAAATGCAAGGAATATCAGCGTTTATTTTACTTGCATCAAAGTTCATTAGGAATAGATCATCAAGTCTACGTAAGCGTGATAGTGCTACTGTGGGATGTATTTACCCATGCATCCGGGCCCTACCTCAAAACTGTGCAGTACTGGCATTGAAAACATCATAATGGCCAGAGCTCCCCAGAAAATGCACAGGAAAATCCCATTTTGCCTATATTATGAGTTCAGAGATGCAATGCTGATTGCCAAACGCAAACCCATACTGTTGGGAATTCATTTTTCTTGAATGTCAAATATGGCAAAATCATGGGCACAGAATTACTTTACTGCAGAAACACACCAATGCCATGTCCTGAACATGGACAATCTACTCCATATAATATCACTTGCTGAAAGGAATCAATCTAAAAGAAAAAATCCCAAGGATGGATGCAGTAACCACAAAATCCTGATGGTGGCGCTAGCGGTCTAAACTCTGACAGGAGAGCTGTCTTGCAAACTGCATGAGTGCAAAGAAAGGGGTCTTATTTCATCAAAGGTTCAAAGGGGTTGCTTGTCCTGAGAACTCTCGACACTTCAGAACTCAACACAAGAAGCCAGGAAATAACAGGGTTCTGTTAATTAAATGCTAAGTGGCCCCCTGGCCTCCAGATGTGAGCTTGCCAGACACCACACAAAGGACCCTTTCCTCTGAAAGGAATATGTTAATTCTGAATGTTTGCTGTCAACAAAGATCTGCCAGCCAGCAGAGATCTGTGACTGACCCACCCAAGTCTTGGAGGCGGACTTCAACACTCTGAGGACTGAATTGAAAGTAAAATATATATTTTACAAAAACACTGATAACTCTTTGTAATCAAATGACAGAAATGTATAACTTTGAGAGCTTTAATTTAAAAAATGTACCTTTAATTCAAGCCTAAACTCGAATTTGTGTGATGTTCTGGGGCAAAACCCCATTGTTTATTAATATTACAGACTCCCTGTTTCAGCTAGACAAACGAAAATGCATTGGTATGTGGGTAGATATGTGAGGAACAGTTGTATAAAATTTAATGAAGATCCAATGTTGTTTAGCACATGAAAAAGTGCTAGAAGTTGCCATTTCTGAATGCAAGCTCTTAGAAACAACAGATTTGGACAGAGACATGGCTAAATTCAGCCACACCATGTATATGTAATTTCAAGCAACTGTGTAACTGTGAAATATGTCTTTTATTATCAAATATAGAATGTGTGCAATCTGACAGAGGAGTGTCCTATCTGCAAGCCATAAAATGACATCCCTCTGACTCACAGTTCATTCCCCAATCAAATAAGAAATGGAAGTTTGACCAATTAGAAGCTGAGAGAGAGGTAGGGTCAGTGATGCTAGAACACACCCACATTCTAAACACATAAAAGCAGACAGACAGGACAGATAGGGACCTCAAATTCCATCTGCAGCGGGACGCTCTGCCGGAAAAATCCATACTTTACCTCCATCAAACCTCCAGAGAGCCAAACTAGAGACTTCAATCTATCCAGAACGCATGAACTGGACATAAAGATATATCAATAAGGGTTTTCATTCAGTATTCTAGACTAGGCGTTAACTTAGCTGTAGTGCTGAATTGAATCCTCTTACAAATTGGGGGCTCGTCCGGGATGTTGGGTTAGATTTACCACTTGTGCAGCTTAATACAGTGTGCTAACTGACGGGATACATACATCCGGTCGGATCACCACGCTGCATTACGCTGTGAAGCATTCCTCAAAAGGGACACTCCAAGAAAAGTTCTGTTCTGCAAAAATAAAATACTAACTCCTGTAAGTCAGGACAGAGACCAATCTCTAGAATGACGACCTTGGTAGATATGAAAATAGCCAGAGAGCACTTCTTACATAAACTATTTGTGAGAGGTGAATGGACCGAACAGGGCCAGGATGCCTGGTTGCAGGCCATCACGCGACAGGTCACTGAAACAGGGTCAGATATATATAGAGATCAGGGTCCCTTACATGTGGCCCTGAGTGAACTATATATGGCTCCTAAAGCCAAAGAGGAACACAATAAGATTGCCAGGATAGCAGCATACCTGTACCTATATATGGGAGACATGCAGGATAGATGTGCTGAAAGCCAAAATCTGGCAAATAGGCAACAGATGGTGTTAGAGAAGGTCCAATCTGACCTGGTCTCTTCTGAGCAGAGGCTGCAGAGGAGCCAGGAGTCAGAAAATGACAGCAGACTGTACATCACTAAAATAAAGGAGGATATGGATGTGCTGCAAAAGGAAAAGTCAGAACAGGATACCAGATTTCTGGCCTTGCAGAAGGAACACCAAGAAGGTTTGGACTCCCTACTGCAAAGCCAGAAAAAGCTGGAGCAACAGCTAGACTTCAATAGGGCATGTGCTGAGCAGGTAGTCACCCTGCAAAGTCACCTAGATAGAGAGAAGGCAGAGAGCAACAAACTAATTCTGAAAGACCTGGATACCCAGGCAGAGTTTGATGAGGAGCGCCAAAAAGCTGGTGCCCTTCAACGGCAAAGGGACGACCTGGCGGCACAAATGCAGGCTCTTAGTCAGGAAAGAGACGCCTTAGGCCAGGAAGTCTGCCATTTAAAAAGAAAAATGGAAGAAAATCACCTGGCCCACCAGGGACTGGGTGACCTCCAAAAATAACACCAGAACTCGTTAGAGCACACCAGGAGGGTGGAGGATGCTCTAGCAAGAAAGGAGCAGGCCAATAGGG
This sequence comes from Ambystoma mexicanum, assembly GCF_040938575.1. Classification (NCBI taxonomy): domain Eukaryota; kingdom Metazoa; phylum Chordata; class Amphibia; order Caudata; family Ambystomatidae; genus Ambystoma; species Ambystoma mexicanum. Next base: position 132,203,702 of record NC_090937.1, on the reverse strand, counting down.
ACACAGCTCAGGAGGTAACCCTCCTGCAGCAAAGACTGGCCCAGTTCTCCAGGACCAACCAGGAAGCACAGAGGGAAAATGAAGCCCTCTGTCAACACAATGATAGGCTCCAACAACAGGTAGCGATGCAGGAGAGACTGATAGAGTCGAGTAAGGCCTTAACAGAGGAACTGAAAGCACAAATGCAGGCTCTTGCATTGCAACAGGGAGCAGGGGCGGATAGAGATGAGGTCCGCTGGGAAAGAGAGACTCCTGACCATAACCGCAGGAGCCCTAACCCCCGGGGCCTTCATCTCCCCCAGTCCCTGGACTCTACCACCCCCATGTCCCCTGGCGCACATGAGCACAGGGCCGCAGGGATGGCAGATTACTATCCAGCTAAGAGTATGGGGCTCATAGGCCAGTACCACTCAGGAATGGAGGGGTGGGCATCCGGGTATGGGCACCCAAGTACAGTACAGTTCAATGGGGAACCCCAGGAGAGTAGGCCCCTTAAGGGCATCCTGAAAACCTCTGCCCAGTTAGGTCAGTGGGGGGGGTACCCATCAAATCCTGGCAGCAAGGAGGAATCTGAAGACTCCTCTGAACTGCGCAGGACACAGGAGACCAGGTCCCCACATTCTGCCAGCCATTCCCAGGCTCGCAGAATCCGGGAAAACCTGGAAGAACAGACGGGAACCTCTGGGAGCAGTGCCTCTGAGTCCGAGGACGATTGGACCAGGGTTACCCGGACAAAAAAGGCCAATAAGGCAAAAAGGGCCTTGCTTAAGGACCCCTTAAAGCAGATTAAGGCGATCAGGAGCGTCATCACGCCTTACCATAAGAACGCTAAGTATTCTGTTTGGGAGCACTTAGAGTTGTTTGAACAAATGATGGAGACTTTCCATTTGAAGGACAGCCAAAGCTGTATTCAATATGTAAAGTGGACCTTCTCCCCGGAATACTCCAGTTTCTTTGCGGGGCTGGAGGACCAAAATCATTTAAGATGGTCCACCTATAAGGCGGCCATCTTGAAACATTTTTCTGTTCACAGAAATCCTCAAGAGGCTCGCAAGGCAGCCTACAATTTGCAATGTGGGGAGGATCAGGCCCCACAAGAATTTGTGCAGGAGTTAAAGCGTGCTTTTGCACAGACCACAAGAAGGGTGCGCACGGATAGCAGGGAATTTATAAATACGTTTTTCCATGCCTTGCCCAAATATATCATGACCCAGCTCGTGAGGGATTTTCACGAGAAAAGATCTTTAGACTGGGTCATTGAACAGGCTACCCGGATCTATGAGGTGCAGAAACCGATAGATAGCAAAAGTAATGCCCAGAAAAACCCCAAAGCCAACAGCACCCTTGCTGCTGCCAAGGTGGCAGAGGTAAAGGTCACCCCCGTTTTGGATTTGGAGATGGGGGGGCCTAAAAACCTACCTGCACCTAATAATGCTAGGCCCAGAAGGTCTTCGGGCCAGTCACAGACAGGGAGCCAAGGAGGCAGCCCCACAAATGGGGTCCCTCGCTCTCCTGATTATGTAAGTCCCCGTTACAAGGGAAATCGACCCATCCTGGGTTATGTGTGGACTCCTCCAGCCCAAGGGGGGGGATCCAGCCAAGCACATAACCCAGGGAACTTCCCTCCAAACTTCCCACAGGAGGGCAGAAATTTACCAAACCCTGGGCAGAACTTTTTCCCCAGATATCCACCCGACTTTCAGCCCCAAAACCATCCATCCTTCTTTCCCCAATTCCCTGAGCCAGACCACTGAATCCGGGAGAGGGGAGGCCAAGGGTGGAGGGGTACCCAAATCTTCCCAACCCGGGGTATTACCAGAGGAGGGACAGCTACCCTTCCCGGGATAAGCCCAGGGGAGAAAACAGGGCCCCGTATCAGCCTGAGCGGGTTTCCCAGTTAGAGCGCCAGGTTCAAAACATGGCGCGGGACCTGGGTCACATACTGAGGGCTCAGCAGAACCCTCAGATGGGCGTGCCGGCGCAGAACGCACCCAACTCTGGACCTGGTGCTCCAGAACAATGACGGGGGCAGCACCCCGATAACTCACCGGTTCCCAGGGAGGAGGCACAAAGGGAAGGGGGGTGTAAAGCCTTGGAGGAAGCTTCCTTCCTCACTTGTAAACAGCCCCTGGAAACCCAGGAACCGGAAACGAAATCTCTTGCCCCTGAAAGTCTGCCTCCTAAGGAGCAGAGGGGGGGTGGGAGAAACAAAAGACCCAAACAGACTCAGTTTGAGGAGGAGGTACAGGTCTTCCAATTTGAGGGAGAGGGATCCTCAGAGGATCCTGGGAAAAGGATCTTCTCCTTCAGAGAGGGGGGAACTCCTCCCAAAGAAAAATGGGTCCCTAGGGATGCAAATCCAGACTGGGGAGATGTGGAGACTGAGCTACCGCCGCCCACCATCTCATCCCAGAACCAACAGCAAGAAAATCCCCTGGTTCAAACCCATCCTGGTGACTGCCTCCAAAAAGGGGGGGGCGGCCCGGAACCGGAGCCAGGGGAACCCACAATGGCTCTGATCTCCAGTTGCCAAATTTTAATTTCAGATTCCCAAGGCTCTCCACAGAATTCTGTCCAAATTTCTTCTCTTGCAATGTCCAAAACCAGAAAATGTGCCCACCAGTTGTCCAAAAATGTACATTATCTGTGCCCCCTTGAGGAGAAGGAGGGAAGATATTATGCACCGGTACAAGTACAGGGGCAGGGTACAATCTCGGCACTGGTGGACACTGGATCTCAAGCTACCCTTCTGTCCAGAAGGGCCTTTGATGAACTGAATGCAGGAAGGGGAGAGAATTACCAAATTCCTCTCACCTCTCTTCCTGGACAACTACAGAACTTTGACGGGAAGGAAATTCCAGTCGAGGGGACGGCAGATTTGGACATTAAAATTGGGCGACACAAGTTGAAACACCCGGTCATAGTTGTGACCCCGGAGGGCACCCCTTGTTTACTAGGGAATGACCTCCTGAGAAGGTTGTCACCCCTAATAGATTGTGTAAACAAGGTCCTCTGGACCCAGACTAGCCGACCAATAAAATTAAAACAGAGTGTCAACCATGTTAGTTTAAACGGCACCTGCCACATGGTTGAACAAAAATCTGACCAAGTAGAATTTCACTTCCAGAATAGCCAAATTCCAGACGTGACAGTAATAGCAGTAGGACAAGAGACTGGTGGTGGAGGGTCCTCTCTATTTCTGAAAATCAACCTTCCTTCCAGTCTAAAGTGGTACTCCACGCTGGAAGGAAACACTCTGAAATTCTATACCAATCCACAATCTGGAACTCCCACTCCTATAGTCCAGAAAGAAGTGAAATCAGCTCAAAGCCTGGCTGATATTCAGCAAATTGGAGAGCAGTTGTTCATCCCTGTTCAGTTAAATGATGGGAAGGACTCTGTTCTCGCTCGAGTGTGTGTGAACAACGGTAAGAGCTTCATCAGCGAAGCCATGTTTCGCCAACTCCCAAAAGATCCAGCCATTCCCACCTTCAAACTGATAGACAAATGGGAAATGGACCTGGAAGCACCCAATTCAAAACATCTCCTGCCAAGCAGGTGTATGCTCAAAATCTCCATTGGCAACAAGAGCATAGTCCATAATTGTTGGGTCGTGCGAGACGTCACTGCTGCCTTTTACTTAGGCAGTGACATTCTCAATCGCTTTGCCATTAGTTTGGACCTAATAAACTTCAAAGCTTGGTCCTGATTAGCGGATAATCCCATGGGCTTTGATGATCCAGAAAAAGCATTTAGGTCAGCTCAATTGCTACCATATGCAGTTGAAATTCAGGTTAAAGAGGAAGTCACCATCCCAGAAAGGACCCGACAATTCTCCCTGGAAGTGAAAGTTAAAAGGGGACAAGAGTTGAAAAACCCTGATGCTTACATACATCTAAATGCTTCTTTCCAACAGCAAGGGTTGGGGGTAAACCCAACTCCATTAGTCAACATAGAACATGACACCATTCTAATAGAGGTGGATAACAGCGACTTAAAGAGTATTACTCTAGCCGCAGGCACCATTATTGGAATGGCGGTTGATGACCGACATTTCTCCATTGATCTTGTAAATGAACTGTTAGGACCAATCCCCAAGGACTGTTTTGACAGTGACAGTGAGGACAATACAACACCAGACAGGATTTTTACCCGGCATGGGGGGAACTTCCTGGTGTACACTTCTTGCCCTTATGGTAAGGAAGATGTGACTTGTGACTTCAGGAGGGATGAGGTGATTTTCCAGGTCCATGAGGGCTGCCTTTCCCACCTGAAGCCTCCAGTCCAAATCAGCACTCTGACCAGGGACTTCTCCACCCAGCTGGAGGAGGCCGCGGAAATAGCCAAACCAGAAGTCTTTCCAGGCTTCAGGCAGATGGTGGAAGAGAGAGTCAACCTAGCGGATGCCTGTGTGACTCTGGAACAAAAGCAAAAGTTGAAACAAGTTTTCTTGGATTTCCAAGATCTCTTTGCGGTAGACTCATATGACTGTGGTCGCACTGACATCCACACAACAACAATCCCCACGGACCCTGGCATGACTCCTGTGTTTGTGAAGCAATATCGCTTGCCTCTCGCATCAATGGAGTCCCTTACTGAAATAATTAAGAACCTTGAGTCCCGGGGAATAATCCGTCCAGTCCACAGCACCTTCAATAATCCGGTGCTGGGGATATTGAAGCCAAACGGCCAGTGGAGACTCTGCGCCGACCTCAGGGAGCTCAACAAACGGGTCCATACTTCCCGATGGCCTCTGACCTACATTGACCAAGGGCTGGCCCAGATCCAGGGGTCACAGGTATTCACTGCAATAGACCTGACCAATGGATACTGGACCGTGCCTGTCAGCAGGGAGGACCAATACAAACTGGCTTTTACCTTTGGGGGCCAGCAGTACACATGGACCCGGACTCCCTTCGGATACCTCAACTCCGGCAATGAATTCAACATTTTCCTACATAAGGCCATGCCCGACCTGGGTGCGAGGGGTAACCTGGCCTATGTAGATGATGTCCTCATCAAAAGTTCATCTGTGGAGGAACACATAGCGGAGATCCGTTATGTTCTGACACAGTTGAGGGCCGCCGGAGCAAAACTTTCCTTTCAGAAAGCACAGTGGTGTAGAACCCGTGTTAATTTCTTGGGGCATGAGATTACTCCTCAGGGCCTCTGTCCCCAGGAAAAGAAAGTGGAAGCACTTCAGAAACTGAAAGACCCCACAACTCTGCGGGAACTAAGGAGCCTCCTTGGACTGACTAATTACAGCAGAAAGTTCATTGAGGGCTACGCAGAGATCACCAGACCCCTGATTCATCTCCTGAAGGGGGGGGTCAAGTGGGAATGGGGTCCAGAACAATCCGAGGCAGTAAGACAACTCAAAAGAAGCCTCTCACAAGCGCCTTGCCTAGCTTACCCTGTCAGAAACAAGGAGTTCTTCCTGGAGACGGGGTTCTCTGATACGTGCTTGACGGCAGTATTATACCAAAAGCATGACAAGGTCAATAAAGTAATCTCCTATGGAAGCAAAACTTTATCCTCTGTGGAGGAAAAATTCAACGATTGTGAGAAGGCACTCCTGGCAACGGTGTGGGCATTGAAGAATTACCGCCCGTTTATCCAGGGGGAACACATGATAGTGGAGACTCCACACCAGCCTCTTCAATATCTCCAAAGTGACAGAATCCGGGCTGGAAATGTGAGTAATTCCCGAATTACTTCCTGGATTCTGTCAATGCAAGGCTTTCCTGTGGAGGTCAGATATGGCCAAAACAAGAAGAGTCCCCTCGCGCAAGGTCTGGCTGACTTGCATGATTGTGCCAGAGAAAACTGTCTCGAGGACGAAAGTCTAAAAATAAAGGACAACATGGAGGCATACCTTAATTCCCCCCACAAAGTCTTTGAAGTAGACAAGTGTGAGGGAATGCCCACTGTCTATGTGGATGGATGCTCTTACCATGTTGACAACAACGGGGAGAAAGAACTGGTGGCTGGCGTAGGGAATGCATGGGTGAATGAGTCCCCAGAACCCTCCGCTGGATACAAAATTGGTCCCCGAAGTAGTCAGGTGGCAGAATTGATGGCTGTGCATCAGGGCATCCTCACTGCTGTCCAGCATCAACTCCGCGAACTGGTCATAATCACAGATTCGGATTATGTACGGAACGGGTTCGTGGAGCACCTGGTTAATTGGAAAACCAGAGGCATGTTATGTGCTAACAACAAACCCTTGAAACATGGGAAGTTGATCCAAAACATTGATGATCTGGTCACCTCGAATGGGATGACCATTTATTGGAAAAAGATCAAGGGTCATTCCAAAGTAGAGGGACCAGACAAAACTGGAAATGACTTAGCTGATCAGCTGGCCAAAACCGGGGCCATCCAAGGGGATCTAATTGAGATTGAGTCCCTGTTGGGGGAAATCCAGGTCACTGCCATCACTAGGTCCCAGACAAATGCTCACAACGACCTTTCAATTGCACAATGGAGTAAGGAGACCCCTGATGCTGATTTGATTACTGCTCAGAAGGGGGATCCAATAATTGGTAAATTTTACCAGCACCTTGAGGACCCTGAGAACTTTCCCCTGACGGATACCGATTACATTGGGAAAGAGGACCTAAGAGTGTTGATGAAATGTCCAAAAATGTTCCGGATCCAAGACGGTTTGTTGGTAAGGAAATCCAAAGCTGGCCACGACCAGTGGGTGGTTCCTACCTCATTCCGAAGCCTGATGTTAAGTCACGCCCATGATGCGGCCACCGCCGGTCATAGGGGGTTTCACACAACATTGGAAATCTTAAGAGAGGTTGCATACTGGCCACACATGGGCCAGGACCTCAACCAATACTTGAAGGGGTGTCTTGTGTGTGCACAATTTCAGCCGACATCCCTCACACACCGGGCGCCTTTACAAAAGAGGGGAATGACACTGCCATGGTCAGATTTACAAATCGACTTTGTAGGCCCGTGATTCGCTCGGCTAGGGGGAATAAGTACATGTTGACTGTGACATGCTTGTTTACCAAGTGGGTGGAATGTCTCCCAGCCCCAAACTGCAAGGCAGAAACTGCAGCTGCCTTGATGATTAACCACATCTTTTCCCGTTTTGGTCTACCTCAAAGGATTGAGTCAGACAGAGGTAGCCACTTCACCAGTGAAGTAATGACAAAGATGTGGGAGATACTGGGGGTCAAAAGGAAGTTGCATATTGCTTATCGGCCAGCTTCTTCTGGGGCAGTAGAGAGATATAACCGGACAATTGTGAGCATATTAAAGAAGTTTGTGGCAGATTCTGGGCCAAGTTGGGATATCTGATTACCTCTGGCCCTAATGGCCATCAGATCTACCCCTTCATCTGCAACCAAAATGTCACCATTTGAGTTGATGACTGGGCGCAAGATGGTGCTTCCTCAGCATTTGCTCTACAGGACCCAAGAGCAGACACTGATAAATGCCTCCACTACTCATGAGTATGTAGAGAATTTAAGGAAACACCTCCAACATGCTTTTGCTTATGCTCAGCGGAATCTAGAAAGATCAGCTGATAGCATGAAGACCCATTATGACCTGAAAACTTCCAGGATGGAATATCAGGTGGGAGACCGGGTCTATCTATACAACTTCCAAAGGAACCAGGCCAAGCAGCGCAAATTTTTGCCTACATGGAAGGGACCCTTTGAGATCGTCGATAAGATCTCCCCTGTGGCCTACAAGATCCGCATCCCCAAAGGCGGTTCGGCAGAGGGGGAAGACAAGTGGGTCCACATAAACCAGTTGAAATGTTGCCATCCCAGGCACACTCTGCAACAACTGGAGGAATCCTCTGGAATCCTAGCGGGTACTGTCTCAGACTAATTCAGTTCCAATCATAAAACATACCACATCTAGTCTCTAAAATATTGTGATTTGCATGAAACTGTCTCTTAGTTATACTGTTGTTTTTTCAAAATAAGAATGTAATGTTTCATTATGATGAAATGCATATGCTGCCCCACTATCTCAACAGTGGTGGAAAAACGTCTATGAGTAGGTATTGCCGCTCTTCCTTTGTCGTCCTAGGAGAAAGAAGACCTTGAGAATGACCAAGAAGGACGATCCGGAGACCGGGAACGAAGATCCAATGGGCCCAGTGGACCGCCCAATATTCCCATCAAGACCGGCGAGGAGAACCGATCGATCCGACCGGATGGAGGAAAAGATGCTGAACTGTGCCATTTATCGGAAGAAGATGAGAACTACATCCCAGATCTTGCGGGTCCCATTAGTGAAGGATCAGATGGCCACCGCAAGAAGGGGGGCTTGTGGGATGTATTTACCCATGCATCCGGGCCCTACCTCAAAACTGTGCAGTACTGGCATTGAAAACATCATAATGGCCAGAGCTCCCCAGAAAATGCACAGGAAAATCCCATTTTGCCTATATTATGAGTTCAGAGATGCAATGCTGATTGCCAAAAGCAAACCCATACTGTTGGGAATTCATTTTTCTTGAATGTCAAATATGGCAAAATCATGGGCACAGAATTACTTTACTGCAGAAAAACACCAATGCCATGTCCTGAACATGGACAATCTACTCCATATAATATCACATGCTGAAAGGAATCAATCTAAAAGAAAAAATCCCAAGGATGGATGCAGTAACCACAAAATCCTGATGGTGGCGCTAGCGGTCTAAACTCTGACAGGAGAGCTGTCTTGCAAACTGCATGAGTGCAAAGAAAGGGGTCTTATTTCATCAAAGGTTCAAAGGGGTTGCTTGTCCTGAGAACTCTCGACACTTCAGAACTCAACACAAGAAGCCAGGAAATAACAGGGTTCTGTTAATTAAATGCTAAGTGGCCCCCTGGCCTCCTGATGTGAGCTTGCCAGACACCACACAAAGGACCCTTTCCTCTGAAAGGAATATGTTAATTCTGAATGTTTGCTGTCAACAAAGATCTGCCAGCCAGCAGAGATCTGTGACTGACCCACCCAAGTCTTGGAGGCGGACTTCAACACTCTGAGGACTGAATTGAAAGTAAAATATATATTTTACAAAAACACTGATAACTCTTTGTAATCAAATGACAGAAATGTATAACTTTGAGAGCTTTAATTTAAAAAATGTACCTTTAATTCAAGCCTAAACTCGAATTTGTGTGATGTTCTGGGGCAAAACCCCATTGTTTATTAATATTACAGACTCCCTGTTTCAGCTAGACAAACGAAAATGCATTGGTATGTGGGTAGATATGTGAGGAACAGTTGTATAAAATTTAATGAAGATCCAATGTTGTTTAGCACATGAAAAAGTGCTAGAAGTTGCCATTTCTGAATGCAAGCTCTTAGAAACAACAGATTTGGACAGAGACATGGCTAAATTCAGCCACACCATGTATATGTAATTTCAAGCAACTGTGTAACTGTGAAATATGTCTTTTATTATCAAATATAGAATGTGTGCAATCTGACAGAGGAGTGTCCTATCTGCAAGCCATAAAATGACATCCCTCTGACTCACAGTTCATTCCCCAATCAAATAAGAAATGGAAGTTTGACCAATTAGAAGCTGAGAGAGAGGTAGGGTCAGTGATGCTAGAACACACCCACATTCTAAACACATAAAAGCAGACAGACAGGACAGATAGGGACCTCAAATTCCATCTGCAGCGGGACGCTCTGCCGGAAAAATCCATACTTTACCTCCATCAAACCTCCAGAGAGCCAAACTAGAGACTTCAATCTATCCAGAACGCATGAACTGGACATAAAGATATATCAATAAGGGTTTTCATTCAGTATTCTAGACTAGGCGTTAACTTAGCTGTAGTGCTGAATTGAATCCTCTTACACTACGTAGCTCATGCCTTCTTTAAAGACTGTGTTACCAATGTCTATCATTGCTTTGTCTAGGGTAAGACCTTGTGATTTATGAATGATGACTGCATATGCAAGAGTTAGAGAAAATTGTTCTCTGCGTTCATACATGTCTTTGAAGAGAAGGAATCGAGCTGTTCAGCATCCAATCCTTTTTTTGTTGTGCCAGGAGAGAGTTTCTCAGATACTCTTTTTGTTGAGAGAACAACAGATAGCTAAGGCTGTGTGTTTCAGAAAACAGATTGTTTGGATTTTGGGAGATTCATGGATAGATTGGTTGAAGGTGCATGCAGAAAGCTGTGGAGTAGCTGTAGATCTTGGATTTCCACATGTGGAAGTACACTGCCATGGAGTAAGTAGAATGAAGTGGTTGGACTTGCTACCTCTTTGTGCTACTTTGAAGACAGAGCAATATCCAGACATAATTGTAATTCATTGTGGAGGGAATAGTTTAGGACATGTGTCATGCTGTTCTCATCTTCATCTTGTATCCTGGCTTGCAACATTATGTGTTACTACTGACTTCTGCAATTGTATTCACTCTCCACTCTTGCTTCTCCACTCTTTTTGACTGCTTACTCTCTTTTCTCTCCTCCTTTCCCTTCTCCCTTTTCCTATCTACTCCCCTTACTTTCTTCTATGCACTTACTCTATCAGAATTGTCCCTGGACCTAATATGATAGCAACCTCGTCTGTTTCCTCCATCCTCCCATTACTGTTTTTTTCCTCCCCACCACCCCTTCAGCACTATCTGAAATGACGTTAGGCCTAGTATGATAGTCGCTTGTTTTGTTCCTCCCCTCCCTTTCGGCACCCCTCTCCCTCACCTTTTGTTTTTCTCCGGCTCTACCAGAAATGTCGTCAGGCCTAATACGGTTGTTGCCTGTCTGTTTCCATTTCCTTCCCACTCTCCCCCTCCCTTCCTTATCTATGTCTTAGCTCTTGCACTATCTGAAATGTCGTCAGGCCGAGTACGATAGTTAATTTCACATCCTTACTGTTCATGGCCTGTAAGAATGTGGTTGTATTTTCCCTTGTTCCCTCCCTTGCCTTGAAGCGCTTTGAAACACACTGTGTATAGGCGCTATATAAATAAACGTTCATATCATATCATGTGTCTGGAATTTCTTTGCAATTTTCTATGAAGGAAGGACTTGGGAAGGTCATGGACATGTTTCCTAATTCTCAAGTAATACTTTACGGATTGCACAGAGACAAATGTGGCTTTGTCCTTCTTCATTTGGTCCACGAATGGAAAAAACAAGGCGCAATGTTAATAAGGCTGTTTGTGCCTTTCTAAGAGATTTTGGCATGTCTTATTCTCATAATGAAAATATTATGTTTCGTAGTACATACATTTTTCGCAGAGATGGAGTCCATCTTACTTATGCTGGCAATCAGATTTTTTTGAAAAAAATATAAAAAATGCATTACGACCTTTTTTAGATTTACAGCATCTATTTTGAAGTAGGTGTTAAGTATTTATAATTTTTGACATACAAACACCTCCCAAAGGCTCTTTTAAGAGCCAAAACTTCCTACCAGAAAAAATTGCAATGGTTATCATAGGGTACCAACCCAATTTTTTTGATGTCTGTGAACTGTCCGCGGACTTCTCAAAAATACAAAGGGCCCTGCTTCATTTATTTTCACTTCTATTTTTTAACTGTGAAAGGCGGCTCTGAAAAGAGCCTTATTTTTTTTTGATTTTTGTAATTTTGTATTTTTTTTGTTGTTTTTTTAGACACGACACACTAGGAGAGGAGGGGAAAGGACGGTAAAGGGGGAGACACCAACCACAGGGATAAGAAAGGGCGAGCTGAGAGAGGAAGATGTAGAGTGGGTTTTATTTGGGTAGTGAGCAGGTCTTCTCGTGCTCTGAGACGATAGTCTCAAAAGCACTCCGAAGTTGCTCCCCCCTGCAGAGTACTGTGTCACAGTACATACATACAACTGTGACCCTCGAAAGGTAAGGGTCATCAGAATTCTGTATGGCCTGTGAGGCAGCTTGAGGAAGACGCTGTCCCACATAGGTGGTCCTTGTGGTGACAGGATCAGAAACGGAGGATGAAGTAGAGGAAATCAACCTACTACGTTCTTCGCAAGGTACAACCTTGCGAATAGCCCCAGAGTGAAATGACCTCAGGTGTCGCTTCATGGTCGTGGACCCAAAGCTGTATGAACCGTGCTTCCCGCGACTGAGTATCATTTTGTACTCATTGCAGATAACACGGTTCGCACGAGCCTTAGAACCATTCCCATAAATGGAAAATAACCGCCACAGCCAAGACTCACGTCTAGTGCGGGTAGTAGGATTTCCTCTACCTCATTCTCATCATCCTCTTCTTCCTCCTCTGCATCCTCACTCCTGTTCCCCTCTTCAGGCCCTTGGGAATGTGGTGGTGGTGGAGGGTGTGGGGGTGGTGCTGAAGCAGGTGCAGCACCAGGTGGCAGTCTGCAGCCAGGGATGCCATCTCGATGCTGTAATCAGCAAGTTGCACGAGAAATAGCTGTGCTCTGAAGAATAGCCAGAAACACAATGAGAGTAAGCTCTAGGGCGTGGTCTTTTATAGGGGTGCTTGTACACGGTTCGCAGACATGCGCGCTGTCCGCGGACAGATCGAACACAAAAAACGGTTCAAAAAGTTTCAAAAGATATGTAGAAACTCAGGATTACTATGAGGGACTTGTGACATGATAAGTTTTTATAGAAAAATATTGTGGATTACTTGAAAATGTACTTTAATTTGTTCGGGGACACGAACAGTGTCCGCATTCAGAACACGCGATTAGCGTTGGTGCGGTCACATCATCCCTTCGCGAACATGTCCGCAAAGGAAGCTCCTGTCTGCAGGACACCAAATGCACGGACATTGCTTTGCGCATGCGCGTTTGTGTTCTACGGACAGTGTTCGGGTCCTGAATTAATTAAAAGTGCGTCACACATCAAACGAACATTTCTGGACATCGCATGTGTTCTAGAACAGTTTCAACTTGCTAGCGAACAGTAAATACAGGTATAGTTTTCTTTAGGAAACCTCCATTTTCGTTTAATTACGAACATTTCAGGACACCAATTGGGTTCTTAGAACAGTTTCAACTTGCTAGCGAACAGTACGGACAGGTATAATGTTCTTCAGGACACCTCCATTTTCATGATCCTCAACAAAGGTTTTCAAATTATTAAAATTGCTCAATAATAAATCCATTTTTTCTTTTAAGCTGTCAAGCGTGTTTTCTATAACAGTTTCTTCAGAGATATTTTCTATTTTGGTATGCTCTGTACAAAAATAAATATATATGTTAAATATATATAAAATAATAACTATTAAATGGTTTATGTAAGTGTGTACCATTATCTTCACTATTTTCTGACATTTCGTCATGTGGGAAGTGCTCCTCTAGCCATTCCAGAGTACTAGACATTTCTGTGAGAAAAAAAAATGTATAATATTTTTTTTTTAATCTAATACAGAATGTTTATAAAGATATGAGTAAAATGATGTACACTTACTATTTCAGGTAAGATATGTTCTGAGTACTCTGTAGGTCTGGTCTTGGTCTTAGTTTTGGAGTGTCTGTGAGGTAATTATGTTGGAAGCCAATTTATCTTCTCTTGGTATATTCCATTTTAGAACATATTGTATTTAAATGAATGGTTAGTGTGGTACATATATGGGTTACATTTCTTATGTATTACTACATATAATATGTATGTGTACTACTTTGTGATTTTTTTTAAATGTTATCATGTTGTAATATAACAATTAAACATACCCCCCCAGACTTTTTAGGTAGTGGTACTGTTGTCCGAACATGTCCGCAGCCATCAAAAGAGTTTGCAGACATCACATTCAGTAGAAGTGGTTCAGTATGTTCCATATCACATGTACATAAAGTCAAAGTTACTACTATTGTTAAGCTTTGCTACTAAAAATCTATGAAATTCAGTGAAAACACTTTGTTAAAGGGACGTTATGGTTAAGTTGCGCTACTAATAACCTATGAAATTCAGTGAAAAAACTTTGTTAAAGGGAAGTTATGGTTCCAAGTAAAACCGAAAAGCCCTTGAAATTCGCCAGTTATGGTATACTAAGCAACCATAACTTGCGCCACCACCGTGCACTGCTAAAACTAACACCCAGGACATCAAAGATGACATCACAAATGTCATTGATGACATCACTGATGACATTACATGTGTGGCTCCCCCTTTTTTCCTTTACTGACATATCTAGGCCACATGGTTTTCTTCAGTAACAGTCAGGAATTAAAACTGGAAAAGGTAGTATATTTGTATACTTATCCTTCAAGTATGTTCTTACAATAATTCCCTTAGGGTCCAGTCATATCATATGAAACATATACATAGGGGAAGACACATGCTTGAAAGATAGCAATCCTTTCTGTGCATTAAAATAATCAGTAGATTTGTCAGCACTTTCTGATAGTTCTGTTGTTTTTTTATTACTGTATTATTTTGTATAAACTCCTATTTTTATATCTTGTATTCACACTACTTTCATTAGAGTCCAGGCACATCATGTGATATAAGTAGCAGCTTTGAAACAGAACAATCATTTATCTGCATAAAGGTAATCAGTTAGTTTATGCACACTTTTTGCTACTACTGCTGCTGTTTTTCTCTTACTTCAATTTCTTTGTATATACTTATATTTGTATGTGGTGTTGTCTCTTTGTGTTTTGTCTTTAATAATGCAATTATGTAGTAAATGGGTTTTATTATCTACTTATCACATGTTTCATAGTATTCAAAAGTCTCATAAGAAAACAGTTATCATTTCACTATTTAACATGGCAAGCTTATGAATATTGCATCTCCATCATGTTTGCTGCACACAATACCTACGTTTTTGGACTAATTAGCCCTTGATATTTATTCCAATAATCCTTCACACTTTTTTTTATTAACATTACAATAAGAAATCCTTGTACAGGCTGTCCATGAAAGGTAAATGCAGATGTAATGTCATCAGTGATGTCACCACTGACATTTGTGATGTCATCTTTGATGTCCTGGGTGTTAGTCTTAGCAGTGCACGGAAGTGGAGCGAGTTATGGTTGCTTAGCTTATCATAACTGGCGAATTTCAAGGGTTTTTCAGTTTTACTTGGAACCATAGCGTCCCTATATATACATATGGTGTGTTTATTTGAAAGGCCCTTGGAGAGAAAAGTAACAGTGAAATTAAATCGAATCACTCATTGTTAGATCTAAAAAGAAAAACAAGAAAGAGAAGACAAAATCACAGCTGGAGACACTGTCTACCGACAATACTTAAAACCAGGGCACTGAGTCCCTGCTTGCAATCTCTACATTTCCAGCTGACTGCTTTTATAAAGTCAAGACATTGATGCCTCATGAGTGGTGTGATAAATTCCTTTTTTCAAGAGTTTCGGTGTAGCAGGGAACGCTGTGAATCTCATTTGCATAAAGAAGTCTCCTGTGCCTCTTCACTCTGTTGGATATCTGAAATATATTTTAGGGAAGCAAAGACCATGGAAGTGAAAAGTGGCCCTGGGAGAAAGAATATGTAAAACCATTCACTAAATATAGAAACCCTATGATAACACTATCAAAGGCAAATGCACAGCGCTGGAGGTCCTAAGAGTGAGGCAAACAGGCAGTTGGGAATTATATTTTTTCATATGAGAAACTTGCTGAAGGGCATTCTGTGCTGATTGGAGCTTCACAAGCAAATATGAGCTTTCCACTAGCTTCTGGTGGCATACACATTTTGAAGAAATGTTTAAACAAATCTCACACATTTTTATGCATTTATTTTAGGAAACATAAGGGTGGCATGGATGGTCACAAAATATAAAAAAATGTAATGTAATTTGACGGGAACCACTCTATGATTACACAGTCATATTTCACTTTTTGTTGATACAGTGGGTTTGCCAGCCAGTGACACTGCTTGGAATGCAGACATTCTTCACAGGGGAAGGACCACAGTCCAAGGAATCTGATAACTTCTCACAGTCTTACCACTGCCTGTTCATACACCACAACAACAAAAAGGAAAAAAAAATAAGTACTTGCCAACTTTGTGGTTCAGTCCCTTAAAACCTGGCTATGTCTATGCTTTCCTTTTCCCTGCCATCATAGAAACAGAAAAGGGCTGCTTCCTCAATTTCCCTTCCCTCTTGTTATGGCATACATTTTGCCATATAGTTTTATTTATGCTGACAAATTGTGTATTCCATGGACTTTATTTAAACAACGAAACCATTTGCCTCTTAAATGTTTTGCCAGATGCTAATGACCATATATTGGCTGGGTGGTGGGCAGTATTGGCTGGTTGTGGTGCCCGTACATTATGTAATGATTTGACTGGTTTCTTGAAACTATTTCATTAGTGTTTAATGGGGTGGTGTCTCATTAGTGTTTAATGGGGTGGTGTCTGTGTGTGGATTATATACAAAGAAAAATGTGATACCAGTTAAAAGTACTCAAAATTCGACCTGTTATCTACAATTATTTTATTTTTTTATTTTTCTATCTAGGCTAGCATGAGAGTAAGACTGAATAACCTTGATAAACAAAAATGAGTGTCATTCAAATTAGTGCCCAAAAAAATCATTTCTATATTGTTTTCGTTTTAATGGGTGACAGGGAATCAGGATAAAAATACAAAATATTTATATTTTACAAAAAACATGAATCAGGCAGTATTTTGTAATGAATGGAAATAAGATAATAACACATGATTTGTTTTTGTAGCAAATGATTTTTGATTTAACAAAATAAATGGTTTTGTAAATCAAATGTGTTTTTAACAAATACAATTGTTATGTTAAAAAATGTACCTTTTGTGACATATCCATTTGTTTTTGTAAAATCATAGTCCTTTTGTCTTACTGAATATTTTTGGTGAAAAGGGAAAGCATTTACACTTCACAATCTTCGCTCAACCCTTGTACCAGGTTTGAGCTGGCCTATAAGGCACCTGTGGAATGCCCAATGGGCTGGGGCACCTTGTTGACCAGTTTTGCGGGCCAATTTGATAAGTAGGTGCAATGCGCTAAAGGTAGTTTTGACCAAAGAATTTGACCCAATGTTTATTCAAATGCACAATACAAGAGTTCCCACCCAAAATGTTCCTCTGGATACTGCTCAAAATCTTTTGTGACAAGTAGCAATGAATAACGTTTTTTGAATTTGTGCCACATTTCTTTTTTAAGTGTCAGCCCTTTTTCTTACTCAGTCTGAACCAACCTACTAATGTATAAACAAATTGACTAGTTACATTGCAGTTTACCTGTGTTCTTCATTGCTTTCATTTTAAAAACATTGACATCTGTCTCACCTTTTTTTTTTAAATCTGTGAGCTGTTGGAATTGTTTTGAATATTATGTTTACTCTCATCATTAATCCCCCTCCGATTTAACACCCCCGCTATACAATCCCACAGCACAGTTCTGAGACAACAAAAGGCTATATACAGACTTAAAAATGTAATGTAATTAGTCCAGACCACAGGTGGTCCACAAACCTTATGCTGTAGAAGTCTCCCAAATACAATACATATATATATATGAGTAACTTGTTTACAGAAAGCAGAGTTGAAATGCCGGTGGAAATCTCACTGAGATGCAATACACTCACACACAGTAATTCCACAAAGCAAGTGATTATATTTCTGGATATTGCTAATCTAATTCTCACAGGACAATGTAACTTCTAGGTAGCATAATATAATGGCATCATTGCATCACTGCTTATCGATCTGTATGTTCAAATACTTTGCATAGCATTTACATCAAACTTTCTTTTAATAACTGAAAGATACATAAATAAGGAATTTATGTTCTCCATTTTCAATAGCAAGTAGTGGTACAGAGAAAGTTTGCATAAACATCAACATTGACACGGTCCAAATTAAATTATTTTCCCATGTGTATATGGTACGATGGGTTCACAGCATGTACATGTAAAAGAAATACAAGCTATGGTGAATTGCATCAATGTCAACAGGCTTGGGTGCATGGAAGATGTGCTGTCAATTTGGAACATACAAAACATTGGTTAATCTATGCAATATATCAGCATAGATTTATGCATTTCTGATGAAGAAATAAATGCCCATGCCTCTTTACTTCACAGATCGCGTCCCTCTAAAACATGGTCCTTTCCCCACTGTTAAATGTCATGAGCATGGATCGATTATTCTGTTCAGATTTGGCTTCATTTTCTTAGGACATGGATCTGGCCCAGCTAACCTTTTATCCCTTAAGTGTCTTGCTCTAAATATAATCTTGGTTTCAGAAGTCAAAATTATCAATCAATCATAGAAATGTGGAAGTTCTACACCATTCCACAAATCCAGTGTCAGACTACACCAGTATAAACCATACATGGTTTAATTTATTTGACTTTAGTTTACAAATAGACCCAGGTATCCTTTTATGCAGTAATGCTAACTGTTCCCATACATCTGAAATCTCACTTGGTTTTGAATACAGGGAGAAGGCAAAGTCTATGTCCGCTTTACATGCTAAAGCATTCTATTTCAAATATGTACCCCTTAATGCATGCCCTTCCCATCTCATGGATTTAGCTGGGAATGATTCTAGGGAACATATATCTAATTGCATTGGGGAATTTATTTACTCACTTTTAAGTTGCAGAACCAGTATGGACTATCAGAATTCCCTGGCAATTCTCCCCAGTCAGCTTTGCCCCTCTGGTCCCTGTTTCATCTGCCTCTAGAAAATCAGGTCTGTCTGAGGTCAAATCTGCTTCTGGATTCCAATTGGATAAAACCCACTCACCTCCAGATATTATCCAAACTCAGAACTTATCCAGTTGGACAGAGGGTCCCCTTTTGGCAACCTTCAGAATCCTAGATCTCGCTCTATCGTTTGTTTGTTTGTTTGTTTGTTTGTTTATTTTATTTATATTGCGCACCAGACCCTTAGGTTACCGGGCGCAGCAACAAGTATATGCGAAGCTTACAATGTTACAATGTTATATAAATGAATTTACAATATTACACCATATTTCACAAATTACAAGATGTACAGATAAAGAGTTGCCGTATTTACATGAATGTGCAGTTAACAATATACAGGATTAGCAGTAATAAACATAAGGGTTAATGTCGCGTCAGGGTGCATTAGGTAGGACTACACTTGTGAGTGTTCGGGTGTTAAGTCGTTGTTGGCGATAATGTGTTTGATAAGGTTCCTTCTGAAATGGGGGAAGGGTTGGTCAGCTCTTAGGTTAGGTGGCAGGGCGTTCCACAGGTTAGCAGCTTTCACAGGGAAGCAGACGCCACCAATTTTGGCAAGTCTGAATCTAGGTACTGCCAAACAATTGGAGTTGGCGAGTCTCATGGGTCTATTAGAAGTTTTTCTTTTTATTTTGTCCATCAAGTAGCTGGGAGCAGCATTATTTAAGGCCTTATGGGTTAATGAGATCATTTTTAGCTGGATTTTATTCTCAGTAGAGAGCCATTTATGTTGCCGCCTAGTCGAGGAGATATGCTCCCTCTTTTTTATTCCTAATGCAGCTCTGAGAGCATTATTTTGTAGAGTTTGAAGTCTTAGGGTAGTAGCTTTATTGGCGCTACTGTATAGGGCATTACAGTAGTCGAGTCGGGAAAGAATTAAGGCTCTAGCCAGGATTAGGCAGCTGGTATTGGACAGGAAGGGCTTGCCTGCTCTGATCAATTTACAGGTGTAAGCAGTGGTGGCGGCTAGGGAGTTTACCTGTTTAGTGAAGGACAGGGTAGAGTCGAGATAAAAACCAAGTGTTTTTACTTCCCTCGAGACTTTAATGGCATTTCCGTCTATGCTGAAGGCTGAGTAATCCGGGCCCAATTTGTTAATATTGGCTTGTGTGCCCAGAATGATCAACTCTGTCTTATCATCATTCAGGCAAAGACCGTGAGTGGCCATCCATGCCTGAATGATGAGATACACTCTATTCACCAACTCCTCATCCTCGCTGTGATCCCCAGAAAGTGGGAAGAGAATCTGTGTATCATCTGCATAGTTAGTGTAGGTGATACCGAGATTGTCCAGATCATCGAACAGAGGTTTGGTGAATATATTGTAAAGGGTCGGAGAGACGCAGGATCCCTGAGGGACTCCACAAGTAATGGGTATAGGGTCAGCTGCTGCCGAAGGGGAAAAGACTCTCATAGTTCTCTCACTCAGAAAGGATTCTATCCAACTGATAGCTTGGGTGGAGAAGTGAGCGGCAACGTCCAGGTGTTTGCAGAGGACTTTGTGGTCCACAAGATCAAACGCAGCTGAGAGATCTAGTAGGAGGAGGAGGGCTGTCTTACCCTGATCTCTCAGTTCGTCTATTTGGGCCTTTAAGTCAATCAGGGCTGTTTCCGTTCCGTGTAGTGGGCGGAAGCCAGATTGTCTAGATCCTAGTAGTTTGTGCTGTTCAAGGTAGTTTTGAATCTGTATATAGGCCACTTTGTCCAGGATCTTTAGCAGAAACGGAACTGTGGTGATTGGGCGGTAATTGGTGGGGATGAGAGGATCTAAAGTTTGCTTTTTAAGCAACGGGAGCACCCAGGATTGTTTTAGGTTAGCTGGGATGATGCCTGTGGAGAAGGATGCATTGACAAGTTTGGAGATAAATGGTGATAGGTCTCTGGCAGCGTCTTTTATTAGCTGTGCTGGGCAGATGTCACCTTTGCAGTTGGATGGTTTGAGGGTGAGGATGATTTTTTCAATCTCAAGTGTGGAAGTTTTAGTGAAGGAAAATTTGGTATGTTGAGGCATGTGGATCGCCTTAGGTGGTGACAGTGTAGGGAGTTTAAGCAAGTCTTTTTTCAGTTGAATTTTGTTTTGGAGGGTAGTAATTTTATTAGTTAGAGCATATTGGATGTCAGAACACCAGGTCTGATCTTTAGTGCAAGTGTCTGGTATGGCAATAGGTGACTCAAGTTCCTTTAGGATGGAGAAGAGTTCCTTCATACTTGATTTGGAGTTAGCGATACGATCGTTGTATGAGTTTTTCTTAGCCAGACAGACTGCGTTTTTGTATTGACGGGAGATAGATATTAGGTTAGCCTTGTTCTCAGCAGTTGCACATAATTTCCAGTTGGATTCATATTTTCTCTTGATGAGGCGTAAAGCCTTGAGTTCTGGCGTGAACCATTTATTTAGATGGGCTTTGGGTTTACTTGTGCGCATTTTAAGTGGGGCAATTTTGTCCAAAGTATCAGTCATAATTTTGTTATACTCGTGAACTAAAGTGCCGGGGTCTAAATTGTCAGGCAAGGCGTTTAAGGTTGGAAGAATAGCGGGTATGACATTATCTATTGTCATATTCTTTTTGTTTCTTGTGGGGCATGAGAGTGCCATGGGGACGACTGTAGAGGATGGTTGGGAGGTTAGGAGGTCAAAGGACACTAATGAGTGGTCAGACCATGATAAAGCCGAGATAGAGGAGATGACTGTAGTACAGTTAGAGTCAGCGACCCAGTCTAGTATTCTACCTTTCGTATGGGTAGGGTTGTTAACTTTTTGGGAGAAGCCGAGGGAGTTAATAGCTTGGGCGATGGTCGCGGCATGCACATCTGTTTTGTCATTAAATCCTAAGTTAAAATCCCCTAATACCAGCAATTGAGAGGTGGTTTTAGCATTGAGGGTTAGTAGCTTGTGTAGATCCTCTTCGAAGGTCCCAAGCGGGCCTGGAGGTCTATAGATTAGGTGAATGGTTAGGGATTGATTATTATTTATAAGGAGTTTAGCAGTGAGGGCTTCACAGGATTGTAGCGTTAGTGCAGGGGCTAGTCTTAGTGAGAGGCTTGATTTAGAGATAATGGCAATTCCGCCTCCGCGGGTGCCCTCTCGGTCTTGTCTACATATAGTGTAGCCGTCAGGTATGGCTAACATGAGTGAAGGGCCTGCTGCCTGGTGTAGCCAAGTTTCAGTTATAGCAATGAAGTCCAGGTTATTCTCAGTGATTAGATCAGCTATCTCAAGGGCATGTGCAACTAGTGACCTGGCATTGAGAAGTGCTCCTTTATAGGAATGATCCTTAGTTTCCTCTTTGGTATGTGTAGGATTAGGAGTGTTTTTAGCGCTGGATTTTGTCTTGGGCATAGAAATTTGGGTGAGCGTTGAAGCTCGGGTGTGGTTGGAAGCGTAGCCTGTATTGCCAATTTGATGTTTCATTACAGATTTTGTGGGAAGGAGGAGTCGTCTGGGTGTCTCATGGAGTTTGTTAAGTCTAGCGCGTAGTTTGCTATTTCTATCGTGGGTAGAGCTAGGCTTGGAAGTGTAAGCTAGAGGTTCTGACAGAGCTTGGTGTTTAGAGTCAGTGTATGCATGAGTGTTAGTAATAATATCTGGTGATATATGTGATAGAGGTGCATGTGAATATAGTGGAGTCTCTGTGTAGCTGCCCAGCTTGCTAGTAGCAGGAAGTGTAGCAATAGCCATGATGCAGTAGAAGCTTAGTAGGCTGGACATTGTGCGTAACTAGTACTTAGTTTGGTGGGTAAGTGGTTTACAATACAATAGTCTCTGGGCGACCATAAGGCACTACACAATATCACAGTGGTCTCGGGTGACCATAAGGCACTATACAGTATCACAGTAGTCTCTGGGTGACCATAAGGCACTACACAGTAATACAATGGTCTCTGTGCGACCATAAGGCACTACACAATATCACAGTGGTCTCTGGGTGACCATAAGGCACTACACAGTTATACAATGGTCTCTGGGTGACCATAAGGCACTACACAGTAATACAATGGTCTCTGTGCGACCATAAGGCACTACACAATATCACAGTGGTCTCTGGGTGACCATAAGGCACTACACAGTAATACAATGGTCTCTGTGCGACCATAAGGCACTACACAATATCACAGTGGTCTCTGGGTGACCATAAGGCACTACACAGTAATACAATGGTCTCTGGGCGACCATAAGGCACTACACAATACACAATGGTCTCTGGGCGACCATAAGGCACTACGCAATATCACAGTAGTCTCTAGGTGACCATAAGGCACTACACAGTATCACAGTGGTCTCTGGGTGACCATAAGGCACTACACAATATCACAGTGGTCTCTGGGTGACCATAGGGCACTACGCAATATCACAGTAGTCTCTAGGTGACCATAAGGCACTACACAGTATCACAGTGGTCTCTGGGTGACCATAAGGCACTACACAATATCACAGTGGTCTCTGGGTGACCATAAGGCACTTCACAGTAATACAATGGTCTACATTGCATATTGCAAAGCAGGGCAAGAGCATGGTTGGTTGGCTATGGATTGTGCATTGGAATATTTTTTGTTGCAGTTCAAGAGCACAACGGTGCATGTAGGACCTTGGACGTAGCAATGTTGGGAGGTGCTAGATCAGGGCTCTAGCTCGAAGGTTGGGAGTGGATTGTGGAGGAGGGGGGCAGTATGCTTACCCTGTAGGTGGACGGCAAGGGGTCCTGGCTCTAGGCTCGACGGTGTAGACAGGCTGAAGACAGGCACAGTGCCTTTGTGGGTGCCTTCGTGGTGGGCCGGCTCCAAGCCTGCCGGCTTGTGGTTGGCTCCCAAGTAGGGGAGAGGAGCCAATCACGATGCTTGTAGGGCTGTGGGGCCGAGTGGAGTGTTGTGGCAGTGACGGTCGGCCATCTTGAAGTGGGGCAGACCTCGTGTCTCCCAATGGTGGCTAGATGCACTCCAAGTGCAGTAATGGGGCAAGACCTACGTGGATGTGGTCCCCTGGGCAATCAGGAGCGGCGCGGATATATTAATCAATAATCCGCCTCGAATTGCAGAAACACGGCACGCTCGCGCTCCGAGTTGCGCGAATCATCTGGTGGCTTGTAGCATACCTGGAGTTAGGCAGGGCTCCAGGGCATCAGTGCAGGGCTGCCTACTGCTCCAGCAGTAGAAGGAGGGAGCTCCTGCTCCTCCAGGCTCAGCACACGAACAGGCTGAAGACAGGCACAGTGCCTTTGTGGGTGCCTTCGTGGTGGGCCGGCTCCAAGCCTGCCGGCTTGTGGTTGGCTCCCAAGTAGGGGAGAGGAGCCAATCACGATGCTTGTAGGGCTGTGGGGCCGAGTGGAGTGTTGTGGCAGTGACGGTCGGCCATCTTGAAGTGGGGCAGACCTCGTGTCTCCCAATGGTGGCTAGATGCACTCCAAGTGCAGTAATGGGGCAAGACCTACGTGGATGTGGTCCCCTGGGCAATCAGGAGCGGCGCGGATATATTAATCAATAATCCGCCTCGAATTGCAGAAACACGGCACGCTCGCGCTCCGAGTTGCGCGAATCATCTGGTGGCTTGTAGCATACCTGGAGTTAGGCAGGGCTCCAGGGCATCAGTGCAGGGCTGCCTACTGCTCCAGCAGTAGAAGGAGGGAGCTCCTGCTCCTCCAGGCTCAGCACACGAACGATCGTGTGTGTTTATGCTTGTATAATACGTCTTTTTCCACAGTATGTCATATCTGACATCACAATTTTTGATTGGTGAAATGTTCCCATTAGCTGGTTTAACAGGCTGACACTCCCAGCAGGGAATACTCTTTTTTAATAGGTAAGAATTAATTAAGTATTTACCATGGGTGCAATACAAATGATTTGACTGATAATCATAGTTTTGCATGCCTCATAGCAGCTCTATTAAACGTCAATGTAACATGAAATCCTTGTATTCCCATGAATCTTTAGTAGTTCAGAGACATTCAACATGAATGTTTGCAATTAATTTCTACAAAGCTATTAAGATATATGAATGTATTAATATTGTATAAATATAAAAATATCATGTCTATTCCCCTACCGTGCAGGAGAGTCTCAAAACATCAGGACTTTTTGATCTTAGTCATATCACTCTGGTGTTTTGTTGAATGTTATGTTTTGCATAACTAATAACTTTTACAAGATGAGATTTGTTTCTTAAATTGTGAATGTGAAACCACATTCCCAAGCCTGCCTTTCATTAATGAATTATATGGGTAGCTGACAGAGGCTCCTTTTTGTTTGTTGCTCCATTAGCTGGAAATATGGTGGATTTTAATGGGTATTTCTATATCAAAGGTGACATTTTATTTATGTATTTATTTATTTTTATTTATGTGCTTACAAAGCGCCGACAGCCCGCAGACATTGGGGAACATAACATAAAACAGGGTTACCACATAAAAGACATTTAACAGCCTGACCTATGCTGGCTAGCCGTCCTAGTGTGGCTAGTCCTTCACTTAAAGAGGAATGTTTTTAGGCTATTTCTGATGGCCTCGTAGCTGGGCTCGAGTTTAAAGGCTGGAGGGAGGTTATTCCATTCTTTTGCGGCCAGTACAGGAAAGGCCCTGCCCAAACCAGTTGCTTGTTTGTGTGTTGGTACTGTGATCCTGCCTAGTGCCTCCAATCTCAGGGAACGATTGGGGAGGTATAAGATGATTGTTTTCTTCAGATATTCTGGTGCCATATGATATGATATGATATGGCATTTGTAACGCGCCTATACACAAGTGTTTCAAGGCGCGACGAGGCAGGGAGGGGGGAACAAGGGGAAGACAGACAACGATCCTACTAGGCCAGGTGTCATTTAGATCGTGCAAGTGAAGGGGAAAGGGGAAGGGAAAAAGTGCAAGGGGAAGGGGAGCGGGGGAAGTGCAGTACAAGGTAAGTAGTATAAAATAAATATAATATACCATGTAGACATCTATGCACTAGTGTTAGGGATTCAAACTGTATACTGTCTTCAATCTTCACCCAATGCAATGCTATCCTGTCCATTGTGATGTGTTCACTTTTCCTCTTACTCCTTATTATTCTGACCACATTGTTCTCCATGACCTGGCATTTCACCAAGCATGCTCGTCCCAAGCATGAGTGCGTTTCTGTAATCTAAACGGGACAGAATGGTAGCCCTTACGATCGTCGTGCTGTTCTTCTCACTCAGAAAGGGTTGGATGGATCTAAGTAGGCATAGGTGATAAGTGTTACATAGTGTTGTGATTTTTGCGCTATCCTCAAGATAGTTACCACATAACTCAACCACCAATTCAGCATAGTTTGGGAAAAATGCTCCGATACCTTCCAGTACCTCACTGAGACATCTCATGTACAGGTTAAAAAGAAGGGGAGATAGACCAGTCCCTGCGGGACCCTGTACCCGATGAAGGCTGCTTTGGAGAATTCCCCCCCACCCCCAGTGAATTTTAGCCTCTCTGTCCGCAAGGAAAGGATGCAAACCATGCAGACGCCTCCTTGGAACAATCTGCCACTCCTCTCTCCAGGACCAATTGGAGCAATTAGTGATCTACTAGATCGAAGGCCATGGTCAGATCCAGGAGCATCAATAGACCCGTCTTGCCTTTATCCAGCACACTGAGCATGTGGGTCAGCAGATCCAATATAGCCATCTCTGTACTATGTGTGGTTTGGAAGACGGATTGGTGGTTGTGCAGTATAAGATTTACTTCCACATGCTTCTGTAGTTGTGCTGTCACAATTTTATCCAAGACTTTCAACAAGAAATTGCAGTTTGTGATTGGTAGCAGATTCCCTGGATCCTTGGATCTAAGCCTGTTTTTGTTTTTTTATCAGAGGTGTAATGATGACTGCTTTAATGCTTTTGGGCACAAAACCTTCTCTGAAGGAGGTGTTTGCTATTGTAGTTAATACTGGTGTAGAAATCTCCTTGTTGTCCTGTATTATTCTGGGGGGTATTAGATTATCAGCACATGAGGTTGGCTTCATGTCAAATACCTGTGTTTCAAGCAATGGTTCTCGCAAACAGAGCTTAATGTTGTATGATCCATTTAGACTGTATCTCTGTATTTAGGGAAACCTTAAACAGATGGCTCTTTTGTTATAGTGAACCTAATGTGTTTGATTGATGGCTGGATAAGGACCTGGCCCTCCAAATGGAGAAGATACAATCCACTAAGGTTTCAGAAATCCCACCATCAACAGTGTATTTACATGTGAGTTAAACAGAAGTGTGAGCATCTTGTCAGACTAACTGCAGAACAAGATAGAAAACATGTATTAGCTAAATTATGTGGATACATAATTAGCTGAATTATTTTCTCTTGAAGAATTCCCATGACTCTTTCTCGGTTGACCTTTTACTGGGCCGTTGATAAGTTTCATCATCAACACACCTATTATGTTGGACATACATGGAATGTCTTAGTCTAAACAACGGATATTTGAATTATTCCCCTAGCATTTCAGTAAATCTGCAAACATAAAATGCATTGCTGCATGAATTATAAAATGAACTGTTTGTTATAATATTTGTACCTATTTGGGAATGTAAATCTGTAGTTCAGTTGACTGCTGTTAGGCATGATCTCAGTGAGGATGCCATTTCTGATGTCATAGGCCATATCATATCATATGCAGTGTAGAGCCTTTCAGGTAACCCATGCCACTACTATAGATCATACTGGGCATATTCTGAAGTCTATAATGAGCATTTGATTAATAAGCGGTAGCGATATGGCTAACATACAAATATTACAATCCTGGCCTTGGATATCATAAGGTAAATTTAATTTGAACATTATTTTACCAGTACCTAGACCTATTAATTGTATGACTGGAAGGTGCTTTATTCCAATTGTTGAGCCTTGCAATATGTTGATGGTACACTCATGTTCACACCTAATCACTATACTGCATTGTTTATGTGAGGATAAAATAAATGGATATCAAGTGCCTCAGTTGTGGATAAACCCAGGTACCCAGAATTTAAAGCTGGAGGGCACATTGTAAAACGTGTATCTGTTTTACGGATATGTTGCCATACTTTTAACATCTGGGTAGTAGCAAAAACGTAATGTAATCATACTATAGTTATGTCTAGAAAGTAACCAACGGATGAACATGCCTCTAACGGAAGATGTGACTGACTTATCGATAAACATTTCGATCTATTTGCTATCACGAACACAGCAGAACTGTTATAGATCTAAGAACAAGTATATGTTTAAAAAATATTGGCATTTCTTTAGGTGGTGAAAATGTAGCCCAACCCATTATGAAAAAAAAAAGTTAATTGAATAAACTAATAATAGCAGTCTACTCCCAGCATCACCACCCTTGCTCGAGAAGATACAGAAGAGTATGTGAATGACCATTGGCTGCACTCCTGAGCTGCACATGATAAACACTACACTGGCCCTGGCTCTTAGCCATCCATCTCAAGTGGTTGGGTGTGCTTCATGCTAAATAGCATTGACCCACACATCACCAATATTCCTCTCCTACATATGACCATTAGATTTCATACCAAGGTCCTCGGTTCAGTGGTCTCTCCCTCTCATTTTTTTTTTTTTACATTTTCTTTTGCTTTACTGAATTTGTCATTTAATCCAGCAAATTAATTGATGCTTTGATACTGTATCTGGCACGGTCTCGGAACTGTGAGAAGTTTAGCATATTCGAAACCACTCCCCCCACTAACATAATGTCAAAATGTATAGGCGGCACCCTACACCTATTTAATTTGACAGACTGCACTTGCAGTTTGGGAAGTAAGCAAGTAATTGTTTCAAACCGTAACCTAAAAAGTCTTCCTTTCCTTTCCTATG
Source organism: Ambystoma mexicanum (assembly GCF_040938575.1). NCBI lineage: Eukaryota > Metazoa > Chordata > Amphibia > Caudata > Ambystomatidae > Ambystoma > Ambystoma mexicanum. The sequence continues at coordinate 132,175,277 of NC_090937.1, read as the reverse complement.
TTTGGCGAATGCTACAGACCTGATATCAGTAACACACAGTACCAAAAAACGTACCAAATGACAAGCTCTACCTTAAATTATTCAGAACACTGTAGTGAAACACATTTGAGTCAGACGTTTTTTTGCTGAAATGACCTGATACAGATTCCCAACAAGTCAGCATAAATGCATACAGCATTTCCATACTTACAGAAAAATAAACAAACAAAAGAAGGAAAAGAGTCAGGTTGCATAATTGGTCTTTCAGAAAAATAACATTGATTCTATTAAGTGAAGAGTAGATTTACCCAGCAAGGAACATGTTTTGCTTCCCCATAGCTTACTCAAGACTTGTTCTTGTACAGAGCTGATGGAAACTCCTAGCAGAATCAGCATAAATGCTGACATTCCTTTCATTACTGCCAGTTATGGGACTGTTTTCTCTCAGTTTTATGATATGATTCTTGGGTTCTAATCCTGCTGTTTGATGACCGTCTGGACTAGACCGCTTGGGCATACATTAAATGCGGCTGGTGTTCACCCCACACTCTTTGAGGTGTGGAACGTCAATCTAGCTTCCAGTCATGTTCCGGAAAGACACTGTCAAATGTTTCCAATGCACTCAGGTAAATAATGACAGCGTTCCATGCACCAGCGATACTGTCATTTTTCCACCGAGGGTCACTTGCTCAGTCCCTAATGCACTGTGTCTGTCAAAAGCATTGGTATTGCTCTGTCCTGGGAAATGAAACGATGCTCGCATTTATTTTGCACACCGGTAATGCAAATAGCTTCATTGGAAAACCAATTTGTTGTTGGCTATATTCTGAAGACAGAGTGAGGGATGCGGTGTCGCAGACATATTGCCAGGCAAGCTCATTTTTAGTTGCACTGTTATATACCATAGTGAAAACTGCCAATATCTTTGAGTAACTCTGCTGTGTGTCTTGCAGTGTTAACCTGTTCATTGCCGGATTCGTATCCACCTCACAGGCCACTCTTTTCTCATATTTTTCTGAGAATCTGCCTCTGCACCTGGTTAAGGGTGCTCAGCCAATCAGGTGGCTGTAAGAGTAGGCGAGAATACACTGTATTGTGCTCCTCCCCCTGTGGATGAAATAGACACGGAAAAAGGTATTTGTCTTTTTTTCTCTCTGGAGATGTGCAATGTGTGCAGCCCATGTCCTGAAAAAGAAAGTAACTATTTGCACTGCAGGGAAACTCCACGGTGCAAATAGCTATCACACCCTCGATGGGGGGTGGAGGGGTGGGGGTCTACATGGCCGCTTCCCTCGAGCCTGCATAGGCCATGAATGACCCCCGACTCTGGGTTATTTGCATGTTATTTATCATAACCTTCTTCATTTCTTTCTTATTCCTAAACATTTTATTCAACCTCACCCTCATCCTCAAAATGATGTCCTTGCTTGCATTGCTTCTGTGGAGAGCAATTGTGAAGCAGTTACACCGTAAAATCCTTGTCTTTTGTTTTTCCTCTGGTGGTTTCCCTATTAACTAATGCAAACATGATCATTTAGACTCGTCTGGGTGGCCTTTCCTAATCTGAGTGTATACTATAGTCAGTCCTATAAAGCATTGGTTTCTCTATCATTGCAATTGGCAAGTCATCCCCATCCTCGTGTCAGTACACTGGTCCTGTGCCTTTTGGTCTTCTCTCTGCCCCCTCTTTGGTGGAGGGAACCACTAGCGCCCATCTCCTGGACTCGCAAATTAGCCCTTTCTGCAGTTGGTAATATACAGCAAGCTTAGTGGATGCTTCCTCGCATTTTCAAACTCCTTTACTATCCTCTGGTGCGTCCATCTGGTAATTGTACTTATCTGCAATACACTTTCAACGCATTCCTATGCGTCTCATATTTGCTTTTCCTTTCTCATCACTTTTCTCTCCTTGTAATTCTCTACAGTCAGCTTTTGCTGCATGTGGACCAAGACCCCCTTTTCAGTTCTGGAAATAGCTGCTTTTCCTCCCCTACCCACCATATGAGCACCTGCACCCCGTGCCTTTGCACTCTCTTCTATCACTTCAAATGTTAATATGTGTTTTATTTTTATTTTCTCCACTCTCTCTTCATGAGCACTTTGTGACATCTCTTCAAACCAGCACAGAGCTAGTGGGTTTATTTGAAGAGATGTATATGGCGACGCTTGGCTTCATGTTAGTCCAGTCTAACAATTCAAAAGATATATATTTTATTGCACTAAATATTTTATTAAATAAATCTTAAGAATCTATGTGATAACATGTCGATGCCAATTACGGTGCAGCGCAGTAAACAAATAGATCACTTTACCCACGGCCCCCGGTTCGCATTCCCCTACCCGACCCCCCCACCCCAATTACCTTTACGGCAATACACTTTTGTGTGTGCCACCGACTCCCCGCTATCCCTGCGGTGTCATTCCTGGGTCTGAGCTGACGCTGCAGGGTGCTTCTTTAAAAAAAAAATAATCTTTCCCCCTCTTTCTTGTACCACAATGGTAATCGGGGACATCCCTGCAACCCTCGACTCCCATTACTGCACCCAAGGAGTGCGGGAGCATCCCCGCAGCCCCTGCTCTGCTTGGGAGCGGTAATGGGAGTCGCTAAAAGGAATTGCACCAAAGTCACTGTACGTCGCTGTTACGAGGTTGACATTTTGGTGCATGTTCAATCTTTATTGTATAAAGATAAATATTGTATTGCATTGCACCATTGTATTCTTTTCTAGCTGGCAGTCATCTGGCTTCTGATAGAAACCGATAGAATTGCTGATTTTTATCACTGCACAAATGGTATGTCTAATAGCACAAACGCACCTGTACCCATGTGCAAACGTGTGTAGCTCTTTATCGTGTACCTTATATCGTGTACCTTAACAAAATCTGTTGTTTCCATTGACCACAATTGTTTTATGTAATTTGCCAGGTGGCTTGATTCACATGTTTGCAAAAGTTGATCTTCAGGAACATGTTACGTGCAATACTGACATGTAATACTGACATGCAGTTTTGGGCAAATTGGGCTTCCGAAATTTTGCTACTTTTGGAAATATGTTGTTTGATTTTATGAGAAGCTTTACGCATAAATGACTAGTCACGACCGGATATGTCAAAGGGCTGAGCTGTATATTCCTCCATGGTCTATTATTGATCACTTTATTTGGTGGCTTTGTGTACCATTAAACATAGCTGTTTGTTTTGAAAGCTGTGGTACATTAACACAGCAAGAGATGCTGATGTATTGTAACCATATACATTCCAAGACATTCTTACTTTTTCTGTAGGCATTCCAATTATAATGCAATTAAACACATTCATGAATCTGAACTTGTCTGTGGAAGACCAACATTTCTGTGATATCATACACGGTGTAGATTATGTGACTGGGCGTAAACTTAACTTAGGTGCAATCCTTGACATATCGTCCGTTAACAATCTAATAGTTTCTGAGATGCATACTGGCTTTATGTCAACATGTTATTTTCATTCCTATTCATGTGAATAAAGAGATACTCCTCATAATTCCTTCAATGTATGCTGACACTTCAGGAAGCCAAGAAAAAAGGATGTACTTCTGCATTATTGAATCTGTAAGGATGTATCTTTTTTTTTTAATGGAGCATGGAAATCAGAAATGGCTCTAGCTACCATATCAATAGTTCCATATTGCCTCCAGGTTGCTGTTTTTATCTTTTCACATGCACAGGTCACACATATGTCAGATTAATCACAGTACTGTTATGACAGGATTTAGAGGATATGGCCACAAAATACGTGTTATCTAAGTTTCTTACTGGCATTAAATGTTCTTAAATTATTATTTTACACCTGCATATAGTTCTGCTTTTACTAATTAAGTTGCATAGGTTAATCTCTGTTTATATCAAAATATCAGACTTTCACGTCATCAAATCTGTGATGTGATGTTTCTAATGTGTAATGTCTAATGCAGATACTGTTGTTATTTAAATCATCTTTACACATGTGCAGTCCTCACAAATACACAAAGGCACCTAGTTTATGTAAGCACATTTGTCCGTTCTTTCCAAACTCAGTATACAGTAGCTTTTATTCAGAATATCTATTATGTATTTGGTTGAAGCTCCAACTCCTTCCGCCCCTCCCCCACAAATTCTACAGTCAGGGTTAGGTCATATTTTAAAATCCCTCACCTTGACTGTCATGCCTTTCCATTGTTTTAGAACTCTGCATCTTGCATTATCATTTTGACCTACAGATCGGGTCACTGTATTCCAAATATTATAAAGCAACCACCATCTCTGAAAAATATGCAATGGTCCTGTTGCACCAAACTGCTCGCAGTAGATGGATTATCCCACTGAGATGTTTTCCAAGCTCCTCTGGACTGTCAATCATAATACTTTTCAGGAGGGTGCAAAAGGGATGCAAAGGTGAACTTAAGAACGGTTTGCCAAGATGTCTGAGATAGCTCAAGGCAACTCAGCACAGTAATCACAGGTATTACTACTTCCCACTGAACTTCAAAAGAATGGCCCTGATTCCACCCACCGGGAATCAAATCATTAGCAATTGTGCTACCACCAGATGTCTGCAGCAGGCACTTTAAGCCCTTGAGCTATCATAAAAACCCTGGCAGCTCTACATTGCTGGCCGACCTGCAGCTGCTTCACCGAGAATAACTTCTGCAGTATGCGACTCTGCACCTGCCTATGTATCTCAGAAACTGACAAATCTGCATCCGCCATTTCAGCAATGAACCATCTAAACTGTGTTAACCCTTAACATTCTGCACTAGTTTACCTCGAGCAGCAATACCGTGAGATTTAAAGACAACATTCAGAAAATGCACACTTTTTAAATATAATGGTAGTCCTTGCAGTATGCACATTTGCCACTGGTTCAGTGGACAAGTTCTATTCATTACTATTTGGAAACATTATTTGTGCCTGAGAGTTAACTTTATTCTAAAAAAGGGACTTCGGTGCTTTTTCTGCCTTAAGGGATGCGCCATTAGATTCAGGTGCAAAGTATCTGACATTTGCACCGGTGCTCAAAAATTGAGCAAATACTTAGATAAAAGGAAATGAAGCTGACAGGTTTTGTCATAATCCATATTATCTAAACATGTTACAATAGGACCAACATAAATCAGACTCTTTTGTGTACTAAGTTTGAATAATAACGTAAAAAAGGAAATATGTTTACTATATCTATGGGCCTCATTACACGGTAGGCGGTAATCATGGTGCTATTAGCGCCATGGTTGCCGCTGGTATTTTACCATGTCCGCCTTGGTGGATGGCGGAATTACCGCCCTACTCCAAGGTGAGCGGGGGTGGTAATTCCCCATTCACCAAGGCACTTCCCCATTCCTATTTTTGCCCCCATAGGGCTCAATGGGAATGGGGAAGGCGCTAATTACGGTACCGCAAATTGCGCTACCGTAATTAGCACCAAGGTCCCTTAGCGGGCCCGTTCCTTAACGGCTGGTAAAACCAGCCGTTAAGGTCGGGTCCCACAAAGGGACCTCGTAGTAAGGCGGTAAGGGTTTACCGGTCCCGGTGCCCTTACCGGTACCAGTAAACCCTTACCGCCTACCGTGTAATGAGGCCCTATGTGTATAATATGCAGCACAAACATTAAATAGAGCATTCTTCGTCATTGTTGGCCTAGTACAAACATTTTTAGATAATACGTATTGGAGCCAAGCCTGTTTGTTCCGTTCCATATTTTCTTAGCAGCATCACTGGTGGGAAATCCATTTTCTGGCGGTGCATCTCAGGGAAAATGTGTAGGAAAGTGTTCATTTTAAGGAATATTGGGTTAGTAAAGTTGGTCAAAAGGGTCAGTCGCATAGTTCACCAGGTCTGGAAACCAGCCCAGGCTCTCACGTTTGGCCAGCCCTTTGGACTTTGCTCTCATGACCACTCTGAGCTTGCAAAAGTCCCATAGAACATGGAGGGCAGGATAGTCAATACGTTGCTACAGCGCAAACAAGTGGAGCACAAACATTAGCACCAACCCTGATGCCTAGATAATACAGCGAGCAGTAAACAGATGTATACCTATTTATTGCAGGATGTATCCCGACTGCTGTGAATAGTGCTGCTGCAGTCAAAGGAAATGCTGTCTCGGTGTGTGCTTACTTGGGCTTGCATACGCAAACGTGGATTTCCCGTTCTGTGGCAGATCGATCAATCACGGGTTTAAATCCTCCAAGGCATTTAAAAAAGACTCCAACAATAAATGCGTATCTATGTCATCCAGATGCACCATGTTGCACCTTGTTTCGTTTTTATAAAGAATGAGACCAGCCCCAACTCCTTCCATCAGATGCATCCATAGAAGCAGGAGCATCTCCTTCACTCCAAACGGAAGCCTGAACTCTGCTCCACTCTAGGACCGGAGTGCATTGTTGTTAGGAGATGAAGGGCCAGATGCTGGAAAACCCAAGATGGTGCATTTAGTTGCAGTCCAAGTGCTTTAGTAGTCTGGAGCCATACTTAAGTAAAGTTTGGGTTTGAAATACTGACCCTATACACTGTTTAGACTTGGTTTATTGCCCCCCAAAGTTGCGATAGGAAAGTGACTATCCTCGCAACCATTTGACTTGCTCAGTTCTTTTGGGCTGGTTAAGGAAACAGCGAGAGTTTTCTTTATACTTACCTTTAGTAGTTTGCGATACATCCTGTTTTCGGGCAGTCTAGTGTATTTCATCTTCGGGAGGCTTATGTTTCGGCTTTCTCGCCTTCAGCTCATTCGTGGCATTTGGAATAGCATCCTTCATTTGAAAGGCATGGAAAAAGCACAGATAGCTTAAGAAAAGTCATAAGATAACAGGTGTATCTGTAGAACGCATGGTGCACATGGAGTGGTCCAGGAGGGGGAGATGGTTATTAGTGCTAGTGCCAGATAATAGACATTTCTTGTTACGCATCGCATTGGTACCCATTTTACCAACCTGGTTATGTTGAGGGCCTGCTGTAATTAGAAACTGTGGCCCTGATGTCAAAAACAGTCTGCTGCAATTGATGCATTAGACCACTGGACCAGAGACCAGGCTTAGTAAAGCCATATCATAATTTGCAGTGTCCCTTTCTTGATGTAAATCTCCTTGCAAGCATGCATTTTTATATTGTTCCTGCTGCCACCTCCAAGGCTAAAAACCTCTGGGTCATCTTCGACTCCACACTCTCCTTCTCTCCTCACATCTCTGATGTCTCTAAGAAGTCACAGTACCAGCTGCACCTCCTCAGAGGTATTCTTCCTTTCCTCTCCTTCCCCCAGAAGCTCACTGTCTCCAGAGCTCTGGTTCTCTCCAGGCTGGATTACTGCAACAGCCTCTTTCTAAATCCGCCTGCCTCTACTCTACGCCCTTTGCAACTTATCCAGAACAGGACTGCGAGGCTTGTCCTTGGCCTCAAGCTCAGAAATCGCATCTCTCCTGGTCTGAAATCTCTGCACTGGCTCCCAGTGGCTGCAAGGATTAAGTTCAAAACCCTGTGCATTGTCCACAAGGCCTTCTGGGGCACTGGGCCTAAACACCTAACTCTCTCTTCCTAAATATCTTCCTTTCCGTTCTCTTCGCTCATCCGCCTCCAACTCCCTCAGGGTCAGTCACTTCTCCAAGCAACAAGTTGGTGGTAGATTTCTCTCTTCGGCTGGGGCCTCCCTCTGGAACAGCCTCCCTGCCTCCCTTAAATTTGAGGAGAACCATCTCCGGTTCCGGAAACACCTCAAAACCTTTCTCTTTGCTTCTGCTTTCTCAACTCCTCTCTCCTTCTGACCTCCTGGCTGTAACCGGATCTGCACTGGATTACCTGGACTCCCTCTGATCTTGGGCCCAGGTTCCTCCCTGCCAGCTCTCACACCTGCACTGCCTGCCTGGCAACCCCGCACTTGGGGACTGTTTCTGTATCCCTACAGTCCCCCTAAAAGCACTTGATGTCTGCACTTATTGTTATTATCTATTCCCATGTACTGCACTGTCCCTTCCCCCATCCCACGCACTTGACAATCTGAATGACACCTGGCCTAGTAGGATCGTTGTCTGTCCTCCCTCTGTTTCCCCCTCCTTTGCCTCATTGCGCCTTGAAACACTTGTGTATAGGCGCATTATAAATGGCATATCATATCATATCATATCATTCTACCTTGGATATATTGATTTATTATATAATCTTAAAGACGTGTAATGTTTTCACTCTGAGTTGAAATGTGTATCTGTATTTAATATTATGCTTATATTACTGGATATTTGTGTAGCACCAACTGACACTGAGCAAACATGAACATATGAGAACATTACATTGCATCCATAATGTAATTAAAATTCCGATAACTGCCGAGATGACCAGCTTTATTGCTTAGTTAATCCAATGTGTGAACCACATAATACCATATTTGTGTATGGAACTAACCGTGCAATTTAGTCCACTGTGCTTACTAAATAAAACAAAAAACACAATAAAACACAACATGCACATGTTTTTTGTCCAGCTGTTGCTTCAAATGGCTGGACACACTCTAGGGGTAGTCAACTCCATAAACGTTTTGTGGCCAACTGTAGGGATGATAGATCGATATGTCAATATTTAGTTACAGAGTTACTTTCCAAATGAATTGACAAAAAGCCTGAGGGAAGGAATATCTATATACCTTAAACATTTTGATTCTTGCTTATTTTGACTCTTCTAAATATCATTGTTCATTTATCATCAGAATCATGAAAGTAATCTTGTACGGATTCAATCACCTGTAGATTAACAGTGACAGACTTTGTGTCTGGGCTCTAGAGACGTAATTAGTGTAGGAGCACAGCTTACCTTGGGTCTCGTGCTTTCAGGGTTCCTAGATTGGAAGTACTTTTCAGTCAATATAACTTTATTTCAATCTGAAAATATCAGAAAAGCAACAACATCATATAAAAACACAATTCAGGATTACAATACAAATCAGCACTTTCAGACGTAGGAGCTTGCAATAAAATAAATAAATATCGTCATAATGTGATATCAATGAGTATGTATACATAAAAGATCTAATCATGAGGTAATAGCTAAAAAGCTACTATAATTTAGACAACCCACAAGACAGCAACCAAATCACGTCCTAGCATCAGCTATTAAATGCACAAAACATACTTCATCATGTCATTATAGCTGAGTCCCCGAACTCATTATCTGAGTCCCAGATTCTATGGGCCTCATTACACGGTAGGCGGTAACCATGGCACTATTAGCGCCATGGTTGCCGCCGGTATTTTACCGTGTCCGCATTGGTGGATGGCGGAATTACCGCCCTACTCCAAGGTGAGCGGGGGCAGTAATTCCCCATTCAGCAAGGCACTTCCCCATTTTTGCCCCCATAGGGCTCAATGGGAATGGGGAAGGAGGTAATTACGGTACCGCAAATTGCTGTACCGTAAAACCAGCCGTTAAGGTCGGGTCCCGCAAAGGGACCTCATAGTAAGGCGGCAAGGGTTTACTGGCACCGGTGCCCTTACCGGTAAACCCTTATCGCCTACCGTGTAATGAGGCCGTATGTCTCTTTTTGATGCAGGACTACAAAGACATGAGGGATTGTAATAGCCCAGTCAAAGCAATGGTCAAGACTCAGCCCTACTGCATGCAGTGCAGATGAAGGGCCTCATTACACGGAAGGCGGTAAGGGTTAACTGTCACCGGTAATGGTACCGGTGACCGTTAATCCTTACCGCCTGATTACGAGGTCCCTTTGCGGGTTGGTACTTTAACGCCTGCTTTTTAGCAGGCTTTAAAAACCAACCCGCAAAGGGACCAGGGTGCTAATTACGGTACCGCAATTTGCGGTACCGTAATTAGCACCTTCCCCATTCCCATTATGCCCTATGGGGCAAAAATGGGAATGGGGAAGGGCAATGGGGAAGGGGGAATTACCGCCCCGCCAACCTTGGAATAGGGCGGTAATTCCCCTTTCCTCCAAGGCGGTGCCGGTATTTTACCGGCATCGACCAAGGTGCCAATAGCACCTTGGTCCACCGCCTACTGTGTAATGATACCCAAAATGAACAGAAAGGAAGCATTTGAGTAAGGTCTCTGCTCACATTTCCCTGCCTTATCTGCCAAGCCCATACCAAATAAGTTGCTGTTGAATAGACTACGAGACCATCACTAGCACTATAGAGTCATATGGCCTCATTACGAGAATGGAGGTAGCCATGGAGCTATTAGCTCCATGGCTACCTCCGTTCTGGGCTCCATTACCGGGTTCCTGCAATGGGGACTTACCGGGTTACTCCGTCATAGGAGGACCTGGTAATTCATCCGTGCAGGAACCCATCCCAATTCCCATTTGAGCCCCCATAGGGCTCAATGGGAATGGGGAGGGAGGTAATAATGGGCAGATTACATCTGGCCCGTTATTGCCTCCCTCTTCCCCCCGAGGGTCCCGGAAAGCATGCCTGGTTTTACCAGGCATGCGATCCGGGTCCTGCGATGGGAAGCTCGTAATCGGCGCTCCCGGAATGAAGGGGGCCGGTCCCGTACCGGCCCCCTTCATTACGGGAGCGCCAGTCTTATAATGAGGCCCATTGTGTATGCTGTGCTTCTGGCGTACCTTTCCCTAAAAAGTGGTCTCAAAAACATTATTCTTGTTGTTAAGCATTGCAGAATAATTACTGCAGATTGTTCATATGTTTGTCTCTTTATCACGAGATTGATAAACTGTCCCACTCCACATTATCATTAAGTCCTGATCTACCATTTCAAGTTCTGAAAATCAATGTTTGCTTCAACCAGGCTAACATACCTTTCATTAGGACACAATTTGTATCTTGAACTTGCCGTAAAACTATCTATGTCATGCCCTCTGGACTATGTTAATTCTCCATATAATGTTCTACCATAGCGTTGTCAGAATGTTCCATTGTATGCAGCTCTTATGTTTGATTAGCCTGGTCTTAATCTCTCTGTTTTGCCAAACTATCTCAAACCGCATAGGCAGTTTACAAGATAATGACAATTTATCAAAGCCAGCAATCTCCACTCCATCTTAGACCTGTCTCTGTTTTAATAGTAAGTGATCATGCACTAAAATGTCCACATGCAAAAAGACCCTCAATAATTTGCACATTTCCCACATTATCCAGTTTGTGGACTCCAATGACCCTTTCCCTAATGTCATTCCTAACCACTATGTCTCTGATACTTGTACTCTTATCGTACAGAAATAGTGGTTTGGGGAATTACTTGCCTGTATTAAGAATCTTCCAGTTCTATAACAGGATTTGTTTTTTATTTTGTTTTTTATGACTGTGACAAATTGACTCCTGCCCTGCAGGAGTACAAGGATGAGTAGAGGCTAAAACGCTCACTCAGCCCTCACACTTCTACAAAGCAAGAGCCAACACAATCATGAAGGTAAAACAAGAAAAGTCAAAAGATATACCTCCTTCGACATCTGTGATAACATGGGAAGGTTATACTCTTAAGAGGGGTCCGAATGAGGCTCAGTAGCAACACAAACAGCCAAGTATTACAGTCCAAAATAAAGAACTGTCCAATCAAGGTACTATAAAAATATATACACTTTAATTAAACACCCCATGTACAATCATAACTTACTAGAATAAACACAACATAAAACCTACCTCTGAGGAAAGAACACAGAATAAGAAAAGATAGTAGATGCAGCATTCTGGGAAATGAATCAGGGGTAAACGGCAAGCAAAAGCAACAATGTTCTTAAACTACATATGCAAATACTTGTGAGCAAAAAGGATTCAGAGTGACCTATCCAGTCTCTATGGCCTAAGAAAGGACCATGGGGGCAGGTAGAAGTCAAAAGTGCCTGTGTTGCTGTTATTGCTGGTTCAGCCGCACCAAACCAGTCTTCTTGGCACCGTGTGAAGTTCGGGAGCAAAAGGCAGCAACTGAGGGTCCTACTAGGTCAATTGTGTTGATTAGTTCTTGACAGACCCTCCAAGCAGGTTAACGTTGAAAAACACTAGGATCCTGACTGGCTGGACTCTCAGGGTGCTGTGAGTCCCAATCCAGCGGCTCAGGGACAATGTGAGTAATTTATTCATGTTTTGCTCCCAAGCACGGGTGATGCTGGCTCACAACGGCAGGGGTCTGTAAAGAAAGTGAGGTCCTTGGTACTGCTCCAGCAGGCAGAAAGGCAGCCTTGCTCCAGCAGCCGGTCACTTCTTATGTTGCTGTGTGTCCTACTCCATGGACTCAGGGACAAGATGGGTCCTTGTTCTCGGGCTCCAAAACACTTGGCATGCTGGCACAGAATGCAGCTGTCCTGGGTACCGCCATGGTTGACAGAGAGGCAGCTCCTGTTCCAGCCGCAGATTACCCCCAATGGTCCTTTGGGGTGGTTAGAAGACAGAACCCTCTGCTTACCTGTAACACCTACCTTCACCCCACAACTGGAGGACTCGGGAACGGCCTGCTATCCTGTAAGTGTTCAACACATTTTCTTTCAGGAATGGAGTCCAAACGAAGTTTCAAGATACTCAAGAAGTGGTATGGGATCCCTTCATTTAAAGGTAAAAGCACAGGTGATTGGACTAAAGCTAGCCCGCTTTACTGGTCCAATCCCTGCACTTGAAATGAGTGGACTTTGTCCTTCTGACATCAGACTGTAATTGTTTGTTTGCTGCATGAAGTGGATGGGACAGGAAAGAGAAAGAGAGGCAGAGACAAACAAAATGGCAGAAATCTCCACAAACTATACAGATCCCTCCCTGGCTGCACTAATGCAACCCCTCCATTCTAAAAAGAAACAGCAGCCTTTAGAAATGCATAGTCCTAGTGTGACGCCTGTCTCTTTGTGAATGCATGTGCCCTTTAATTCCTGTTCCCATGCCAGTGTCCTGTGGCAAGCAAGGGTGTCCCTGGGAGAAAGGTGTTATCTTCCTTTACAAAGAAACAAAGAGAGTCAAACCCACCAGGCTACATTCCTGCCAGTAGGCTAGGCTCTAGCATGTTTGGGGAAGTACACATAACTCTCCCAGAGATGAACTGTGCACATGTGCAATATCAATGTAATGGGGCTGGGATACATCTGAGAGATGCTTGGCCACCAGTCCCTAACTCAGGTATGTATCATTTTTACAGTTCAGCTAACCACCAGGACAGGATCTTGAGACTTATACCATTTGCTGTAATAGTGGTGCATATCTTAAATCAGCCCCTGCACTTCAAAGACTTGGATGTCACTGCAGCTGTCAAGAAGGCACCTGTGACCTCTGAACCTGCTCTGTAGCCTGGTAGAGCAGGTGTTGTGAATCAGAATGGCACAAGAACACACAATGCTTTTGCCTTGAAGCTTATGAAAGGGGATTCTTGCTAGCAGGTTTCCCTTTCAGATATGGAATTACCCACATCATTTAATTATTTAATACACATTTTAAAAAAAAAAACACCGGGGCTTTTACACTCTTGCCAAATTGCAATTCATCACAATGACAGGTTGGCGTATGTACTTACACACACCTTTGCCTCGTTGTCACTCCCGTGTTTCTGTTTAGTTTCAAGCAGAACTTCTCTTGGATTATTCCATCTTTTTTGACCGATTTTCTGAAAACAACATGTCTGTAATTTTGAAATTAGACATTTAGCTCCCTTCTCATAGTTTGATTTAAAACGACTATTCGTTCGTAACCCGACTACTTTAAATAATTAATTTTGGGAAGTGTGTATTTAGGCCCATCCATATTGTCGCTCTTTTATGAGTTATGTTGCACTTGGTTGGTGAAGGTAATAGCTGATTGTCTTTAATTGATTCATTACACACATTTCTATACTTGTGTATTAGATATTTTTAATACAGAAATATAATACGCTCTTGTAATGTGAACAATCCATGAAGTGTGTGGTTCTATTTTGACATTAGGTACATGATATCAAAACTTTTAGTGGTTCCTAGATGTGCACTAGATTGGTATTTTGTAATTCCTGAGTCCCTTCGTTTGCTTGATTTTAAGGGTATCATCCATATACTGTATTTTTAGTATGGTTCCCTCCTCTTAGTTTATTCTAAACTCATTAAGACAGTCATGAACTGTGTGCTTGAAAGTGCCAAATGGTGTCATTCCAACCACAATCCAGTAACAAATCAGGGAACCATGTGAATCCTATTAGACTCTTTCAATGTATGTCTGAAAACCTTACCATTAGAGCAAGTATATCTATTTCTAAGAATCAATCTCCCTCCCCCCTCCCTCCCTCCCTCCCTCCCTCCCTCCCTCCCTCCCTCCCTCCCTCCCTCCCTCCCTCCCTCCCTTCCTTCCTTCCTTCCTTCCTTCCTTCCTTCCTTCCTTCCTTCCTTCCTTCCTTCCTTCCTTCCTTCCTTCCTTCCTTCCTTCCTTCCTTCCTTCCTTCCTTCCTTCCTTCCTTCCTTCCTTCCTTCCTTCCTTCCTTCCTTCCTTCCTTCCTTCCTTCCTTCCTTCCTTCCTTCCTTCCTTCCTTCCTTCCTTCCTTCCATGTCAGTTTCACCAGAAGGCTTTTCCATTTCATATAGAGGTACGTCAATATCATTAGGCCAGTGTGAAGGTAACTTTGAAAATCAAACATTATTTAGGAGAATTATAATGTTAATGATGTTCATTGTCTTGTGCTAGAGAGGAAGTGCAGTTGCTGCTGGCTGCCTGAATGGCCCATCCTTATATAGCTATTCCTAATGTAAATTCGAACTTGAACCTCCAATTACTGAACTGCTTCTCAGTTTATCTTTGCATTTTGCATGCATGGTAAAAATAGTAAACGTGCACAATTAAAGCAGTGTAATGGGTTTTCTAAGTATTAATAAAAGCCCTGCCATTGTTTACACGTCTAAACTGGTGACAGCATCCATTAATCACGGTGATGAATTATTAAAGCACTGCCAATTGATCTTAATTCACTCTCCGAGGCTCATATGATTAGGTGTAGAAAGCAAAGGAAACGCAGTGTGTTTTTATTTCTGTCCTCCTCAAGAGCACACTATAGTTACCAACTGCGTTCGGGGCATAACAAGTACAGGCATTAGTTCCTGCTGTTTTCTTCCTTGAAGGGATAGAATATAAACATTCTATTTGCTTCACGTTTTTGGTTGCCGAATTGTGCATTTTAGCAAGTACCTTCTCAATTGCTAGCAGAGTACAAGTGAACAGCAGCACCAAAGAAAAATGGATGTCATCTCAATTGCTAGCAGAGTACAAGTGATTGTAGGAGGCTTTTTCTGTCCACGTTGGTTTGCAGATGAATAGTTACCACTCTTGCACTATTACCAAAGAAAGAGAGTTTGGGAAGAAGTTCATATTGGTCAAAGGTAGGTTTCCAACGTGTTTGGTCAACATTGTCATATGAGGGGAAGGCCCGAGGCATGAGCAATGTAGTGTCTAGTTATAGGATAGTCTATACAATTGGCTTTCTAATATATGAGACTAGGGGGATGATAATCATCATCCTGGGTGGTCTCTTTCAATGGCTTGAGGGCGTTGGTCAATTTAAAGGGTCATGTGCTGAACAGATTTCAAATACCAACATGGAAGACGGTGTGAGCCTTTTCTACAACGACATCTGGATTTTGCATTCATACATGTTATCATGTGTCATTTCGGAGACACGAGGTACCTAGAGGGCATTGTTTCATTGTCCGGCCCTGTTGTCTTAGTTAATTACCAAACATGTTGCCTTTGGTGATCTGTTAACAGCGTTGCTGTTATCACTGTCATTCACAGGTAACATGTCCCATCAGAGAGCAACACTAACTGGCAATGGCGATAGAACCAGAGCAAAATCCACATTGACACTTGTCTCTGGTACATTCGAATTAGCAAGCAAACTTCTGCAATCCTATGACGAATTTGGAATGTTGGCAATTCTGCTGCTGATGATGCAGCGGCAGGCGGACACATGAAGTGATATTAACGTGGCAGACCGGCTAACTCTACCATTAATGCACTGCTGCCTATGTCAGAGGCGTAGCTAGGATTATCTAACAAGTGGGTCCTGAAGCTAATGTAGTTGGGCCCACCCCAGTGACATTAACATCTGTAAATGCCCACACAGTGTGGGCATTTACAGAATTGTGTGGCCCCTTGCCCACTCAGGCCCTACCCTGTCTACGCCTCTGGTACGTTGAGGTCCAGAGTGAGGCAAGAGAGAACAGTGACACGGGAGAGATGGCCTTCCCTGTGTGCTCAGCCATGCAGTGTGTTAGATACAGTGGGCCTGTACCAGTAAATACCACCCATGTTCTCTTGTATCTGATTGGCTGAGCACACCAGTCAGGGTGTTTACAGATGATTTAAATATTTTCCCCATCATTCCAAAGTATGCCCTTGTCTTTCTTTGCTTTATACACAACATGGTACACTCATTGGGTGGAATGTTCTGTTGGCAATAATGATGCCCTTCTTTGGCCACTAACAGCTGGTAATGTCCATTGTCCTTCGTTTAAGGTACTTGTTTCTCTCAGGGTTATTTCATTACAACCTGATAAATGTCCTCACAGTGTAGCATTATTGCTTAAGTAAAAGCTTCCAGTAAATTCTGGAAACGCCTCTTGTGCTACACTTTTATAAAAGGAAGTCGTTTTTTTAATATATATCAGTCATCCAAGTGTGTCTCATTCCCGCTCACAAGCCTATGTTTCGCTTCAGTGACTATAGTGTGCTACAGGGACGGGATTATCAGCCATCATTAAGCAAAGCAAGAGGACACGGAGCAACACAGGTTGGTCCGCGCATCGAAACCCCTGGGTATTAAGCATGTCATAAATAACCTATAATTACGTGCATATGCATAATGAGACAAGAAGCTTAACACAAATAAATAGAGCCAAGGAATAACAATCACTTGATATTTTTCTGAATAACATGTAGCTAAACTTCGGATATCAATCTATTGATGATATACATACTATGAACATAGAAGAACAAAATATGATAACAATGTATGGCTTGTACTACAGGACTGTACTTGGATTGCCACATTTCTGACAGGTAGTGCTCATATTGTCTGATTGATTTGGTTTGTGAGTGCAACACCTAAGCTACACCTGACTCTCAATGTTTCCCACGTCAGTGCCATTTGAGCTGTACCTGGTTCACTGACGTAACTGCTGAGTGATTGAATACATTGCATATCTGAATGCAGGGTCAGGCACACATTACCATTTTGCACACACACCTATGGCTAGATGAACCCACATTCTAAGAGATGCACTACAAGCTACACGTCCCCCGACCACCTCAATGGTTTAAGTAGATATGAAAGACATCCGGGAGGGAAAGTGCAGAGAAGGCAGCATTTGCCTTGGTGGGGCATATACTAATTCCAGCCCCAGCTAAATGTCCTTTTAGGGAAGGCCATTTTAAAAAGGTGGTTTATAAAATGGGCTTCCGTAAGGCACTGTTGCATTTTGAGTAATATGAAATCTTGTTCCAACTAGATTAGAGTTCTCATTTGCATGGGCCTATTGTCAATGCATATAGGCTCCATACAGTTCCATCATTGGACCATCTGCCAAGTTCCCTCGCACAATTGATAATACAGAAAGTGGCGTGTGCTTCTAAGTACTAACACGTTGATTACAAAACGAATCCAAAAGCCAAGCCTGCGATGCACGTGCTTGTGTTTTATTTCAAGTAATCAGAATAGAACTGTCACATTGCTGCATATTTGAAATTGACATTAAACAGGTAGCCTTCATAAGGATCACCTTGAGCTATTTTTTATTTTTATTTGCTTTGATCAAAACTGACCTTTACAAAACAATTTTACAACAATAAAAATGCAATTTTCAAGGTTTCCATTCTACATACCTGTTACAATCATGCCTGGTCGTAAATTATAATTGTCTGTTAAAAAATAACGAAAGAAATAAGAAACAATAATGGGGCTAATTAATGGAAGTGTTTTATAATGGCAAAACCCCATTGGAAAATGCTGTGAATCAGACCCAATAACTTTTCTGTCAGATACAACCAAAAAAATAAATAAATACTTAGGCGACCAGGCCAGAGCATTTTACTAAAAATGGTCAACCCTTTGCTCTCTTCTGTTCAGTTTGGGTGTTCAGGCAACAAAAAAAATGTTTGGTAACCATGGGCTGCAACCAGTCGTCAACACGTCCGTGTTGTGTCTATTACTGTTTCAGATCAGTGTCTATACTCTGCCGGTCTACGTGTGGAAGTAGTCCGGCCTTTGACAGTACCTGACCGACCGCTATTGTTAGAGCTGTATTATGCCCCAAGATGAGTAGGTTCCAGAAATGTTCTGAAAGCAGCCAGTCCACTTTGTCCACAAACTTGGAGAAGTGGCTTGTTTTTATGTCCCACGTCCCTTAACATTCTCAAAGCAAATGGCTCAGGTTTTGCTTGGTTGGATCTGCACAGATCTTACACAGATTGATAGCGTTTTGGTTTTGTCATCTGATATTTAATATTTATCCGGTGTGGATTATATTTAGGTGTACCCTGAGAAATATGTTTCTTGACTCCCAGTTCGGATGCTTCAGAAGATATTTTGGCAACTGCCCCAATTTTTTATCCACTATTAGGAATCTGTTCTTAGGTTTAATTTTCAGCATTTTCTCCCCTGTTTTAATCCAATCTCTCATTTCATTTTCTTTTTTTGCTTTCAGGGGGTTGGCTATCATATTATCTACAGATGAATCAGCCTCGATCAGGATATTTGTAACCTCTGTTTCCAGATGTTTTAATATCTTCGATTTGCCCATTTGCAAAAGTAGTTTAATGTCCTCATACAAGGAATTCTTTTGTGGTTCTGCTATCAACCTGTAGAGTGAAAGGAGTCTCCATTCTACTAACTGGTCCAAAGATTTTAGACCAAGTTTGAACCTAAGGACCGACATGGGGAGGCATTTTGGTAAGCCTAAAGATCTTTTCCATATCTGCCCTTCCACTTTTTGCCAATCTAGATCCCAAAGTGTTGGTTTGGACTCCAAGCCATATAAAATAATTGGAACTATCTTTGCAACATAATACAAGGATCTTTTTCATCTGTGGGAGAGCTCTTTCCACTTTTACCCTTATTACTTCCTCCGTTTTACTATTTGACGGAAAAACATGTACCACGTAGCCCACTTACATTGTCTCTTCTGTTCTTAGAATAGCTTCACCTTCAAGGAACCAACCTGCAAAACTGATATGTTTGTTTGGGTGTTTCAATACCAATATTTTGGACTTCTTGGGATTTACTTGGAGTCTATTTATCTTAGTGTACTCACTTACACCATTCAGTAGATGTTGCAACCCTACTGCTGTCCTGTCAATCAGGACAATATCGTCCGCATAGGTGAGCCAGTGTACTTTTGTTGTTTTAAATTTTGGGCTCCCCATTGCCCAGGACTGCAGAAAGGGCCCTAGGTCTGGCAAGTACAGATTGACAAAAAAGGGCGCTCCCAAGCAAACTTGTCTCACCCCTTTCTCGACCTTAATCGAGTTAGTAATATGTCCAGCCTCTTCGAGCCGCACCATCAATGAGGTATCTTTGTTCAATTCAATTAGTATTGACAAAAATCTTCTCGGAACACTACATTCTCTTCTTTTAGACCACAGGCATTCCCTGATTACCAGGTCAAAGGCCCTGGAGAGATCTATCCAGGCCACATATATGGGACCCTCTCCGAACTCTTTCGGGTGTTCTGCCAGGAGATTCAGAGTCAGGCCATTTAATGAGGGGGACATGCCACTTCTGAGGCCCGTTTGGAATTTGGATAGTATATTTGCTTGCTTTGCCCAGTCTTCTAGCTTCTTTAGAAGAATTCTCAAAAAAAATTGCTTTCAATATCGAGGAGGGCGATTGGCCTATAATTCTCCGGTTGTGACCGATCGCCCCTCTTGTAGAATGGAATAACTATTGCTTGTTTCCATGAGGAGGGGAATGTTCGGCTTTCTAATATTTTGTTATAAAGATTGAATAGTACATTTGCCCAGGTTTTAGTGTTATTTTTAAGATCCTGATAGGTCAAGCCGTTTGGGCCAACCACCTTTTGAGGATGAGGCCTTTACAATAACTTCTTCTGTTAACTGTGTGTCGAAAGTAAGTTCCCACTGTACAGTTTCCTTTTCACTTCCCAGGAACTTTGATGTGTTTTTGAAGTTTTTAGTAAGATAGTTTGTCCAACTTTTTTCAGAGACTAAATAGCATTGGGTGTTACTGTTATTTAGGTTTTTGCCCAGATTATTTATAATGGACCAAAGGTTACGACTGTTATCTTTGCACAGAGCTGCAACCATCTGTTCATTGTCTTGCTGGTGATGCAGAATTCTTCTTGATCGTGACCACTGCTTGTAAGCTCTTGCAAGCTTTTGTAGCTCTCCTCGTAGTTTAGATTTATTTGCAATAGATTTTTTCAGTCGTCTGCTTTCCCTCCTTAGATTTTCTTTGTAGGTCCATGTTTCTTCGTCAAATGAATCTTGATGGTGGGTAATTTTCTGTAATCCACCTGAACTTGGTGGGTGCAGAGCTCATATACATTTCTTGAAGTTCTCAGGATTACAGTTGTCCTTTTGTTCTTTTAAGGAAATGAGGGCAAGTCTATAGTTTAATTTATACCCCTTTCTTTTGTATTTTACCAGTGTTGCGTTACCTTTCCTTAGAATCAGGTCATGAGCATATTTTTCAGAACGTACAGTATTGAAGTTGTTTATTTTTATGCAGGCGTGATCACTCCCATCCCCCAGATAGACTCCATGAAGATTTCCTTGGCAATAATTTCTTCAGAGACACAATTATAGTCCATAGTGTAGAAGGAGTTACCTCATGACCAGGTTGGTCCCGATGGCTATCGCATTGGTACAGCGCCATTCAACATGTTGGGCCTCATTACACGGTAGGCGGTAACCATGGCAATTAGCGCCATGGTTGCCGCCGGTACCGTACCGAGTCTGCCATGGTGAATGGTGGAATTAACGCCACATTCCAAGGTGTGTGGAGGCGGTAATACCCCATTCACCATGGCACTTCCCCATTCCCATTTGAGCCCCCATAGGGCTCAATGGGAATGGGGAAAGCGGCAATTACGGTACCACAAATTGTGGTACCGTAATTGCCTCCAAGGTCCTTTTGCGGGCCCGTTCCTTAACGGATGGTAAAACCAGCCATTGAGGTCGGGTCCCGCAAAGGAACCTCGTAGTAAGGCGGTAAGGGATTACCGGTACCGGTACCCTTACCGGTAACGGTAAACCCTTACCGCATTCCGTGTAATGAGGCCCGTGTAGTCCCCATGAGTTCAGATAACTTACCCATTGTGCCCCAGTCTTTGATTTTTTGTGTCCATCTTCAGCTGTTCCTGGGGTTCTGTGCTGATATGCATTGAGAATTACGGTCCCTGCTAGGATTACATTAGCTTCACTGTGGAACAATGCTATCTTTTCCATTACTGATGATAGCGAAAGGTGGAAGGATTGGAGATCAGTTTGTGCCGGATTCCAGTACACATTCACTATTATAAGTTGTGTCTGTCCCACTGATGAACATAATCCCACTTTGCATGCGTGAATACCATCCTTACTGCTGTATATTAGTGATACATCTTTACTTAGTGAATTATTGACTCCCATCAGGAGCCCTCCTGATGGCCGACACTTTGCCTTCTGCAATGCTGGTATTGTGAAAATTGTATATCCTTCTATTTGTATGGGGTGGACGAGCCAATTCTCCTGAAGCAAAATAACATCAGTATTGCTAAAAAGGGCTTGTTTCATTCTGTTAGTTGTAAACAAATTTGGGCCACGGGTGTTCCAACTTGTGACATTAAGGTTCTGTGGCCCCAACCCTAGTTTTTGGAGTACTTGTGTGAGGATCTCAGGAAGTGCAGCCAATGCATTACCATGTAGGTTCCCACTGCTCCCAGGGGAAGGTGAGGTTGCATTCTGAATTAAAGTTTCTGTTGTTCTGGGGATTAACCCGCTGTTTGGGGGGTACTTGCATACTTTTCTTTTTTTCTTCCTCCAGTAGTTTTTCAAGGACCTGTTGATATATTTTTTCCAGCTCTTCTGTATTACCTTTTATTGCTTTCCATGTTTTTGTTGATGTAAATCCCATCTCTGCAAGTTTCGAATTGCTTCTGCTCGGGAATTTTACATATTCCATGTCTCCTGTCCCGAATAAGAAGAGATTCAGTATCTTATTAATGTAGCCCAGGATTTCCCCCTACAAAGGGAGGTATGATGCGGGATGTTATTCGTTGCCTTGAGCCACAATTTTGGAATTGCATACTCTTGATATTCTGTAAAGCCCACCAGTGGTTGGGATTGGGGTTTCTCCATGTGGGGCACCCTTAGAGGACATTCTTGTACCGAATCTTTTTGATTGCCCCCTATTTCCGTTGTTTTGCCTTGACCATTTTTGCTTCCAGCGGGCATAGAGGAAAATATGGTTCCGTGAAAGGACCGTTGCAGAAAAATAGGTGCAATTTTTCTGGTCAGTTCTACTGCAGGGGACACATTTTGCTTTAGTGTAGGTATGTTCCCCTTCTTCAGAAACATTGGGGCCCATGGGGGCCCTTTAATGAGGGGAAACTCTTTATGATGTTCTCCCCTCTCTTTTCTTCTTTTTTGTTGGAAGGGCTTTTGGGGTTATTAGCCTCTGACCCCGTGTGCTGTGGATCTCCTATATTGATCATTGTTGAGTCTGTTTGTTGCCCCACACTTATGCTGTTTGTTTCTGAAAGGACCAGTCCGCTGGTTGTGATCTTGAACCGTCACATTTTTCCTAGTTTTTCTCTTATCTGCTGGAGTAGTAGGGAGATTTACATGTTTGTATCTCTTTTTGCTCCCTTATAAGCTGAGTGAGTCCCTTTTCCACTCTGGGCATTTTCCTGTGAATCTTCTTCTATTATGACTATGCTCTGTTTTTTTTTATTTGCTCGTCACAATTCCTAATTTTCTCTTTTTGTTTATTTGTAAAAAATGATTTTTATTCTTTCTGAGAGTAATTGGGAATGCAGTTGTACATTTTCTTCTGGCTTCTTTTTTTCCTTGCTTTCCTCCTCCCCTTGGAGAGTTGTTTGGCGGCCACTGTCACTCTGATGTTTGTGCATTCTTGTTTTGTAGCAGAGCACCTTGCTCAACTTGCTGTGGCTCGGCTATGCCCATCCACAACGTGTGCCAGTCTTCCCAATTCCTCTAGGACAGATTCCGAGAGGGGAGTGTCATCAAAAAAATTGTTGTCCTGCTCTTCTATTATTTGTTCTTCCACGTCCCCATTTTTTGCTTTCTTCTGGGACTTGAGTAGAGAAAGGATTTCTAAAAGCAGACAATTCTTCTTAGCCTCTTCTTCTTTATTCTCAAGGGTCCTTTGAATTGCTGATAGATCTAAGCCTTGCTTTGCTTGTTCGACCCTCAGCTCTTTCAGGAACAGGCTGGAACTCTCTGGTCAATTCCAGTAGTGTTCCAGCCTGCAATTGAACCTCAGATTTAAGATGTTCAAAGACTGTGACCAGAGAGTTTAATACAAAATTTAAGGCTGAAGGAGTTGCAGCACTTCCTTGATTTTTGTCCACTTTGTCTGGTGTTTGATTGAAGTATTGCCTTACTTCAAAGGTTTTGTTATTGATTTGATTTGCAATGTTTTCTGCTTGTGCAAGAGCCATCTCACAGGAAGCTTCCTCCATTACTTCGTCTTCCATGACACTTCCCGCAGTATTGTCTTTTTGCGTCATAACTAGGTGTAGAGGTACCTGATTAGGCAAGGGCTCTTGATCTCCATTACCTGTTGTTTCTGTGATCTCACTTTGGAGATCATTCAAACTTTTTGTTCGCTTTTTTTCACCAAAATGATCTATTTATTTTTTGTTGTATCTTTTAGTCGTAGTGGTATATTCTAATCCACACTTCCAAAGATGTATTATATCAGAAGATATGTTGTTTGTTGTTTTTGTCCGGTCGCCGTTTGTGCACCTGCGCTGTTGCAATTATAGCAGGGATCGCTTTTGAGGTAGGTAAGCTATGTGGTGTGGATTGAAGGCCATGGACTTTTATCTCCTCTGTATAGGAGCCATCCCATTTTGGGCATCTGCGATCATCTAGAAGTGCCTTGCTGCGCAACTTAATTTTCTCCAATTTCTGTTTTCTTTTCTGTTCACTTTTGCCTTATATAGGCACTCTTTGATACATCTGTCTGCGTTGATTAGTTATGTTTTAGCAATAAGTTAAGAGTGCGTTATGATATAGGGTAACTCTACTAACATCAAACACAGTAAACAGCATTTGACCGGTGCGCACGCACGTACTAGTTAACTTTATATTCAATATAGGCTTACCGTTACAATGCAGCAGCGAGACAGACACAGCCTTATTTAACACTCGCTGCACCCTGTCATCCAATTGATATGTAACTACCTTGTGCATGGTCCCGTTGATGGACCGGAGTACTTCTGTGAAGTTCGTAGCGATCCTGGTCGTCCGCTTGTAGTCATGGTTTTCCGGTCTTGCACTCAGATGTAGCCTGAGTGTAACTTTCCTCAGAGCTTCTTCCAGCTGCAAACAGTCTCACAACAGTCCAGGTACTGCACGCCGCCCTTGTCACTGTGTCGGTCTTCTCGCCGCAAGGGTGGCGTGCACTATCTTTGTAGCTCACTTCTTGGTCACGTGATTGATCATGTGTCAAGTTATCTGGAAATGGAAAATGGAAAGGTCTTTGGATAAAGGGACAGAGCCCCATTCAAAGCAGCTCAAATTGCCACGATATCCTTCACAGTTCCGAAATAAGAGCTGTCTTGATTCTCTCCGTGGGGGTGACACAGTGCCTTCTGTATCCCAGCTCCACAGTCTCACAACAGTCCAAGTATTGCACACCGTCCTTGTCACCACATCGGGCTTCATCTTGAGCTAATAATGTTCCTCTCACTGGGCATCCCATACCTGCTAACGGGAATGTAATGGCATAAGTGAATTCTCCTTGTGTGTGCCAGAAGTGTGTTTAATCTTTTAGCTGGGTTCCTGAAAGACATACAGTTGAATATGAGTAATGTTCTAATCACCAACTCACATATAAAACACCGTATATGAATAGGGGCAATGTCATTTGGACATGTTTCCTATATAATTAAAATCCCATTCTCTAGGAGCAGACACAGAACATATTTTCTGGCTCATTTCTACTTGTTGCTAATCTCGGGATGTAGCTGATTTCTGGCCTCAAGGAATTATGTCGTTGTGATTGTGGAGAGTAGGGATGGAAGCAATGTGGGGGTCACCAGGGGTCTCCCTTGCTACCCCTCAAAGAAAACTGTTAATACAACTGTGTAAATTCCTGGGCTGGGGCCCGCACCATGTGGCTTTTTGTTTTTGGAGTGGCTGGCTTTCTTGTTCAGGCCTCTTAAAAAAAAATAGGGGGTTCCCCAAGTGTAACACTTTGGGCAGTTACCCTAAATAAGAAATAATAGGAATGACAAAAAGTGTCTTTCTGTAATTTTATACAATAATTGCTACACTCAATAATGGTTTATTTCAGGCAGACTTCAGAAAGTGAGTCACTGATTTAGTCTGTTCTTAAACACCTCAACTTAGCATTTCATACTTCTTAAGTTGATACTTGAGTACCAACACAGATTGGGTTATATTGAATGTATATTTGTTCCATATAAAGTGATTACGTGTAAGTGCTATATAATGAAACATCATTATCATTTGACCTTGTACATCTGCTTCCATTCACAGTAATTTCGTATTATGGGCCTATACACACTGATAATAACGATTTATACGGTGATCCATTCTTGTATGAAATGTATATCACATTATTGTGATATTGTAACCACATTTTCTATAGTGTACTTAGGAACAATACTATGTGATGCCACTTCCTGTTTTGTCAAATGGTGAAAGGTCATGCTCTATCACTTCCTGTGATGTCACTTCGGGGTGTGGTCCAACAACCTCTTCCTGTGATGTCATCAGAAGTCAAGGGTTGTGCGATGTCTGTTCCGCTACCCCTGGCATTTTGGTGAAATGACATCCCTGACAGTAGGACAAGACTATCTAACCAATGTTGTATTTGGAACAGGCTATCCCAGGTAATGAGAATCCACGAGAGTATAGACCCTGTCCTCTGATAATTGAAATGATTAATTTGAGTAATTATTGGAGTTTTGTTTAAATGATGTGCCCCTGTAGATCTAAAGTCTATGCGCAGAAATCGCATGGAATTTAGCATTCAATAAATGCTACAGTTCTCTATTCACGTGTTCATTTAGCAAGTCTCCGAATAATTTACACCACTCCAGAATGCGCGAACTACATTTTTTTAAACAATGAAATAACATCTCTTTAGGCCCACATGTTTGCAAGGGAAAGTCATACCTGAAAAACACTGTTGTATCTCTGCCGTTTATAAAAAAACGTATCGCCAACGGTTTGGGCTCTACTCCTAAATGGTTTAAATTACACTCAGTTCTCATGATACTATTGATTACCTACAGAATATATGGAAAGTTATGCCGACTCCCGGTAGCCCTTCTTGGTTCAGGGTCAGGAGGAGGCATTTGAAGTGTGTGCTGTAGGGCACTGGTGACAGGTGATCAGAATTAATGAAGGATACAGCAGCTGTGAGATTGATTGCTGCTAGAGATATCAGTGGTCTTATGCAACTCTGCCTGTTGACATTTCCAGGGGATGTCTTGAAAGCATTTTAGGTGCTACATTCAGTCTCTGTGGGCATCGAATCCATGTGGAATACAAACCTGTTTGTAATAAACATATAGTAGGTTATCTCCTCGAAGAGAAGCATGGAAAGAAAAAACAAAACATAAAATCATTTTACCCTGATACAGGACATCAAGAGGAAGTATATTATCACAGTATAATGTACTGAAACCTCAAAACCAATGCATACTCCAATGGCATTTACTACATGAATATAAAACACACATTTATCAGCTTGTAGCATGGTAATGGTTTGCAATAAAGAACACATGTGTTCTATAGTTGCAGTGGGAAAGCAGGGATGGGAGTGCTATACCAGTTTCCAGGAGTATATACTAATCCTTTTGGTAATTATACAATTTGCACTACACAGCACTGCTGTTTCTCTTCTGTCATGTTCTGTAATATCAATTAGTGATTTGTGACAGGGAATGGAATGTGATGTGTCACAAGCATAATCCTGCATGCTCCAACCTTCATATGGGTTGGAACGGGGATGGGAATGTTTACATGACAGATTAAAGAATCTTGACAAATGTATGATTTGATAGGGATGATTCATAGATGTTTGTTAAGGCTAAGAATTCACCTTAGAACCAGAGTTTTTGGCCTCAACTCTGGAATTCCTTTAACCCTCCCACATGAGGATCCCCACCCACACCTTCCTCCAACAGTGCTTTAATATAACGCTCATTTAAGGAGGCATTTGCAAATCAAAACAACTGAACCAAGATCACGCCACAACAAACAGTGACCAGGACCTGCCCAACACCCACAGACAAAAACCTTCTTTCCTTAGTATGAGAACAAGATGTATCCTTCAGGGGGAACAAAAGTAAAATGCTTACATGCTACAAAAAACTTTACATACATACATTCATTATTAACTACATATGTAAATAAATAAATGTAAACACCTGCAATATAAAATGATCATAACAATTCAAGAGAGGTTCTAATATATTGTTGGACGTAGAGCTGTATGTACAACAAATTAAACAGTTATTTCAAGGTTTTGCTTATAAAAGTCACTGAAGACTGACCCCATCAAATATCCTAACAAAAGCGGCCCATCTTCTGGATGAACTATTTCCCACCTCTTGAAGGAATGCCCGGGTATCTGAGGAGTCAGCAACAGGCACGGGGACATATCAGTTGATTTTAACCTTGGCACGATCTTCTCCAAACAGGTATTAGTCTCTCTACCATGGAGCTGCAAGCACGCCACCACAAACATAGATCCATACTCGCGTGGGCTCAGCCCACTCACCCGCATACCAATTAATAAACTCTACTCAATTACACACACCCAGCACACACATCATCACATTCTATAGAATACAACTGAGACCCATGCACAATTTCGACCAACCATTCACATTTTCCCTTCTGACCTCTGATTTCCGTACACCCTGACATTTCGTCGCAGCACCCATTCTATCATCACTTTAACTATGGGTTGCTGCAAGGGACCTAGCCACCCCTACCCAAGTTTGTGCTTTCTAAAATTGCACACACATTTTTTAGAAATCCTTTCTTCTCCTTTTACATCCTGACTACTGTCTCCAAAGGGTGTTCAACCCCACAGCACTTCAAGGCCACATCAATGGCAGTAGGCACTATACATTTGACATATAACATAACATAACTTGATGATGGCGCATATTGACTTTACTCCCTCCTTATATTAAATGCCTTTGGTTTCAAGCTCAAACAAGGAAAACTGTTACAATATGAACCGTTTGCATCACACAACACCCAAAGCAACTGTCAGTGACAGGTCTTACCTCTTCACTGCAAAGGCAATGGGGCTAGATAAGGTAAGGCCTGTCCATCCCGGAAGCCACCTCAACCAGGGTGGGATGGGAACAGTCCAGGCTAAGTGGTAATCTGGAAGTCAGGACATTGGAGGAAAAAACAGATAGTGTATACAACCTCACAGAATAAACGAGGGTTGAACCAAGGCAAGACACCAGGATAGATGTTCCCCAAAGTCCATCCAGTAGGCAGCAGGAGGAGAGGACTGGCAGATGGGCAGCATAACAAGAAGAATGAGCGAGGATGAACATGGGGTTACAATGGATGAAGAGGCAAAGAAGGAAAACCGTCTGAGGAAGGCTCTCCAGGGAAGGGCAGGAACAAGGAAGTAGAGCATCCACTCAAGGACAGCAGAGCATTAGGAAGCGCCGAGCCGTGGACTGCACTCCGGATATCTTACGGGAATTGCGTACATGTAACACATCAATGACGCAGGACTCAAACATGCATTTTCCACATTCTGGCGGTCAACTTGGAATGGGATGGCAAAGGCACCATTGTTGGTAGTGTATACTGTTCTTTCATCTATGGCTATTGTTCTGAAGTTGTTTACAAAAATATTTTGCCGAAAAAACCCATAGAAAAATATAGAGGGTTGGAAAGGGCATATTAAGGGTTGAGGGGGTATGGGTAATGTAACAAAACAATAGAGGAGGGTGGGCCTGAGGGCACCCCCAAAAAACAAAATACATTTTTTGATTGTTTTTTTCGGTGGACATTTTTTTATTGGAAACCCATCGAATAAATTGCTGTTGAGGATAGAACATAGAAACGTTTGTAGAGGCTCTGGGGCATGGAATCCTGAGAGCAACCTTTTTCGCTCAAGCAATATGACCTGCTATTGTATGGAGAATGCAAATTATAGAGAGATATATTTGTATTAGTGCTCGAGTGACATTTTGTATTTTTATTCGTATTTTGTATTTGTATCACTTGTACCAGCCAGCAGGACGACACAGGAATCCTGTATCGTGGCATAGATGATGATAAAAAGGACTCCAAGAAAAAGACAGATATTTTTTAATGGTTTTCTACAGTTTATAAGGGAATTGATTTTGCAGAGGTGCAACCGAAGCAGGATCCACAACATCTGGCCTGCAACTGCAAATCGTCAGTCATCATGAGAGCACCACTAAAATATGTGTGTCCACAGGTCGAAGAGAACAGTTTGGACAGTATCAAAACTTTTCTTACATGTATAAGGAGAGGCATAGCAATGTGAACTTAATCCTGTGCTCGACGGGCAGCTAATGTAGATGTCTACAATAGGTGGAAACCTTGGCAAATTTGGGAAGGTTCAAAATCAAATGCACAAGAGCATGTTGGACAGATTGCATCTTGTGCAAGAGCTTCCTAGCGATTACCGTCTAGACGGTTAGCATAGTCAAGGTAAGGGTTTATAAACACCCCCACCACTTGAGCATGTAACACTGCAGGAACAAATAGAAGAATTATTTTAGTAGCGGAAACCTATGAGAAGATACTTAACAAATTAATTGACCAGCACAGTTAGAGGCAGAACAGCGTCCCACAAGAACTCGAGATTTTCAACTTTGATGGCATTGGAAATACAGACCCCCCAGAAGAAACGGTGGGCAAGAAATCTCTGAATATCTTGAAGAAGGTAGAAAGGGACAAGCAATATAACCTCAGTTTTACAAAGGTAGTGGGCGCCCCTCTCTCGCAAGAACAGACATGATAACCTGTTCAGTGGTTATTAACCACTTGAGAGTTCGCAGCCACTGCTTTTACTCACTGTGCCTTTTACAGATGGGAAATATCCATTTGCATATCAGTCTTTGTCCTGCCCAGGGGCAGTCCAGCACCGAAATACAATGGCAATTCCAATCTGAACGAGAGTACCACCAGCAACCCCATACACGTGTTTCACCCTTGTTGGGGATCATCAGTGATATAACCTCAGTTTTAGATGGATTTATTGCACACCATTAGTGCTCATCCATTGTCATACGGGTCTTAAACACTCCTCAAGGGGATGCAAAATAAATAGGAAGCACTGGTTTCCTTCACATAAGGCTGCATATCAGCTCTGTATGAATGAACTTTGCAAGCAAATATACAGTAAAGAACGAAATTAAATCTGTTTCATGGAAAACATTTTAACACCAGATTCTTTTGACTAATGATCCCAAAGTTTTCTTAAAGTGTCAATGCTGGCTTTCCCATAATAAATCTAACAGTTCCTGGAACTATTGATGCATCTTCAGAAGTAGAGGAGCTTTCCGTAGCCTGGTGATGATCAATATTGAAATAAGGACAACATTGGATTCAGTTAATTGTATTGCTTGATATTTTTAATGCTTGATAAAAACTCAACATTACCTCATAGCCTGATAACTTAACTTCATAATGGACAATTTTCGAAATTCTGATCGCCACTGCCATCTAGAATTCTCTAATTGCAAAACAGATACACGATGCATAACCCTAGCATCCTAGGGCATATGCTGTGATTTGGAGGAACTCCCCATTATTTTAGATCAGGAGAGAGCCACTGGGGACTGAGGTGGTCCAGTGGCTATCTGATATGTCTCACAGAGAGGATGGAAGGAGTTGTACCCACATGTTTGCCATCCCAACTAGGGCAAAGTATTACACCTAGAAGAATGTTGCAGATTCCAGCTTCTAAGCCACACAGGAAAACATCATCAGGGATTTCAAAGCAAACCCTGGTACAACACTCTCAGTCATCCTTTTTTGTTAGTTCTTTAATAGCTGAAGAACACCCAGAACACGCTACACCACCCTTTCTGCTTCTGCACAGTGAAGAGAACCATCCTGGGCCACTACGAACAGCATTCAGAGACCAAGGCACATAGTAAATGCAGCATGAACAAAGGTGATCCTGAACTCACCATGCAAAGGTTTCGAACATACATGGAGTGGAAAGCGGCCAGAAAAACCTGCACGTGCACCAACAATATTTCAATATCATGGCAATGCTACGAGCAGGATTTAAGATGCAGATTGAACATGTGAGGGCAATTTCCTAATAAGCCAATTCAACTATGCAATTGGGACACCTGGGTCCTCTTTTCCCCCTACCCTTCGACCACGCTCTTTGGACCCTCTACCCCCACCATCTTGTGAGGCCAAAAACCTTGGGGTCATCTTCCATTCCATTCTCTCATTCACCCCTCACATCATGGATCTCACTAAGAAGTCCAACTTTCAGCTCCACCCCCTCAGAGATATTCTTCCTTTCATCACCTTCCCCCAGAAGCTCAATGTCTCCAGAGCTCTGGTCCTCTCCAAACCTCTGCTGTTCTCCACCTCTTTCCCTCTTTCCCTTCACTGTTAATCACCCCACTGCCGCTGTGACTGGTGGCCTGATCCTCATGAATCTCACCGAATTCCAGGCCCTTCTTCCCAGGTCGATAACAGCACCCTCCACCACAATGCACTGCCTTTGCTGACCTGCTTGGCGACCCTGCATTGCAGCCTTGGCCGCCTCACTAGCACTTAGCCTGAGATTCTCCTCCTTGGCTCCCCCTAGCACTTCCCTCCGTGGCCCTCCACCAGCACTTGTCTACTCCTCTGCACCACCCCCCCTTCCTCCCTATCTCTTGCACTTATCTCACTGCAATTGCACATCTGAATGCCACAAGGCCTTGTGGGATCATGTCTGTATTTGCCATTGCTATTATTTCCCCTCTTCCCTTCCCTTTTAGTCTTGTGGCGCTTTGAAAAACAACTCTGTTGTATCAAGCGCCTAACAAATTCTCAATAAAGTAAATCAAATAAAGATAATCTGGTAGAAGGATTTGAATAGCTGGTAGAAAAAGCACAACCTACAAGCAAGTTCAAACCCCAGAAACAAACCTATTATGGCCCCAGCCAATTGTAAAGGGTTGGGTGCCATACCAAAATCCCGGATGAGCCATGCAAGAAGGATAAATAGGGTGGATAGAAGAGACGATTGGAGGGAACCAGACACACCTCTATTTCAACCCTGGAAACACACGAAAACAAGAGAAAATTGGGGGAAAGTGGAAATGCCTCAAGTCCCTCCCTGGGTAGGCAAGTAAACAGGAAACGTTTGGAGGGAAACTAGTATCATTCCAGACCATCTATGGACACATGTGGAAAATACATCACATTTTAGCAGGCCTACTGCATTTACTCTGGAGATTACTGCCCCAGACAATCAACCGCCTGTAAAGTATGCGGCTGGCCATAAGGCACATCTTCCAAGATGTCCCTGGGCCAAGCTGAAGGAGGACTGAAAATGAAGGAATTAGTAAAGAAGAGAGACCCTTGACAGGAGGGTAACATAATCTAATCTGCCTGAAATAAACCATGAGTAAGGGGGACATAAATGTATGTTCTAGCAAATGTGATGAAGGCCAAGGTCTCAGGGAAATGTCAAGTAACTGCTAAAGATGCCCACAGTTTCAGAGAGACCTAGAGTGATTGTTTAAGAAACGCCAAGGTCTTGTATAGATGTCCAGTGAATTCTGAAAAAGCACAAGGTCTGAAAGTGACCTCAAGGGAAATTGTAAGAAACACAATGAGATACCTCAAGTGAATGGTGAAGAAATCCATGGTATGGGGGATTAGGGAATTGCATGTTGAGGAGACCCAAGGCCTGGAAGAGAACTCAATGGAAATCTGATGAACCCCACGTTCTTAAAGAGATGTGCAGTGAATTCTGAGAAACCTAGCCCAACAGCAGTGTTTTTGTAAACCAAGTGCAAGTTGGCAGAATCAGAGAATGAGAAAATGCAAGTGAAAAGGAATCTGAGCAGACTAAACATGGGAGAAATCTTGAAAGACAATGTGAAAGCGGAAGAGTGAAATTGTAGGGACCAGACTGTCAGTAAATCCTGGAAGAGACTGCCCAGGAGAAATGATCGTTTTTTGTTTTATTTGAATTGGACGTTTGAGAGTAGTATCTATGCTCGATTTACTTGGCCAAAACCTGGAAAATGTGCCTTGAAAGCTTGTGGTGGCCAGGCATCTGAAATAGTGTTTTCAGATTAGGATTTGTAACCTTTTGTTGGCCACATTTTTGGACAATGTTTTTGTGGAATAGAGAGTTCCAGGAGGGACACAGATTACTAATAATAGGTTAAGAACATTTCAAACAAGACACTAATTCTTGAAGATGTAGGACACCTTGAAAACAGTACCACTTTCTTTGAATCTGTCCCAGACACTATTTTCTTTAAGAACACCCTTATTTTTTTGCAGCTATTTCCCTATATCCTATAGGCATTTTGTCCAATCCCCTCTCTCACCTAATACAACGTGTCTTACCATAAAGCCCACTTGCATATCCGGGCATGCTTCCAAATGAAAATCTGGGCTATAAACATTTTGTTAACAACGTTGTAATGTGGAGCTGCAAAACAGAAGAATGTATATCATAGCAGACTAAGCTGTGCCAGAAAGCAATATCTAGCTGCAATCTGGGAACGTTCAGAAAATGTGAACAAAATGGAGTCTAGCACTACTGAATACTAGGCCAGCACTGTGTGTGAACGTAGTGTTGTGTTACTTCTTCTCTTGCTGTGATTTCTTTAATTAGCTACATTGTAATGTCTAGGCCAGAGGTATTTATTGTTAGTGATTGGCCATATTGTGTTTGCAACAGTGTAAATTACTTCATGGCATCCACCAGAAGAAATGGTTCGAGGAGACCATTTAAATTTTCCATAATCTGAAGATTCCTACACAATTCCTGGATTGTTTTTAACACAATGAAAACAATACACTTTATTGTGTCTGCCATACATTGTACTCTCGTATCTGGCTAGATGTGTCATGCATTACATCGAGTTTAAGTTATTGGTTAATGTGGAGACTTCCATACTTTTGGGGTCTACTTCTTGGCACCCTATGACGTTGCTGAGAAGTGGGGGGTGTTTAATGTGTTCTATGTCAAATGCCTCTACAGCCGTTTCCTTCGTGTGTTGCACACTGAAGTTGTGTCTTCTTTGAAGCCTTGCTATCCTTGCCTGTCTTTGGGGGTCATTACGAGTGTGGCGGTAAGGGGTTAACGGCACCGGTAAGGATGCCGGTGCTGTTAACCCCTTACCGCCGCATTCCAAGGTCCCTTTGCATGTCCCACTAAGGCCGGCTGGTAAAATCAGCTGTCCTGAGCGGGAGCCGCTAAGAGACCAGGGAGCTAATAATGAGCCCACAATTCACGGGCCCGTTATTAGCTCCTTCCCCATTCCCATTGCGACCTATGGAGGCTTGAATGGGAATGGGGAATGGTTTTCTGAATGGGGACTTACCGGGTCCTCCTAGGTTGGAATGACCCTGTAAGTCCCCATTCAGATAACCCGGACACAGACACGAGTTTGGAGGCAGCCATGGCGCTAATAGCGTCATGGCTGCCTCCAAACTCGTAATGACCCCCATTGTCTTTCTGTGCACACTGTGCTGAACAAGGCACTACTTGCGTTAGGCACATCTTGCTGTAAAGTAGAGGCCTGTATGCTGGACCACCTGTTCCCCCTACCTCGTGTGTTATCCCGTGTTCCGTGCTCACTCTGAGACTGGATTTATAGAATGCCTTATTACAGAACTTGTCTGTGGGTGAATCTATTAGATATAGTTTCTCTTTGGTCTTATTTTGAAATGTAAAGAACATGGGTATGAAGTTTAGGTAAAGTACAACGATTCTTAATTCCTATCCGGTCTAATGTCTCATTCTTCAAAGCATTAAAGTATACTTTTTTGATATACCATAGGTCATGGATGCTGTGTTACTTGTTACTTTAATGATTTGTGTAGAAGCTGAACAGTTTATCAACAGAGAGCAGACATATTTGCTCTTACGTGTCAAGCCTATTTACAGTAGTGACTCAGAATTAGAGCTGTTTATTTTGAAAGTGTAGCCTGCTCTGGTCTCACCTTTGTGTAAGAATCTTGTGAGCACGCCCCTCCTACTGTTCCACAAAAAAATAGAAAACATACCATTATTAATATATGCGTACTACACGTGTGGCTTGGTAAAGCAGGCAGGGTGTGCAGCCATTTGGGCAGAATCGGCATCTTAGCAAGATTTACACTTCTTATTCATATTCTGAAAGCGAATGTATCTCTGTGTGTATCACACATCCTACACGTTTTCTATGCATGAATTTGCACAATGCTGCAGAGTGATTGAAAACGCAGGAGGATTATGCTTACACATGAGTCCCCGGGTGCGGGGCCAAGCGCCTCAGTCTGTAGACCTCTGATGAAAAGAAAATAAATCCGCCAGGTTTTCAAAAAGATGAAAATGTTATCTCCACTGAAATTCATTACATATGTTTTTTCTAGCACATCCTCATTGTGGATCCATGGGCGCGCTGATTGCAGTATTATCTTCAGTGGCTCGATGAGTCTATGCCTGTACGTTAGGAGAAACCACAACTTCTAAGCCATTGGCCAGAAGGAGGGGTTCTACATTGTTATTTTATTGGCATGTGTTGATGTATCTAGCCATCTTTATAGCACTCACGATACCGCATGCTGGAACTGGCATTGTTGCCTCTCACAATGTATTCTTGTTGCACTTATTGATGACACTGAACGTACCGTAGTGTGTTCTTATTTCCTGAAAAACAAATGTAGGTTTATTTGCTCATGTTATGAATGTGACCGCTTTTAACAGATCCAAAGCCTCATTGTGATTTAGATGGTAGTGGTAAAAGAGGAGGACCATTAACAATTGGTGGTAATCCAGCATGCAGAGTTACTGCATGCATGATTATCAATACACTGCAATGAAGTCCTATGGTATTTCGGAATGGGGATCAACAATAACCATAGATTAACTCTAAATTGCCCACTATATTACTGTTGCCCAGTAACAGAAATAGTGCTTGGTAGTATTACCAAAGTTAATACTGATAAGCTCGCAATAATGACTTTTGTCTTTCCTATTGAACATATTTATTTATTTATTGTCCATTTGTTAGATACTTATACAGTAAGTCAATTCTGTTTCAAAGCGCCTCAGTGAGGTGATGTAAACTTAAACGGGGGCCCTTTACAGTTTAACATTTCTATTACACCGTTGCTTCCCATTAGGGCAACAGTTGCCATAAAATCATTATTGTAGCCAATGGCACATCTTCTCATCAGGAAACAGTGAGAGAAATGTTCCCAGTGTTCACCTTTTCATCAGGAAAGTATTTGTGGGAGGTGAAATGCAGGGTAATAACAGTAGTTGTAGCGGCAGGGTAGACGTAAACGTAAATGTTGGGTAGTATCCGGGGTAGCATGTGCCTGCTCGGGAAGCAGGTAGGTTGTTGTTTAGAGGTTTTTGATAGAAGTTGGTTGGCTCCCTTTTGTGGGGTCCAAGAACAAGTACATGTATTGTATACTCTCTTTGACAATAGTTTCTTAAAACAGCCGGAAATCGCCTGCCATGCTATCCTATCTCAAAATACAGATATGTTCCAGGTTGTGTTAAACACATATTACCTAAATTGACCTTTTACAATTGACCTTTTGTCCTAATTGACCTAATAAACTGGTC
Organism: Ambystoma mexicanum; assembly: GCF_040938575.1. Lineage (NCBI taxonomy): Eukaryota > Metazoa > Chordata > Amphibia > Caudata > Ambystomatidae > Ambystoma > Ambystoma mexicanum. Next base: position 132,138,348 of record NC_090937.1, on the reverse strand, counting down.
CTAATTGGCCTTATGCACAATTGACCTTTACCTTTATTTTAATTGTATGTATATGTGTGGGGTGGGTTCGGGGTAGTAAATGATATAATGGGATTGGGTAGGGGGTTGCAGGTCTTTTTGAATTGGGTGGGGGTTGCAACGGTTTTCCCCCTTCATATATGTCCTAATTGACCTTCTTTTCACGATCAATTGTGAAAAGGTCAATTCTACCGCGATCAATTGTGAAAAGGTCAATTAGTATACATCCGTTTAACACACCTGAAATTTAAAAAAAATGTCTTATTTGAATTATGCAGTTGCTGATGATATTGTTGATTTTATATGATATCCTTGGCCTTTCTAGTATAAACATGCCAACTATAAATTTATATATATATATATATATATATATATATATATATATATATATATATATATATATATATATATATATGTATGTATATATATATATATGAAGACCAGACACCGAAATTACATTGTCCATTCAAAATAAGTTTTAAATCCTGGAATAATTTTGCCTAAGAAAGAATATGCACGTTTTCAGAATCTGCATGGAGACATTTTTGTCTGGTATTTTTCGTGATTAATAAGGACTCTCATAACTTAAAAATGAAATCACTGGGCCTCATTACAAGCATGGCGGTAGCCGTGCCTGTATGGCAAATGTGTACAAAAAGGGGTTTTGTCCTGGCTGTAGGAGTCAGAGCTAATTGCAACTTATTTATTGCAAGTCAATGTTGTGGAGTATTCACTACCCTTCGGTGGCACTATTTATGCATATCCTAGGCTAGGTGTACATGAAAGAGAATAATAGTCCACATGTGCTAGCTTGTTAACAAGGGGAGGAGCAGCTTTTATTAAGTAACTGTCACGCATAGATCAAAGCCCAAAACAAATTGATGCATGAACATGCTGCATGGTAACAGTGATAGAGACATAAATTCAAAGACATCTTATTGTTTCTAATACATTCTGTTCTTCTCATTGTAAACCATGTTTTTTTATAGTTTATAGCAGGTTTTAAACAAGTTCACCTGACCAAAAATGGAACTAACATAACCTATTGTTCCTCTAAAATGAAGACCTTGGAAGGGTCTAACATAGCCAGGCTAAGGGGTGACCAAAATAATGGATCAACGTCACTGAAATGAATCTAAACTAAGGTTTTAAGGGGACCTAACAACACCACAATGGGGTGAGAGTGTCCCAGGAGGTTTCCTTCCAAGGTCTTCATTTTAGAGGAACAATAGGTTATGTTAGTTCCATTTTTGGTCAGGTGAACTTGTTTAAAACCTGCTATAAAAAAACATGGTTTACAATGAGAAGAACAGAATGTATTAGAAACAATTTGAATTTGTGTCTCTCTCTATCACTGTTACCATGCAGCATGTTCATGCATCAATTTGTTTTGGGCTTTGATCTATGCTTACCGCTTACATTTGTTTGAACTTTGTTCTGTTATATGGGCGGCATGACAGTTACTTAATAAAAGCTGCTCCTCCCCTTGTTAACAAGCTAGCACATGTGGACTATTATTCTCTTTCATGTACACCTACCCTAGGATATGCATAAATAGTGCCACCGAAGGGTAGTGAATACTTCACAATGTTGACTTGCAATAAATAAGTTGCAATTAGCTCTGACTCCTACAGCCAGGACAAAACCCCTTTTTGTACACATTTACTTATAGCCCTTAGTCCTGGGTCTGTCTTGGGCACTCCCTCCTGTGTATACAGTGCCTGTATGGCAGGCACGGTTACCGCCATGCTCGCTACCGGCACCGACATGTTAGCTACCGGCACCGCCTCCCGCGATTGGGCAATAATGAGCCAATTATGAGATGGGTGGGCCGGTAATTGCCCATTCGAGGGTGGCGGTAATGCCGGGCTCCCCATCCCCATTCTGCCCCATAGGAAAGAATGGTGGTGGGGAGCATGGTTGTACAGGCACTGTTGTTAATGGTGCCGATGCAATCACGAGTTCTGCTCGCGGGTGCCGCACAGCCCGCCAGGTAAAACCTGGCGGGCTGTCAGGAACCCACGAGCAGGACTAGTGATGCGGCGGCCAGGTATGAATGGTGCCGATGCCATACCACCACTGTTAATACCGTGGCCACCAGCCTTATAATGAGGCCCACTGTGTTTTATTGCAAAAAGAACACTTTTTAGTTGTTTTATCCTGTGCATTGGTCACATTTTAATACTCATCCATTCCTACATTTAGTAGCCCAAGATATATATCTTTAAAGGAATCATATGGTATTCCATATAAGACTCTTTTAACAAAGGTGACAATGTTGCAAAGGCATTTTTTTGGGATTTAGTGCATCCCCTTTGCCGCACAGTTGAGCTGCCACGTTTGGGGAGCAGTCTTTTCCTCTAATGTGTCGGGTGCCCTGATTGGCAGGGCAGTCCACCAATAGGCAATTGAGGAGAAGGGGAATACTGGAAATCATTTCCTTGCCTCTTCTACTTTTTATTCAGCTGCTATAAAATCCCTGGTGGCTGGCCCATGGCAGTGGGACATTCTCACTAGCATTCATTATTCATGTCACGTGAGATATGTATACCAACGCAGGCATTGGGCCTCATTACAAGTTTCATAGAAATAGATTTACTCATTTTGAAAAAGAAATATGCTTGATGGTACAGCCAATGTACATAGAGGCAATTCCTGCACATTGCAAGTTTTGGTTTCCCCCTTTTGGGGTCCCCTGTGACCTCCTTGAGGTGGGGATTGAAGGAATTACCACTGGGCATAGTCCTCCGTCTTTTTCTGGACACCTACCACAAGCCGAGTGCTGGTTATGTTCCCGCTAATTTAACCCCAAACCTGATATATGCTTGAAGAGTAAACAGTATGGGAATTCCATGACCACCACCTTTCTTTTTACCACGGCTGCCCTATTAGGAATGAATCCCATGTTGTCTGGGCAATGTGCAATCAGTGCTCATACGGATTCATGCAGCTTTTGGGTGCATTCTAAAAATAATGATGTTTCGCACTTCAGTTCATATTGCTGCCAGGCCTATGCATGAGGGTGACTACAATATATACATTCCATCGACGGTTGCGGGAACCTTCTAGTTCAACTGTCATCAGGTGAATCGAAATGGTGAGACTTACAGTGGACTTGGATCAGTAAAATGTTTCGTTCAAGGGCGGCTATTTAAAAGCACCTTCTACTATGTGGTCTGCTGTGAACGGGGAGGGTGCAGTGTTCACGCACAATCATGCTTCAACCCAGCAATGACTAAAGGACACATCTCCAACAATCTGTACATCAATGCAGTGTCTTCCAGTCAGCAATCCTCACAACTGTTTCCAATGTTTATATTTGTTTACCACTGTTGCAATAAGAACCATTTGTATCACACAACAACCAAATTGACCTTCTCACAGTTATTCTATCAGCAAGAAAATATTGTGTGCACGACACAACCCAACATTGTGGCAAATAGCAATGTGACTGGGCAAGTGTGATATCTGAGATACAATGTAACTTACCCCTATGCTGCGCAGGTATCACTAAAACTGAAACTATGCACATAACCAAAAATGGAGTCAGAATTGACTAGCATTTCGTTGAAATGGGGGAACTTGGAGATTGCAGCAATGAGGAGAAATGATTTGCATAATTGACCCTCATTTTCTACGTCCCTTCATGCAGTATATGGAGTCCCCCTGGAGAGCCAACATAGAACATTCCATTTATGCCAGTCCAATGCTCGTGGAGTTACTGCAGCGCTTTCATTGGAATAGATGGCCCAAGGAACTGAATGATGAAGAGTTTGCATGTACACATATACTAACCACTGAACCATTGCAGGATTTGCAAACCGAACATTTTGGAGGGCTCTATGTCATTTTTGCAACAGCTATCTGAAAAGTGAGCAAAACAACTTTACTTTATTTGGGTGGTTTCTTCAGTAATGTCATGCTTACCAAAAGGATTTATTTTGTCAAAAACCTAGGCTTCGGCTTCTGGTCAGAGTGCTGAAGGACACAGAACATGTCACGTGCTCCCCATTGGTCACACTTTTGAGTTGTCCACAGTGTCAAGTTATGTTATATTGCAGTTGTGCATCACCTCCTGCCCTAATTGATGGCGTTGAGTCAGGAAGGCACAGAAAGCGCATGCTAGAACATTTTGTAGTGGTAGGGAGAAGCAAAGTCGGGCAGATAGTTATGATGAGGGCAAGGGATAGATAAGATGCTTTGGAAAGGCATGAGAAGGAAAAGCTGGAGGAGCTATGTGTGCAATTAGATCACATTTATCATGGGACTCCACTGTGTTCTATGGGTTGCCCCCACACCCCCCACACTGTTTTATAGATGGAATGAAATATGGGTGCATTTAACTGAGTTGTGGGATTTCGACCATGCCTTCCTTAGGGGCAAAATCCCCAGTCCAGCCTTCCAGAAGGTTTCTGAGTCCTGCTCCAGACTTTAAAGTAATGTTTATATCGGTGTATGAGGCAGGGATCCTCATGGACTGAGGCTGAGCGCTTATGGGAGTTAATTAACATAATCCAGCCTTTGACTAGTCTTCTCACTTTGGGCTGCAGTTACTGTGTCCTGTAAACAGACGGCATTGTGTGAATGTTAGGTCCAAACAGGGGTGTATGGTCTAGTAAGAGATTCGATTTCCACGTCTATCCTTTTGTTTTATTTGTGTTTCATTGCATGTTAAGGAGTTTGCTACCGGCTGTTTTATCAGTGCTTCAAAGGTGCTTGAAAATTAGTTGTTCAAAGAAAAGCATGAAACTTCAAGATAATATAACATTACCTAAGCAGCTAGTATAAATGGAAAGGAACATCACATTTTGCCCCCTCTCCCAAAATGGGTGAATTAGTACATACAGTAACAAACAGGTCGACTCTAGTTAATGTGCATTTAGCTTTGGGAAAATAACACATTGATCCCAGTAGAACAAGACATTACACAACATCTTAAAACATGACCTGTTATGTTAACAATATGTGGTATAGCACAGCTTTTTCCCGGGGGAATCTTGGCAATGTAACAGGACACTGAAGGGGTCAAGAAAAAAATGGATCTGGCATAGCATAGCATAACACAATGTAGCCTATCACACTTTGGTTCCTGTAGTACATCAAACCAGTGCAAATCATAGGTAGTATAGCTCAGTGTAGGTGCATAGCAAAGGTAGCATGTCTCACACACACAGAAATGCACAAAGACATACACAATCAATATCTCTCTCTCTCTCTCGCTCGCTCTCTATCTCTATCTATCTCCCTCCCTTTCCCTCTCTTTCCCTGCTCCAGACTCACCATTTCTGGCTTTGAAGTCTTCTGCTTTGATACGGGTTGACTGATATCGGGATGTGAACTGGAAAAAACACTTTTTGCATGAACACCTTGGGCCTAATTCATGGAATGTTTAGCGTGGTGCAAAGTGACTGCACTGGTGCAAAGTGACTGCACTGCCAACAAACAGTTGAACTCACAGAGCGGAGCAAAGTGTGTTTTAGAAGTGCAATGCTAAGGAGACACTGTAGCCACTGTTCACACATTTTGAAGTTGAGCGAATTGCCAAGAACACCTTTGTCATATTTGATGCTTGCAGTGCCAATGTTGGGGTTGACGTCAAGAGACTTGACTTCCAGAAACATAAAATCAAAGATCTCAATGTCAAACCAATAACATTAATATGCTCAATGTTGGGATATTCTTCATAACTCCCTTAATGTTAAGACTTGCATCATCTTTCACATTGTTTATTGTCATGTGGAAGGTTTGTAAATCTAAGACAGGGGTGGATCTGCACCCTATGGCTCTCCTGAAATGTTGGACTACCTGTCACATCATCATGAACCATCAAGGTAAATGGTTAATGATCATGGAATTGATATTCCAACACAGTTGGAGAATCACAAGTTGCAGACACCAGGTTTTAAGATTTCAGCCTGAATGACTGATTTGCTGATTTAGACTCCTATGTTGGATTCTTACTTGCCTGTCAATGAGACACCTGGAGATAGTTAACAATTTCTAACAACATTGGAGGCATTAACACTTCCCCGGCAGAAGCCTAGACCCCCATGCCAACTGAGTGAAGAGGAAGAGCAGACATCCGTTTGATAAGAAGTCCACATCCTCCACAACAGATTGAGATCTTGGCCAGCACCATAAACACATAGTATTTATCAACATGCATTCAACTTTGTGCCTCTATATGTGCAGGTCATTTAAATGTTGATAATGGCCAGCTCACATATTATTTCTACAGGTTTCTATTCATAAAATATTGTTGTCAGAATAGTGTGCTCTTCTCTGAAGACATGCGTGTGTGCTTTTTTTACAGCTTCCTTTGAACGTGTTTAGATAACTTTCAATGTACGTGTGTGCATGCGCAACTTTAATCTATGTGTGTTTGCAACTTTAATCTACATGTGTGTGCAGCTACAAATACACATGTGTGAGCAGCTGTACATGCGCATGTGTTTGCACTGCTTTCAATCAACTTCTATTCATTTGCCATCAACTATATACATGTTAGGTTGGTGACCTGATATTCTCCAGTAAAGGTACAAGTTTACAGCACAATTTTACAAGCAGACCCATGTGTATCTGTCACATTAGACATAGGTCTGATTGTGTATTTCAAGATAAAGGTCAGCTGAGGTTTAACACTTTGCATGATTTTCATTGAATTGAACTAGTTTCTTATACTCTTCTATTGCACACACATCAAATTTATGAGGGTCTATTTGAGATTTGAATCTAGAGTGACATTTCAGGTATGACAGACTTCTCTGAAAAACATGTTAAGCTATTGCAATCTATGATGAACATATTACCTCTTTGAAATACCAATTCTCACATGAGCATATATAAATTATAATCATGAACAACCATCCATCCACTTCATTCTGATTGCTCTTACTATGTATGAACGTATCATTTGATTGTTTCACTATTTTCTTAAGGTGGAACAGGTCTGTAGCATGTATGCAGTATTAGAAGTCGCCATAGTTTGTCATTTATATAGCACCTTTATACCATTATTAGGGCATCACTGCACTTGTGGTGGGAATGCCCTTGGGGGACCAAAGTCAAAGGCATGGGAAAAACTGTCAGAATTATTAGAATACATGTGTGCATTTAGCAAGATAAGGAATAAGGTGGGCTGGCCGAGCTCCAGTTCATGGAATGCATTTATCCATTTTCTGTAATTCATCTTTTTCATTTATAAAACTAGCATCATGTAGAACAGAAATAATGGACTGAATTGAATTCCCCCATTGTATTTATGGTCATTCTTAAAAAAAATGAAAGAAATGTAGATTTACATGTTGCATTTTTATTTTTTTATTGGCTATGTTTCAATAAGATATTTACCTTCTTAAAATGTGTGCTGGGATCCTGGCCAAAGTTGGAGGAGCTATTCCAACATTGATCATTATAATGACAATGTAAATGATGGACAACGAGTGTTAGAAGCAAGCAACTTTTCTGGACTAAGATTTTGTTATTCAATTTCTTTGAGTCATCTCCTTTTTTTGATCCTGTATTGACCCCAGTTCTTCTAGATTGCTTAAGATGATTCCCTCTTTAAATTTTATTTGATTTGAGGTATTTATAAACATGCACAAGGATGAACCAAACTGTAGAGAGGTGTAGCTGGTCTAGGAAAGGCATAGCAGAGTAGAACATCCATCAGAAAGAGCTGATTTGTCAGGGACGGCTATATAGAAAAAGACAAAAGGCATCTAATATCTTTATTATTTAAAGAGGAAGATTTTAAGGGCTCTTCAAAACATTTAAAACTATTCTAGAGTTCTGATTTTCAGGGGGATAATATTCCACAGCTTAGGGCCGTAAATGGAAAATCTTCTATCTACCCTTGTAACACAGCGTGAATGAGGAATGTTCAAAAGTAGTTGATCCTCTAAGTGTTACAACCTAGTCAGTTGATATCAATTGTGTTTCTGCACTAAATATGCTGGGACAGACCCCTTCAAGCTCTTTAAAACTCAAGCAGGCTATCATGAACTTAATTCGGTCATCCACTGCCAGTCAGTGAAGGGTACGGCAGGCAGCCGAGACATCGGCAAATCTGCTCACACAACAAAACAATCTAACGGCTGCATTCAAAATCCTGTGCAGTCTCTACCGCTGTTTAGCCGGAATTCCAGCAAGAAGGCTGTTGCAGTAGTCCAAATGTGAATTTACTAAATAACTTACAGCAACAACATGGTCACTGCTTCTCGTAAGAGGAGCAGGGAATAAAAACCACCTGGACCTTGGCACTTATCTGACTTTTGCTGCCAAGATTGTCCAGCAGCAGTAAGAAGATATTTCGGCCCAAAAAGAGCAACATCAGTTTTGTCTAGATTTAATTGATGCTGATTTGCTAACATCCAGTGACTAACTTCATCAAGAGATTGATTAACCCTAAGAAATGTTTTGGTGACATTCTCTATTTTAATGAAAACCTGGGTGTCATCAGCATAAGAGTGGAAATGAATCTGATGACTCCTCAGGATATTCATAAGTGGTCACACATAAAGATTGAAAAGCAGGGGTGACAGATATTTTCACCAGCCTGTTAGGAAGGAGCCAAACCATTTCATGGCATGATCCAAAACATTGCCCATTTCTTTCTGGCAACTGAGCAGTATCGAATTATCAAATGTGTCAAAGGTCGCTGAAAGATCCAACATTATCAGTAGTGAAAGATCTCTGCGCCCTCTAACAAATCATCCTGTACTGCCAGTAACGCTGTCTGAGTCTCAAACATGGGTGTGTATCCCGATTGAAAGGGGTCCAACAGAGACTCCTTTTCAACAACTCCCTGCAATTGGCTGGTAATAACTTTCTCCAGCAATTTACCTGCACTGGGTCTATAGTTCTGCAATGTGGATGGCTCCAAATTCAATGTTTTCAATAGAGGCATGACAATAGCTTTCTTAAGGTCCTGAGGCATAGTACCTTTCTCCACAGATTTATTTATAAATTATGGGCCTCATTACACGGTAGGCGGTAAGGGTTTAACGGTACCGGTAAACCCTTACCGCCTTACTACGAGGTCCCTTTGGGGGTCCTCCCTTAACGCCTGGTTTTTCCAGGCGTTAAGGACGGGACCCGCAAAGGGACCTCGGAGCTAATTACGGTACCGCAATTCGCGGTACCGTAATGAGCACTTTCCCCATTCCCATTACGCCCTATGGGGGCAAAAATGGGAATGGGGAAGGGCCTTGGTGAATGGGGAATTACCGCCCCTGCTCACCTTGAAGTAGGGCGGTAATTCCGCCATCCACCAAGGCGGACTCGGTACGGTACCGGCAGCAACCATGGCGCTAATAGCGCCATGGTTACCGCCTACCGTGTAATGACGCCCTATGTCATAAAAGGAGCAATCTCCAAAGCTAGACGGCTGGCAGTACAGGCTGGCACAGGGAATAATAAATCATTGGTAGGTTTAAGCTGAGCACTTAATGACTTAATCCTCTGATACTGGGATGAAATAAATAGGCATTGTGCATTGTGGGGCTAGCAATTGGCCAGGGGGAGTATGCCCATCATGATTTCAGCCTTTATCAGCAGAAGGTTTTAGACTCAACAAAATATCTCCTTGAACCTTTTCTATGTTTTCCTTAACAAATGTATAACATATGCTAGTCTGCTTCAATGATCGTTCCATAGAAGAGGAGGTGCACCTTGGGTGAGCGAGATCTGAAATAACTGATAAAGCTCTCTGGGGTGATGCTTTGCAGCATCAATTCTTCTATGAATATAAGCTGATTTAGTTCTGTTTATACTTCTTTAGTGCATCGTTGGCCCTAATATTACTGTCTACAGTGTTACCCATACTGAATCTCTTGGTAGCCTTCATGACCATCAGTCTGGCTTCAGAGCTGCCAGAAGCACGGAAACTGCTCTCCTGAACATCCGTGAAGACTTACTCTCCAACCTTGATTCTAACACTCCTTGTGTTCTCATTTTGCTCGATCTCTCTTCTGCCTTTGATACTGTCAACCATGCCATCCTGCTCAACCGTCTCCGTGATAACCTGGGTATCACTGGTCAGGCTCTGGCGTGACTTCTTTCCTTTCCAATCGACCCTCCCAGGTCCAACTTGGGTCCTTCCTCTCTGACGTCTTCTTCTCCACCTGTGGTGTTCCCCAGGGATCTAATCTCTCTCCCTGGCTTTTCAACCAGTACCTGTCACTCCTTGCTCACTGCATCGCCACCCTCTGCCCCAACTTTCAGTGCTATGCGGACGATACCCAGCTCCTTTTCAGGCTACCCTCGGCCTCCTCCTCTCCTTCCCTCATCTCTGACTGTCTGTTTGCTATCCAGGTATGGTGTGCCGCCAATGACCTCTGCCTTAATGCCAGTAAGACTGAGATTCTACTCATTGGCACACCCACTCCCTCCTTCCCTGCAGCTCTCTGGCCGGCCTCTCTTGGACCTCTTCCTGCTCCTACCTGCAAGGCTAAAAATCTCGGGGTCATCTTCGACTCTACACTCTTCTTCTCTCCTCACATATCTGACATCTCTAAGAAGTCACACTACCAGCTGCACCTCCTCAGAGGTATTCTTCCCTTCCTCTCCTTCCCCCAGAAGCTCACTGTCTCCTGAGCACTGGTTCTCTCGAAGCTGGACTACTGTAACAGCCTCTATCTTAATCTGCCTGCCTCCACTCTCCGCCCTCTGCAACTCATCCAGAACAGAACTGCGAGACTTGTCCTTGGCCTCAAGCCCAGGGACCGTATCTCTCCAGGACTGAAATCTCTACACTGGCTCCCAGTGGCTGCGAGGATTAAGTTCAAAACCCTCTGCATTATCCACAAGGCCTTCGGGGCCTGGGGCCAAAATACCTTCAACTCTCTCTCCCTAAATATCTTCCTTCCCGAGCCCTTCGCTCATCCGTCTCCAACTCCCTCAGGGTCAGCCGCTTCTCAAAGCAACGAGCTGGGGGTAGATCACTCTCCGCGGCAGGGGCCTCCCTCTGGAACAGCCTTCCTGCCTCCCTGAAACTTCAGGAGAACCATCTCCGGTTCCGGAAGCACCTCAAAACCTTCCTCTTTGCCTCTGCCTTCTCTGTCCCTCTCCCCTGCTAAATTCTACACTGAAATTGCACTGAATCTGCAACTGGGCCACTCTCACCGACCTCGGTCCTGGGCCCAGCCACTCTACACTTGCACTGCCTCCCTGGCATCGCATCCCCTGCACTGCGGGACTGTCTCTGTATCCCTACAGCCCCCCCTTCCCAGCACTTGCCTGCACTTACCTTGCACTTGCCACCAGCTGGCCCTATTTATTTATTTATTTTTATTCTACTTACTTGTACTGCACTTCCCCCTTGCAATTTTCCCTTCACCTACCCCCTGCACTTGCGTGGTCTGAATGAAACCTGACCTAGTAGGATCGTTGTCTGTCTTCCCCTTGCCCCCCCCTGCCTCGTCGCGACTTGAAACACTTGTGTATAGGCGCGTTACAAATGCCATATCATATCATATCATATCATACCCTGTCTTCATTTCCACTCTGCGGTTCTGCACTGTTTCCGCAGGGGCATTAGATTCCGAGTGAACCATGGTTTAGATTTATTTGACTTTATAACTTTAAGTGGTGCCTTCAAAGAACAAATATTGTCCAATATGTTAACTCCACAGGAAAAGAAAGTAATCACATTGCAAGGCTGATGCAACAGTTGCTAGAGCTTGCTGAACCTCCAATCCTGAAATATTTTCTATGTCCTTTATTCTATGGGCTATCACTGTAGATCTGTCATTAGGCGGGGACTGCCCTTCAGCATCTTGCTTCAGCGGAAAGAGCCGAACATAGTGATCTGACCAATGAGCTGGTAGCCTACCAGTCATGGTCACCCTATTCCCTCTTAACAATAACATATCTAGGCAGTGACCTTTTATATGAGAGGGGAGATAGTCAGTGTGGATAGGCCATGGTTGTCAATAATCTCCCACAGATGCTTGGAATCCAAATTAGTCTGATCATCCAACCATACATTAAAATCCCCTAAAAACAAAATGGGCCTCATTACGAGCTACCGCCATGCTCGCTACCAGTACTGCCACCCGCGATTGGGCAATAACCGGACCATTACGAGTTAAATGGGCCGGTAATTGCCCATTCGCGGGTGGCGGTATTTCCATAGGGCAGAATGGGGGTGGGGTGCATGGATGCACCAGTACCGTTGATAACGGTGCCGGTGCAATCACGAGTTCTGCTCGCGGGTGCCGCACAGCCCGTCAGGCACCCGCTAGCAGAACTCGTAATTTGGCGGAACGGTATGAACGGTGCTGTTACCTTACCAGCACCATTCATGCCGTTACCGCCAGGGTCGTAATGAGGCCCAGTGTCTCTATATTTGCTTCCTGATAGGGAGAGAAACAAGTCTAGTGGTTATAAGAAAGCCTTAGGTCTGTACCCAAAAACAACTTTCGACGAGGAAGTGGGGTTAGTCCAGATGACCAACTGGCTCACTTGTGACACCCCTTCCCACTCTAGTAATTCTAGATGGGAAACATGCAGTAATGATGTATCAATCACTTCTATACCTCCCTCTCACATGCTGTCACAGTTAATAGGCTGTACTCAAAATCCATCAGGAATTATGTTGTGAAAAGTTGCTTGGGAACTTTCTGGGAACCAAGTCTCTGTTATGAATGAAACCTCAATGTCATGCTCTTCTATAAAGTGATTTATTTCAGTACCGTGAACGACTGCAGACCTGGCGTTAACCTGGCTGCCTTTATTACCCAGGTCATAGCAGGCAACAAAGACTGCCTTTCACCTAAATTTAGAATCCCCACTGCAAGCGCTTTGTTGAGGGCTCAAAGAGTGAAATGGCCTTCATTATTATTCATAACCCGCAAAGCCCAACCGTCATACGGACGTACCATCATAGCAGTATCAATTTTACGAAGAAGAATATCGGAGAGTACCTAAAAAGCATTACGAAAATTCCTGAACCCAAACCAACAGCGTCTTTGACCAATGGCCGGCATAGGCCACACACAATGCGAAATGTCCTATTTCTTTTAAAAATCACATTGACAAACTGCTCCCTTAAACAATGTTACAATGCTCAATGAATGAAACTAACAACGCTCAGGCTGACGCAGGCCTGTTATGACTGCAGCTCGATGGAATGATGCTTCCGGCCATGCGCACTCCCGTTCACGGCTGGGAAATGAAGTCCCAAGACGAGTCAGACACACACAATGCAAAATGTAATGTTAGGCGTCTCGGAGTCGGACGCTAAATATGTAATTATATGAAATGCAGTAAAATACCAGCACCAGCAGCTAAAATATATCCCCCAGTGCAAATATAAAAACACACAATTCAAAACTATAATTATTAAATGTCCCTAATTTTTTAAATCACATTGACAAACTGCCCCCTTAAACGATGCCACAATGCTAAATGAATAAAACTAACAGCGCTCGCGATGACCCGGGCCTGTCATTTTCATAACCAGCCCTTGTACAATTTGGCACATGAAGCCAACCTGATTACCATGGTTTTTAGTGAATTTGCTGACTTCCCTTGTTCAGCAAGGCCGTCCTTTCATGACAGGCCATATTCGAGGTAAAATTTGCACACTGTTTCACTGTTGACAAAATGTGCACAATCTGAATAGGTACAAACATATTTTGGGATGTTGAGGAATAGCTGTCCGAAAACAGAACTGCCCTGATACCGTGTTAAGAAAGGTTATCGTGAGGAATATGTCATGCTATGTGCAACTTGACAAGTGTTAAATGGAACCAACTTGCAAAACATGTCTCGTGTTACCGTACATACATATGGCTGCAGACGCAAGAGACACACATTAAACACCTGTCGCGGTGACTTTTCATGCTTTTTTTTTTTTTATAAATGTCATATTAAAAGGATTACGTTCTCTTGAGTTGAACAGCACTTAAAACAAATGTCAAAGATGAGTGAACATATTGAAGCACTGGGCAAAAGTGTAATGACAAATGGAGCCTTGATTCTGGAGTGAGCCCAAGTATGCTACATGGTGCTTTCACTGGATCTCAAAATCTGTCACAGGTGGGAATAATTCTGAATTACGCACACATTTTATGCTAATGCGAGTTTTGAAAAAAGTGTGATTTTCAATGTTTGATTGAGTGCCTGAATTTCGGCTTTGTACTTTTAAACCACCGTGATGTAAGTGTGTATACGAGCAAATGCATATATTACAAATGTAAACATAGTGCGACCCTCGCCTGTGTAAATGCGCAGCGAACGACCAAGGTTGCCAAGCCTCCTGGCCGTCTGCTGTTTAGTGGCTCTCTGACATCTGGGCCTTCCGGTTATCCGTTTTCTAAACGCTTTTATCTGGAATGACCTTAATATGAATGTTAACGTTACTGGCACCGAGAGGCAAAGAACCAGATCGCAAACCGGCTACTCTAATGACGTCTGAAGACGTCCCACAGGTAAAGTCGCACACAATGAACGTAATGCTTTAGACTGTGAAAACTAACATAGTTGTAAACTGAACGTGTAAACTGTTTCAACTCCAACATCAACGTTGTATTCCGAGTTAGTCGTTAAGGGGAGGTCTGGTGAGGTCTGATCACATGCATTCCCTCTCTCGTTACCCAGCAATGTGCATTTTTGTTTTTCAAGTAACACATTTATTTGACTCTGGGCAATCAGTGGCTCAAATACTCAACACACATCTGTTTAACACGGGTGTCTGCATCATTGAATTGTGCCTGTTCCACCAAGCTGTTCAAAGATTCATGGAATTATTTGCACCGAAAAACGGGGATTTGTGCGCCATTCTGCCGCAAATCCCCATTTGTTAAAGAGGGATTTGCGGGCAGAATGGCGCACAAATCCCCATTTTCCGGCGCAAATAATTCCATGAATCAGCCGCAATGTGTTACATTTGAAGACAGTGAGAAGGTTCAGAGATGAGATGTAACAGTAAAGTTTGAGTTAATGCGGCAACACATTTCTCAGGTGCTGTCAGGCTGGTTTTGCTGCTCGAGGCCGCGCATCAGGAAGGATGTTTACGGAATGCGCATCCCCCTGCAAGCCCTCAATCTGTATGGATCTGCACAGAATGCATACCACAATAATCATAGAAAAGGAAATGGGCATATTTTGTTCCAAGTCAAAAAGATATACCTTCACTGCCAAGATCTTCTGTAGGTTGGTAGAAGGGCTAACGGTAATCAGTTGAGTTTTGGAGCCTCCACAACATCTGCTGTGCTGGGAGCCCGGATCTCGACATCTAGCACTGATGTCTGATATGACGGGTATTCACAAAACAGTTGCCCACAACACCCGGTTTTCTTCATGGGAATCAGTCTCACATGGCCAGCCATTAACTCACCAGAGAAGCATATCACTCTCTAGAAAAGCGTGCATTGATTGGTCATCCAGTGGGCATGACAATTGCATTTTGGAACACAAGGATTCACCTGATTCCTTTGCGTTTCTTGGAGTAGCTCAAATGACCAGGAGACATTCAGTGCATAGTGTGAAGATGTGTTGATATAATATGTTTTCATATAAAAGTCCCAACAAAGAATGCAACAATTTCACGGGTATTTCATGATCGTTTTTTTCTTTACTAGAAACATAAAGAAATACAGGAACCCCCCACCGCCGCCAAATGTGAATATATATTTTAGATGGATTAAAATATTTTGGAATTTTTTTAAGGCCAAGTCCACTTCTCTACATCCCTGTTGATCAAGCTACTTTAACCTACCTGCAGCATCCCGGTATCCCTGAACAAAGTTGTCTACAAAGTATTTAGTAAATGATTTTACTTAGAAGTGGCTGATAGTTGCTAAAGTACAAGATGCTTCTTGTGTGAGGGTATAATTGCTATACAACCCTTTGTTGCAAGTCAATTAAGTGTGGATACTTGCTTGGTTGATTTACAGGGTGTCCAAATGCAATCCAAAGGCAGATTGGCACACAGTTCAACACAGCCTCAGAGTGCAGGAACATGACTCCCCAACATACCTCAAGCAATCTCCCTAACCAACTAAATGATTTACCTATCAGCCTACTTGCACCCTTATGTTACACCCACAGACCTCCTGAAACACATAGCAGTTATATGCCTTTTAGCACCAGCACTACCACATTAACCTCTGTGAGCACACACAAAGCTCACTGTGCGGTCTGCTACATGCCTCCATCTCAAGACTAGTGGGTCTCCTGACATCCAAGAAGTTTCAAATTGTAGAAAGGCAGATTTACACATTATCTTTAGTGCCGCCCCTTCACCTCCGTCATATTGGAATAACAAGAAAACACTGTGTATAACGCCAGGTATCATCCCATTACAGCATCGAATATACGAGAGACGTTATGGGCTCAGACAACCATATTGAATGTACCCTTGAACTGACGTGGTAGAAGGATGCCGGCAGACACCACTGAACATAGAAGAGCTACATGTGAAACTAGTCATCATAAGGAGAATACACAAGGACATACTGAAATGATATGCAAAAACTTAAAGAATAAAGATGTGACTGAAGTAACAAAGGGAACATTTAGGCATATACGAAGAAATCATATACACTGAGAAGATAAGCGAGAAGAGATACAGTAGAAGTATATATGAAGAACTGCAAGGTGAATGAAACATAGAAGCTTGCTGCAGTAGAACATAAAACACAGGAAAAGCAGCCATGATGAGAAGACGGATGTCGGTTTTGTATAATAGTAAGCTACAAATCCCAAGGAGAGAGACCAAGGCTGCAGAGCTGACAGGTGATGGAAAACAGCTTTATTTGGCTTAGGATCACGGATGCCATATCAAGAGGCAACTGCAAAGCAGGAAAGGGGTCAACGAGGATAAGCCACACACACACAACATATTTCTCTTACATTAAGCAAAGGAGTGAACATTTGCAAATGCCAAGTATTGAACAATCAACAATCTAGAAAGCATATGCAAGGGAGAGCAAACAAGCCTCCAGAGGCCAACAGGAGTAATAGCACCCAGAATAAATGAACTAAATAGCACTACATAGGAGGACAGGATGGACAAAATCATGGTCTCCTCACACATGGTGCACATCCAGGAAACAAGGCCTATTCATTAAGCTCCCAACGCAGATAGCATTGTACCTTCACTCCCTTTAAAGTTCAGAGGAAGTGAACAGCCAGCAAGGTCAACTACAAAGAGGAAACCTTGGCTCAGGGCCTCTCTGATGAGAGATGGTAGGCTAATTGACCAAGTGGGAAGTTGTCTGACATTGTTCCCCACATCTGGGTTTTGTTTTGATTACGTGCTGCTAACGATCCTAATGTCCAAGGTTGGGAGAGAATGCCAACCAGTCATAAGGGCCGATGTAATGATGGACTATACATTGCTACAGAAGCCTATCCGCTGCTGTTAATCTGCTATTAACTGTATTATACACAGTTAGGGGTAGTTGGAGGCCTGAGGGGCAGCCAATAATGTTACTAAAACAACATAAGCTATAGGTATATATATTGCCCTAACCAATCCTTCCGTCTGATAGGATTTTACTGTTTGCCATGTAGGATGACATCATAACTGATGTACATTGTGGTATAATACTTTTGTGTAACTAACATGTATTCAAAAGGGTATGAGCTGCAATTTGTTTGTTAAGCAGGTTTCCCTACTTTACTGAACTGATGATAAAGTAGTTTGTTGCCATATTCTTTGAGTCTGTCCAATTATTTTCTTCAGAGATCATGTATTGGCAATTCCATCTGGCACTTGGAATGCTCCAGCTGCTACTACACAATATAATAGGTCATGGGTTTTCCTTCCAGATCAAAAACATGCAAAAGTCTCAACCCCACAAACTGCAGAGGAACATTGCAGCATTTGAGACTATGGTACTTCCAGCCTGCACTTAATTACACCAGAGGTATTGCACCTGCCTCTCCCTCTACCAACCTAACCACCCACCCTGCTTATTTTGCAGAACCACTTTCTATGATGTGGCCAACAATGGCAAATGAGTGGTTTACAAAACCAATTCACATTATATTGCATAATAATATTATTAAAGAAATTGAGTTATTGTCAATCTTGTACCAACTGTCCTTAGCTTGTGGGTTTTGTCATTTCAGAATAACATAATTGCACAGACAATTTATTGTTCTAATCTAATCTAATTCCTGTACTTGTCAAAAGAAAAGACTTTGTGCCTTGAATAGATTTTGGACAGTAATGTTATACGAGGAATATGCAATATAAATCATCATCATGAAGAAGACGTTCTGCCAAAATGTATCTGCCTACTCCAAGTGTGAGGAGCAAAGGAAGGAAAAATCATCTCAGAGTATGTAAACTTGGAACAGAGAAGTGTAACCTAGAATAAGGAATAGTCAATGTGGAATTTGAAGAATACACAATGTAGGCACATTTCAATAGAAATATCAAAGCAAGATGTGTCTAGAGACAATAAAATGCATGCATGGATTGTGTGATAAACAGTGAGTCATATAGCCAACGCTTAACGTAAAGGCTGAACACATATAACAAAAAGGATCATCGTGTGTTACAGAGCAATTAATGCAAAACTATATTCAATTTGACGTTTTTGCACAGAAGTGTTGAATAACTAATAACAGCACATTTCATCCACATTGATGTTTGTTATTGTATGGAATATTTGTGATGGAAAGCAGCATCTAGAGCAAGGGTCTCCGCCCTTTATTTTAGCAAGAGCTGCCTGTAGTTGAGGGCCAATATGGGGGAGCTACTGGTGCAAGCGTCTCGGGGGGTAACTTTCATGAGCATGGGAATTTGTACTGAGATGTACTGAGATGTTTTGGGGTGGTTTATCTGCTCTTTATACTGAAAAAGAAAACCTATGCAAACGTCATTATATTTAGGAATTCCAAAAAATGTGTGCATTGTTTTGGGACTGCATAAGCATAAGCAATCTGAATACGACTTCAATGAATATGTTATTATGGTTGAAAAACAAAATCATCATAGACACAGTTCTACGTTGTCAAACATGAATCCCCAATGGTTCCATGTAATAATGTTGCCACAAAAATATCGCCATACAAAAATATCGCCGAAAAATGGTCGTTTTTTGTGGCGACATTATTGCATGGAACATGCAGGGGACACCCCCGCAACCCACAATTTTTATTTTATTTTATTTTTTTTTAAACTTTTTTTTTTGCCCCTATCGCCACATATATGGTCACCCAAATAATATGGCCACGACATTTTCCCGGCGATATTATTTACGGCGACCATATATGTGGCGATATTAATACCTGATACCTCCCCAATGTATGCAAATAGAAACATTGTGGCATGTGCCATTTCAAAGATTTCACCCAAGCAAAGGTAAGGCAAACCCAACTTTTTTGACTGCCGTTAAACATTTGTATGTCAAAATAATGTGGATGATTGAAAAAATGAGCTTGGTGGAAGACTTGAGATCATTTGGATTCTCATTAAATGTAAACAGATGAGTACTCACGTGAGCCATCACATCTCTGCCACCATGTATCTTACTTTAAAGGGAATATCACCTATGTTCTTTAAACAATGAATCCTGTCAGTTTGTGCAGCATTTGTTCTGCAATGCAAAATGGCAGCATAGGCAGATGCACACGAGCCCTACTGAACAAAACGGGGAGCTCTGCAACATATAAATGCATCACGGTTGCAGGTTTATTTTCCCCACTCTGAATGCAAGTCTACAATTTCTAGCATGCAAAATAATGCAAACCTTAACACATTTAAAGAACCACAGTGAAAGAACGATCAATAGCCTTCAGGTGTATTTAACATGGCATGCACACCTTTTCTAATCAGCCAACATTTGCACCTTTTGTGGACAATCTCCCCCACCCCCATTCCCCATTCACTCCTTTAATGACAGCCATTCTATGTTGATCGCCCTTTTGCTACCTTCAGGGTAGAAGACCTAAAAGAAAAAGTGGGGGCCTCATTAACATACTAATTGAATGCAGTGTCACCCGAAATTAGCATATCAAGGTGCCGTCCACCCGCGTTTACCATTGACTTGAGCCCTGGCTACCTTGTGTTTGCATGCACTGCTTTCTAGATACGTGTATGCCTTTCATGGTCTCCATCTTTGCCCATGCCTCTTCCTTACCATTTCTTCTTTTTGTCTGTGAATGCCCCCCCTTTTTGTGACATGCCGGTCTTCGGGCTAACAGCATATGCAATGCTGGGGATACCACTGCACTCATGGCTAGAGAATGTGAGTAGCTTGTAAAACAGCACAGCATGAGGAGGTCAATTTTTGTTCTGGTGCTTTTAATATGCCAAACTGCACGTGTCGAGGTGCATTGTTTTTAATGTGTCCCAGTGTTTTTAAAAAAAGGGCAAACTTTGCCCTAGTGCAAATACCATGCAAACTTTGCACTTGCACCATTGAAAAGTTTCTGTAATCTGCTCACTGGTGTGTGCGTGAGAGCACGTCAGCGCGAGTTAAGAACGTCTCACATCAGGGTGACGATAGTATATTCACACAGGGGCTGTTAATTCGTTATGGGGATCTTTGCATCATCAGAACGTTCTTGTTGTCCGCTCGGAGTGCCTTGCCTTCTAATTCGGCCATTAAACCAATCTCGAACTCTTTGAACATGATTGGACCGGGAGTCGGGGACAAAGCTACTGTTGCACCCTCCTAATTGGGATCCCAGCATTGTACCGTGGCTTCAGCTGTTGTTTGGTGACATTGTGTTAGCGTTATTTTGCCCGTCCAGAGAGCGGGCCTACTGCCATACTTTGCAATCAATACCACCGTATTTGTACAGACAATGCAGCAAATCAACATTTGTGCTTTTTTCTTTGTTAGACTTCCGGTGGAGCACCGAGTTTGAATGCATAATCCCGAAACACAGGCTCAGATTGGTGCAATTGACGCCTTCTTCTATGCACTTGTGCAGGGTCTGAGGCGCACAATGGTGACTGACTGAGGGGAGGTGACAGACATCTCACGGAGAACCATAATCTTCAACGTCCGTGTGAATGGGCTGATAGCCACCTTGTGCCAGAATGACAACGCTGTGGAGTTGGAGAAAAATAAAACTGCGTACAGGAGCATGTTGCTACTGGCAAATGGAAAGCCAGGTCAGCAGGACCGCAGGGCTCCTTATCCATCCCATCGAGGCTGTGCATTTCACAGTGGCTTTTTAATATGTATGAAGTAGGACAGAGTTCATCCACTCTGATTGGTTAAAAGGGCAAGTCTCATCCTGACTAAAGAATCACCATAGCAACACACACTTGTGCAATTTTGTCCCTGATACCTTGCTCCTCCGAAGACTCTTTCATTAAACAAATTCATACTCACTTAATCACCTTACCTGAGCCTATGTGTCCAATAAAATGTTCTTATTTTTTTGTTTTATTTAAAGCTTGGATCTAGCTCGAGAGCAGTGGAGCGCTGTGCAGGGTGTGTGTAGCCTTTGTTTTGCCTGGCATCTTTTAACAGTAGTGCAGTACTCTGAGCTTCTTTAGCTATTTTGTTTTGAGCGTGGGCTCAGCTAAGGAGCTTATGGAATGTAAAGCAGGGCTCAAGTACTAGAGGAAGTAAACAAAGGGGTGATCATGACTGCAACCGTGCAGGAAGTGAACAATATATGGATTTATTTTTAGAATATAGGCTATAGCAAAGGCCTAAGCGTTTTTCTTAAATGAGGATGAAGGGGCTTGCACTGTGTGTCTGTCTTAGAGCTGGGGTTTGAACACTAAGCTTGGGAAGTGTTGTATTGCAAGCCACTGGTGCGTGCCTTCCTGATATGATAGGTTTTTTATAACGGGCTTAAAACCCAGAGGTTTCTATGCGTGGACCCGGGAATTGAACCTGTGTTGCTCTGTGTCTTCTTGCTTCCAAGGCGAGCACATTGCCCCTGAACAATCCTCTTCATCCTGTATCTCCGCCGGTGGCAGAGCTATTTCCAACATGGCAAAGTGATACTGTACTCCCTTCTCCCCCATTGCACAGGCATTCTTGGTTACCATTAGGAAGTATATGAACCACTGCTTTGGACAGTACCTGGGGGACACCTAGACTTGCCCTAGAACCAGTCAGCATGGGATGGTGATAATCTACTCAATGGGTCTCACCCTAGCAAGGTCTGTAAGGTTCTGCTAAAGGCATTCTGGTGGAAATCCAATATGAAAGGGACCTGGGCTGAGGCACCAGTAACATGGCTTTGCCGTTCCTCATGCACCACAACACCTAATTGTAACGAGAGAGAATCTTTTGTCTTTGGGGGGTGGGTAGTTGTATGTGCGTATACTCTAATTGAAGCTGTGGATATATCTGATATGAACCTATGGGTTTCTCTTATTCACTAATTCACTTCACTAACCTTGTACCGGAGTACACTCCTACAAATTCAATTATACAGTGAATACGTCTCTTTATATATTACAATTAACACATATACTCAGTACTACACAATCCAACAAAAGAAACAATCCCTCCCCATAACACCACTTCAGCACATGTGCACATCGCAGCCATTGAAGTGCAGTACGAAACATATTCATACGCTATATATATAGCATCATACAAAGATACATGTTTTACATACACACACATCTTCAAATCGACTCACAATGTGTTCGCTGTGAAAGTTTCTAATTTGTGACTGGTTTCCTTTCATACTGCAATCTTTTTTATTATTGTTGAACTCCATTGTGTAGGAAGTGAATAGGTTTGTTTGAATTTATCTAATCCACACAACAGATAGATAACACGTACCACTAGGCATTAACCCAAAATATGCCAGTTTCAGTCGTTTCAATGATGTGGGCACCTATACTTACTGCAGGTGTCTGCCTTACATGTTCTAATAAGTTATATTATTACTTAGTAAACCGAAAACCTACAATTTCTGTAGGGGAGCTTTGAAGATAGTAAAAACATAGTAAAACTAACACAACATATGTATGTGCACCAATATGTGCACATACACATGTTGTGTTAATTTTACTATCTTCTGTATAGATTGTGTAAATCCCAGCACATGTGGCTAATGCTTTCTCTTCTGGACCTGCCTTGTGCATGTTCCATAGAGCAAGCAGGTCTTCTGTATTGCCAAGCTGCCCCACGCACACAGTCCGGGCACACAGTACATGCCGAGTCCCTGCTGGCATATGCGTTTTTTGGCTCATATAGCTCACAGAGCCCCAGGAGGCCGCTCGAGGCCCCCAGCCCCTAGAGAGCCTTATCATGACCCTCATGCCTCTAAGCGCGGTCTTCCTTCCACTCTAACAATGGCTCTTTTTTTCAACTGTCCTCTTTGTCTCCAAGGTTCAGTCCATTCCTTAGACAGGGGAGGCCTGTCCATTAGAACACTCTCAAGGCTCCATCTGCCCCGTAGCTTCAGCTGGATGATGCAGAACAGGTAAGGGATGTGAACACACACACATTCATATGAACACATAAAACAAAATACTGTTTATACCCCAACCCAGGTGTCAGGGTGCTTATTTGTTTGTTTGCTTTCCCCCCAGTGAGTGAGCGATATATCTATTCCACCTGCGCCCTAATTGGTGCAGTGGCTGCAAAGGCACAGGCCCGATCCTACTCCAAAGTAGGACTTCCATGTCAAATAGAACAGCCAGAGTTACTTTTTAACCGACTAAAAAGGCCTGATTATCACTAGAGTCATTTGTCACCTCTAAAAAATAAGATTTATTGCAAACTGAATTTGCTGTTACAGGAGCACAGGTGTGGTGTACTCAAACAGACCACACGCCTAGAGAGGAAACATGTTTGCTTATTATTGGAAGCTTGACATATCTATTGTTCTTGGTTCATATACAACTACACAATGTTGTGCAAATCCATGTAGTGGAAGAGAGCCTTGACCTTTCAGCTGAAGACATTCATTCAGACAATGCAAGTGTGGATTGGTGGGCAATCCTGCACGATCTAAAATGCTGGCTCCTGTTTTTGGTTTAACCACAGTACCTGAAGGTTTGGTTTATCACACCCTTACCAAATATAATGTGGGACTACAATGGGTTGTGACACCGAGGCACGGAAGCTGACAATCCTGATGCGCGATACTGGTTTTTCAACCTTTTTTTTCTTTCATTGCTGGTTTAATTCTTTGTTCCCTTCCCCACCTGTGGAACTTAACCTCGACTAGCAGCATGCAGGCTTCTTGAGCAGAAAGCTTAAGGCTGTACATTGACGCTTCCTAGGTTGTACATTGAAGCTTCCAAGGCTGTACATTGAAGCTTCGTAGGCTGTACATTGAAGCTTCGTAGGCTGTACATTGAAGCTTCGTAGGCTGTACATTGAAGCTTCCAAGGCTGTACATTGAAGCTTCGTAGGCTGTACATTGACGCTTCCTAGGTTGTACATTGAAGCTTCCAAGGCTGTACATTGAAGCTTCCTAGGCTGTACATTGAAGCTTCCTAGGCTGTACATTGAAGCTTCATACAATCAACCACACAGTTTCGTCGGATGCAGGACATCCTGTCCCTGAATGTATAATACATT
Organism: Ambystoma mexicanum; assembly: GCF_040938575.1. Lineage (NCBI taxonomy): Eukaryota > Metazoa > Chordata > Amphibia > Caudata > Ambystomatidae > Ambystoma > Ambystoma mexicanum. The sequence continues at coordinate 132,113,851 of NC_090937.1, read as the reverse complement.
TCATTGCCCAGTCCATGGTTCAGATCTGAGGAACCTGTTTGCTCTATTCTGCCCATGGCATGTGGCACATCAATTACTTTTCACTCTAGAACTCATATATGTATACAGTTTGTTCTGCTCTGCAGTCATCTGTGAGGCAGAGGCATGATTTTGGGAGCAACTGCACCCCATCACCTAATGGGGGCATTTCCGCATGTGTTGGGGTACAAGTGAATATCCCGCACTTTATACTGCATCGGCGGCTGCACTTGTGTCCATTGGGATTGCTTGCGGGTGCCTTCTGCATCCAGTTACCATGTGACAAACATCCAGGATAGATCGTGCCCACTTTGGGTTCAGCTCCTTAGGAGATTGGGAGGTGGTGCCCTGAAGACCATATCCTGGTCTACTAGATCTGCCTCATCCTGCATCACTGCCCGCAACTCTTCATGCATTACCAGGCCAATGCAAAACAGGTGTCTGCAACGTTCCTGCCTGTGCATTGGTGCACAGTGAGGCGAGGCGTATTCATTAGGAGTTCTGTGGCTCCCTAAATAGTGCATTCGCAGTTGGTTACAGGAGATCCCTGTAATAGCAAAACCACGTGTTATAACATCGTCCACTGTGGCCAAAATATGTTCTACCCTTTTCGGTGAGTGTGATACAAAGGGATCATGTTATACAGGTTAACAACTCAAGGACACTAGCTGAGATCCGCAATGACACAAGCGTTGCACTGTTTCCTGAGCTCAGGCAGTGCCGGTGGATAGTGATTTCAAGGGGAGAAAAGGGCATCCACCTTGGATGGATGCCGGCCACGAAAAGCGCAAAGGGATATTTGTACCAGAGAGTGGTCCAGGTGAGAAGCCAGCCTACGGAACAGATGCAGCGACGGGACGACACACATTTGATCCCTGTTGTCACTGGAATGGGAAGATCGTCTAGCGTAGAGGCCAGAAAGAGGGTGTCCATAATGCAGTATTAGGAGGAGAACTCACCACTATGACCTCCATCCTGTCAGCATTGAGTTTAAGCCAGTTCATCCTCATGTGGTATTGCATACATGTGCCACTTTCAATTTCTTTGTCGGCAAATCAGAATTGTGGCTGGGAAGCAGAAAGGGGCATTCTATCTGCGGTTTGTGCTCACTCCTGCCCCAGGGTATCTAATGGTGTGCTCGTATTCCACATGTTACATTACAGAATAATTAAGCTTTATCGACTGACCACAAGGTCCATAATGGGCATTATGGGCCCTGAAGTCCGAGTGTGTGAAGGGTGTTTAACAAGCTGCATTTGCTCAATGTTGCCTGGTAGGGTCCTCTGAAGAGCTGTATGAAACTCTTATAGCCTGTGAAGAGTTGGATATCTGTGAAATCTACAGGTTCTACCCATTCTCAGAGGCCACAGATTGGCCAATGAAAATGAAAAGTGAACATTCCTTTGTGCCACCAAAAGGTTTATCAAAGGGACAACTTCTTAGCAATAAAATGCATTTCTCACAAGCCTTCCTAACATTCCATTTTAAGATCATGTTCACATAGGGATTTGAACACAATGTTTGAGGGCAACTAATATAATATACGTACTAAGTTATGCTCCTTGCCCTGAAATATCACACACCTGCCACTGTTATAATTTTTATATTCTTGTAGCAGCTTGTTTAGCTCAGTTGTTCCATACTTTCCCAGGTTCTTATTGGCCTAGGTCTATTTGAATTGTTGCCTTGATCCTGGAATGTGTTTGTTCTAGGGGGCATCAGAGTGGTGTGAAAAATATTCTGCAGTGTGTCATGGACCATGACATGGCACACCATGCTGGTGTAGCTAACACAGGAATTTATATAAGAGGGGTCTCTTAGCAACATAAATATAACATGTGCAAGTAGTTGTAGTTCCCGTGCATGGTTTGTTTTCTGTGATGGATTATCACCAATAATAGTGGGTATGTGCCCATTGCATGTTATCCAGAACATATTCCATTCCGGTCACCCAAACATTCTATGGGCCTGATTAGCAACGCATTTTTCAATGGGATTTTCCCATTGGAATCTGCTATGTGAACCATGCCCGACATGTTGTAATATGAGCAGATTGAGAAAGAGCGAGTTGCAGGAGAGACACAGAGAGAAAGACAGACAGAGAGAGCCCATGAAAATGGAGTTGAGAAGCAGTGGCCAATAGTGTTGAAGGTGGAAGAGGAGAATGGACCCTCGGTTCCTGGGGGGATACTGAACATCTGCTAGTTGTTCATGCTATCCACAATGTCCTGAGGGTCTGGGTATTTCTACTTGCTGTTCTCCATTGCAGGGGTGTTGCTAGGTCTGGAAAATATCCAGGGCTATGCTTATGTTGGGAATGTTGGGACTGTTGGGGCTCAGGGCTAGCTAGACTTTTGGCTGTAGCCCTTGAGCTTCTATCCAGGGCTAAAACCAAAAGACCTGAGGCTATAGCCCCCTGACCCCCCCACCCCTTGCAACGCCTCTGCTCCTTTGGTTGGGGAGGGTTCAGGTAATTTAGTTTGGGCCACACTTGCCAAGCCATGGTGAGCTTTTCTGTTCACTCATTTGTCATCATGGAATTTTCTTTTGCTTTTTACCTATTCAGAGACACCAGGAGAGATGATTGCATGTTTGCTGACTAGACCAGTTCTCCTGCTTGCTTCTTCCTTGAAGGGTACTGGTATGTGCCTGATTTGAATACTGTCTGTCAACCTTCTCTTGTTTTCCCGTGATTGTGTTGATGATTTGCTGTTTTTTTATGTTCCTTTACAGACAGAAAAGGGACTGAATCTTGCAGTAGATTGGCAACTAAATATCGATGTTGCTACTTAAATGGACGATAACACATTCCGGTGTGCACGTGGGATACCAGCAGCTTCATTTCTTTTCTGTTGTTGATTTTAATGGACCAGAGTGGAACCCCTCTGCTGCCCTATAGGACCTCTTTGAAGTCACCCAGTTTGTGCTGACTTTTCTTGTTTAACAGCACTTATTTGATGTTGCTGTGTAGCATTGGAGAGGATGAATACAATGGCCCTCACTATAAGGTTGGCAGAATGGGTTTACCGGCACCGGTAAAGGTGCCGGTGCCGGTAAACCCGTTCTGTCCTATTACGAGGTCTCCTCGCGGGACCCGCAATGGGCGCCTGGAAAAACCAGTCGTCCTTACCGGGTCCCGCGAGGGGACCAGGGAGCTAACAACGGGCCCGTCATTAACAGGCCAGTTTGTTAGCTCCATCCCCATTCCCACTGAGCCCTATGGGGGCTCGAATGGGAATGGGGATGGACCGGGTCCGGGTTCCTCGGACGGGGAATTACCGGGTCCGCCAAGGTTGCGATGGCCCAATAATTCCTCATTCGAGGAACCCGGGCCCGAATCGCGGTATGGAGGCAACCATGCCGCTAAAAAGTGGCATGGTTACCTCCAACCTTCTAATGAGGCCCCATGTTTTGTAAGGATGCCTGAGGATGAGAGAAGTAAATTTATCATATATGTTGGTAAAAATGGAGTCTGCTATCTTTTGCACAAGGGAACAATGACATGATGATTAGTGATTAATGAGGTTTTAAACATACTAAAAAGTGAATGGCTCACTCTTCTGGATCTTTATTGAAAGTAAAAAAGGTGGTCATGGTTTTTGCCCAGTTTGGTCTAATAACAACGCAGACATTGAGCAACAGTAAATAGTTTGACTATCATAGTAACATTTTATTATGAAAGGCCATTTTAGAAGTGTGAGTAGAGGAAAGCTGATAGGTGAGAGTTTCATGTATCTATTTCTTTTAAAGGTGGGTATGATGTTCATGTATCCGCTTGGATGCAAGACCTTGTCATTGACTGGTCCTTCAATGCTAACAAAGAAGCAAAGTCTAGGTCACAAAGAAATCCTCATCCTGTTGGAAGTTATTGAGAAAGGATAACATGAAAAGAACCTGAGTAGTAAATGGGATATAATGTTGGCCGGGAGTAATCAAATCTACATTGATCGATCATTCTCGTGCTTATGGGTCAATTTTAGAGTATAGATGAATTTGACACTTGTGATATAGGTTTTTCGCTATGCTCAAGTTACTAACTTAATTTTGATGCTATTGTTTGCCACCAAGAAAGTGTATTCTAAATGGCTATTTGTATACTTCCATTTTTGTGTAAGTTGATCCACATTTTTAAATGATCTCAAGAAGAGTTCAGATTCTATATTCTTCATAAATTCCCTCTCATCTCTCCTTCTCTTTCTGGGGGCCGGCAAGAGATGATTCTATGAACGTTGTGAGTGCAGGGCTTGGAGAACAATGGGAAGAGTGTACATCTTTCTTCTTGCTCATCCTATGCCTTGTGGCTGATATTTAATTAATAACTGAGATAAGGCAATCTGTACGGATGTGCATGTACTATCCATTAATAGTGAAAGACATTTAAAAGTTTGGGAAACAGGAAAACAAAGGTATTGATGAGAGGATCTTTACCTGGTCCTAATGACTAAACAGATGTCTATTGTGCAGCAGTAACATTTACAAGGATGCACGTAGGACAACCTTTCTGATTGCTCACAGATGGAATAGGAAGGATATGGAATTTCATCCAGCGAAAACCTTCTTAATGAATGACACATGATATTTAAAAGTATAATGGGATATCAGGTTGTTTTGAACTCTCTGCAAATGCTACAGGGTTGTCGTCTTCATATCAAGGAGTTTGCCATTAGAAAAGGAAAAATTGCTAATTGATACCAAAGGGAGATAGATTGCTGTGGCTGGGATCCTTCTTGGTGCCACAGTATGTTGTTCCGTACCATTATGCTGCAGGTACTGCTTAAGGGGAATTTCCTTTGAAGCTTCTTCCGATGAAACTGCCTCTAAATTAGATTATGCTGATGTTTTGCTGTACAAGGCCTATCTGGAAAAACAGTTCAACTTCATTTCATCAGTCCGACCACATCATACTCTGATGCTATTGCTCCATCAGAATTCCCCCTTACAACTTTAGCTGACTCTGCTTGAAGAAAAAGCAGATATTGCATTACGGAATTTGTTATAACAGAGTATCAAAGTGCTATACATTTGCAAAAATGTGTCTGAATTTGAAAATAGATACATTTTGGAACAGTTAAGAGATATTTGGCTATGAAAAAATGCCTAGAAGGCATACATTTTAATTGAATTTCTGCTCTGCTTTAGTTATTGGGACAGGTAACCGTAACAATAAATACACTATTTTAAAATGAGCCTCACGCGGTAAGACTCTCTGAAAAAGGAAGGAGAAATAAAGGGCATCGGCCAGGTGAAACTCTTGAAAAGGAGCCGGTAAACCTGGAGGCTGAAAACCCAGCCTGATAATCCCGATCTAGCCCGCGTTCCAAGCTCCCTGATGGGCAGATTCCAAGCCTGCCATCTTCCTCCGACTCGCCATTCCCTTCTTAAGAGAAATCCCAGCCATACTAACCTGTGGGTTGTGGTAGTGCACCCCTCCACCGCTTTGCTTTTCCGGGCACGATGGAGATAGAAGAGGGGCTCCTTATGGAGCCCTGCCTTCTACAACCATGGCAGCCATCTTAGAAAAGTATTTTCATTCATTGAACAGGACGAGCGTGCTGTCTCGTTCAATGACTGAACACGTTTTTTTAATTAAATCCATGGTTTACCGCTTGGATAACACAGGGTGCTAATAGCGTTACTAAACATTCCATGGGCTATATGGGAGTATATGTCCTGTTACCCTTGTTAAACACCCTTGCTTTGCTCGGGCCGTTAACTCGGGTTGCTGGACCATTTACCCCCAGTTTAGCCTGTTAAACAAGTTACGTGTTGTTATTATAAGATTGAAGTCCCTTAATTCTGATTTGTTAAAGATCAGAACGGAGAACTCACAGGTGTTAAATAACAGCCCAAACCGTTTTATGGGTCCAATCGTAAGCTGAAGGTACATGAGCAGGAATGGAGCCATTAGGTCACTGGCACAGCCCTGCACACGCTAAAGCGCCTGGTGCCTCATTGACTAGATTTTGATGAATCCCATTGCTGATAGCAGAATGGGGTGGCTCGTTGCAATAACACTACATTAAACATGCAAAGAAACATAGAGTGAACAAAATGGTGGTACAGCAGCTGTCGGTTCACATTTCAGCTCCTGACCACAGTGCAGTCGTAGCTACAGAATACTTAGAATTCCCTCACTTCCCTTAAGACCATTTTTAGGGAAGCACGATTATCTATATGATAACGACTGCACATGTGGACTACAAGTCAATCAGCACCGTGTGCTCATTGTCCATTTCGAAATAAAAAAAAATGAATAGTTTAATCATTTTGTTTTTAATAACACACTTCATGCTCGACTCCGGCCTCTAAGTATGAGACCGGGTGTCAAAGTTGTGCTTCTCAGCACTGTCTTGTTTTGAAGATTAACAGGATTCCCCTGAGCTATCCTCCCAGCCCTTAAATTCACCAGTTACATTTCTTCAATATGACATTGTTTCTTTTTTACTATAGGCCCATCACTTTCCCCAATCTCATTTTAATTTTCTATGTATGCACATAATTCTTTCTTACGTCATTTTGGGCCCGATTCATGGAATATTTTGCACGGTTCAACGTGACTTTGCACTGCACAAAAGTGACTTCGTACTGCTGACACACACCCTGACTCTTGGAACTGTGCAAAGTGTATTGTTGCTGTGCAAAGTCAGTGCAAAGTCAGTGCAAAGTCATTTTTGCAGTACAACATGACTGAACAAAATTCCATGATTCGGGCCCTTAATGATTACTTTCCAGAAATCCTGAATGAAATTTTTTAACTGAAATTCTGCTTTCCTTATTTTCTGTGACAGGGGATGACAATTGAACTTCTGCCATTTTTCATGATTGATTCGGTTACAGTGGTACTTTGTTTTTTTAGCTAGTTTTATTTTCGGTTGTTCAGCTTAATTTGCACCATGTGTTCTTTGGCTTTTGACATTGTTTGATTTGAATACACCTATTAGGAATTTTTGGAATGCAGTCTATCACAGGAGTCATTGACTGCATTCCAAGCATTGTCATTGGCTGATGAGAGATGCAAGGTATCTGGTTACTGATGGGATGCCGGATAACAAATGTTCTACTACAATAACTGAAGAAACCTGTAGAGGACATTACATCTTCCATTACAGTGTTTGACAGTCCTAGTGCATTCCGAAGGGCTTCTATGCAGGCACAAGCTGATTGCATGTTTGTGCACTGGAGTATTTGAGACTCTTTTATTACATATTTGATGGAGAACAGAACGATATTTAACACCATGTTCAATATCCTTGGCAACCTGGGCTTACAGAAATGGCTAGAGCTCAATTTGGCAGTCAAACTCAGCAGAAGGAAATAATACCTTGACTCTCACACCTTCCATAATCCAGCCCCCTGGAACTCCAAGGGCACAAAGAAAGTGTCCTCCAGCAAACCAAGTGAGATCCTGGTATTGTTTGTATTTAGAATGTTATTGTAATTGTAATGACTTATTTATAACAAGTTTAATACCCAGGGGTTTCTAAGCGCGGACTTGTCTTGCTTCCAAGACGAGCGCGTTGCCCCTGAGGTATCCTCCCGAGAATGTTAGTTCCTTAAAATAAGCTTTAGGCCACCCTTCAAGCAGAGTTTCCTGAGCTGTGAATTTGAATGCAATGAACATAATTAGGAACAGAAAACGAAAAGGATACAGCCATGAGTCATTGGATTGGATTCACAGAGGTTTACACAGGCACTGGGAATAAAAAGGCGCTTTACAGCCATCAACAGCATCTTTGATTTCTTTCACCAACACAATTTTCATCTGCAAGCTTAACAATCAAACGTGGCATGCCAACCCTAATGTTAAGCAGGCTGCCAAGTCGTGCTGGCTCTTTTCACTGCACAAGCGACGCACACTGTTGAAGTGTTGCTCAAAGTACTAGAACATGACACTGGTGTCTATGGGGATATTGAAGAAATACCTCTGCCTTTGGTATTCATGAGCGTCAAGGACAATTGGAAACTTTAAAATACAGCAAAACTAGATAAAGCCACTCAAATTGTTTCACATGTGAAGAAACTAATGAATGCTAGAGGCACCTTGAATTCTAATCTGTAACGCCACATTGCCCAGTTTCGTCTAGCCTGTATTTGTATCCAGTGACACCTGTAAATCATGTAGTTTGATTGGAAACCAAATGATATACCAGACAATCTCTTGAAAGAGTTGGAAACATTGACCGAACATGTATATATATATATATATATATATATATATATATATATATATATATATATATATATATATATTTTTTTTTAAAGGCACATTAATTCTTGAGGCTGATAATTGAACCTAACCAACTTCGTTCCAAATTCTGTTCAACACTCTTGTCAAATTGATACCAATCATGTCAGTTAGAGGACACGACTGTGTGTGTTCAATATGCTAAAAGAAGTATCTATCTGAGCACACCTAATTACTCAAAAACTAAATAACTATTTAGAGAGATTTTATTACAATTCTGGGTGCTGGGGAGGAATACACGCCCTGACAAATCCTCAAAGAAAACCCAAAATTTAAATTGTGCAACTCTTCCAACATATATTATTTACCTAAGGCAAATCAATAGACAATCCAATCCAAATTCAGGACTTCCAGTACCCCGCATCCAATGTAAAGCATCCTGCTGATTATAGAAATGTATACTGCAACTAAAAAACAAACACAAAATATACCATTTACAAACTAACACCACCTTTCCAATACAAACATAAATAAATATAAACACATCCACACAGCTTAAGCTTACTTCCAGAAGCGCACCTCTTCACCTCAGATTCAACGGCTCCTCTCCAATTCACACGAAACAGATCCCAACCCACAACACACTTCCTGGCTCATTTTATACTGTTTCCTGGTAGTCACATGATAAAGTCACGTGACCCGCCGGCACTGAATACTAAAAGAATGCACAAAGCTCCCTGCAACCTGCCAAATACACAGGTAATGCTAACTAAGCACACAGGTACTGAGTGAGTAAATCAAACAAAATAAAAAAGACACCAAAGATAAATGTGTGTGTATTTAAATTTTGGGTTTTCTTTGAGGATTTGGGCTTTTTAACTTTCTGTGTTAAGTTGTTGTGTTGGCACAAAGATGAGGTGGTGGCACAAGGTTGTGGATTTTGGTGATCGTTGAGCTGCACAGATTAGTTGCCAATGAGTAATAGGTGTTTTTTGAACTAGTTGTTTAGTCATTAAGGTTTGGTGATTTAACTACATGTAATTGGAGCTGATAGATATGCTTTGGTATTCCAGAGTTCGGCAATCACATTTCACTTGTTGAGGACGGCAGGAGGATTCGCAGGGATCCTGGTTCTGTGTATGTCGTGCACAGACAGATGCACAGACAGCGACTCTATTTTCTTTGACAACATTCCCACTGTGAGGTACATACGAATAAGTTTTTTAGGTTTTAATGCATTTTGAGATTTACATTTGGAGCCATACCAGTTGTACCACTGTGAATATACAACCAATTGTGTATGTTTATCATCTTTATACCTGATACACTTTTCCGAAAGCAACCAGTGAAAACTAGCCGGCACCGGGAAATTATGAGGAATAATAGGAGTTTTGGTCAGGATTCACAATCAGTAAATTCTCACGCAGCTACCGTATATCAGCTCCCTTTCACCAATTTAATTTAGCTGAGACACCCTCAATGCCTGAGGGAACACCTTGAGAATGAACTCAAAGAATATCGGAGGGGGGACTTCATCAATGCTCCATTATTTTCCCCCCATGCAGCTTTCAGCAATGGCACAGCGGTTAATTGTGTAGGTTCTATGTCATATTATCGACAACCGTTTGTTTGACTGGTGTTTTTCTGAAACATTTTGCCAAAGAAAAACATATTTTGGGGGGTTCTCCCAGCAAAACTCCCAACTCCACCTTTTGTTTACTGTTCCCAAACTCCCAACCCTTTATATGACCTATCCCAGCCACCCCAAAAAAAATCCATGTGTTTTTATGGCAACATTTTTTCAGAAAAACACCCATCGAAAAAACTACTGTGGATGATTGGACGTCGCACCATTGTGTAAACCCATACAGTATCTAGGCATTTTGAGGTATTCCTTTGGCTTCAAATGATGGCCACATTTCACAGCAAAGCTCCCCTTGTACATGATGGATACCTCCACTTAGAAATAAAAGGGCTTCCTTCCCTTAAAAAGAGTTAGAAAGTTGCTCTTTGAAATAAAATATCCACTACATTTAAACACATTTCTTTTGTTGTCCCTAAGAGTATGTCAGTTCCAAAGCTGTTTTTTGTAAACAAATGTTTACTTATGGCAACTCTTGTGGTTCTTTAATTTCTATGGCACTCGCATTAGCCATTTTACGATATGTCATTGCCACTCAGTGCTCTTAACTTGTTTTATGGACAATATTCTCTTCTTGTGACGTTTGCTAGTATAGCTTTTCATTTATTTTTGTGTACCATTACGTTTTGTTGTTCTGCAATTCTTCACCTTCCTGGCAACTTTCTGCTATTTAAGGTTTGTATAAGTGTGTTCTTTGTGCACTGTTTACCCATAGGTCTGCTTAGAAGGTTAGATGATTGCTCAAAGAGAGTAGGTATGCATGGGTGTGTGTATCGTATTACCCACGCATGTAGTGCTTAAGGACAATAGGTCTGTAATTCAAATAGCATGTTGTATTCCAGAGTGAATATTTTCACAGTTCAACATTGCTGCGCATATTACGCCTGGTCTTGTTCGACTTGACTGTAGTAATGTGGTTGTGCATTTGTGTGGAGGCGTTACTGCAGGACAGACTTCTTTGCTTTGTTCATCCTTGTGCCCCAGTGATCTGTAAATGTGCTTTGGTCTTGGATACATGGTTATTTCCCTGTGTGGTTTGCTTCACCACAATATTTGTATGGGATCTACATAAAAATGCAGAATTTCTTACTGTGAGGTTGAAAACCTTGCATGCAAAACAATTATTTTTTAGTACTTTGAATGCAGGGGAAACCCCAACAGTACAACAATTCACATCCCCAAACTTTATAAAATACCCCTACCCAAAGTACCCCATCTATTTCAGTAATGGAATTCAGTATTTTGCAGTGATACCTTTCCATGTAATATGTCCAAACTACCAGCTCTTTGCTCTATAAAGCTCAATGTCTACAATATGCTAGCGTCAAGAACTAGAATAAAGAACAATAACACAACTGTGGGTGGAATACGTTACTATTAAAGGCCAGCAGATACGGTGTTAGTGAGTGACGTTTTTCTGGATTAACCTCTACACGTGCACTGTGGCAATGATGTCGTGTGAATGGTGTGCACATCCCACAAAGCATAACGTGGCAGAATAGCTACAGGATGGAATTATGGGTTGCCATGCTTGTTAATCTAAGTAAGGAATTTCTTATCCAGATTATATGATATGTTTTTGTTAGTGGGATAGGAATTTCACATAGATTCCATATGCACAACTGCTAACTGCAAATGTTGAATGTTGATTAAATATATGCATAATAGACTCATCATTCTTTTTTTAATCATTGTTGAAAAATAAATACAAAAGCAATACTGTCCATGTAGTCCCAAAAATGTGGTGTTTTAAAATATCCATGAAACTAGCTCTACCCGGCGTTTCATCAGCCAATCACATCCTCTGTCTCCCTCCTTCTCTGTCTCTGTCTGTTTCTGTTTTCTCTCTTTCTCTTTCTGTGGGAGAGAATCACACTGCTTGAGGTGATCTCTCTGATGTTCCTCTATCCGTGCAGCCAGGTACACTCTCACTGCCAACCTCTGTCTATGCAGAACCAATATATCAGTGGAGAGCATGCATGATTGCCTTGGTGCCCACAAAGACACTGATCCTGGCTTTACTCTGTGTTCCAAGAAAGAAGAACATTCTGAGAAAATATGTTTTGTATGTATTCCTCTCCAACAGAAACTATAAAAGAAAAGGACATTATTAAGGTGTACTAAGAATTAAAACAAGGTCTTTTAAAAAAGAAAACCATAATATGTATATATAATGACTGCATCCAATGTATAGCACAGTCATAATAGGAATATTACACATGTCTGATCAAAAGATTATCAACACCTTCAATCGGCATATAATTGATTATTCTGCATCAATGATTTCCTATTGTACTATTTAAAAATACCCTTTGGTGAAAGTCGGGGAATAGCAACATTGAAGAATCCTGCCTGCTTTGCCTAAAACCAAGGAGTAATAATAGATACAGATTTGTATATTCAACAAATAGGTCTGTACTAAAAGGGTCATATTCTTGAATCACTAAGCACATATTGCACATACGGTGCTCATGTAATCTTTTAAAACACACACAACAGTAATACAGTGTTTGCAAGCATGAAAGACATACTCATTCCAAGCGCCTTACGGCCTGATTTACAAAAGCGGTTTACGACTGCGCAATCTCATCGAAAAACGCTTTGTAACTAAGGCCCTTAAACCTTGTACATAAGATTGCAGCCTCTATCAGTCTGGTCAGATCTGAAGGTCTTGCTCATTTTTGTGGATCTGGAGGAACATCACTGACATTTACAGGAGGAAGGATTGAGAGGGGAAGGTGGTCTCAGAATAGAGATGTCCCTGTGCTCTCTCTCTCTCTCTTTCTCTCTCTCTCTCTCTCTCTCTCTCTCTCTCTCTCTTTCATAGAATAATCAGAATAATATATGCAACAGAGAGAATATTCAAACACGTTCCTTTTTCCTTTTTATTAAGAGCTGTTCATTGTTTAAAGGCCACCTCTCCATCGTCGCCACATAACGCTACACACCATAAATTGCATACATATAGTAATTTTCAGTGTAATACATTGTGGTTAACCCAAGGCTTTGTTGTTCTGATTTTTGTCCTGTTATAAACAAATGGCATTTTGGATGCACATTGCTCAGTGAAGTGCTGATTTAAAAGATACGAAGCATAGTTTGGAACATCTGTCCAAATTAACATTCATAGAATTGTCAGGATTATTGTTCTAATGGAGAGAGATACGATGTTTTGCTATTTTGAGCAGCAACGCTTTTTTAGAGGGAAATGCGTCTTACATTATTATACAGTTCCGTAGTTTGCTTGACTGACAGCTTTAGTATGTGGACCACTTATAAAATACACATCTATATAATAATATAATGCTTAGCAGGCTTTAATTGTCAGAGAGGTCTTGATGCCATAGCCCATTGGAGTGATGGAGGCCCCATTGTATGGGATGTGCAATTGTTGGACATTCAGTAAATACAGGCATCCCGTTTATTTGAGTCAGACAATTAGGTTGCAAGGGAAGTAGCCAGTATCAGCTGATGCAAGTCCACATTCAAGTCTGCTCACATCCACAGCTATCCAGCTCTCTGTAAAAAAAAAGAATAGTCAAACCACGTGCTCGCTGTCATGTCTCCTCTGGAACCTCAATGCAACGCTGCACTTCTGCCTTCAACGTCGTGGCCACCTAAGAAACAGCCAGGGGTCTCTTTTATTTTGGAAAGAGCTCTCATTCGTGTTTTCTTGCCATCCGTGCTGCGCTTACATTTCATATGGCCTGTTTATGCTTGAAAAGCCACCCGTAACATAGATGTTAGTGCTGGCGGCTATTGGCAATAATCACCCGGTTGGCGGACATCTGGCAGGTGTTGCTGCCCATCATGAGTCTGGATGAACTTCCAAATAAGCGTCTCATGAATATTTGCCAGATACAGAGGCAACATTTATATTTGTCATAAATGTTTGTAGGTCACTTTTGCGGGTACACGTTAGCCCATGAAAAATCTCAAAGTACCCATATACCGGGCCTCCCCGCCACCCGCTAGGGCCTCCTCAGCACCTCGCAAAGAATGTTTTTTGTTTTGTTTCCAGTGCCAGCCCCTCGGAGCATGTTTGGCATGTCTATTAGGTCCAGTGAAGGGTAGCAACAGTGTTTTCACACATGCAGGCCCCTAATATTTGCCTAGGGCTGATCTCAGTCGTTCCCGGATGAATCCCCCGAAAAGATTGAGAGGTTTGCACACACAGAAAACACCTAAAATTCAGGTGATCCTGTGTATCAGGGTGCATGTTTCCACAGCACTAGCCTATGGTAAAGGACCTCGCTTTGCATTAGTTTGCAATGACCGTCTCTGTCTCTCTTTCAATATTCTAGTGTCCCCTAGAGAAACGTGTGCCGCAACAATGTCCTGTTTGGCAGCCCTGCTATGAGGATCTGCGTCACAGGGCTGTGGTAAAACTCGATGTCTTGCTCAACTCAGTATGGACGTAGTGGAACACAGGCTGCCAGTAAAGAGAGCAGACTCACACCTATTTTTTCCTCAGCTTTTTACTGTGTAGCAGACACTTGTGATGCTGCATGGAAGTATCCGGATTGATAATTAATCTATGGGTTTTTGAAAGATAGCAGCCAAAATGATGGGATAGGCTGCACATCTGAGACATTTCTCTTTGTTCCCTTCTGTTTGTGTGTTTAAAAACCGTATTGTACACAATTATGTTGGTATTGCAGCTTAGTGAAGTCATTACAACAAAATGCTAGCCTGTACCCTTGCTTTGCCGTTTACCTAGGCCTGGTAAACCCATTTGGCTCACCATTTGTAAGTAAATTGTCTTGGAAAAATTGCGTTAAAAAAGTTTTCTCTATCAAATTCAAACAATACTTTTGAAATTACTGGCAGATATAAGTTAGTTAACGCAATGTGTATGGGAATGTTTGTCAATATTAATTGTGTATTTACTTCCATTCTTGCTCACGCCACAGAACAACGTTTTTAGATTTTAACTATATGTCCTTAGGGTTCTCAAAGGGTTTCAGTAACTGATAACTCAAGGCAAGTTGATGCGGCATTACCACAGCCAACTGTCAGTCGGCAATTGTGGATCAATACAAACAGGAAGGTTCAATAACAAGGCCACCGCAAAACATTTGTAAGTGATGTTTAAGGTTTTAAATCCAGATACTCCCATCTCCAAATCATGTGTATGGCCATAAAATGTTGGCCTCCCCTCAATTATAGATAGTGGATTATAGGCAGTATTTAAGTAGAACAATTATTTGACCCATCCTCGCGTAGAAAACTTGATGTGGACATGACAAAAAGGGGAGGTTTTCATGTTATCGAGAAAAGTTGGCAAAAGTCTTTTTCTTGAAGAACGTACGTGATGCAGATTTAGGGGAATTGCGTAGAGATTATTGAGTTATTTTTTTGTAATAGAAGAACATGTTTAATACAGGACAGTTGGATACTGCAAAATGTTCAAATCTTGAAAACCTCAACCTTTGCCAAGTGTAAGAATATCATTGTAGTGTTTCAACTGTGCTTGGTGAGAGGTAGGGGATGGAGCAGTGTCAATTATGTCAATTCCTCAAATGCAGAAGGCACGTACATTTTTCCTTATTTACCTAGGAAATGACTGTAGTTCCACACTTAAGAGTTTTATATATTTAAATAATAATACCGATTCTTTGTGCACCACACTTTCGATACAACAGTGACAAGATACTTTCATTAGTGTTGTGTTGACACCTACTATCGCATTGGCACACTTATTTTGTGTTTAAAAAAGTGGGATTCCCGAGTGTTTTGTGGAAGATTATTGAGTGCCCTAATTATAGGAAATTAAGCTGTCGTGTGTGTCACCGCCATACCTATTCTTACACGATTCACTCTAGGCATTGTGCACATAGCTTATTCTGTCGCGCGATTCGTGCTTGGAACTGCCTTTTTCCTGGCACATGTTTTTTGTTAAAGTAACTCTATTGAGTAATCTGTGCTACTGTATTTAAGGGCAATGGATCAGGGGTTTACTGACATTCTGACATATGGTGCAGAAAACATAATCCATATGTTTCTAAATAACAAATGATCCTGCGTAACCATGCTGGGTTGCAGAAAGGAAAATCTCTCGGTACACCGGTCCAAGCAGTAAGATGTGAAGATAGAGTATGAGGAAGATACAACCATATGATATGATTTGCATGATTAAATTCAAACCCTCCTTTTATTTTGTATTACCTGGGAATATTTGGGGCTACACAAAATGCCCTAAACAAAATACATGTGTTTATATTTGGCATGTTGTATAATTGTGGGTGTCTACTGTAACAAAAAAAACCAAAAAGAACATAGCCTGAGTAACTTCGATATGAGATCAACTTTACAGCTGCTCTTCTTTCCCTGTTCCATTGTATAAAGTGATGTATTTTCAGTTCAATTTCCAGCTTGAGTTGTCATTAAATAGGGTGCAGTACAAGGAAAATCTGTAAGCCACACTGCCCACTATCAACAGGTGTTTCCCCAAACAGTCACAGGCAAAATCTGGATCTTCACAAATTATAAATGTCGGCATACACATTTCAGCTTCAAAGAAGCGTCAGCAAATCAAAATAATGTCATGTTACAAAGACATTGGGCCTCAATACGAACTTGGCGGTTGCCATGCCTGTTTTACAGGCACAGCTACCGACAAACTCGCTACCGGCACCGCCACCCGCGAATGGGCAATTACCAGCCCATTACAAGTTGAATGGGCCGATAACGATAATTGCCCATTCACTGGTGGCGGTATTGCCGGACTCCCCATCCGGGAGTGGAGAGCATGGATTCAGCGGCACCGTTGATAACAGTGCCGGTGAAATGATGAGTTATCAGGCATCTGGCTAGCTGTCAGGCACCCACGAGCAGAACTCGTAATTCAGTGGTAAGGTATGAACGGTGCCGGTGACTTACCAGCACTGTTCACACCGTACCTGCCAACATAATAATGAGGCCCATTGTCATCTCAGATCACACTGTTAGGCAAAGCCAGGTGTCTCTCGAAAATGCTTAGCAATCAGAGATGTAGTCACTCTGTTTACAGCCCATGTGCATGATTAATTATTTTTTTCTTAAACCTATCACCTCATTAACTGAGGGTGACATAACTGACCGGCCCCGAAAATGGAGGACTCTTAACAGAATGCTACATGCCACCCCAAGTCCAAATGGAATTGATGTTTTGGGATGTACATTATTTGTACATTATATTTCAGATTCATAATTTTGAGAATTCCAAACCCTTCGAACATGTTATTTCCATTAAATGCACTGTATCATATAGTTCAGTTCTCGTGTACCGTGTTAGCCAAGGGTTGAATAGAATGTTGATCCACAAGAAAACAACAGGTCAATACCTTAATTTGGCTAGCAGTCATTCGTTTAGCTTATTTGCAAGCCTTCCTGGAATCTCTCCACTTCGTGTACGGTAAAAGTAGAACGAGAGCGCAGTGGAAGAGACATCCCCTGACTATGGAAGTGTTTAGAAACATGCATCATCCCCACAGACCTTAATAGATCACAAGCATGCCTGAGATAAAAGGTTTGACTGCTTGAATAACTAAGTATGTAATGCACATTTGACTTGGTGTTTCTTGCATATCTCACAATACTTACCCTAGCATTAAAGTATTTTTATGCATGAACCATGCATACACATTTAGACAGCCTCAATATTTAGATCTGATGATAAATAAGCATGCCTGATACCACATTTTATACATAAAACCGTCGGCCTCATTACGAGTCTGGCAGTATTTTGTTGGTAAATCTGCTGAAATAACACCAAATGGAATTACTATTACCAGCACTTAGTCCCTTGGAGTTACCACAGGATTACAACTAGTGGTAAAACCCAATGTTTGGACCCCAGAGGACCCGATGGAGATTTTTGGTGGATTAATCGCTGGCGGAATTACCACACAGTTAAGTCTGCCAATGTTTAGTGTTAAAGTGGATGATTTATTTCCAGCAACAGGCTAGAGGTGAACCTTCAATGTTTCCTTTGAAAATCATCAGAGTTACCATGTGGTAATACCGCCGGCAGTAAATCTGCTGCAAACTTTTATATGGTGGTGTCGGAAAACTGGTGGTACCGGAAATGCTGTCTATTTTTTTCCTGCAACACTAATCTGGCAATGGTGCCCTTTTTGCCAGCTTTCTACGACTCTTAAGGACTTTTAAAAGTGTACTGCCGGAGGTGGCAAGAAAACCTCACAATCCAGTGCTATTTTCGACTCTGATCAACGCAGGCAAGATACAAGACCTCCATCTACTCCAACACGGGGTTGGCTTGCCTCATCCCTCCTGGCTGCACATGGGATCAGACCCGGTCCCAGTTTGGGTGAAAGTAAGATCTATACACTATGTTTTGTTGAACACAAGGGTTCCATTCTTTTCTTAACCAACAAATAAAATAGGTTTTTGACAACTTCAGGTTTATCCTTTAGCAAGACTCATGGCTTAGAGCCATGCCTACAATAGATGGATATATGATTAATTGGAAAGAGGCAAAGAAAGGGGCACGAGGGAGACCAAGGGGTGGTTTAGTAACAGCGGTCAGAATTGCTAAACAGAGATTGTTGGTTAAGTGGATATGTCCGTCTGAAGCCATTTTAGCAACTCAAATTGTGGACTTAAGTAGGGAGGATGACAATGCAAACCTACTAATTAATGGATGGATGTGATTTCTTTGGAAATATTTTACCTAATGCAGATTTCAATGAATCAATTTCACCGAAAAACAAAATTAACTTTTTACTTGTTCTACTTTTCTTTTTTAATAAAGCAGGGGGAGACCTCCCGCTCCTCCAACCCCTTTCTACCCTAACCAATACCCTTACCCCACACCCCACCTATTATGCCTTACACATATACCACTTCACCTACCATTTTTGGTGAAATCAATTTGGTGAAATCTCATTAGTTAAAATGGTATTCGGTGAAATCTATGGTAACACTACTTAATATCTACTACAACCCTGTCGTGCCCGAGTTGGACAGTGTGTTGGATGAATTGGAAGATGTGTTAATTAGGTGGCAAAGTGAGAATGGTAATGCACCCATAATTATGGGAGGTGATTTCAACTGTATGTGTGCAGTGAGTGCTAACAAGGAGGTCCATTTAGAAATAGGTGGAGAAATAAAGGTCCTCGCTGAAAGGGCTAAAAACGTAAAACATCACAATTCCAGAGTATGGTTGAAATTATTAGCTGGTTAGGGGTTCCTTTAGACCAAATTAGTGTTGAATAACAGTTGGATAGCTCAACCAACATGGGCGAATGCAGTGACTTCGTCCACGATAGACTATATATTTTTTTTAAATATGGGGAGGGAACCAGTATTGAACCTACAGATACAATCATCAGCTTTGAGTGATCATGCTAGATTAGAACTGACCACCCGGGTGTGGTAGTGGAGATATTACCTAAGACAATGTGATGGTAGTGGTCCGTTGGAATTTGGTAGGTTTGGAGGACAGGAACTTGGCTTTCATCTTGTGCACACATTTTAAGAAGACTAATGATGGATTAGAGGACTGGTGGTTTAAACTGTCGGTGGATGAGAGAAATAGGCACTCCTGCTGGTTTAATTCTCTGCATTATTGACCAGACTGAGACAGTGGTGTATTGCGAACCTGATATCAAACAGAGACTGTTTACCACTTACACTTGTAAGGGTATGTATAAAGCCAGAGATTTAAAAAAAAAACTGTTAATATCGGCTTGAAGAAGACCCTCACAAACAAAGATACAATGTGGCAGAAGAACAAGACCTACTGTGATTATTTCAGCCAGAATTGGGGTATCTTTAGGACTTTAGGAAAATCATTAACAAAGACACAAGGGGGATTTCTCAACCGTAAAATTGAGTATCGTATCGTTAAAATCGTGTTGTGTGGTGGAAGAGCCGTGGGTAAATTTCTTTCTAAATAAGTTTAAGTGCAATGAAATCATGCAGAATTGTACGTCTTTTAATAGTTGTATGACCAAGGTATGGGATTTTCATATGAGAGAGCAAACATTGCGATGCTAATTACCAAGTTGAAGAACTCGCATGCAATTGGGCCGGATGGGGTACTGAATGTCTACAAGAACAATTTCTGACTCTGGGCTAAAATTTAGTTCAGCTTATTTTTATATATAGCTAAGGAGGGGAAGGGCCTGGAGTCATGGTTAAATACAACCCTCGTCTCCATATTTAAGAACAGGAAGAGAGAGTACCCCTCGAGTTACTGCCCTATTTCCCTAATCTACTGCTCTTCCAAAATCTTTGCAACACTTTTATTAAATGAGCTGTCTTCTTGGGCAGAGAAAACCCATAGATTTAACTTGTTACAAATAGGCTTCAGGATAGGGGTGGGTACTTTATTGAGCGGTCTAACTCTGTCTGCCTGTAGATCAGATGTGGGAGGGAACTTAAGCCAATCTCTATATGTGGCTGCAATCCATTTATATGCCGCCTTCGACACGTGAACATAGCATTACTGTGGGTAAATTAATTAGGTGGGTGATAGACCCTGGACTTCTACACATGATACAGATGTTATACAGTGGTAACACAGCCAGAGTTTCTGTTAATACCGTGTAAGAGCTGTCACGCAGCCTTCTCCATGAGAAGGGAGTACGACAGGGGTGCGTATTCGCCCCAACCCTGTTTAATCTCCATTTTGTAGATTTGTGGGAGCTGGCAGGTGCTTGCAGTGTGTAGTGGGGAATGGCTGAGTGTGGGGAATGGCTGCGTGTGGCCGATGATTGAGTGTAGGGAAAGGCTGAGTGTGGAGAATGGCTGAGTGTGGGGAATGGCTGAGTGTGGCCAATGATTGAGTGTAGGGAAAGGCTGAGTGTGGAGAATGGCTGAGTGTGGGAATGGCTGAGTGTAGGGAATGGCTGAGTGTAGGGAATGGCTGAGTGTGGGGAATGGCTGAGTGTGGGGAATGGCTGAGTGTGGGGAATGGCTGAGTGGGGGGAATGGCTGAGTGGGGGGAATGGCTGAGTGGGGGGAATGGCTGAGTGGGGGGAATGGCTGAGTGGGGGGAATGGCTGAGTGGGGGGAATGGCTGAGTGGGGGGAGCGGCTGAGTGGGGGAAAGGGCTGAGTGGGGGAAAGGGCTGAATGTGGGGAATGGCTGAGTGGGGGAAAGGGCTGAATGTGGGGAATGGCTGAGTGTGGGGAATGGCTGAGTGTGGGGAATGGCTGAGTGTGGGGAATGGCCGAATGTGTAGGAATGGCCGAGTATATCGGAATGGCTGAGTGTAGGGAATTAGCTGAGTGTGGGGAACGTATCAAATATGCATTGATTTGCGGGAACATTCGAATGAACATATATGATATCACACCTCACACCTACTCTCCTCTTTACACCATCACTCAAATAGAACACAGGGATACTATGACACCATTCGGTATAACTGTTCTCATATCAACATCTCCCGCTCACTCCCCATCACTCTAAGTAACCACCGCTGGTTTAACACCCCCAGCCAGGCGTTTCTCCTCAGGCCTAACGCAGCCACTCTCGAGCTGGATTAATTCTGCCGGAGCGTACACATTCTCCTGACCTCTAAACCACCACACCTACCGCTAAGAAGCAGCTACCACATTAACCCCGCACCAGCTGCACACATACTTTGTGCGCACACGCACCTTTTGTCTCTCTTCACCCTCTTTACTGACTCAAACCTCGGTTCCCAAGGGCGTTCAACCTACCAGCGCCTTCAGACCATACCAATGGTATATAAGGCGCTATATAAATGCAAAATAACAATAACAATAACAATAACAATTCCCCAAGGTGGCAAGATTTGAAGGTAAACTGTTTTGTATATGCCGACATTTTACTGGATTATACCCCGGCGGGGCTGCAAAGTTTGCTAGGTGTTATTGACACTTATCTTAAAATGAATGACCTAGTTATTAACCCAACCAAATCCTATATTATGTTATCTGAAAATCCAAGGAAAGGTCGGTCTGTGGTGTGGAAATTTAACAAAGGTAAACATATCGAAAGTAGATTCCGTGTGCTACTTGGGGTTCATTTTTGTCACTAAAGGGCAGATATTAAAATGTAAATTGAGGATGGAAGATAAGGCTCGTGTATGAAGATCCATGATGAAGATGGTTTAAACCAAGTTTTGTGCATTTTTGTTTAAAACCACAGATGGAATTTTAAAAGTGGCAGCTATAGTGCTATATGGGTCAGAATTCATAAACTTTAAGAACAGCAAGTATTTGGACTGTTGGGAGGGCTGAATCCTGAAATACCTGCTGGGATTACCCAAATATGTGCCTTATAATGTTATCAGGCTAGAATTTAAGATGATGTCATGGTGGGCATATTATGTGAAAAAAAACAATAACTGTATGGAACAACTTAATGAAGGCAGAAGAGGGAAGTCTAGGCTCTTATCTATAAGAATTTGTGCTAAGGGGCTCCAACCCGTACGTGAATCAACTTAGAAAGAGGTATGAGCTGTTTGCGACGATGGTGCATATAGATGGCTCTGAATCTGACCTTGCCTTAAAGAATCAAATCAAGCGGTGGGATAAAATGGCGGATATCCAAGATTTTGGGAGTCTAATGCTATACAAGAACAAAGACATTTTTTATATCCTTCATTAGAACAAAGATTACACTTAAGAAAATTCCCTTCACAGGTGTTGTGGGATATGTCCTTTAGGTTCCGTCTGAATGCCTACCGTCATTGAAGGTGATAGGTCCCAAATTGGGTGTAGATAGAGACCTGCGAAGTTGTCGGATGTGTGGCCAGACCCCTTAGTCATTATTTCATCTAAGTCTGTAATATCCAGTATTTGCTAAGGAACAGAGTTTGAGATTGGGGCCTTTCCGGCATTCGACTGAACGGGTTTTCACCTACTGTGTTGGGGGATGGTTAATGCAGACCCAGCAACTGGCACTGATTCTAGCTTTAGTAACATTTCTGAAACTACTGTTCTCAAAAATAAACGAGGTAATGTTACAGGGGTGTGCTGATGTTGCTAATTTAAATGTTTAACCTCTTGTGCAGTTGGTGGAGAACCACGGAATTCTTGCTCTTTGTGTCAACATTTTCAAGGTTGTAGTATGTTGCGTGTTGCTTAGGCTATGTTTTTGGAGTGAGCTGTACCATTACCACAATGGAGTTTTGGTGCATTTTAGCTTAACTTGTGTACTGTCTTATCTTCGTTCATTTCGATGTGTAGCATTATCTGTACTGTCTGTATTTCTATTTTTGCAATTTATGTCATTTGTTTTTGTTCGAGTGTATTAATGAATTTATGAGACATTTATTTTTTTGTTGTTTACTTTTTTTTTAACAGACGTCTGGATTTTAGTATTTGTGTAAGGTACAATGTGTAGCAAAACACAATAAAAAGTAAAATGATACATCAGGCACAGAGCAATATGCCCCTGCAGCACAGAATAATGAAGACCACATAACATTGCATTAGAGCGGATTAGGAGCAGACTGACTAAAGGCTCCCGAGAATGTTACTTTGGTAACCCTGACTTTACATTTGGTGATAGTGGTACCATGGCATCTTAGAGTAGTGAATGTTTGACCACTCCACCTAGTTCTGTTTCTGAAACTCATAGGGGCTGATTCATCGAATTATTTGTGCCGAAAAACGGGGATTGGTGCGCCACTGTGCCCGCAAATCCCTGTTTAACAAATAGGGATTTGCGGGCAGGACGGTGCACAAATCCCAGTTTTTTGGCACACAAATTCCATTAATCAGCCCCATAATGTATGTCTGTTTTTCTGTGGCGGTAGTTACCATCATAAAAAAAGCATTGCCACATTTGCTAATTACCACATGCAGTAATTACTGATCCACTCGAGTTTTATAGCACTCTAAAATGTGGAATAACAGAATGGTCCCCATGACTTGGAATCATGCAGACCCATTCAGGTATTGAATTTTTACAGCATACCGCAATGGTCAATTAGTTTGCCTTTATCACTAGAGGTAATACCATCAAATGCATAATTAATGAGTTTTGTCAAGGGGGCCCCAGCATCAAGGAACATGTGCCAGAGAGATGTTGCAAGAAAGTAATAGACCTGGCATAATCAATTTCAGCCGGTAAGGAGGCAATGAGCAGTTTTGCCCTCAAACCGAAATTCCTTGGGATATGTTTTGGATTGGTCTTCAACGGGTTCAAAACATCTCATCTTTATTCGTGTAGCCGAAGGGTTTTGCAGGATTTATGGAGTATGTGGGCAAATAACTATACAATTGCAGATAGATAAGCTGTTGATTTTTGGATACTGCAGTTTGGGTAATTAAGAAGGAAAGCAAGTCCATACACAAAGGGATTGCACATTCCACTTGACAAGAGACTATTTCAATGCACTGATGCCATCGAGTGTGTTTGTGTATGCGTGCGTGGGCCTGCGTGTGTGTGTGTTTGTGCTGGCCTGAGAGAAGTGAGAGTCACATTCAAAAGCAAGATTAGATTTCCAACTATAAAGGAAGCGGTTGGAAACATCAGTGTTGACGAAGCCACGGATCTTTGCTCGCGAGGAGTACAATGACAAATGCGTTATTGTTGTTCAATTCAAATGAGTGCGAAAAATGAGAACATCTGTGATTAGCAAGCAATCCCTCAGTTCAACAGTTAATAAAATCCTAAACAACATGGAGAAGGACCTGTACATTTTCAGCAGAACTGGAAGCTGTATGGCCAGAAGGACAATGTGACGGATTGTATATCTAACAATATAAAAAAAGGCCAGGTGTCCTGTATGTCCCTGTAGGTTTGCTTGTTGTCACTGCTAGTGGGAGCTGTTGCCTTAGGATATATAGAAACAATGGCAATTCCCATTGCTTCAGTTGTCATCTCTAGAGGGTGCTGTTGGCTTAGGATATATATAGTGGTGCTGCTGTGTCAATGAAAACCTGCAGGTTGGCCGTGTACAAGGACCTGTACACGAGTAAAACATAAAAGGAATGGCTGAAGAATCCTGCACAATTTCAGGGGCCTGGATCTAGAAATATAGAGCAGACAGCAATGTCTCCTGCCAGGCCATTTGTATATTGCCTTATGGGAAAAGGCATGCGGTGACAAAGTATGTTTCTTTTATGTCTGGCACTACTGAATGTGCCAGGTGGCAATCGGATCTTCTCTTGGAGGAAGTGCAAGCAGCCACTTGATGGAGTGGGGCTCCTTTGCCTCCACATCTGAGGCTTGTGTTGTGACCCTTCACACATGACTGGGTATCCGGGAGTGCCAGCACGGCACTCTGAACACATGCAGACATTAAAATCTGCATAAGGCGGGGCTCAGTTGGTCATTTTCCACCTCCTACCAGCATCTCTTCCAGCAACACCAGCATTCAAAGTTGGCGGACCTCATTGGTGTTTGCTGTAACTCTGGGTAAGGCTCTTGTAACCAGGACTCATGTCTGGCAGAGTGTCTCCCAGGACCCCCTTGTTATTTGCCAAGTGACAGCCTCCAGAAGGCACGCTTTCCCATAACCTGATGCCTGCTTGGTAGCATCCTCCAGTAACCATGGTTACAGTCCAGCAGTGCCGCTCTCACCATCAAGCCCTTCCTTTAGGCAACCGATGTCGTTACATTTTGCTAATTCAGGTTGCTATTAAAAATCATTGTTTTTTTCCTTCCTAAAATAATGTTGACATACTTGGCCCGTGTGCGTGTTCCCTGGTTCTGAGTAAAGATTCTGGTGGCCACTCGGATGATTGCAAGCATGGGGGTGGTGAAACACTTTACTCAGGCCGCTTGCTGTGTAATGAAAAGATGTCTTTCCTCTTTTGTTATTAACTCGGATCTTTTCCAAAGGAGGAGACCAGAATCGGAAAATAACCAAAATTACAGTAGTTTTCTCTAAATATCGGATGTTTAAAGATGGGCACCCGTTGAAACGTGCTGCACCCTCACGTGTACAGTTTTTCACCGGGCTGGCAGCAGGCATCAATTGCTGCCGGAAAACCCGCTCGCCTGCGTACGATGAAAGGTGCAGGCACTCAGCGAAGACGAACTGGCCCGTTCCCCAGTTTTCTGTCTGAAAATGATAAATCATGCTACCGAAATGTGTCTGAGTTCTGCAACAATGAAATCATGGTTCACCTGCTGCGGAGGCTGTTTACATGTTTTATTATTTATTTTCTTGGTGTCATTTAAGGGGCGCTGCATCATTTATAAAAGGCAAGGCTAACAACTGCAGAGCTTGCAAAGAGGGTGCATTAATTAAAACCCATGGAGCGGGAACGCTGGCAGGCTCACTCTTCAGAGCAGTCACTTGTACAGCGCCAACGTGGCGCTACAGCATTTTTAACGTCCTTCCAGGGAAACCTTTCCTTTTTTTAACAAAAGATGGAATATTTCAATGCCTGTGGTCCAGAAAGCTTCACAAACAGAGTTGTAACAAAACTGTGCACATGTTGCGTTGTCTTTGTGGTTGCAAGGTGTGCAGAAGCCAGGGCCATCCATTTTAAAGCCAAGACTTGTAATCTATC
This sequence comes from Ambystoma mexicanum, assembly GCF_040938575.1. Taxonomy (NCBI): domain Eukaryota; kingdom Metazoa; phylum Chordata; class Amphibia; order Caudata; family Ambystomatidae; genus Ambystoma; species Ambystoma mexicanum. Next base: position 132,087,555 of record NC_090937.1, on the reverse strand, counting down.
CATGAGCATCACCATAAAGGCAGGCAAGACCAAGATGTCCCTGCAATCAACACATCAGCTGCCCGCCCTGATGGCCAAGGCATCTGCCTACAGTTGCATCATGAAACCGATGTGGGGAGAGCTGGCCTTAGGGGGGGTGGGCCGGGCGACCGCCCGGGGTGCCAATAGCCCCCGCCACGCCAGCTCGGGGGGCTCTTTCAAGGGCTCCCCCAGGCTGGCATTGTGGGAGAAGGCGTGGCAGGCTGCCTTTTGCTATTAAATGCACCCACCGCTGCAGGCTAATTTAATAACAATAGGGTGCTGTTGTCAGCACCCTATTGTTGTTAAATGTGCCCCTCTGCCGCAGGCGCATTTAAAAGCAAAAGGGCACCATTAGCCCCCACCACGCCAGCTCGAGGGGGTCTTTCAAGGGCTCCCCCGAGTTGGCATAGTGGCACAAGGCACGGCAGATGCCCCTTTGTTATTAAATGCACCCATGGCGGCGGAGCACATTTAATAACAATAGGGTGCTGATGCGTCCTATTCACAACATTCTCCTAGTTAAAAAACAAACAAAAAAAAGTGGCACATCCTAAGGCTGACCCTGGATGTGGGTACCATTAATGGGTTGCTGTTGTCGCCACTTACAATTCCCTTCTGTGTTCCGCCGCGCGTCTGTAGCCCAGTTCGTCAGGGGATATCTAAAGCACCCTGGGCCACCCGTAACCAGAATGTGTCTGATATCTGATAAGCTTGAATTCCGTCTAGGGAAGGTGTCAACACCATTGCAATGGTCTTGTGCACATCTTGAGTATGGTTGGGGCAAAGTGCAAAGCTGGCAGGCTCGTTAAGGTCAATAGTGTTGTGTCAGATTATGTGTGTACAGGTGGAGAGTGCGGGGTCACTGAAATGCGCGTAGCTCTATCATTCAGGACAGACCAGGGAATACAGGTTCCTGGCTGAAAGGATTGTTTGCCCATTCAAAATGTCTATTACAAGTCTTATGTAGGAATGTGTGATAAGCTACTCGAAGAGGTAGTTCTATGCTTTGCCGTCCAATTGATTGCTAGCCACTCCCTTGCATATCCTGCCCTCTCACTTGCAGAGACACACACTGTGAAACCGAGGTAAAAAGAAGAAAAAAACAACATAAGCTCATTACACTTCCTTCCCTCTACATCGTTATTGTCTTGGGGTCTGTCACGGTAACTTGTGGCTCTAAAGATATGTTGACCTATGATCCTTCACCATTGACGATGTTGGCCAGGGATGATGGGAGTTGAAGTCTAAAACATTGCAGAGTCAAACCCACCTGGTGCCTTCCTGCTTGCCGCTCTTTTTCACCACTTAGCAAGCCCCACCCACCTGGTGCCTTCCTGCTTGCCACTCTTTTCCCTACTTAAGGAGCCCTCCACCCTCTTTTCCTTTGCAGCTGGGGAGCAGGTGTAAGTGGATCTAGGTCACCTGGCCTAAGCCCCGCCCACCTGGTGCCTTCCTGCTTGCTGCTCTCCCTACTTAAGGAGCCCTCCAGCCTCTTTTCCTTTGCAGATGGGGAGAAGGTGCAAGTGGGTCTAGGTCACCTGGCCTAAGCTCCACCCACCTGGTGCCTTCCTGCTTGCTGCTCTTTTCCCTACTTAAGGAGCCCTCCAGCCTCTTTTCCTTTGCAGATGGGGAGCAGGTGCAAGTGGGTCTAGGTCACCTGGCCTAAACTCCACCCATCTTCTTAGCCCTGCATCTTCCTTCCTGCTCTTAACTCTTAGATCAAGGGTGTCTCTCGCCTGGGCATCCAAAGTGAAGGGCAATTCCTGTTTGGACCTGGTTGGACCAGGAGGGCCTACGGCCTGACCCCCTGCTCAGTCAGTAGGTAAGCATGCACCAACATGTGTTTACACCCTCTGTCCCGACAGGCCATCCCCACCCTCTCTGGTCCCTCTGTGCTGTTCCCTTGTGCCCCCCTTCCCGCACACAGGAGTCTGTCCTTATACATTCTGGTTTCACCATCACCGTCTTGTGGCCAATTCTGGATTTTACTTTTATGGACTTCATTGATTCACGGTGCATCACTCTTTCTGAACTGTCATGCTGGACTTCCTTTGCATCTTGTACTCATGGTGGCCCTGAATCATGTTGTTCCCATCTTCATCTTGTATCCTGGTTTGCAAAATCATGTGTTTCTACTGACTTCTGCAGTTGTATTCACTCTCCCCTCTTGCTTCTCCACTCTTTTTGACTGCTTACTCTCTGTTCTCTTCCCCTCCCTGTTCCTAGCTCCTCTCCTTACTTTCTTCTATGCACTTACTCTATCAGAATTGTCCCTGAACCTAGTATAATAGCAACCTTGTCTGTCGCTCCCCCATCCCCTTACTGCCCTCCCTCCCTCCAGCACTATCTGAAACGTTGTCAGGCCTAGTACGATAGTCGCTTGTTCAGTTCCTCCCCTCCCTTTCTGCACCCCTCTCCCTCACCTTTTGTTTTTCTCCGGCTATACCAGAAATGTTGTCAGGCCTAGTACGGCAGTCGCCTGTCTGTTTCCATTTCCTTCCCACCCTCCCCCTCCCTTCCTTATCTATGTCTTAGCTCTTGCACTATCTGATATGTCGTCAGGCCAAGTCCGATAGTTAATTTCATATCCTTACTGTTCATGGCCTGTAAGAATGTTGTATTTTCCCTTGTTCCCTCCCTTGCCTTCAAGCGCTTTGAAACACATTGTGCATAGGCGCTATATAAATATTAAACTATCATATCAAAGGAAGCAGGCTCAGGTTACATTACTTTCAGAGCGCGGGCTAGTCCAGGCCATTTAGTGGATACAGGCAACACCAATTGACCGCTATTAATAATATCCATATTATAAAATTGGGTATGTTATGCCTTTTGCCGGAAACTCTAACTTGGCTTATGCTAGATGCCTTATTCTGCTTTCAGCTACGTACCTTTAATGTTATACAGAATTGCTACATTTATTTTCACTATGTAGCCTTGGCTAGATCATGAACATTTCTTATTGGGCCTGCTGTTTTCTTCCTTCACGTGTTTGGTTGTGCCTGGTGCTCTCATTGAGTCCAGAAAGGTTCATTTGATAACCAATGGTTTTTCTGCACCGACATTCTCCTCTGCTAGTTTTGTGTATGCATTTCTTTGCAAGCCTCCTTTTCAAAATCAGAGTGCGTTTGCCACTGAGTGAGGAAGGAGACTTGTCACATTATGATGCAAATCAGAGTTATACATGATTGGTGCTAGATCAAGGAGGAACCCAGGGCAGAATTGAACAGTCAGTGGTGGCCCTTCGCTTATGCACTAACCTCCCACTGGCAGGGCGTTGAAAACCTAACTTGTTCATGTGACGCCGTGTGCCAGATTCCTATAATTACAGCTAGAGGATGCACAACGCAACGCTGGCCCATGCATACCATTCCCTCGTCTACCAGCCGAGGATGAGCATGCTCTTCCGAGTTGCATAGAAATGCATACTAGCCCAGCTCTTAAAGGGTTAAGCAAGTAATCACCATGGACCACCCATTTAAGGAGTTTGTACATTCCTGTCTCCCAATGAGATGTAAATGAAGGTGATGTACCACATTCCTCATCGTTTATTATCGTTTATTATTTGAGGAAAATACAGCCGCTCCGATACCGCCAATCAACATCTGGAGCTCCCCGCAGGCAGAGGGAAAGAAGCGGCTAGTCACGATATTTCATGGACCTCAAGCTGTTCGTGTTTTTTACAGCATATTTTCGAATTGTCAAGTTCGAAAGAGCCCAGGGCGTTTTTATTTCCTTATACCGACACTTGCTATTGATTTCTGAAAGAAATACTATTGCAGAGGTAAGCGTTGACAGGGTTATAAAAGGTAATAAGAGCAGCTGGCGTTAAGAAATCATCGGATTCCTTTACAAGCTGTCAATAGCACCATTAGCAAAATTACGCGATGACAGAATGTCAGGGCCCTCTATCAAAATCGTAATCCATAATAAGGGAATTAGAAGGCAGAGCGAGCTTGTTATCTTGAAATGTCACAATGCCACTGGTCAATACACTGACAGGCAGATGGTCTTGCTGTGACAATAGAGAGAAAAGCGATGGTATACAGTAGGGTCCTGTTAAAGAACTGGGGGACAGGATTACTTAGGGAAATACACCAGTGAATCAGAAATATCAAGTACACGTATATGCCAAAGAGTATATGCCAGTTATGCATTTAACGCAGGACCGGTTGTATACGGAAGACACATTGCACAACCTAGATAACGCGCGCTCAGAGGAAGGGGCATGGCAAATATAAAGTTACCTTGAAGGAAAAGCGGGTTCCTTGCGAAGCGAAGCACAAGTATCAAGAAAGAAAAAAGAGTTATAATGAGCAGTGGATAAGCCTTCTATTAAACTATACACATGGTGCACACCCAAGCGGTTGACTCTGATTGAAACGTCCTTATAACGTGCAAGCTTATGCCCACCCCTCAGGCCTATGATGCTTTGGTAAAAGGTTAGTGCTCGATACTGGAAATCAAGAGCCTTAGAGAAATGTTTTTAAACGAAAACTCAGCTCAGAACAGAAAGTCCAAAGAGCTACCACCTGGTTGGATTAAAAGGATACTTTCAATGCTTGCATGAATTATAGGGATCCATTGTATTCTCACCACTCTTTTTATTGGGTAGACAATTCCCGCAACCTCCACAAAGTTTTAATGCACCACTAAATAAAAACACACTTGGGAACATTGGAATGATTTAAATTCAGGGGTGGCTTATCCATAAGGGGTGACGGGGCGTCGACCCTTGCAATCGGCACAAGCTGCCAAACCAGTCAAAAGAAAACAATTAATGCACCCTTAACTGCAGCTGAGGGATCATTCCTGGGTTGCCTTGAACCGTCAAAGTGAAACAAGTTTTCCCTTTCAAAGTTTGTGAATTCCAAGTGAGGGGCATTTTTCTTTCTCAGCCTTGCAGGGCCCATTGGGGATGCAGGCTGTGATACTGCAGCTCTAAATGGGCTTAGGGGTGCTCTTGTGCCCTCCTGCACGTCCAGAAAGCTTAGGGAATCGTGCAGGGTGTTTTCCAGCTGCTCTGAGCATGTGCAGGAACCAGGACATTCTCCCTTCTTTATGGTTTCTGTTCATGTTGAGTGGGAGCTGGAGGGCCATCATGTGAGCCTGTCTTGATGGAGGTGGAGTGGATTCTATCCTGGGGCAGCAGCTAAAGGAATACAATCTTTGAAAAAAAATGGTTATGTGTCTGCCTGTGAAGGAATTAAAGTATGCAGTTTGAGTGCATGCGTGAATACAATTGTATGTTGTGTGGGTGCTTGTCTTAATGAGAGGGCGTCTATCATGGTTGCACTAGTGAACGATTTATGAATGCTGTGAATGTGTATGGGTGTTTGAGTGAAGGTGTATTGGTGTGCAGTTGAATGTGTATAAATGCTGAATAAAAGCATGTAGTTGGTTGCGTATGCACTGGTGTATGGCCCTCTAATTTGGGGAGTCGGGATGATTTTTTACTGGAGATCAAGGTTAAAGCAAAGATAGTAAGTGTTTTAATGTGGCTAACCTGAATTACACTGCTGCTGCAATTCTGGTTGCATTTTCTGACTCTGGCATGGCATTCTTTACTGGACATCAAGTATGAACCAAACATGATCAATGTTTCTATGTTGCTAGACTGGCCTATATTGCTGCAACCAGTTGGGTTACGTTTTCTGACTCGGGAATGGGATTTTATACTCAGCATCAAGGTTGAATAAAACATGATGACTGATATGTTGCTAGACTGGCCTGTATGGCTGCAACAATTCTGGTTGTATTTTCTTCGTCTGGTATGGCATTTTTACTGGGAATCAATGTTAAAATAAACATGATAAGTATTATTATGTGGCTGGATGGACCTATGTTACTGAAGCCAGTCTGGTTACATTTTCTTACTCTGGCACATCATTTGTTACTGGGAATCAAGTTTAAAGCAAACATGTTAAGTGTTATGTGGCTAGACTGTCCTATATTGCTGCAGTCAGTCTTGTTACTGTGGCTTACTGTGGCATGACATTTTCTTACTCGCCATGAAGGTTAAAGCAAATATGCTAAATATTGTCGAGTGGCTAGTCTGGCCATTATTGCTGCTGCCAGTATGGTTATATTTTCTTACTCTGACATGATATTTATTACTGGGCATTAAGGCTAAAGAAAACATGATGCATTTTGTGGCATGCCTATATTGGCCTATTTTGCTGCAGCCAGTCTCTGTTTCAAGGTTCTTCTTATGGCACAGCATTTCTGACTGGGCATCAAAGGTACAGTAAACACAAAAAGTGTTATAATGTGGCTAGATTTGCCTATGTTGTTGAAGCCTGTCAGTTACATTTTCTTACTCTGCATTGGCATTTTTCACTGGTCACCAAGGTTAAGCAAGAATGGAAAGTGTTGTTTTGTGGCTAGAAGGGCCTTCACTGCTGAATCCAGTTTGGTTACAATTTGATCACATGGCATGGCATGTTTTACTGGGCATCAAGGAGAGAGATCAAGGCTAGACTGGCCTATGTTTCTGAAGCCAATCAGGTTGCATATTCTTACTCTGGCATGGTGATTTATGTTGGGCATCAAGATTAAAGCAAACACAATGCGTGTTAATAGGTGGCTATGCTGGCCTCCGCTGGCACAGCCATTCCAGATATGTTGTCCAACTGTGGCATGGTATTTCCTACTGGCAAAGCCAACAAGAGCATGTTGTTATAAGGTAATGGTGCATCTTGCATGGACATGTGCAGTCACAGCCAGCGTGAACATTATTTTCATACTGGCATATATTTGGAAAAGTCATCAGGAAGATGAGTTTGAAAATGCTCCTGTGCACTGTTGGTGAATTGCATTTTATTGGATTTTGTGTCTTTTGACCCAATTTTCCTCAGATTATGCACCATTTTAACCCTATACATTTTCTCAGGGATGATACTGCTCAAACTCTCCTTAGTAGGTTCAGGCTGCCTCGCTATTCTCACTCGCTGGCACATTTCTGTGGAAACATTTACCACCCTACAAATAAAACCTGTCTTACCCAGCATGTTTATATTACTGACCATGATATATTGTGTGGCTTCCTTATTTTATTTTCTTATGTCATCATTTAATCTTTAATTATTACTTCTCATTATTATGATTTTGAAAAATGACCCCTTCTCTGTTGTTTGCATGATGATGATTGTGTTATTTTCTTTTTTTTGGGATTAATGCACTGCATTTTAATGTTATGGTATTTGTCCCTGGGTTGAATTCTGATTTATTTCCAGAATTGTTGGATAATTTTTTAACTCATTGTTTGGTCTACATGTAAAGAGTGGTATAATACATGTCAGTAGGTCCATTTACAGTAGGTCAGGGGGACAGAACCACTAGACATATCTTTTTAGGTTTATTCATATTTTCAACAGCATCCAGAAAGGCTTGTAGCCACTTTTCCACAGTGCGAGACAGCATCGAGACAAGTCGAGTTTGGCTTCCCAATGGGTCAAGTTGGTTTGTGAGATGGGAATGATGATGGCTTTCAGAGGGTCAAGATGGCTGTGAGATGGGTCTAAATGATTCCTTCCCCTGGGACAAATTAGCATTCAAGACAGGATGGGTTGATTACTTCCACTTTGTTGTGTCATCGGTTGAGAAAAGCAAGACGATTGCTTGCTTTCATTGGGTTGATCTGGCATTCATGACAGGCAGAAGGATTGCTTCCAGCAGGTCCGGTAAGCATTGAGATGGATGAAAACACAGTTTCCAATGACTAGAAGTGCATAGAGCAACAAAGCTACCTCTGGTGGTAAAGCAGTGATTCGAAAAGACATGAACATGATTGAGTCTGCTTAAAGACTAGATTGAGGCAAGAGGCAGCGACTAAAGCATTTACTTGTCTTCTTGGTTGTGAGGGACCTATTGCAGGATCTCCAGTGATAAGGGGAGTCCTTATTCTGCCCTTCCCAGCCAGGAAGGTTGCCAGAGTGCACCTGCAGGGGCTGTCACCTCCAGTGAGGATGATTCTAGTTCCAGGATTCTGGCAGCATATAGGCCTTGTCCACATACCAATTCAACCCACATGTTCCTCTGGGATGAGAGAAAGGAAGGGCCTTTCTCTCTTATTGGAGCCACAGCACATTGGTCCATTTGCAGCTTTCTCTAACGGTCCAATTTTGCCTACTGTTTCAGTGAGTGTCTTTTCCTGGTGAGGTACGCCCTAGAGTGCTTTGTCCTCAGGAAGAATTAGGGAGGGGCCGGAAGGTGAAGCAGCCTTGCGGGATTGCAGGATGGTGGGCCCTTCAATGGACTGTAACTCCTCTCTGTGTTTTTTTTTTGCCAGCCTGTATCAAAGAGTCTCTAGTAATTACTACTCTGATGTAAATTTATTCTTGTTGGTATGTGCTGTCTTTTGCAGCATGGGAGTTGGGCAGATTCTGTTCTCCTAGAAGGAGACAAGTTTTTGCCAGAGAGCACAAGCTTTGCTTGGTCTGATCCCAAATGCTTTCTTGTGTGTGGACTGAGTCAGAGAAAGTGCATGCACAGGAGGCCCAGACAGAAGGATTCACTAGAAAAGAAACTGACAAAACAGCACCAAAGGATTTCAGTCAATATATTTGTAGATTCCAATGGGCCACAATTTCAAAACTAGAAATGGTTTTATCTTTAGATATTAATCTGCCACCAGGCTCTGGTGAGTACACTAGTATATCATTGGGTATGGGACCGCCCACGATTAAATGCAGTGACTTGCTATTGGAACTTTGTGCTCGATCAGGCTGCTTACAAGAACGCACATGTTGCTTTGTATCTGCCATTCTGCTAAACTGCAAGGGACCCGCTGACAGGTGTCAGTAGACAGGTTCAGCAGAGTTACAAGTTTGCATTATACATTTGAGCATAGAGCGTTATGAAAGTGAGGCTGGTCAGCAGAACTCACTTTCAGAGGCATAAATACCAGAAGCATATTGGGTTACAAAAATCCAAAAAAGCTCAGACTTGGGGTTCATCCCTAAGCGTACTGCACAAGTATATTGTTTCTCTTTCTGCTGTATAGTGTGTATTGTTGTACATCTGAACAAGCAATACGTAGTCAATGTGTACTGGAAAACAGGAGGGCAACAGTAAAATGAATACAAATAAGCATTAAAAAAGACCGCATACTTTTGCCAGTGCTTTTTTCTCTGCATGCTAAAATGAAAGTATATAAAAACACAGTGGTGAATCCCAAAACCCCAACATTTTTTGTATTAAATGTATGATAAAGGTGTGAAAAAGGGAAGACTGAGCACATTGAAAGTGACAAGGGTGGGGATGCCCCCAGTCCTATAGAATAACAACGAGACAACTAATGGTGCAGCGGCAAACAGCACCAAACACGGCGGTATGTGGTGTGGATGTCACGATGGGTGGGTGAAGTGTGAAAAAAACATAAAAACACAAACAACACTCTCAGGAACTGTATGCGTCTGCCACTTTAACCCCTTTAGTGCCAAGGACGAGTATGCTCGTCCTTTTTTGCATAGACTTGCATAATAGCCTGGCAGTTAGCGAGTACATCATTTAAATAACTGAATTTGAGCTCACATGCAGTTGCACAGTTGGCATTCATGACACATTATACACCAATTATTAAGCACAACAGTAGAAACTGGCAGACGAACATCTCACATTGTGATAGCTGAAATGTGCAGTTTCAAGTCATAAAAGTTGAAAATCGGAGCAAAGTCGGATTCATCAACATAAAATGAATAGGCATGCTCGTTTGCTATATTACCCCAGGTGCAAACTTAGCAATTCACAGAACACATTGCAAGGGACAAGGTTTGGGAGGAACCCACCCTCGCTGAATGCCAGGGACCACGAACCGTGAGCGTATTGCATGTCGGACAATATGACAAATATCAATGGCAAGTTCTGTATCCCATACCACTACGTCACATTAACTTGGAGACATTCCACCAGTCTCCTCTCCATTGTCATCATTCTTCCCCGCATATATCGCGTTCCCGCGCTGAGCAGTGACGCTGGGTCTCTTCAAAATCACAAAGGAAGTGTATTGTTGAATCAGGTCAGATGGCAGCCATGTCCTACTCTGCTATGCACGTGCAGTATCCTTCATGAGTGGCTAGATGAGAGAACCTCTGCTTGATGGCTTTAGGAGTGTGTGGCGGATGGCTGGCACCCCTGAGGAATGGTGCACTGCTTTCATTGTCAAGCGGAACAAAGTCCGAACCGTAGGGATGACAGAAGCAGATGGAGAGGACATGCATTGCGGTAGAGGGCATAGCTTTCTCAGAAATACATTTTGAACTCATTAAATGTCGATGTCCTTTCCCTGCAGTGCCAAATTTCGTCATGGGTGCCATACATTTGACAGCCTTCAATGATTGAGGACAAGAGCTCTTTGGATGGCGTGGTGATTCTCCCCAGAGTGCCCCCACTGCCCTGTTCCAGGGTCTATTTTGGGCCAAACTGTACCATAGAAAGTTTGCGTCTGCTCTTTTGGCTTATTTTGGACCTGCCTATATAACAGGAGTAGCTGTCATGCTCTGTATGCATAATCTGAGGTGGGATACTGCTCTGCGGCTCATTCACAAATGACTTACCCTGGACTTAATACTGGGGTGGGCTATTCGATTCGCAATGAAGTCCGGGCAAAGTTAATTTTGTACTGCAAAAATGACTATGCGCTGACTTTGCCCCAGACTTTGCACTGTTTGGTAGATTAATGGGCAGAACACAGAGAATGTGGAAGTATTGTCAATAGTTAACATTGTTGATTGCACCAGATATTCTGCACTTTATACCCCGCATGTTAAAGCCAATCGACGAGTAGCTGCGCAACTCTGCAAAATAATATTGGGTAGCGGAGCTCGGGTCCATTCAATACTTCACAAGGCATTCATGTATGTAAGCGAATGCCATTATTTAAGTCAGAGTGTATTGGTCATTCTTTATCCACTGGAATGACTGATAAACAACCCTAAGTAAACACTGGGAAAGAATTGTGAAGATGTCTTGGTGTTGGAGCCGTCTATAGTTGGTGAGTATGCCATGACAAAAATGTGACACCTTACGGAACGAAGCACCTGTACAAGCAGTTTTACAGCTGTATGTTCACTGCACATATTGGGCCCGACTCATGGAATATTTACCTGGTTCTAAGTGAATTTGCACTGCTGAAAAGTGACTTTTCACTGCTGACACAGTCGCTTATTCATCTAATCGTGTATTTTTGCATTGCAAAGTCCGGGCAACATCAGCGCATAGTCAATTTTGCAGTACAAAAAGAATCTGCCTGGACTTTGCACTTTAAACATACACTTTGCACGGTTCCATGAATCCGGGTTTGTGTCGTCAGTGCAAAGTTACTTTTCAGCAGTGCAAACTAGTGACTTTGAACCGGGCAAACATTCCATGAATCGGGCCCAGTGAATATTTTGTCTCAGAGCTATATGGCCATATCACAGGAGCGGTAATGGAAATTGCGCCCTTCGAGCTGTGCCAAAAATCCCCAGCGGTATGGAAATCCACGATACAGAAAATGCAACACTGACTTGAACAAGGTGGCATTCAAAACCCATGACATTAGCTCACCATGCTGCTTCTGGTGGAAGGTTTTACACCAGCAGCAAAAAAAAAAACAAAAAAAAACAATGCAGGCATTGGGAGCCAAAACACGAGGCAACCTCCCTATCTCACCGTAGACTCCAGCACCAACTAACACCAGTCAGAAAGAAAAAAAAAACCACCACTTTAGAAACATATGTATGAATGCAAGAATAAGGAAAGCAAAGCTCAAGAATGGCATTTGGAGGTTGCCAGGAGTCATACCTGCGACTCCTGAGGTATAGCTTGCTACCCCTGTGATCTCCCTTGGTAAGCCCTAAAAAAAACAAAAAAGATTTTTTATTTTTTAATTTTTTAAATTGAAGCTCCTGGTCTGGCCAGCGCCACATGATTCTTTGTTTCTCATGTGGCTGGCTTTCTTGTTCAGGCCTCTTAAAACTGTAACAAAAAAACAGAGGGTTCCACAAGTGTAACAGTTTGAGCAGTGATCCTAAATAAGAAAGAATAGGAATAACAAATAATTGTCTTTCTGGAATTCTATACAATCAGTGTTAGACTCATTAAAGGTTTATTTCAGCCTCACTTCAGGGTGAGAGTCATTGATTTAGTCTGTTTTTAAACACCTCAAATTCACAATGCAGACAACAACTTCCAAAAAGCATTTGGAGTAAAATTAGCAGCCATTTTGGGCTATATATTTAGCTTTTCGCAAGCCGTTGTCTCTTATTATCATCACAAGAAATCCATCTCGGTGTCCTCGGTCACTTGACAAAATCCTTGTGCCTAAAAGCTTGTGTACAGTCTAGAAATGTTTGACGATAGAAAATAAAGTGGCCCTTGATTTCATTGTGCCACAATTAATGCATTGCTCTAATGTGTCTATCTTTCCTATCCCCCTGGTTTGCTGTTCAGGATGTTTGTTTGCATGTATGAGGTAACTAGTGGCCAAAGTACGGTCTGCAGTGTGATTACGCTGTTTTCCCTGCGCTACTCTAAATTTTTTAATACACAGTTATGAACCCTCCCAATGGTATGTATGTTGCCAAACTCTGAAGCCTGAAAAGTAGATTCACACAGGTTTGACATGAGGCCAACTTTGCACCAGACCTGCAGATGAACCAGCCTGCTGTTAAATATAAGTTACCAGTTTAATGGTATCCACTACAGAGTCTAATTTGCTTTCTGATTTTGAGAACATTCAGACATGTAATTGCTGATTTTTCTATAGCCAGCCGGTAAAATAGCTATAGCCAGTAAGATAGCTCAGTGGGTTGAACGCTCACTGCTGCAAAGTGTATGTGATCAGCAGGTTTGAATCCCGGCAAGGCCAACTCAGCCCTACATCCTGCTGAGGTTGATAAATGAGTACCAACACAGCTTTGGTGATATTGTATGTATATTTGTTCTATTTAAATCGCTTAAACGTAAGTGCTATATAATAAAATATCATTATCATTTGGTAATATGGGCCTATACAAACTGATATTAACGAACCATATGGTGATCCATTCTTCTATGAAATGTATATGATATGATATGATATGATATGATATGGCATTTGTAACGCGCCTATACACAGGTGTTTCAAGGCGCGACGAGGCAGGGAGGGGAGGAAACAAGGGGAGACAGACAACGATCCTACTAGGCCAGGTGTCATTCAGATCGCGCAAGTGCAGGGGTGGGGGAGGGGGAAAAGTGCAAGGGGAAGGGGAGGGGGGGAAGTGCAGTACAAGGTAAGTGGCGTAAAGTAATAAATAAATAGGGCCGGCTGGTGGCAAGTGCAAGGTAAGTGCAGAACAAGTGCTGGAAAAGGGGGGGGGCTGTAGGGATACAGAGACAGTCCCGCAGTGCAGAGGGGTTCCAGGGCATCAGTGCAAGTGGAGAGTGGCTGGGCCCAGGACCGAGGCCGTTAAGAGTGGTCCAGTTGCAGAATCAGTGCAGTTTCAGTGAGGAATATTAGCTGTTCAGCAGGGGAGAGGGAGAGAGAAAGCAGAGACAAAGAGGAAGGTTTTGAGGTGCTTCCGGAACCGGAGATGGTTCTCCTCAAGTTTCAGGGAGGCAGGAAGGCTGTTCCAGAGGGAGGCCCCTGCCGCGGAGAGAGATCTACCCCCAGCTCGTTGCTTCGAGAAGCGGCTGACCCTGAGGGAGTTGGAGGCGGATGAGCGAAGGGCTCGGGAAGGAAGATATTTGGGAAGAGAGAGTATCACATTAGAGATATCGTAACCATATTTTTCGTAGTGTACTTAGGAAAGATGCTATGTAATGCCACTTCCTGTTTTGTCAAGGGGTGAAAGGTTATGTTCCATCGCTTCCTGTGATGTCACTTCGGGATGGGGTCAAATTACGCCATTTCCTGTGATGTTATCAGAGGTCAAGGGTTGTGTGATGTCACTTCCGCTACCCCTGGCATTTTGGTGAAATGACATCCCTGGCAAATCCACTCATAAGATGTAACGCCCTGGAAAGAAACACCTAAAGCTGCAACAGTAAAATGGCAGCCACCCTGTACCATTTATCATACAAAACACTATTAGACCCCCCTACACAAGCTGCCATATGGTGGCTTCTGTAATACAACCACACAGTGTGGTAAGATATCCTAGCCAGTACCAAGCAAACTGTTCCATGAGTCAGTGCAGGCCATAAGCGGGCATCAACATACATATCTTGCCATGCACCATAAATGTGAGAAACTGCAAATCACATGGGAGGGTTTCATTGAATGATACACCCAGTTTGATTCAGACAATGTATGGCAAACACAGTATATCAAAGAGAAAAAAGAGCTAGAAAGAATTCTAGTTCAAGATATGCTCCCGCTGTGCTTTTATGCAAATGTTGCATATGATTATTCATTACTCATGAATTGTTCATAGAGCTTTCCAAAAATAAGGATGAAACAGTTTTTCAATTATATAATTGCATGGAAAGGCAATATTCATCCAGATGGTGTGTATCCCAACTTTATTTGCCAATGTATTTAGGGCATGGTCCGTCTTCTGGGCTTGGACTCTGTGTATTTCGTTTTTAACTTCAAAACAAACAGTTGTGACAGCCATAAACATAGATCAAATCATCTCTGAGAACTAATATTTTCAATATAAGAACGAAATTTACTTACAGATATCTGGCACCTCTATGGGGGCAACAATTGCCCCCCCCTATGCAAAAGTTTGAAAAGGAACATATCCTAGAGCACGGAGTATAGAATTAATATATAGCATTATGTGTACGCTATATTGGTGGCATTTTCGAAATTTGGAAGGGCACTAAAGAAAATCTCAAAGGATACTTGAATGCAATTGATCTGAGAATCCAATTTACCAATGAGTCATCAAAGGAACAAATACATTTCCTTGATGTGGCAATAAAAATACAGGACTGTAAATAAACGACAAATATCTACCATTAAGACACAGACTGTAACCATTTTCTACATAGACTGAGTTTTCATCAAGGTACACAAAGGAGGTCTACTCTGACATCTGAAGGTTCTGGGGACTACTTATTGACAGCAGTAGGCCTAGATTTATTCTGTCATGTCGTATACATGCAAAAACACTTTAAATGTGGTAGTGCTCATGAAGTTAAGAAATTTAGACAAAAATAGATGTCAGTACTAAAGCTTTTGTTTTATTTTGCTGTTAAATGCATTTCATAGTCATGCATTTATATTTTTTTTGCGATTTTTTTGAGAGATAGAAAATACATAGGTGCAGTGTATTAAGGGTGGTTAATTTATAGTCTTAACCAATCCTTAATATAACTGGTTTAGCAATTGAATTGCAAATATCCAAAGATACAACAAAGTAGTGCTTTGGTAACAATATGTAACCACCACCTATAGTGACAAGTGATAGTGTAGATATTCAATAGAAGACAACCAAACTGAAAACAGTAAATGATATAACAATAGGTTGTATGTAGCCAGGCTAAAGGGTGACCTAACACGTGGTCGACGTCTAGATCTGAATCAAGAGGTTGGTGGGACCAGGTGGAGTATGTAATGCTGGTCCTTTAGACGTTTCGGCAAGGTGCCTTCATCTTGGGCCTGGAATAGGTCTCCCTAGGAGAGGGATAGGGGGACTCTATTAGTGCCTGAAGTGGGAATTTTAAACTTTAAAAACATGACATAATATGATCCAAAATTGTGGTACACCACTGGTAAGGAAGGGATAAAAACAAGGGAGGCACGGGACTGACCTGGGGGCAGCAATGCTGGATAGATCTTGGAATGGCTGTTACACCAGTGTAGAGCACGCTGTAAATTGGTCTTTGCTTCTGGGGTGTGTCAGCAGGTTGTGGTCAGCTACAAAGTTAAAGGTACACAGAATGCTAGTTATATCTAATGCATCAGATGTTCCCAGTATGGAGCCAAAGACAACTGAATGATAAGAAAATGAGGGGGAAAGAAGAGTGGCTGGTGCTCACCTTGCTCAGTGTCCTCATGGTGGGGAGTCACTGGAACTGGATGCAGGCTGTGTCATCCGTTTGGAGTAGGGGGGCCAAGGAAGTGGTTTGGACTTGGTGCCCCAAAAATTGTTCCCAAAATGGTAGCTATCCTGTGGAGTGGAGAAGGGCACACATGAAATTAGTAATGCGGCGTATGGGGGCCCTGAAGAAAAATGGGTAGGCCAGGGTGCAGTATTACCTGGAATTGAAGTCCGGAGCTGGTATTTGGAACTCCTGTGGAGCTGCGTTTGCAAGGTCCGACTGGAGCGCCGCGTTTAAAAAGGGACGAAAGAGAGCCGAGCTGTATGCGGCAGGAAGTGCCACGCATGCGCACGGGGAGTAGTGTTCCCATGAACTAAACAGTTGCGCATGTGCGGACTGGAGAAGCGGTGATGCTTCTGGGTGTGCATGGGGAGAAGTGCAAGAGATGCTATACTCGTGCGCATGCGCGGTAAGTCGGAACATCTCCAATGGGACGATGGAGGCAGCAATGTGGCGATGGGGCTAAAAGCTTGGGTGCGTGTTGGCCGGGGCTAAGCTGCGGGTGACATGTCTCATGAAGAAAGTAAAACTATGCAGACCTGCTTGCAAAAGGAGTCGTGCTGTTGGAAACAAATGTACAGCATTGTGTGCAAGGTTGAATTGCCAAACAGGAGAGAAGGAAAGACAAATGGGCTGCGGAGGGCAGGCGTGGCCAAAAAGCTTGATGAAGGGCCATAGGCCTGCCGGGGCATGGTAAGTGGGGCCCTGCGGGGATATACTTGGGCCAAGCATGGCATTGGAAGTGCGCTCTGGTACAATGGGTAATTGCATGTGTGATGGCTGGGAGCCAAGAGAATGTCAGAGAACTACAAGAGGTGAGATTATCTGCGGTACCCCGTGGGTTCTGTCTCATTAAGTCCATTGGTAGTGCTTTTCAATTTGAAGATCCACCAGGCCTCTTTATGATTGAGTGAGTTGATAGCATTGCTCGTGTTGGGTACTGAGTCTACTATCCACCACAAGATGTCATCAGGTCCATCATGGTTTTCAGTATAGTGTTGGTCCATGGGGGCTGTTAAAGATTTACATCGAATCCGAAATCTATGTTCTCCTATTCTTTTGTTGATTTAGCGGGTGGTTTGCCCTACATAACGGAGGCCACATGGGCATTCAATGATGTATATCACATTCGCTGTTTTGCAGTTTGTGAACTGTCTGAGTTGCCAGTCTTTTTCTCCGATCCTAAATGAATTGATTTTCTTGGTGAATCGGCACGCTGTACATGTGCCACATGGGTGGTGACCCTTTATTTTTGCGCATGTTCCATATCGTTGACCTTTGTGTCTTCTGCTCTATTCTGGCATGTGATAGCATGTCCTTGAGATTTTTTGATCTTTTGAGCGCCATTCTGGTTTTTTTTTCATCGGGCAGGCTCAATTGCACCAAGGGCCAGAATTTTTTCAATATTCCTTTCAGTTTGGTTCTATTTGGTCCGAAGGTGGAGACGAATGGAGAGTGTCATCTTGGTCGGAGCACTTCGTATTTGGTGTTAGCAGGCTTTCTCTGGGCGTGTATTTTGCTCTTTTTGTAGTTTTCCTGATGAGTTTTCTGGGGTACCCTCTTTCTTGCAATTTGCTTTGTAGAACTTTTGCATGCTTGGTAAATTGGTCCATTTCTGTGCAGTTACGTCTCAACCACAAAAATTGGCCATATGGAAGGTTGGCTCGTAAATTCCTCGGTGGTGGCTGTTATAGTCAAGTAGGGTATTTCTATACGTCTCTTTGGTGAAGAGTTTACACATCAGGGTCCCGTTCTTGGCTGAGATGGTAAGGTCCAAGAAATTGATGGAAGTACTGCTGTTTTGCATGGTAAATTTTATTTCTTGTGTCTGGGTGTTCAGCCAGTTAACGAATGCGGCTAGGCTATTTCTGTCCCCTTTCCATATTAAAATGACATCATCAATATATCTATACTATGAGGAGATTTTATCTTGAAAGGGGTTGGAGGTGTCAAGGACATGCAGACGTTCAAATTCAGCCATGAATATTATTGCCAAACTCGGAGCAAATGCTGCTCCCATAGCCATTCCACTTACTTGAAGATAGAAGTTATCGTCAAATGTGAAGAAGTTATTGGTCAGAGCAAGTTCTAGGAGTTCCACTATAAAGTTGGTGGGGACTCTTTTCTGGATCATACAATGGGTTAGATGATGTCTTATGCATTCGAGCGCTGCTTCTTGTGGAATGCTGGTGTATAAACTTACTTTGTCCATGGTGACTAGGAGTTCTTGATCATTATTGAATGGGAGTCCTTCAAACTTGGTGATGGTAGACATGGTATCTCTTAGATAGGTGGGTGTTTTCTGGCTTAGATGCTTCAAGAAGTGGTCTATGAACTTGCAGATGGGTTCAAGAATTGATCCGCAGCCTGACACAATGGGTCTTCCTGGGGGGTTTTGTCTGTTTTTATGATGTTTTGGAAGAGCATAAAATGCAGGTGTCCTGAGTTTTCATCAACCCAGTCTGATCAAAAATGTTCCTTTTAGTCAGATGTTACGAGTTACAAGCTAAGAGGTTTGTGAGTGATCCAGAAGACTATGAGAAAGAAATTGCTAAAATGGGAGAAATGTTTTTGGCATGAGGCTACAAGACAGAGGAGATTAAAGCCGCCACAGATGAATTTACAACAGGATGACCATACGCCAGAGAGAAGAAGAGAGGAAACCAGTCGGTTGCTGGTATATGTTTCTTGATATTTTATACAAAGTAATTGGATTAAGTAAATCATCAAGAGAAATTGGCCAACTCTAACCAGTGATTCGAGAGTTGAACATCTTTTCACAGATTTGCCAAAATTTGCCTACAAAAGAATCACAAACCTCAGAGACCATTAGTTAAAACTAGACCTGAAGACAAACCACCTAAGACAGCAAGGAAAGGAACATTTCCATGTTTACACTGCAGTAATTGCGGGATTTGTGACCAAAGGAGATACCATCAACCATCCACGGACAGGAAAAAAGATTAAAATTAACAACTTTGCTACCTGTGACTAGACCAACATTATATACACCATCAAATGCCCTTTTGGAATATATTATGTTGGGCAATCTAACTGTCAAGGTAAACTAAGATGGATCAAGCATAGATCTTGTATTAGAACCAACAACGTGAATTTAGCAGTAACACACATAGGACAGAAAAGAAACCTAACATCAATCAAATTCGATTTCATGTAGTAGAAGTAGTCACCAAGTGCAACACATATGAAAATCACATCATCCGGCTGGACCAGAGGGAAACATACTGGATTGATTGACTTGATGCTACGACCCCTGGTGGTATGAACGAAGAGATAAACAACATGTGCTATCTCTAACTTCATGGACCCCCAGTAATTGTAACATCAACCTTCACTATGATCTGTGTACACACTTTTGACTGTGGCTACAGAGCCACCACTACCTTGAGACACCCTGTCGCCCCTTGGGTGTGCATCACATGTCACCTTGAACTCGAGGTGGCTTTTATATATGTTAACTGCAGACAATTATCGTACACCAAGTGTGCATTTTTAACTCTAAACAATCCAGAGACATTGTGATGCCCGCTTGGGTGTGCTCTATATGACACCTTGTTTTCTTAATCATTTTGGGACACCCTGCCCCCCTTGGATGTGCTCGATATGACACCGTGAACCAAAGGTGATTTGCAGATGGAAATTACAGACAATTAACCAACTCCATGTGGTTATTTAAACACTTATAATGTATTGAACTTAATACCTCACCGTATGTATCACTATGCCCATGCTGACCAGCTATTTCCGGCCATGCATTGTCTGTTTTGTAATTACTTAATAGGTTTTGTCTTAGTATTTGCACCCTGTTTATGATGAGCAGCCACTTTACTCTTATACCATTGCGTGTATTTTTGTATCAGACATTTCACCCCATTCCTAATGCACATAATATATTTACAATGCTTATTTCCAAACTACCAATGGCATAGCTCTATGCCATTCCCAATATGGCTGCCATCCCATTGTCCCTGCTCATATGGCCCGTGGGACGTAAGGCAAACATGACGTCATTGTGTACTAGTACGCGTGACATCACGGTGCCTTGCAACGGCAGCTGCAAAAGTATCAACAAATATCTCGGCAGACACGCGTACCATGTCTTTCTTTGCCTTGTATGAGTTTTACATGTGAAATTAAGTTAAGTCATCTCCAAGGTCTTAGCCCTTTCCTTTGAAACAGATTGCTGTCTAAGCTCACTTTATTAAGAATCCGGCAATCTTATATATCTCTATAGGTGGAAAAGAATTCAAACTTGATTTTAAAAGAACAATCACATAATTCCAGGTAACTTTATGTGCTGATCAAGTGTTACACACTAGATCATGTTTAATTCTGTTATTCCTATTTTTCCTCACATTAAATTTCAGATGTTTAAAAAGGCTTCAAAGCCAGATAAATCCCTCCTTCTATCAATGTCTTTTTTTCGTTGATATTTATAGTCATTTGCTTTAATTTTATTTTCTGAGAAAGCATTTTCTAACATGTTGATAATGCTTTGTTTTGTTTTTCTTCACATCATGATATGAACAATGTTTGGCATGTATTCATAATCTATATATAATTTATTATTGATTTACACTTGATTTGATCTAAATTTACGGTTGTCACAACTGGTTGTTTTTAATTTAAAAACGAAATACAGTGTTCAAGCCCTGATGACGGACTATGTCTGAAATACATTGGCAAATAAAGTTGGGACACTCACCATCTTGAAGCATATTGCTTTTCCGTGCAATTATATAATTGAAAAAAGTGTTGAACCTTATTTTTGGAAAGCACTATGAACAATTTATGAGTAATGAATAATCATCTGCACCTTTTTCATAAGAGCACAGCCTTGAACGAGAATTCTTTCTAGCTCTTTTTTTTCTCTCTGGGCTCTGAAATCATGCAATCATTGAATTTGGACATAGCACCACCCACCACTCTTTTGTGAGTGCATGGAGATACGATATGATATGATATTTTATTTATATCACGCTCTTACACAGGTGTTTCAGAGGGCGACCAGGCAAAGGGAGGGGAACAGGGGAGAAACAAAAACAATGATCTTACTAGGCCCAGTGACATTGAGAACACGCAAGTGCATGGGAAGGGAAAAAGGGGGAAAGAGCATGGGGAAGGGAAAACGTGGGAAAGTGCAGAACATAGGAGAGAAACAAAATAAATAGTAAGTACATAAATAATTAAATAGAGTGTTAGCAGTGGTAGTTCAGCCTGTGAGAGGCAAAGGTGCTAGGTTAGTCAGATAGGGAGTATCTGATAAGTGCACAAGAAGAGTGGGTGGGGAACTGTATGGGTACAGACACAGGCCCCAGTGCAAGGGGTGGCCCGGTGGCAGTGCAGGAGGATGGCAGGGTGAGCAGGTACCTGGGCCCAAAGGGCAGAAGGTGGCCAGGTGCAGAGTGCCGGATGAAAAAGGCAGATCAGCAGGGGAGAAGCGGGGCAAAGGCAGAAGCGAAGAGGAAGGTCTTGAGAAGCTTCAGGAACCGTAGATGGTTCTCCTCAAGTTTCAAGGTGGCAGGGAGGCAGTTCCAAAGGGAGGCCCCGGCCGAAGACAGAGATCTACCTCCAGCTCGTTTCTTTGAAAAACGACTGACCCTGAGGGAGTTAGAGGTAGAGGAGCGAAGGGCTCGAGAGGGGAGGTATTTACGGAGAGATAGTTGAAGGTATTTTGGAACCAGGCCCCAGAAAGCCTTGTGGACAATGCAAAGGGTTTTAAATGTAATCCTTGCATCCACTGGGAGCCAATGAAGGGATTTCAGAGCTGAAGAGATAGGCTGCAGGGTATTGTCGGGGTTCTTCAAGACCCCAATGAGGGTGGGTGAAGTCAGGGAAGGCACACAACGTTGTAGAGACTGGCAGGTCCCTCCATCAAAGACATACACTCACTTGCATTTCATGATGGAGTGGCAGAGGACGCCGCTGACACATTCTCCCCATGCACGCGGATGTGGCTGTTTGGGCTAGTGTGCAATTTCTTCTGTTGAAATTCCCAGGATTGTGTGATGTGCTAGACATTTGCTTTTACGCATGTGGAAGACAGTGCGATGTGCCAGTTGCGTCATTTCATGGCTGATTAATAGTGTCCAACAATGCAGAACGCATAGCCCACTCTTGGACGGGTTTGACAGGCGACACTGTGGGCCTACACGGAAGGCGGTAATGGGTAACGGTGACCGTTAATGGTAACGGTGACCGTTAACCATTACCGCCTTACTATGAGGTCCCTTAGCGGGTTGGTGCTTTAACGCCTGCTTTTTTTGCTAAGGGACCTTGGTGCTAATTACGGCAACGCAAAATTGCGGTGCCGTAATTAGCACCTTCCCCATTCCCATTATGCCCTATGGGGCAAAAATGGGAATGGGGAAGGGCAGTGGTGGAAGGGGGAATTACCGCCCCAACAACCTTGGAATGGGTAGGTAATTCCCCTTTCCACCAAGGCGGTGCCGGTATTTTACCGGCATGGAGCAAGGTGCTAATAGCACCTTGGTCCTCTGCCTTCCGTGTAATGAGGCCCTGTGTCTTTATATGTAGATTCTAAGGTTATGTCAAGCGGGTTAAAGCATCCTACAGGAAGCCAACAGGTAACCAAGGTTTACAACTTTTATTTCACGAGAGCTCCCACCCAAATCCTAAGCAAATCCATACCACTTTACAATTATTCTTCATAACAAAACCGAAATACACATGTTCTCAGCATTGGATCCATTATACAAGCAGCTGGTGTTTACTAGACTCAAAGCCAAGAGCCATATACAAAAAAGCAGCCATATATAGGAAACCTGCAAGAGAATTTAATAGATAAATAGACATGAACAGATGATCCGATTAGAATATGGAAGCCCAGAATTATAAAAGCCATACTAATGACGTGTCTGGTACACCACCAAGTTGTCCTACTGCCAGTCTATTGTGTTCAATGGCTTTTAACTTGTGCCGTCAGTCGCCACGTATGCATGCTGCTCCCCTGGTTCAGAAAAAAAGGTTGGGTGTGCCTCAATTATAGGCATACAACCGGAGAGGCAATCTCTCCATCACTACTATGATCCATCCAGAGACAACGCTACCTCCAATCATTACCTCTTCCTCATGTTTGACCCACGGCGTACAAGGTTAGAATTCAATGAATACTTTGGGTCACTGGAATGGTCAGATATGCGTATACAGTAATATGTACTGGAGGAAGTCTAGCTGAATCAAGTGCTTTAGGATATTTGTTATGCATAAGATATAAGTGTTTAACCATGTTAACGGCACACTTGTAGTGTGCCATAGGATACAATACAGTGTGGCAAGAGGTCACGCTTTCTTAAATAAACATCCGTGCATGACCAATCAAAATATATTTTCGAAATCTCTAAGAATAGGTGCTAAGACCTATGGCAACCGGCTTACTGTGTCAGCCTAATGGATACGCTGCTAGACAATTGCAGCTCAAGCCAATTAATCGAACTCAATAGCGTGAATACAATTTACCACTCCCATAAACAAAGTAGTCCACATTCAGCTAGCTAATTACACAACACATACATCATGTCCGGGTGGAAAGGTCATGGGTAAAGCGCTTGCCTTTCCCCAGGGGCCAGCCTGGACCCTGCAAGTTCAATTCCAAGGCAGGTCTGAGTTAACCCTTTGCAGGGGACAAATCAATGACCATTAAATGGAGAAGTAATAACACCTGTTGTTACTTCACTTAGACGTAAGAAGAGTCTGACATGACGTGCTGTTTATGAGCATATTATTATTATTATTATTATTATTATTATTATTATTATTATTATTATTATTATTATTATTATTTTATTGTTATTATGATTATCCAAGAAAACATCTTGTAGAGTAATTTCTTGCAATCCAGCTATTGTACTGGAGTACATGTAATTTTCCTTGCATTCGTGAATATTTAGGCAACTACACCTTTTACCTTTGTCCCACAATATTTGTGAAGATCAAATGCTCTATTTGAAAATTTAGGGTACAGAATGTGAAATCTCTCAGACAATTTTAGGACATTATATCATTGTGCCCTTGAATATCTATACTGATGCTAAAGGCTAACTAACTTTCCCATGTATCCTATGTATGGGCAGTAATGAGTTATCTGACTTAGTGCAAGGCCTATTGAAAGTGCACTCTGCAGGTATGAGCTGCAGTTTACTAACTGTGTTTAGCTGAGATTAAATGAGTCATAGTCAAACGATGCATTTTAGGTGCGCTTAGATAAATATTCGAGCATGATGTAGAAAGAGTTTTCCAACGGGATTGTGCCATTGTAAAACATTTTTGTAAATCAGGCCCTTGGTCTTTAACTGCACGAGTAAATAACTTTCTGAACAGTTTCAAAGTGTCATGAGACAGTAGACACATGATTGCAAATGATCTGCTGGCATGTTCAGAGCATGTTGTACTATCCCCTATTTAGTAAAGGCTGCACTGGAGCATATCTGGAGATGATTGAGGCGTATGTATTTATTTAATTGCTTATTGTTTATTTGTACAGCGCTTATACACAAGTGAAGTGCTTCAAAGCGCATCAAAGTGTGAAGGGAGCAAGCAATACAGTAGTCATTCTTAGGCCTTGAAGTTCCCGAATGATCTAAGAAAGAAGTAACTAGCGTACTAGTCCTGACAGCATGTCTCCTAGTGTATGTGCATAAGGATCTTTGCATATCATAGTTCTTCACATGCAAACTGAATCCAATAGGATTTGATCAAGTACATCCTAATGGGGCCCTGCACATCCCACAACTGTCAATTCATGGTCTGTACCACGTTGCATCTTAGTGATAAAGAAATATGATGCTGCTGTAAGCTTGGAATGCTCCAGACATCTCCGGTTTTAATCAAGCAATCTTTTATGATTTAGAGCCCAGGTATTTTAAAGGCTAGCAGTGCAATGTCAAGGAATCAGGGTTAGATATCCAGGCTGGCGAGATGTGCTTAGTGCTAGTAAATAATCATTATAACCCATCACTTCTACAATTGTGCATCATCAGCGAAGAAGGGGAGTTCAACTTCCTGCCCAAATAGCCTTAAGCATTATATTGTTCTTTGAGCAGTACCACGGAAAAGAACCATCTTGTGGGAAAATATCACTCAGAATATCCAGTAACGTATGGAACCTTAGATCATCAAGGGATCTGTAGAAAGGAGATACATGTTCTAAAAGATCCACAAATGCAAATATTGGAGGGAATCCATTATTTTGGAGATGGAACCATCAGGGTTATTGATATGCTTAGTGTTTCTTGTAGGATATCACATGACAATGCACAACAGGAAGCCAATGAGGCAAGGTATATGATGGCAACATTCTGTGGTTTTGGTTTTTTCGGTGTCATTATCATTTACACTCAACATTGCAGCGATCCACATGAAATCACATGGTTTACCATTCAGCCACATGCATGTAAATGACATTTAATGAGCAGTAAGACAGTTGCCTAAAGATGCAATACATTTCTCAGAAGATGTAGCTAAGGAATTATGCTGGAACTTTCCAATTGTGGAGTACAGATGGCATGCATATGCACCACTGTTCACTTACAGCTAGAATTGTAGGTGGACCAGCAGGGAAAGCCAGTTGATCCAATTGAATGTAATACGGAACCACAAAGTGTAAGTATCTTTACAAACATATATAATACTATGATAACTTGCTTCTGTTTTCATTCCATTTAACATAGAGCTATTCATATACAGAAAAACTGTGAGATAAAAAAGGTTAATTTTCTAGACAGGGACTAAGGATTTAGATTCATCGGCAGAAGAAGCCTATCATATGGAGTAACAACCTCATCTGTATTCTACAAGGGCTGCATCAACAGAAATGATGCTCTTAAGAAAATGCCTCAACTTCTTAAGACGCAAAAGTTCAACTCCCATAGCAAACCCATCCACAGTTCTTGACGTGGTGCATATGAACATGCAGCCATAATGAACTTGACTCTGACAATCAAATCATCGCATCTGGGCCGTTAAACGTTGGCAACCATCTTAAAACGGTCTTGTCCATAAGCCCTGCCAACAAAATGGAAACTCCTGACTTGTTCACTTACCTGAAAATTGACACATATATTGCATTAGTTGGGCAAAACCAGCTTTAGTAAGGTCATGCTTGTAGTCAGTTGGTGTTGTTCTCCCTTCTAACAGCTTACTCACCCCTCACAGATATTTCAATGACAGAACCATTCACATTAAAATTCTGACAAATAGAGATAGCATATATTCTACGATAGACCCTTTGTGTTGTTTGCTATTATGCATTCAATGTAATGTTCATTCCCAAAAGGGTGGGGTGTGCAGCTGCGTCACAGTGGTTCTAGGTTGGTTATGACATTTCTCTTGGTAATCTTAACTATGTATACAGAGATTGGTAGTGGCTCCTTTCGTTTTATAGCATGATTACTTTATTGGTATAGTTCAGACTTATATTAGTACAGGTCAGCCAACACGTTGTTCCAACTCAACAGGGTTTTTCTTCAAAGCATGTGGTAATTGTAAGAGAATGTGGTCTGAGTTGATATGGAGCTCCTCGATAGGGCGTCTATTAATATGGGAAACTAGTAGGCTGGCGTGCCTCTGTTTCAAGATCTGCGGTCGCAGTGATCACAACCCATCCTTTTCTAAATAACCTTGAGATGGAAGGGCACCATCTCACATGAACCCAGTCATCGGCAGCATATTGTTCAATGATCAGCGTTGTGACCGACATTTTCTAGTACTCCTCTGCCTCCTCTACCTCTACCCCCTAATATCAATTGCAAACCATAAACTTGTCAAACGTGGAGCATTCTGCAATTGCCTTACTCTGTGTGAAAGTGTTGCCGACCAGGCAGATGAAAGGTGCTCATGGCCCCACCAAAAGCAGATGCCAAGCATCAACTAGTCTTTCAGCCTTCTATCCTCGTTGACACCACATCCTCAGACCACACCATCATAACTCTAACATATTCCATGTCAAACACCAGTAGATATCTCAAAACATGGGATATCACGCATCATGCTTGATACCTATAATACGCACCCCTGGCAATGGGAATCAGCATGGCCAGATGTCACTGACCGAAGACTGATTAAAGAACATGTACACAATGACTTGCAGGCACAACTCTGTTTCATTGATCTGGAGGCATTCAAACTGCAGAAACCGCACCCTTGCTCTGCTGGTATTACTCTTCTCAAGGTCCCATCCAAAACCAACCTATCCCTTACTGGGCCCTAAGCTTTAAGAGGCCATGACTATGCAAACGTTGGGCTCTATAAGGCAGATTATTAGCTTGTATCACATTATTAAACACGAAGGAGATACAGCAAGCAATGCTGGTGTGTTTGTAAGTGATGCCTTCAACCTGATGATATGTTATCACTTACATGGAAAAATACAGCTGTAGACCCCTGCAGCCTCACTTAAACCCACCCCCTTCTACATACCGTACTCCAAATTACCATCTTCATTTTTTCAGAAAAAAAGGAGCAAAAAAATACGACCAAAACAAAAGTGCCTAATGCCGATTTATGGGCTGTGCCGAAGAATAAAGGGAAACCAATGTCCAAGGACAAGGCAACTACACTGTGAATGGTTGTTTAATTATTGTTTATTTGTTCATTTATACCAGGGAGGAGAGACAGCTCAGGGGCAACTTGCAGCACAGGTTCGAATCCCGATCCCACGCTTAGAAACCACTCGCTGGCATTAAGCATGTTATAAATTAACAATAAAATAAAACAAAAAGGGAAAACGATACCCAAGGACAAGGCAACTACACTGTGAATGGTTGGCCTTGTGAAGTTGTGTTTCAACTAATCCTTCTCTGTATAAAATGGTAGAACAGCAGAATGAACACACTAATTCATGTTAATGCCATATCGTGCATGGTCGTGTATCGAATGTGTGCATGGTCGTGTATCGAATGCTACGATGTGTCGCTTCATACCCAGAGATTTCTAAGCGCAGTCCTGGGGATCGAACCTGTGGTGCTCCATCTCACTTTGCGTTCAAAACGTGCACGTTGGCCCTAAGATATCCTCCCGATGCATTTCAACTGGGATGCAAGTGTTTTGGGAATTTGGAAACACAATTTGTTGTTCTTCCAAAGAAGCATGGACAGAACTGTGATAAAACACGATGGCCTTTTTAAGATATAGTTAAGTTCGAAAAGAACATTTTGCCGATATCTGGGAACTTCTTCACGTCCCCAAGCAAAGTCTTCACAATTTCGTTTGCATTGCATTGCCCTGGTTGTCTTTCTTTTGGGACGATAATTGCGGTTTATATTTCCTAGCACAAGACAATGCCTTAATGAGTTTAGCAAAATCGAATAAACTAAACAGCATGATTATGATATAAGTGTAAGGAAATTCATGTTCCAAGCTGTGTTGCTTCCAAAGCAGTTTTAAATGCAAATTGGATATCTGAAAGACCTCCGAGAACATTAAAACGGAATGCACAGAAATAGAGGGAAAGAGAATCATCAAATTCCAAATCTATCAAATAATCTTGTCGCATTAGCTCCTTAGATGAAATATCAGAGTATTCTCAAATACTCGGGAGCATATCACAGGGGCAACGCACTGCCTTGGAAACAAGATGGCGCAGTGCAACACGGGTTTGATCCCCTCTTCCCACTAATACACCTACGGGTATTAAGGGCGTTATAATTAACCAATTATATAAATATATTATATGCTCATAACCCATGTAATGTTAAAAGATGATGTATTCATGCATTCATTTGTTTTCCAGGTACTGTTCACTTTAGGTTTTACCATGTAAAAGAAACTACACACCGAGTCAGTCCCTGGAATTCTTTTCAGAGGGGCAACTCAATGTCCAAGTGAACATCATAACACCTGCACGGAAAATATCAGCTTCTATGCAACTCAACATATTGCAGCACATGCTGGAGGAGTCACGTGACTTCACCAGTAACACAAACATGAAGCAACACATAGAGAGGAGCACAATGCCGTTGAAGTGGACCTCAGCACAGCCCACGACAATCTGGTGTTTTTATCAGTTCTTTTCTTGTTATTTGTATACAATACAAATGATGAATTTATAGAAAAAGTTACTTAGTAACAGTACCAAATAACTGTTTAATGGACAGGCTATTTACCTACAAAACTGAGAGTCAGCAACAAAGCTTTGAGCTCTTATAATTTGGCACTGATATGTCCCTACTATCTATACAACTATGTAAACCTTATGGTCATATTATTTCACAATGTAAAGTGTTAGGGATTTATATCTGTACCATACACCACAGCTATTTTTATATCATGTATGAGCTAATATGCAAATAGAGAACAACACACTACGTTTCACTTGTATATCTCTTTTCCCAGCAACTCAGTCTGTTACAAATGACTAAAAAATATTATGCTCACTAATATTTGCCCTAACACACATTTCTTTCCTAGCTGTTTTACTCACACAGATAAATAATTAATATTTACATAATATCAGAAACAGAAAATAGATCCAACGTCATTGTCTCGTAATAATGCTAGAAAATATTTAAAAAAAACTCCTGCAGATTGCACCGGTTTGAAGTTTCTTGTATAATTTTGGTTTTATTTAACACATCTTGGCACAGTCTCTAGGAGTTTTTTTTTATATTTTCTATATATCTCAGCGGTTTCTGGCTATAGCCGCTTTTCTCCAAAGAGATGCAACACCATCTTCATTGACTAACTTACCGTTACTGGAAGTGCATATTAAAGGAAGATGGTATTTAAAGGTGTCACCACCGGGACCAGCCTCTTTCAAAGCCAGAATTGTTGGGGTTTTCGTAATAATGGTATGTTACTGGGATTTATACTGTGAACCCCTACCATTTGCATAGCGTACAGGTGCTATTGTGCATCTGGTGTGGGTTAGGCTAGTAAGGATAGAGGGAAGGTGCATGTTGATGGTGCACACCTGAAGTGCCCTGAGCTTGGCATGAATTTATGTTTCTAGGTCTTCCATGTTAAGAGGCTAAAGGCAGTTGGGACCAGGGTTCAGCCACGCATGCCTATGGGGTTCTAATACATTGGCTGGGACAGTGATATGTAAGATGATTGCTGAATTGTAGCATCCTTCTGTTGGATATCTGTCAGGAGGTGGTCAGGGTACAATGTATGAGTGACTTAGTTGCTATGCATATACTAGGTTTGTGCCTAGAGGAAGAGCATTTTAATATAGGGAGGTTGTTGGACACCACTGTGCAACTAGGAGCATCAATCCAGTGTGGCCATGGATCCCACTAGAGTCTTTAGTGACAATGTCATTCAGGTCAGGTTCTGGTGAACGCCTGCCCTAAGGCACCTTGGTGTGGGCTGCAAGCTATAACAGAAGAGATTGCACAGATATATGTTCTGGAATGGGGATGTGCAAGACATAGGGAGCATGAAACAGGATTTCAATTAGACAATGGATGAGAATTACCCATGAAAGCTTTCGGGGTAGGGATTATAGACAACAAATTAGCATGCTACAAGGTCAGGGTATGGATTCTAGGAGCCAGTCAAGTGAATTTTATTGGGTATCACAGAAGAAAAAAAAATGTGTGGCACTAATTGCATTAGGCACAGGAGGGACAAATCAAAATGGGACACAAAGGAGCACAACCAAAGAGGGGAGAAATTAAAGTAGGCCACAAATGACCAAGTCCCAGCAGACTGGATCATAGTAGGGCACCTGGTATTAGAAAATTAAAATTCAGAATATACAGTGTTGATCAGTTTAGCGAGGGACACAACAGTAAAGCCTCTTATAGTAATTAACATAATATGAGTGTGTGGGCTACATTGATCCACTGAACAGAATGTCACCAAAACCAAGCTGCATTTGCGCAGAAACAGCAAAATGGTTGTGCTGGTACCTGTGAGTACCATGGCATTAAAACTGAGTTTTGCAGGAACAAAAAGATGGCTGCACCACCTTGCCAAGCATACATTGGACAGGATGGAACAAGGGGACACACTGAGGGAGTGTGCCAGTGTGTTCTGACATATACAGATGGAATAAAGTGAAGAGGCAGCACTCCTTTGCTGCCAGCCCAAAATCCCCATTAAGAAGGAAACGTTTTCACCTTTAAAATAATGCTGCTGATGCTATTTTCATTTACTCTTCCTGAAACCACTGTGATTAATAAGGCCCCGACCATGCACATTCATATCTCATTGTGCTTTAGCAAAACCAGGCATGATTTCTGAATGACAGGCCCTGTCAAAGCAACTCTGAGAAAAATCAACAAGGAACATCATTTTCTTTACACAGTACAAAGCTGAGCAGTTCAAAGAAACTCCAGCTATTGGAGCCATGCCAATGTCTTGTCAATTTCAAGCATCTGTGCTTCAAACAAAACTCCTGCATACATGAAATAACTATAGCTGCAAGACAGTGTGGGAATCTGATGGAGATGCAAAACCGAATTTAAAATAAAATGCCTGCTTGTCACCACACTTGTATAAAAATGTGCTTTGCCAACTAAAAAGGAGAAAAATGCCAGTTTAAAAGTAAACTGGTGAATGAAAGCCTGTCTTATCTAGCAATGTGAAGGGGTTTTGTTGCTGGTGATAATACACACATGGGCTATTTTATTCCACAGGTTTGTTTTAATTCAGGGCCAAAATAAGAAAATAAAGGCTTTAAACCATCTGGACTGGAGTTTGCAAGCTCTAAAATGAAAACGGGTTATTCCAGTTGACAGAGCAAAGGCTTCTCCCAGAGTAAGGGAACCACCATAAAAACTCTCAGCAGAGACTAACATCCCAATGATAATTACTAGGTTGTAAAGAATCTAGTCTGGGCTAAATCCCCTGACAATGGAACTCCCAGTACAAGAAAGTGTGAAGTGGGAAGGGGCAATAAACCTTCAATCAAGCTGGAAAACCCCCACCTTGCTCTGAAGGAAATGACAGTTGGTGGCAGCTGAAGAGAAAAAAAATGTCCAGTGACAGACAATGGATTGCCATTTGCTTCCAGAGACCATTTCATAAATAAACTTTAAAGACTTTTATATTTGAAGCCAGACTTTGTAAAAATGCGAACATGTTACAGTTTAAATTTGATTTTATGGGCTTTCATTGAAGACATGGTAGAATTCACAGACATCTTTGGAATAGAAATGGCAAAATATTGCAGATTACAAGGAAAGTATCCATGATGCCAATGGACATTTTTATACTTACATCCCTTATGTTAATCCACACATGTTTATAAAGTTATGGAATTTTAGGCAGAATCGTTCATACTCAAAATTATCAAAAAATATTAAAAGGGCAAAACAATGTCTCACGGATTTCAGAGTTGAAGTGCTATGCTCTATATAAAATATGTAACCTGTATATATAATTTGCTAAGAGATTTCAATTGGATAAATGTACCGTTTGTTGCAAAATTGGATTTTTGCTAAAATAACTTTGGCAGGTTTTTTGAACATTATAAACTCACATCTAAATCTGCCATTCTGCTTTGAAATCCAACCAGTTGAGAGCAAGGTGGAGACTAGCACCCCTGGCCAATCCAGTAGTTTAGAGGCGTGCTTAGCTAAACCTGCCATATACTTTGATGATGTCACTGTGCATTATAAATAAGAGTCCCTGACAAGACTCTAGACACACACTCTTCCTGATTTTCCTGCGCCAGCATCCTATTCCTGATCTGCTCCATCCAGATTCCAACTACAAGGCCAAAGCATTGCAGATCCTTCTCCAGGGCCCACTGCAAAACCCAAGCACTGCTGATCCTATCTCAGTAAGGCCTCAATTCTGAAAACCCACTAATCTCCCATTAAAAAGGGGAAAGCTGTGGTATTTTTTTGGGAAGCATCCTGAACCAGCCTGGCTTGATGCCCATTAGCTGCTTGCCCACTAACTGCATCCAGAGATACCAGTGCCATCCAGTGACCAGAATTACCAACCGGTGACCCGACCTGCCCTTCTGACTTTTGCCCAGCTGTCCTTTATCAGGCACGCTGCCGTGTTGTGAGCAGAACCATTGACGGTCCAAAATCCCAAACTAAAAGTGGACTGTAAGTATAATCCCTCCCCCATAGAAATCCATAGCCTTCCTTGTCTTGCATTTGTCCTTATCCCACTCTCTAAGCCACCCTAGCCTTATCCTGGTAACTTGTTAAAACTGGCAGAATTATCCGTGCAACCTTGCCCTTGATTTCAAGTGCTAGCGCCATCTCTTTAGTAATTTTGTCTTGTGTAAATCCTAAGCCATTAGTCATATTTCGAGTGATCCGACTGCTTTCCGCCAGGGTTGGGTGCTGGGGTGACAAGGTTGAAATCGCGAAACAACCTTGGATCTTACTGTGTCCATCTTTAGTGGTCTAGTCTGAATACTCTAGTTTAAAGTAAAACTGTCTTATCACTACTGATTTCCTTTTCCATTTCACGGCTTCATTTTACTCAAAGCACACCTTTTTGTATCTTGCATAACTTATCCAGTTTCAAAGCTAGAGACGTATTTCCAACTCTAGAGTGTCCCTGTGATATATATCCAACCCAAAAATCACACTCCAAATCAGAGTATTTCACCTGTTTTTATTAAAAACCGTTTGGGTAATTTAAAACAGGAATTAAGAAAATGCATCTTTTACACGTTTAAAATTTTCCATTCATTTTCCATTCATTTTCGAATTATATGCTCTTGGTAATCTATTGCTTGTGATTGTTAGTGTCTAGGCATTGTTGCTTTAGTGAGAAATTGTATTTACCTTACAGTTTTACACACACATTCATTATTTATTTGTCAATTTCTGAGTGTCATTTCATAACATTGCAACGGGTTTAAAATCCGTTTTCCATTCGTATTTAGTGAGGGAAGGAGGGATTTGGTTTCCATCTTCTTCCTCTTATTCCTGATTACCTGCTGCTTCTTTTTATCCACTCAGAATTTGATTATTTGTGGGTTGAGGGAACATTGCAGGGGGAAATCTAACTTGGGTGCTATCTTTCCTAAATCAAAAAGTGCTGCTATTCCCTGGTGTTTTGAATTTGTTCCACTAGAAGGTTACACCAAGTGCATTGCTTACATTCACTGCTATTATTACCCCATTGGTGATTGCTGCCCCATATTAAAAATGGTATGATTTCTTTTGAGTTTTAAAATAAATAAATAAATAAATATTGCATTTCAGCAACCAGCCTGGTTCATGGCCCATTGTGACCCGAGGTATTTGAAAAAGGGGGTGTGATACATGTTGTGACCATCTCAAATTTAATCTGTATAAAATAAGGAGAAAAGCATCTCAGTTGTGCGTTACATACTAGGCGGAGACCAAGGTGTGTGTTGCCTGATTGAAATCCTTAACAAGTGTTAAGGGAAAAATTAACTTTAGGTTCAGAGAAAGGGTTGTCTGAGATATAGAAACCCACACTCAACTTGTCTTCCTATGTTGGTTGACAGGTTGAGCATCAACTCAAACAGCACTCTAACTTGCTCAGGTGCTGTACGCAGTAGGCTCTGTTAGGACTTCCACCTATCAGAGGAGCAAACAGTATTTTTTTGATGTTCAGGAATTAACTGGGGCAGCCGATAAAAAACACATGCCTGCTTCTCCCAGAATTCCACCTCAGAGTCTCCACAGGGCCTCAATAAAATACCCCATAGTGCACACGGGCACAGTCAAAACATGAATTGCAAGACCTGCCCCCTTAACCTGCTGATGAGGAAGCTACTTTACTTCATTTTAATGAGAGGAAGATGAGATGAAGATATTGCAAGATAACAGGTAGAGTTTGGATTCCTCAAAGAGCTGCATGCATCTGTGTGCTTGATATCTTTGCCTAAAGTTCAGCGGCTGCAGAAATGTGAAGTGAACAATGCTGACAGTAATAGAAAAGAGGTTGTTAGGTGGAGAGAGGTGCACAGGATAGGTGGTCATCCTACAACTCTGTAATGCAATATTTGCAGTATCTCCTGCTCCTTTATAGGTAGACAAATCCAGCAGATCTCACTGGAAACCTTTGCACATGAATTCAATAATAGAGCACAGTAAATCTCACTAGAATGGACCAGTGCATTGGAAACAGGAATAAGGGTTGTTAACACAGATGGAAGACATTTGATGGTTGCCCGCATCAGGTGTCAAGTTCTTGCTGGATATATGGACAGTGTGTCTTCAATGTTTCCAAAATAGCAGGGTCTAGGCGTGGTCCCTAAGAACATCTCAGGTGAAACCACAGTGCGACACCAAGAGCAAAACCCCGGAGGGGCCCAATTACAGTGGAAACATAGGATAGATGGGACTCAAAGGAGCACATGCCAGTGGGCAGAATCCTGACAGCAGTATAGTAAAAGGTAGAATGCATAAACTATTATTTGAGTTTCCGTTTTCATGATTTGATTACATTTCATATGTTTCAATTAGGCCTCAGTGGCAACCTTATTTTGTTTAACAGCATACATAACCGCATAACAGCAACCTTCGCACTAGTATTTTCTCAGGTTTATTGTAAGTGCAGTCATTTAGAGATACCCACAAAACAATGTTTGCAGTCCACAGAAAATGAATATACATGTTTGAGTTCAGAGTATTAATTGTAAGTAATATATTTGATATCATAATACCATTTAAAAGTCTTCTCTAGAAACACACATTCCCCCAAATTCCCTTACCGCCCTCCCACCCTCACTTATGTTCTTTTTTTTCCATTTCGAGAGCAGACGTGCTGGGAACACTTCAGTCCCCAGCGCATCCGCTACCGATCTGCGACAGGCCGTCATGGAAAGGAAGAAGGGACTACGTGTAGTCCCTTCTCCCTTCCCATGGCAGCCATTTTATATTGTCTAATGGGCCGGAGTACTAATGGCAATAAGTCCATCAGCTGCGGGTCATTACCGCCTACGGTAATGCCCCCGGGGCCTTCGTTACCCCTGGGGTAATGGCCCACAGTCTGGGGGTTATTGCCACAGTAATGGTGAGAGCGAAGGATGTATTTCGGGTGAGGGGAACTATCTTTGGAAATAATTTTTAGAAATTGCATATTGTATTGCATGCTGCTTTCTATATAATGGGCAATGAAATGTGTAGCTATAAGCTTAATGTGCATTGTCTAACATTTATAATTGTATATATATTTATTATCAAATTGGGAAAGGTTTTATGTAAACTGAAAAATAAATGAATACATAAATACAGGATATTTAATAGACAGAGGCGCTGCTAGGGGGTGGGGGGGAGGGGGATATAGTCTTTTTGGTTGTAGGCCTGGATAGATGCTCAGGAGCTACAACCAAATGACCGGCTAGCCCGACTACCGACAGTCCTGACATTAGCGTAGCCCCAGAATTTTTTCAGACCTAGCAACACCCCTGTTTATATATGTCTTCACTACTTCTTTTACAGACACAACTCTCACACAGCATAATATAACCTTATAGACCAAGGTCTCAAAGACCAAAGTATTGTGAGAAAATGACCCACCACCAATGTATGGCCTGAGGTGAAGCCGAGGGCCATACATTGTTTGAAGGGTCATTATCCAAAATGATAATTACCCCTCCTGACGTCCGTAAGGCTATTAGAACATGGTAGTACTATCAAACTACTTAGTTTAATAACGAGATAGTAAATCAACAAACTCAGGAAATTAAGTCTGTTTACATTTTTTAGTATTTAAATAACAAGATTGTCTTCATAAGTGAAGTTCATAATTTAAGCATTTCAGTGCCAAACTTGGCTAAATTTGAGAGGGTTTAACATGAGCAGGCATTGGGGTCATGTAAAAACAGTGCCCCTTTTTGCAATTGTTTTCTGCCTAACTCGTGGTTTTCTTTGGGGTTCATGTTGTGTTTTTGTTGACTCATACCCTTTTTTCTGAGCTGGTCTGCATCTAGTTTATAGAGCCTCTCTGGTGTAGTCCGTTGCTTGTTCCTGGCTTTTTGATTCTCCCCACCCTACCCCTTCCAATGTACTGAAACAGCCAGGTATCTCTTTGCCTCTGTTTCCTGGCAGCCATTTCCCCTGCCTTCCTGACTTTAATGCCGATGCATCCTGCAGGCAGACCACTTGAAAAGCAGTCTTAGGGTCTGGCTGATGCTCAGTGAGTAGTTTCATATTGATTTCAATCTGTTTTAGCCTGTTTTAGGTGCTTTTCTGGGGGATTAGAATGTTTTTATCAATCACTGTCCGCCTAGCTTGTGTTTTTCTGTGGGGTTTATTGTTTTTGTTAACTCCCATCCTGTTTTCTGAGCTGGTCTGCATCTAGGGTATGCAGCCTCTGTGGTGTAGTACTTTGTTTGTTTCTGGCTTTTTTAACTCTCTCCAACCTACTCCTTGCAATTGGCTGAAACAGTCAGGTGTCTCTTTGCCTATTTGATTCTCATTAGTCCGTGCCCCACGGGTGACTGGAACAGCTGTATTTCAGAGGCCCTTCCAAGGAAGCCATTGCCCATGCAGCCCCTTCAGATAAGGGCCCAAGGCAAAGGGCATCTCCTGAAGAATGAGCTCCAGGCTTTGTTTGCATGTGTTTGCCTGGGAAGCCTGCTGCCATCATCCAGCAGAGATTGATATGGTAAACGTATTGTTGGTAGGGGGTATAGCCATTGATGTACTCCATTATCTACCTCGCTCATCTCATTACCCAATATCCTACTCCCCAAGCACTCAGCCTTATTGTTGCTTATCAGCCATAGTCAGCATTAACCCCACTTGTACAAGGTAGCCTTCTGATTCTAGCCTCAATGTGTAAGATTACCATACCTTTCATAAAGCTAATTGGGTTAGTCAGCCACAGTTTACATTTTGGGCATTTTGGGCAGTTATGGATGTGGTAGAATTGTGAATATTAGCTTGCATCACATCTAGACATAATTGGGATTATTATCCCGTGTCATATATAGAGAGAATTGTGAATATTAGCTTGTGTCACATCTAGACAGAATTGTGAATATTAGCCTGTGTCACATCTAGACAGAATTGTGAATATTAGCTTGTATCACATCTAGACAGAATTTTGAATATTAGTCTGTCTCACATCCATTGTGAATATTAGCCTGCATCACATCTAGACAGAATTCTGAATATAAGCCTGTGTCACATCCAGACAGATTTGTGAATATTAGCTTGCATCGCAATCAGACATCATTTTGAATATTATCTTGAGTGAAATCTAAACAGAACTGTGGAGATTAGCCTGTGTCACACCTAGACAGAATTGTGAAGATTAGCCTGTGCCACATCTAGAGAGAATTGTGAATATTATCTTGTGTCAAATCCAGACAGAATTTTGAATATTAGCTTCACATCTAGACAGAGCTGGGAAGATTAGCCCGTGCTATATCTAGACACAATTGTGAATATTAGCAGGCATCACATCTAGATAGAACTGTGAAGAGTAGCCTTGGGTCACATCTAGACAGAATTGTGAAGATTAGCATGCATAACATCTAGATGGATTTGTGGAGACCAGCATGCACCCCATCTAGATGGTGATGCCACTAACCAACCCTACTAATAAAAAAATAACTCACCCCTCTGTGTACACCTCTCAAACTCTGAACTAAACACAACCACAGCCCTAAAGCACAACAAACCACACAAAATTCACTACATCACAACAACAAAACAAACTACACATTGCCTCGCACAGCAGCACATGAAGGCTACCAATTGTAAAACACTCCTAAGCTCAGCGAACAGTCTAAACCTAACTGAAGCTGCCAAAAGCACACCACAGCTCTCTTGATTTTTTCTCCCATTCAGTCCTACTAATTTACCCTACACTCTTGCTTTTCAGATCTGCAAGAGCGCCAGGGGGATACTCTGGAGGTGACTGTGTGTGGTATAAATATCCATATATTAAACAGGTGAGATGTCTTGAGAAAAAGAAACCACCCTATTCTTGTGTTTCTTGTAGAAAATGAAGGGATTGGAGGAGAGTCTGGAACCACATTCTTCAATGAATCATTATTCAATTGTATTAATTGTACACATAAAAAAATGTCTTTAGAAAAATATTCCGTAAAATATAATATAATACATATATATATATATATAATACAATATAATATAATTTCATTCATCATAATATATGTCAAAGTAAAAATCACCAACTTCATCAATGATACCCATATTCCTGCAAATTAAGGTCTATGTAAGTCAGTTTACAGAAAGTCCTTTCAATTTCCTAATTTACAATTTCTTTAATATGAGTGTTACTCTTGCTCTAGGTTCACACACAATAAATATCCATGAACATAACATAACAAATATAAGAAAGTGAACACATTTTCCCAGTTTTTAGTGTTCTTTTGGGTTAATAGCATGTTGCAGTGAAAAAGCAAGTCCTGCGAGAGACAAGACATCTGGATTATTGTTTTTCTGTCTGCTTTTCAAGTCAAAATATTCATAATCCAATCAATACCAGTAGTTATTGATAGCACTATGAACATTCTGATTTGCTGAGAGGAGGCCAATAACAATCTCCATGTGCTAACACTTCATAATGGAACGAGTGAAATGCAAGATATTGAAATGACAGATTTTGAAGTCATATTTTGATGTCTGTGTCTTTTTGAACTAAACCAATAAGCCTGAATATCTTTACACCGGAGTCTTTGACAAAGCAAATCTACTCAGAGCAATTGTGAATGTGGTCCTGCAGAGTTGCAGAGGTGTCGATGTTGCATTAAAAATGTGTGATGTTTACCATTTGAGTGCTACTTTTCGGGCCCACTAGAGGGGCTTTGAAGAAGTGAAAGTCCTATTGAAAAGGACCACTGAATATTAATTGTCCACTAAACGGAATACTACTGTTCATAAATAGCAGTCCTGGTAAAAGAGTTCTTCCCCCAAGATACACTTATTAGGTAATCCAATAAGAACCGGAACAGGATACGCCCTGATGAATGTGTGATGAAAGTGGTCTTTATGACAGAAAGTTGTTGGGTCTCTTTTCATTGTAAATACAACAATGAGATCAATGTGTTAGATCAATGTGTTATTTAATGTCTTGTTGTGTCCTTGATGTGATTTTTAATGATTTTTAAATATCTATATTTGTCCGGGTTACGTGTAAGTACTTGTTGTCTTGGGTGTATACAAGTTTTTCTATGATATGAAATACAATTGAAAGTGTATTTTTGACCATGACTATTATAGTTTTTAAAAAAAAAAGAAATTGAGAGTCACCGTTAAATGTGTCATATGTTGTTTTTCTACCTCGTTTTGGTAATGGTTCAATGTTGTCCCTTCCCAGACAGTGGAGTTAGGTTTGCCTTGCAATAGACAAACAATTGGTAATGTTACATAACTGTATTATATTGATGGCATTAAAAATGCATCATGATTACAATATGGCTTGTCAAGCAAAGAGAAATGTGTAATCATACATTTTGGGTTAATCACAAAAAGTGTGTATTACTTGTCATGTTTTTTTTCTCTTGTTGTTCAGCCAAAATCACTGAAAAGAATAACAAATGCCATGCTGAGCTAGTATTTAAGCAAAGATGTAATCTCTTGAAGATGTTTGATCACATGGGATGCTTTCCTCAAAGCTTCTTTTAGTGAAGTGCAAATTTTGCTCTGGCATTTGGGGGACGGATTGAAGTGGCGGCATTTGGAACAGACTGCCAGCTCTTTTCAAATCAGCCGTCGAATAGTTTAAAGGTAGTTCATGAAGATTAAAGTAATTGCGGGCACAAAAAAAGATATATAAGCTCAATGGTGTTTCCAGCTGCTTCATTACCACCACCTTAGGAAATTCTCCTTAAAAACGTAGCAGTGGAATACATTACTTAGACGATAGCCAGACACTTGAAGTCTCAATCAAAGCATTTAGTGCTAAAAAGCCCAGTGGAGAACCCCCCTGAACGCTGTGA
The DNA here is from genome assembly GCF_040938575.1 of Ambystoma mexicanum. Classification (NCBI taxonomy): domain Eukaryota; kingdom Metazoa; phylum Chordata; class Amphibia; order Caudata; family Ambystomatidae; genus Ambystoma; species Ambystoma mexicanum. The sequence continues at coordinate 132,046,673 of NC_090937.1, read as the reverse complement.
AGATGAATCATTTGGAGGCCCCAACTCCTCGACTGATTGCTGGATATCATTGAAGATGCGTGATCATTAAGTATGATCCTCACGGGAGGGAAAGAAAATATGCATACGCGTGCCTACTCATACATATAAGCATTGCATGGCCGGTGGGTGGAAGTGAGCCCAAACTTATTTGTGGCGCGTGTGACCGAACTAGTTGGTGTCATTTTTCAGCTTGGCAGCAGCCCCCCCAGAACAGACTTTAGCATTGACATTAATACACACATTTATCAATGTAATGCAATTATGCTTCATTGGCATGATGGATAAGATTCAAAGGCTTTTCAAAGCTTTATGGGTCCAAAGGTAAACATTGTGAAAGTGTATTTGACCTTCCAGCATCATCATTCTCAGTTATAAAGTGGATGGGCCTCATTTGGACCCTGGCGGTGTGGGTTTAACGGCACCATTAAAGGTGCCGGCGCCGTTAAACCCATACTGCACTATTACGAGGGTCCCTCGCGGGAACCGCTCTGGATGTCTGGTCAGACCAGACATCCTTTGCGGGTCCCGCGAGGGGACCAGAGAGCTAACAATGGGCCTGTTATTAACGGATGGGAATGGGGATGGTCCGGGTTCCCTGAATGGGGAAATACCGGGCCCTCGAAGGTCGAAATGGCCCAGTATTTCCCCATTCAGGGAATCCGGACCCGGTCCCGAGTTTGGAGGCATGGCTGCCTCCAAACTCCTAATGAGGCCCAATGTCTATTGATGTTTAGGGGCTCTGTTTGGATGAGCCAGAAAATGAGGCGGAAAGTGCCTTACTGCTTGGGCCTCAGTGGTGAGGACCCTTTGTCCTATTATTGTTTCTAGGGTGTGACAACTGACACCAGAATCTATGCAGAGGCGGGGTGCCTCTTTTCATCCTATATGTAAAGTCCGACTTGATCTCCACCATGTGTGCATGTGCAAACAGCATAGGGTAGTAATGGCGGACACCATGAAAAACACATGGGGGCCACCAAGCCAGGCAGTGGGTACCTATATACTCAACCTTCTCATTGCAGCAGACAGAGTCCATAGCAATCCCTAGTGCTGCACCTTTATCAGAATCCTGATGTGGGCAGAGACACTTTCAGATTTCCTGCAAGGGGCAGAGAACACGCATGGAGTAGATTGTCCTCGTTGTTCCGCCTCCCTGTGGTGAGTATGATCCAAAATGATGAGGATGCAGCAAAACCCATGGAAACATTGATGTGCTGAGTTTCCAGCTATATTCACTTCTTTGCACCCACATAATGATGAGCCCGGTAGCAGGGGAGTTGCTAGGTCTGGAAAAGATCCGGGGCTAAGCTGATGTCGGAACTGTTGGGACTGGGGGCTAGCTAGTCTTTTGGCTGTAGCTCCTGAGATTCTATCCGGGGCTACAACCAAAAGATCAGGGGCTATAGCCCCCTTAGCCCCCCCCTAGCAACGCCCCTGCCTGGTAGTATTTGCTTTATTAGACTGCCCAGTAAAACCTTTGTTCTAAGAGTCAGAATTACTAGTCAGTCAAGCTGGTTGAATCAGGCAATGTCTAAGTGAATCGCGACTGATATGCTGCAATAATAACTAAAGAGCGTTGAATATACACAAAATATTAATAATAATAATAATAATAATAATAATAATAATAATAATATTGTCATTACCACCAGTGGTCAAAGTGCGCAGGAGCAGTTGGGAGCAGTGCTTCTCTATTTTTGTTTTTTGTTTTGTTACGTTGTACCGTTCCTATACTTTTATTTTAAAAAAGAAACTTTTACGGAATGGCTTAGTTTTAAAATAAAAGTGCTGGAAGTAGTTGAAACCTGAACATCAGTTCACTGCACTGAACATTCCCTTAAACAGCCGGCCCGTTTATTTGGGGGTTTGGATTGAGCATAGGAGGGGCGCTGCAATGGGTTTTGTGGGGAGCAGTCGCAGGTCAGCAGGGAGCATAGTTCCACTACTTCTTTTTGTACACTTCAACCACCAATGGTAAACTTATATTACCAATGGAAATGATCAATGCTGTTGTAACTAAGTTTTAATACTGCAAATGGTAATTTAACTCGTCCAGCAATGTAGCTTTTAGCCGGCAGGGGTGGACTGGCCTATAGGGAACTCTGGAGATTTCATGGTAGGACTCTGCACCCTGGGCCTCTTTTGCATGGTATTTCCGTATTTTCCCATAGGAAAATGGTGGGTTTGCTCAAAATGTAAATATGTGGCCACTTAGAAAATTATTTCCAGGGCGTCCTTTGGCTCCCAGTCCACTCATGTTAGACGGTATTGCACCCATTCAGAAGTAGATGACACGGTACTGCTAATGGTTGTTTACCAGTATTGCCCACTGATTTTGTACCACTTTATATATACTGGATCCCTTGTTATACAATACCTATAGCTCAGATGTGTTGTACATTATGTATCGGTTGAATTACTGTACTTTTACGCCCTGTGTTTTGGCACTGTCTACAATAGCCAGTAAACATATATTTTTGATATTGCTGAACGCAGTCATGTGACCAGTATGAGGCATTGAATGCAGGGGTATTTCGTGTTTACTCACATTCACCTTCTTTCTACATCTCAAGTTATGCCATTATGCAGTTTTTGTGAAGTGATGTGTATGCCAACGAAATAACCTTGCATATTTATCAGGAACTGTTTCCATTATTGTTCTTCTGAAAACGTGTCACTGTTATGTCACCATGACCCTTACAGTGTGTACTGGTGCTCTCATTTGGCCCAGTCACTTGTAGATGTGGCATTTTAGAAACCACCCCCTATGGAGGATGTACATCCCAGGGACGTCATTTCACCAAAATGACAGGGGTAGCAGAAGTGACATTGCATGACCCTTGACCTCTGATGTCACCACAGGAAGTGATGTCATCTGATCCCACCCCGAAGTGACATCACAGGAAGCGATGGAAAACAACCTTTCACCCCTTGACAAAATAAGAAGTGGCACACTACGAAAAATATGGTTAAAATATCACTGTAATGTGACATACATTTCATACATGAATGGATCACTATATTTATGATCAATATCAGTGTGTACAGGCCCATATTACCAAATTGCTGTGAATGCAAGCAGATGTCCAGGGCAAAATGATAAGCGCTTTTTATAGAACAAATATACATACAATATCACCCAACCAGTGTTGGTACTCATTTATTGACCACAGAAGGATGAAAGGCTGAATTGGACTTGCCGGATGCAAATCTGCAGATCCCACAAACATCGCAACAGCAATCGCTCAGCCCACTGAGCTATCTTATCAGCAATAGCTATTTTACCGGTTATAGTAAAATGAGCAATTACATGTCTGAATGTTCTCAAAGTCAGAAAGCAAATTACACTCTAGTGGATAACATTAAACTGGTAACTGAGATTTAACAGCAGATCAGTTCATCTGCAGGTCTGGTGCAAATTTGGCCACATGTCAAGCCTGCGTGGATCTACTTTATAGGCTTCAGAGGTTGGCAAAATACATACCATTGGGAGGGTTTATAAATGGGTATTAAAGAATTTAGAGTAGCACAGGGAAAGCAGCACACACACACGGTATTCTGTACTGTGGGCACTAGTTACCTCACATATGCAAACAAGCATGCTGTGACAAAAGAGATACTATTGGAGGATCGAGTCAGCGCATATGGTGTTTCTGGGAGACACTCTTGTTCAGATATAGTGGGGCTTCATTATGGAGGCAGTGATGTGCAATAGTTCGGGGTTTGAAGTCGATGCAGGCCTTTATGGGTAGCAAATCAGCTTCTCGTCTGCATGCTGAGATGTGGTCCAAGCAGGACAGGCCAACTGCTGCCCGCAAGGCTTTATTTTGGAGGAGTTGGAGCTTGTCAAATTTAGTTGCTGAAGTGCCCATGAGGAGAACATTGCCATAGTCCAGTTTGCTGATCATAATGGCTCTAGCGAGTGTGAGGCAGCTGTTCAGTGAAAGAAATTGTCTGCTCTGAGAGATAGATTTCACAGTGTAGGCCGTGGAAGAGGCCAGGGCTTTAATGTGCTTGGCTCAACGTCCAAGTAGAACCCCAAAGCTTTGACGTGTTTGAGAACTGGGATAGCTGTGCCATTGATGGTAAAAGAGTAGTAGGCCACATTCAGCTTTTTGAGGCAGTAGGGGTATTCAACAATACATAATTCTGTTTTATCGTCGTTAAGGCAGACATTGTGAGTTAGTTAGTTGGATCCATCGTAATTGGGGTGCTCAAAATGGCAGTCTAGTTATTGCTACCTCATTTGTGGCACCTGTACATTTTGTCCACCGTGCCTACATCTCTCCTTCCATCTGTTTATGGCCACCAAATCAATTTAGCTAAATGTGTTTCTTCTGTTCATGAGTCATACTGTGTGCATTGCGCTCACCAATTTCTTTGTTGTTGCAATCACTACTACAGCGATCATCTAGCAGCAGGCATAGACATAATTCACTGTGATCACATGGCCTTAAAAATGATGCATTCCATCTATGTTTTGGCATTGGTTTCATGTGTGCCGAATCTACCAGCCAAGTGTATCCAGGCTGTGCTACCAATCACTCTTGTTGGGTGAACTCAATAAACAGAGGAGTGGGCAGGCAATGCAGGGTCCTAATGATTACTACAGATATGCTATCAAGGAGAACATGTATTTTAGTCACTAGTTTCCTACTCCAATTGGTTCAATTGAGATTCAAGAAGTGTTGATCAGTTACATGAGCACCATCTTGTTACCATTAGTAAATTGTTTCTGAATGCCTTTATAATGAATAGGCCATCTGCCCTGAGCCTGTCCTATATTACAGTAATACTACAGTACTTAGTGATTTGTGTCAGCACTAACAGGCATGGATGGAAGTAACTGCTGCAATGTCCACGGATGGAGATGTGATGTCCTATGCACGCCTTTGTTCTTGGACGGAAGTCCTTTTGCATCACAGTCCAAAGGGACATGCCTAGCTCATGATTAGATGTGTGCTGGTCAGGTCTTGCATCATTGTACAGGAATATGATTCTAAGGGCCTAATTTACAGAACGTTTTCCAATGGGATTGCACCATTATGAAACGCTTCTGTGAATCAGACCCTTAATGCCACTGTGTTCCTTGCATTGAGGGGGAAACAATATTCCAGGTGCCGCAGACTACTGTTCAACATTGTTTCGCATTCCTACCACTTTTCCAAGAGCGAAAATAAAGAAATAACAAGCATTGGCAAAGATGATAGTTTTTGAGTTTTACCATTTTTCATTGGACATTACATACGTAAACAGAAATGATCCGAAATCATGCTAGTCCAGTGCTATAAGCATACAACATCCATAAGAATAAGCAAGCAAATGCGCAACTACACGAATACAAATAAAACACTGCGACGAGCCAACCTTTGTTGCCAGATGCACGTCTCTGTAGATACCATATCTTCCCACGCCTGCATTCCATTCATAAGCTTGCTTCCCCCACCAAAGTTTAAAGGTGCAACATCACTTCTATTAAAAAGAAGTGTCCACGGTTGGTTTCTTGGGCATTCATTCACTCTTAGACCAGCATCTGATGAAGAAATCTATGGAATTTTGAAAGCTATTGCAATTTACTATCTCAGTTTAAAATATATATATGTATTTTTGGTTAGTCTAATAAAAGGTAAACATCGTGGCTTTTGTGTGACATTCATATGCATGTCTTCGTGTTGGGCCAATACAAAATCGATCCAGATCATAAAACATGGAAGCTAAAGTGCGAGCCGTCACATGCCTATTTATCAGGGGGGCTGTTAGCCCCTGCTGCATCATTAAACGTGTCTGACATTATAAGTGATCTGCTGGGGCATGACTGCTATTGACCCGTATACTACTCAGCAGAGCATTATCAGTGTTACAACAGGTCTCGGGTTCCCAATTACCTGGGTGGGAATCAATTTACAACACAACTATCAGTTTATTGCAGGGCAATATCCTAGGACTGTATAGCTCTGAAATAGCTTGCAGACATGCATGACATATCCAACAATGTGCAGGAAGACATTGACTGCTTGATAACTATTGTTTGCAGAAAGTTGAAAAGTCTGTGCTGCACCAGGACCCAGCCCCACCTTACCAGTCATGCCCATGTGAAGAGGTCATCAACACACATGTGAGCATGCTAGTGAATACTGAGGCAAGGGGGATTCATTAACATGAGGCCATATGCAAATTCCCTGCAGAGGCATGTTTGAGCAGCATGCATTATTCAGCATGTATCTCCATGGCTGCATAAGCAGCTTCTCTGCTCAGTCTTGCCTGTACGTTTCACACTGAATAACCGCGTTGAAAGTACCCTCCAACCAACAGATTCACACTGTTTCAAAATGAAGAAATGCCACTCATGTCCACATGCATGCCTGGGGTGGTCTGTTTCAGCATAACAGGACAGATTTCAACTCCATTAATCGGGAGTTGCTGTTGGAGTAAATGAGGAAGGAAGGCCTGAGTGAAGGGTACATTGGAATTCTGGTGGCACGCCACAATAGTAGTGTGGCAAGTGCCATATGCAGTCTGAAGGGAGAAATGAAGTGGCAATTATTTGTGGAGATGGGCATCAGACAGGGGTGTGTGAGGGCTTCCAATCCCCATAACCTGTTATGGAAATATGTGTAGGTGTTTGTGCTTTGCAAGCAACCCAACGGGCCCAAGGTTGGATGCCAAGATGCTCTGCGTGGGAATAACAATGCATGAATTACTGGGCAGAATTTCCAATAGCTACATTCACTATAAGACTGTAAGGAGAGAAAAAACAAAGGCAATGATGATGGGCCCAGCTAAATAACCAGAAGCAACGTTTTTGTAAATTGTAAATGTTTGGTGGTAGTCTCTCATTTTGACTTCCTGGCCATCTGCTTTAAAATTAAGATAGGGTGCGGACCCCATTTGTTCAGGAGTGGGAATACATTAGACTAATCTGCCAGTGTCATTCTGAGGTTTAATAGAACATGTGGTGGGGTTTCCCCTGTGCAGGCCCTTTCTGTCTATTAATGGGAGTCTGTCCCTGGAGCTATGTGGGATGCTATAAATCAGGTTCCGCATTGACTGTAACTGAACATTCCATCCTTATTAGCCCCTTTTCTTCGTCAAGTGAAACTCCAAACAGTTCCCTGCATCTAGCGGCTGGGTTTTTTCCAGTCACTGAACGTATCTCCTGTATATAAGTTGCACATTGATTAAGGTTGTTTGGTAACGTAGTGGTCGAAGTACACCAAGCCACACTGGAAGATGTTCTAGGCTTGGATGCTAGTATGATGATCTGTGACTGCCCTTGCCAGAGAAGCTTTGTATGCATTGGGAATTGCAAGCATGTGGGATGACAATTAACATGGAGTCTCTTAATGAAATGAGTAGAGATTTCAGAATGTGGGAAGAGAGGTGATGTTGGGTAACCTGGACAAACGAACCATGATGTCTTGGTATTTGAACTGTGAGGAAAGATGGTTAATACTCTGGTGCACTTTTTACTCTTGTGGAGATATTTATGTAGATAAAGACAGAAGTGGGGCTCTATCCTTCTAAAATGCATACAAAGGCTATGCAATGCTTTTCATCCATTAAAGAGGAGGGGGTGACAGAAGCAGTTGTCCACTATATTTCTGCGGCATGGAAGGAAATATGAAGGGCTCTTGTTCACAACATATTTGGGCCTTGCTACGACAGCGATAGGGAAAGCTGTGGGAAAGGGATCGATTGTGTCTGTTTTTATGGATTGTGTTCTACCCATTGACTGTTTAGTGTATATTTATATGGTGCTATCATGTTATGACATATACGGAAGAAAAATTCTGACAAAGGAGGAGGACTAAGATGAAGGAGATGCATTCTGACAAAGAAGGACTATGATGAAAGCTAGAGACTGATAAAGGACAAGGCCTCTGACAAGGGCAAAGGACTGTTCTCAAGGGTTTACACATGGCAAGGACAGTGATGAAGGAGAAGTACTTTGAAGAAGAAGGAATGCGGCAGAGGAGAAAGACTTGTATGAAGGAGAAGGCCTGTGATAAAGGAGCAGATCCGAGATGAAGGTTTTGGAATTTGACAAAGGAAAAGGCTATAAAGGTGAATAACTGAGATGGAGAAGGACTATGATAAAGGAGGACTGTGGTGAAGGAGAAGGAGTAACAGTGATGGAGTAGAATGTCTGCAGTGACAGACTCTAAGATAGCAGAAGAACAGAGAAGGGTGCTGGAATGAGAAAAATAAACAATATTGGGTGCATACTCTAAGCATGGATACATGCATAATAGAAACAAAAAAGACAGCCAACCTACCTTACACCAATTGAAATCTCACATACACAGGGAAATGTTGGAAAAATTGGCTTTGTCAACTTTCAGCCACAACTAAAAATAACATCTTCATATTTTTTTTATAATTATTTCTCCTTCTGGTGCAGCAAGGCTGGTAGTCATCCAAATACGACCCTTTCAGCATTGTGCATTGCTCTGTTCTTAGTCCAGTGAAGAGAAAACTAGGCCAATTGGAATACACTGCAGAGCTTGGAGGTAATTTATTTCTGAATTAGTTATGTGCTCTGGGAAGCACTTTACACATAACTGGACAACCATGGCTACATGCACATCTAAATTACATGTGCCGTCATTTGCGCATGCATTTTTCTTTACTTTAAATCAAGCCTCTGCATGTGAGGTTTCCCTTCCAAGAAATCCTCTTTTGATGGTGTTCAACCAACATTCTTCTGTGTAATTTGTTTAGAATTTCCTCCATTCTGCAGGGAATAGTTTTCTTTACTAAGCCATGTTTTAATTCTTGAAATTCCTGCAGGATGCAAGACTTGTCATTTACCAATTAATGAGGTTGCAAAATTGGTTTTCACTAAGGAAAATGTGTCTCACCTCAAGTCAGCTGCCACAGCAACTAGACATAGGGAATTAGTCACATCCTAAAAGCAGACAATCTTGAGAAAGGCAATCTTTGTGCGAAGCTGCCACACTAACCAACACATTTTATTGAACCTGAGTTTTCCATCAGAGCTATGCTCACGAATGATTCCCCCTCTTTGTAGAATTCTAGCTGGGGCTTACCATGTACTCTGTAGTATGTCGACAGGAACCTATTCGTCTTATGCAAATCTCTTGAAGGAATCAATTCATGGAAGTTAACATATACATTTTTCTTAACATATCATGCACCTCTCCTGGTTCTCCAGCTGTTTCTTTCAAAATGATCCTTATCCTGGAATGTTCTACATTGTAATGTTCACTATAAATAAGCATCAGCAATTTGCATGATGTTCCATACCACATTACTGTGCACCACACCTCGTTTAATAATATTGTATTACCCTTTGATGAACATCCCTCCCTGATATTCCCTTGCCTGGAATATACACTTGATGATGCATCCATCCTTTGACCTTTATCCTCGCATCCCCTTAAATGTGTACACATTTAGCATGATCTTGGTTAACATTCTCATAAAATGTGAGATTTAGACAGGAATTGTGCTGCTCTGTCTCAAACTTAGGTGTTTCTCCAACTGCTGGAATATCTCAAGTTAAGCCTCAAATGTAGATGTTCCTGCATTTACTGTTGAGTTTCAAATTTAGGCAATTTCCTTTTACTACTGTGTTTCAAACTTAGGGGTTTCAAACATATGTGTTCCGAACGTAGGTGCTCTTCCATTTGCTGCTGGGTCTCAAATTTAGGTGTTTCTCCCGCTGTACAAGCTCTGAAGTGTAGTAAATTATCGGTTTGCAAAACCAGCCAGTCGCCTTGGGAGACCTAGGAAAGTGACATTGAAGATAAACTCTGTCCAAGTTTAATTTATGTAAAAAAATGGTACCATGTCTGAGGACACATGACACAGACACAGCTTCTCATCCATGCACTCTGTAATGCAGCTATGGGAATGTCAACTTTGGTCTAGCTGCTTGCATAGCCATCCACATTGAAACCCCCGACGTGCCTCAGCACCTCTGCCATTAGTATAAAGGGATAACCTACAATAAATTCAGTCTAGCTGGGCACACATCGAGTCTCCTGCACTAGCACTCTGTATTAACCACCAACAGCACCCTCCCACATGCCTGACAACTGGGTTGCTTACTGGAGCATAGCCAGCCATCCTGAGTCCTAATCCTGGCAGAATGTAGACACGCATCTTAAAGTAAACTATTAAAATGAAACCAACCCTTTCCCTTCATGCTCCTGCTACATAACTGACACCACTAAACCAGATCTTGGACTAGCAACAGTCCACATAAATATAAACACACAAAGAACCATCTCTACGTCCACAACAACAGTGAACCACCCAAGTAGCCCAAACCACCAACAATGCAACTGAATACCAACATGCTGGTTTACCTCAGAGCTAAGAACACCTCTGACTCCGGATTCCTTATGAACACTATTAAACCAGTGCACATGATCAACCTGCATAACCACACAATAGACTAACTCCAACACAAACAACTGCCACACACCCGAGCCACAGAATCTCACCCATATGGTTACAATGCATGAGGCCTCTTACAAACTACCACATGCAAAACAACACTCACAGATGCCAGTTTCTCCTGGTTCTGAATCTATTCTCTCATCCTATCCCCACTAACCCTTTACCCCCCTGTTTTTTGCAGAGCCACACAAGCTCCTGGAGACTGCCCCAGGGTGATACCGGTGCACAATACAAAACAACATAACATGACATAACATCATTTCCCATACGTGGATTTCAGTCCCCGAGGGCATTCCAATCACAAATAGCATTAAGGCCATATAAATGGGGAAATGGTGCTATATAAATGATGACTATAATACAATACAGGGACCTACATATCTGCATCTTCTTGGTATAAAAGAAAGCTGGCAGTGGCTATTCCTGCTGATTTTGATACACGTTGTGCACATCACTCTGATGCAATCAGTGGAGGAGTTTCTTTGCAATTATGTTTTTCTCCACTTCATCTAAATGAAAATGTTCTGATTTATAATATTCTCCTTATTCTTCTCCACACAAACACTAAAGAAAGGTGTTGTCACAATATTCTTATAAACAACAAATTGTTCTGCCCAACTGAATATTTACTCCTCCCATATTGATCTTGCCAGAAATAATAGAAACACACTCTTTGCCATTTTAAATAAATAGCTCAGACTTCAGCCATGTCCTTTTTCTAAACTCTTTGGAACTGGGCGAACAACTTTCTGAATTATTAGTGTGTTATTCCAAGTGAGTGACTCTCAGGCTCAGTCAGCCATTAAATGTGTGTATCTTTCTGTGTCTGTCCAAGTCTGTTTTCCCATTGTCTGATTTTCACATAATGCAAAGTATTGTAAGGTGGTCTTATATAGTGTATTTCTGGCATTTCTTGCTGGCCACACTGAATGTGACTCTATAAGAAAAGATGTGTTTAGTGAAGGGGAAGTGAGGCAAAGGCAAAACCTGAGGTGTTGATGGGTAGAGGTCAGAAGTACCCAAGTACAAAGCACACTTCTGCCTCTATGAATTTGGCAGATAGTTGTGTAGGGGGTAATATGACTGAAGAGGAGAGCTTGGTCCTTGCTCAATTAGTGTTAATGTGCAAATGATCATCTGTGTGTGATTTGTGTGTGTACTGTCAGGAAGTAGACGTTTTAAGATATGGGTCCGTGAGTTGGAAGAGAGGAGTTGTACATACAAGGCAAAATAAACTCGTGGTTTCCCGGCATATTCCTACCATTTGACTCTTTCAGAGTGGTCCCATTTTACTTTCTCACATTGCCACTGTCAATCACTCTGTATCACTCTCTTAATTCCTCTGTCTCTCTGTCTCTCTGTCTCTCTGTCTCTGTCTCTGTCTCTCTCTCTCTCTCCCTCTCTCTGTCTTTCTCTATGTCTAGCTCAAATAGATATGCGTAAAACAGGGGCTTAGGAGTTAGCACATGTGGAAGGGCAAGCCTGGAAAATCAACACACTACCATACACTCTGTGGTAAGAGTGTTGGTAGGCAAGGACATATGGTTCAGAGAAAGGGCTGCTTGAGATATGTTGGCTTCAGGCACCATTTTACCTTGTTTAATATGTTCGATGTTGTCTGGCAGTTTGAGAGCCACTGCAAACATCACACTAACTTGCTCAGGTGCTGCAGTCTGTGGCCTTCTGGCATTTATTTACATCATGGCTGCAAACAGCTTTTGTCAGGCATCACTCAGAAAATTGGTGAAGGGGCCAGAATCCCATGTTGTTTCTCCCACAGATGTATTCCATTATCTCCCACAAGCCTCAACCTCTTCTTAAACAGTGTTCACATCCACTGGCTAAAATGTTATTTGGTCTGCCCGACCAGCCAACGTTCACCTGTTGTTGATGCAGAACAATTAACTTCAGTTTCTGGATGATCCTGACCCCTATCTGGTGTTATTCACGGTGTCATTTAGAATTTGAGTTCCCCAAAAGGCCACACCAGCAGGGCCCACAATTCCTTGGTACACGGGATGTCAGGCTATTTAAAAGTGAAAGAAGATAGCCATTGAATAACAACAATTATTTGGGGATGGGGAATGGGATGAACAGTCGAATAACACCACAATCTCAATTTCACAGTATCTCTGGACCCTTAAGTATTGATTTGTTTCTCAAGCTCCTTCGTAAATCTTTCTGCATGAAATAAATATTAACATTAGGTATTTGTGGATAACACTAGACCAGACTCTTCTCTGGATGACTGTTCTATAGGAATCACTTAGGAATGTCTAAATGATATTCCCTTTTCTGCAATCTATGCTGAACATTCCCTCCAGTTAGGGTTAGTATTGGCTCTTCTCAAAACTGCTCTAGCCCTGCCCTTACTTAAATAGTCCTTTCTTAATCCCACCCTCCCATACACATTTGGTACAATCCGGCTCCTTCCTACCAAAATGCAGGATATCCTGTTCCTCTCCACCTAGATGAATTAAGTGATGCTCATCGTCCTCCACATCTATAACAGGTGGGCTTCCATCCAGAGAAATGATCAGAATCACTGTTGGTGGATTTCTTAGATGACAAGATGCATGCTATTATGTTTGGATGTGTGATGGTCATGTGTAAGAGATTTTGTCTTTAGGGCTATTACCTAACCTGGCAGTAATTTTGTATCATGGTATTTTGGTGGTAAATGGGCCTTATCTCATTTTGGTTGTAATTTAGTGGTGAGCGTACCTGCTATAACACTACCCTATGATAAGACAAACCTTCCCCCTTTATAAATATGATACACTTCGGGCTGAATATAAGCAAGTACCCAGGCTTAGGACATTCAGAAAAGAGCACTATTTTTAAAAATGTCATATGAATTGCCATTGACTTATCTACCTGAATAACATACACCCTTGAATGACTCTACTCCCCGTTTAGCATGCAGGTTGAAGCACATTCATACCAACACCCAAACTCTCTAGCTTGCCTATGTATATATTTCCGCTTTTTTCCTATTTTATATCAAGCAGTATTTTATTTTTACCACTGTGATGTGAATACTACTGCGCCTTCTAGTTTTTTCCCAAGTTGAAATATGGAACTTTGGAGACATAAACAAAAAAATCCTTACACCAAAGCAAACTTAATATATTTTATAAATCTGTTAAACACGAGTAATCTACAATAAAAACATAATTCAATTAACAACAATGTTTCCCCCAAATCTTACCCACATCAATACTGCTGCATTCACCTAAAAGAGAAAATAAAAACAAACATTGCAATACATGGAACATGGCATTCAGTCCCTTTGTCATTTAGTGCATGCGAAAAGAAACATCAAGCACTTTGTTTTAAAAATAGACCCCAGTACTGATTGATAATGAATCACATCCAAACCATGCACTCCTCATGTTAAACTTTGCTTACAGTTATTTATGAGGCTCCTGCGATTTGTCTGGACAATCTCTCTTTGCTGTGTCTTATATGCGCGGGAGTATCACAACCCCCACACTGGCTCAGAGACAGCCTTGGTAACCTGGCAGACTTCAATGCCAGGGTGTCATTTCTCTCCACACTCCCTTCTGCAGACTGTAGCCCAGGAACCCAGCACCCATCTGGAGCGAAGAGAAGCAGGAAAAAGCCCAGCCTCTTGGTTCAACTCTCTATTTTATCATTCTCGCTGTCAATCAAGAATAGCCTTGCCTTTCTCTCGACGTTCTTGACACCTCCTAAACTTCTAACTCCACTGTCCAATCACATTACAAAAGCCTTCATGTATCTACTTCTTCCTGTGCGAACAAAAGAAACTTCATAATTTGCACAAAAGACAGTTAATCCATCTGTGTTTTTTTTATGCATCTCCTTCCATAAAGTGAAAGAGAGAGCAGAATCAAATAATTTCTATCTGTGTTTATTGAAATTGCATTGTAATGTTAATCAGTAGAGCTACTTAGTTATTGGGTATAATTAATAGAGAAATTAATCAGTTAATACGGGTTATTTTCAATGCAATTCACACAGATTGGGATTCTCATAACTTGTATGTGTATAATACACATTGAACCCACTTTCTTTTCTGCAAACACTATGCTCTGTCACTGCAGGCCTAATATGGCATTTCATCTGTCCATCTCTTTTCTGCATTCAGACTAATCCCATTAACATGCTGATCTGTATCCCTAATCTGCTACAAGTGTTTCACCCATTGTCCTGGCTGCATCTGCACACGTTTTGTTGGGTGCTTTTAAAATGAGCACCCATTTTACTGGATACTTTTAAAAGACTGCCATAAACATGTACACCCATTTTGTTGCTTCCATTGAACACACTGTAATCTGCATAAATCAATTCCATGACTCAATACCATATATCCCTACACATGTTTTTCCTATCATCCATCACCCATATTTAACACTGTTGATCATGACACCCAAGTCAGATGCTAGCTACCTCTGGTATTTAGAACTTGAACCAAGCATGAGTTTCAATGTTCTTGGCTATCAATACACCAATATTGTCCATGTTTTTTTTTTCCAATTCAAGATTTCTTCCATGTGGGTTTTGAATTGACTCTTATATTCTTCTCTCTGCCATCCCATGTTTACTATTTATGACCATTGATTGAGATATTCCAGTTAAAGGGTTAATGATTTTGCATATATGCTGTTGATACTCAGCTGCACATTCACTTGAATTTGGGGCTGAACAAAACTATTCAGTTACATCAATGTATGACGGCCATCCCCGATGAGATGGTCATTAACTGACTCTGGTATAACTCTGATAACAAGAGGAGATCATTTTAGATGGTGATGATGGGCTTTCTGGCCACCATTTCCCTCTTACCTCTATGTGTCCCATTACCACTGCTCTTCTCTCTGTGAACAATTCTAGATATATAACGAACAGCAACCTTTGCATTGTTCCTCGGATAAAGGAATGTGTGCCTTCTTGTTTGTATCACCTGAGAATTCTTAGATAGATTCACCTGCATTATGGGACTACCTTTCTTTGTTATTAGGAAAGATCAGTAGACATGGAAATCAGATGCAAGACTGAACCATAATACCAAATCACGAATGTCCAATTACTCCAACTTTCACTGCGTTACATTAACACTGCCTTCAACTCAAGGTGCTCTGCAATGTTTACCAATGTTTCTATGGAGCTGCCCCACCAGTTTTTTTGTTTTTTTGTGTTTGATGAATTATAATCCACAAATAAACCAATCGTTCTTATCTAATCTACTGTCATGATGCCTACCCACAGGCATCCGGACCAAGCCCATCAGCCCCGGGAGCAGGCATCTAGACATTTAGTAAAACCTCAGCAGCCCCGGCTAGGGGCTATCTGGGTTCAGTCCTGGCGCCTGAGGCGCCAGGCTCATAGTAGGAATCAGACCTGGCGCCTAAGCCGCCAGGCTCTTAGTCATTACTTACCTCAGGCAGACCATGCAGCAAATGAATCCAATCCAACATGAAGCCTGAAAGGGACTATTTTTCTACAGGGACTAATTTTTACTCGGGTGTGGTTCTAGGGACTTCTTACCTGGGACTACTTTTGAGGCTATTTAAACCACACCCGACCAGCAACACACGCTTCGCGTTATTCTGCATCCAGCAGCGTGAAACTCACCGTGCCTGCAGCCTGCATCCAGTCTTCTGCCACGCCCGCCTCGAATCCGGAGCTCCTAACACAAAGAGGAAAGAAAGGGACAAGGTTAGAAAACAAACTTATTTCTATTCCACACCTGATTCTGGATCCATCTAGTCTCCGGACCAGTAAAGAACATCATTTCTGCACACGCCGCACCTCCAGCTGCAGCGCCGCGCCATACTCACCAGTCTTCACTGCATCCTTCGGGTCGGCGCTGCCTCCATCATTTCTTCGATGAACTTCGGGAACCTAGGAGACAAAAGAAAACCTCAAGGTGAGCCGAGGGAACCAACAAATATAATTCTTACCACCATAGACTTACCTGATTTACCACCGGAGGCATCCTTTTGTGACTCTCCATATTTTCACGTGCCGCATCTGTAAAGAGAGACAAAACAACACGTTTTCCTCGTGCAACATTTACCGGACAGCGCCGGGTGACACAGACTCTTACCTGAGCGCCACCAGCTGCCACAAGAGCATCTTTTCACGAGCCAGCTGCAAGACAAGAAAGGAAGGGGGGAACAAGAGTGAACATCGAACATATTGAACTCTATGAACTTAATGCTTACTGGTCCTCACCAGGAACCTCAGAGTCAATACTCTCCGGAACTCTCCCGAGCCTTAAAACCAGTGAAGTAACTGGAATCGACGCGCCCCTGCAAATCCACGGAGGATGGAGAGCTCATCTTTCAAAAATATAAGGTGAGATTGCTGTGAGGGCATTTCGGAGGTGATTAGTTGGGGAGGACTGTGGGGGTGCCATCACTTGAATCCACAAGTGGCTAAATCCATCTCTCCACTTGCAGGAGAATATTTCTATGGGTTAAGCAGACAAGATTAGGAGGGCAGATCCAGTCAGTCATCGCTGCACTACGCATCACGTGGGTGGAGACCGCAGCTGTCCGGGTCCGACCGACACCCCTGTCGGAGCCAGGTGAGCGTAACAGAAAGCAAAGCCTATCTACAAATCTCCAGCTGGGAGTTATGGAAACCTCAGAAACCAACCAACTAGCCCTATTGTTAGGTGAACTTAGGGCAGAAGTGCACTCTGCGCGCCACGAGACTAATGCCCTCAGGAGAGAACTGATTGTGTCAATGGAGCGCACTGATGATCTTGCTAGACAATTACTGCAAAACCAAGCTGGGCAAGCACCATTACCTGGACTCGGGGGGAATCCAACTCCTGTTTCATTGAGCAATCCTGTGCAAGTGGTTCTACCAGGGAGCATTCCTTTAGCTCCACCCGAATGTTTTGCTGGGGACCCAAAAAAGTTTGCCTTGTTTATGAATCAATGCTGCTTGCGCTTTTTATGCAGACCTGGAGCTTTTCCGAACGACCAAACCAAAGTAGCCTTTGTACTATCATATCTTAGTGGCAACGCAGCGGATTGGTCAATTCCATTAGTTAACCAGGATGACCCTCTTCTTCGGGATTTTCAAGGTTTTCAATTGAGCATGGAAAGACTATTTGCCAGACATTCACAGGGACAGGCCCTGGATAACGAACTTTTATCATTACGACAAGGTAACCAGGATCTACTAACCTACATCGCCACTTTCAATAGGTTAGTGGTGGAAACCGGATGGCCAGAGTTAAAACGAATTACATTATTTCATCGTGGACTTCGGGGTGAACTCAAAGACGTTTTGGCCCAAGTTGTGAACCCACCTCAGGATTGTGCAGAATATATAGACTTAGTGGTCCAGTTAGACCACCGACTTCAGAATAGAAAGGCTGATCAAGCTAAGTTCGAGAATCGGGTATTGGTTAAACCCAATGTTACCCTCAAAGGAACAGACGTATCAGAACCGATGCAGATCGGGGGGGTCAAGGGACCCTTAACTCAAAAGGAAAGAGAAAGAAGACGGCAGATGCAATTGTGTCTGTACTGTGGGGCCTCAGGACATTTTCTACGTGATTGCCCTATAAAAACATCTAAAAAAGTAGTCGCAGTTGCTGATAAAAATCAAACAGAGCCTGATTCGGGAAACGACCACGCCCGACAAGCGTAGAGGTCCGCTTGCCGAGCTTGAAGAAGGATACTCAGACCTCGCACTTCATCATACCAATGGTCCTTATAGATCCAAGGCAGCCATCACGTATGCACACAGTGAGGGCATACATTGATAGCGGGGCCATATGAAACTATGTGGACCACGAGTTGGCTTCTAGGATGAATCTATCTCTCTGCAAAAAGACCACTTCGGATGTCATCACCACAGTCGATGGAACTGAAATTGCCTCTGGGCCTGTAACTCATTCCACCGCAGAGATGACACTATTGGGTCAGGATGGGCATTGAGAGACTATTGTGTTTGATTTAATCAAAGCCCCGCAGTTCCAAATAATACTGGGGATACCTTAGTTGGAAACACATAATCCTTGTATTGATTGGCGAGAGAAGAGAATAACCTTCCCAGATTGTGCACATACTTGTTACCCAAAAAAAACCTTGAACCCAGGCCTGGCCACAGTCGCTACTCCAGTTGTGCAGTTACCTCAGGAATATCAAGAATTCCGGGGGGGTTTTTCCAAAAGGAACAGGCAAACAACCTACCACCTCACAGATCATACTTTTGTCAAATCGATCTCATACCCAGTGTACAACTTCCATGTAGTAGGATCTGCGCCCTTACGGAACCCGAAAACCTTCACCTATGACAATACTTGGACCAATACCTTGCTAATGGCTTCATTCGTCCATCCAAGTCCCCTGCATCCTCAGCTTTGTTCTTCGTGCCTAAAAAGGAAGGTGACCTCAGAACGTGCATAGACTACCGCGCATTAAATCAGATCACGGTTAAGAACCGATACCCATTGCCTCTGATCCCCGAATTACTAGACCAAGTAAAGGACGCTTGCATCTACACTAAATTAGATCTCCGAGGGGCATATCATCTGGTACGTGTAAAGAAAGACGACGAATGGAAGACTGCTTTTCGCACTAAGTACGGGTTATGCGAATACCAGGTGATGCCCTTCGGGTTGTGCAATGCACCAGCAGCCTTCCAGTATTTTATGAACAATGTCATTCGTGAACTCATTGACGTCTGTGTTGTTGTATACATAGACGATATTCTAGTGTACTCCTCTTCAGAATCAGACTATGTGAAGCACGTTCGTGCAGTCCTTGAGAAACTACGCCAGCACAAGTTATATGCAAAATTGGAAAAATGCATTTTTCTTGCTACGGAAGTTGAATTCCTTGGATTTATCCTAACTCCAAAAGGAGTCTGAATGGACTCTCAAAAGGTGGACGCCATCCTCAAGTGGCCATCACCCAGTTCAGTTAAAGGGGTACAAAGCATGCTCGGATTTGCTAATTTCTACCACAGATTCATTCCGGATTTCTCACATGTTGTACACCCTATCACAGCACTTTTGCGAAAAAACAAATGCTTCTTGTGGACCGAAAGAAGCTTAAAAGGCCTTCCAAGAGCTGAAAGCAAAATTCACGTCTGCACCTGTCTTAAAGCATCCACGCCCCAAACTTCCATACATAGTTGAAACTGATGCATCCAGTTTAGCCATGGGAGCTGTTCTGTCCCAGAAAGATCCTGAAACCGGTCAACTTCACCCAGTAGCATTTTGGTCCAGAAAGTTCTCGTCACCCGAGTTAAACTATGCGGTTACCAATAAAGAATTATTAGCCATCAAATCTGCCTTCAAGGCTTGGTGGCATTATCTTCTCGGTGCCAGGCATACCATTACGTTAATCACCGATCACCGGAACTTGCAGTATTTAAAAACAGCCAAGGCCCAATCGTCGTGTCAACTTCGATGGGCATTGTTCTTTGCCGAGTTTGATTTCGTGATCACTTATCGACCAGGTTGTAAAAATGGCAAGGCAGATGCCTTATCCCGAATGGTGATGGGAGAAGCATATGCGAACCCGGAACCGTTGCCTATAATTTCAGAACAAAGAATTCTTGGCATAACCACTCTACAGACACTAGAGGATATTCAAGTAAAGATCCAACAACTCTTCGATCCAACAGCCCTGCAGTACTGGTTGAAGAAAGGCCTGGACTACTCAGTCATCAATGACCTACCTTATTATCAAGGGCGACTATTTCTACCACACAAGGAACTACAAGAACTAGTCATCTCCAATTATCATGACACCCTGATGGAAGGACACCCATGTATCGCAAAAACTGAAGCTAAAATTAAGAGACAATTCTGGTGGCCCACCTGGCGAAAAGACGTAAAGTCATTTGTAATGTCTTGTGGCATTTGCGCCCAAAACAAAAGTCAGAAGAAAAAAACAGCTGGCATCTTACAACCTTTGGATATTCCACCTACACCATGGCACACATTATCGTTAGACTTTATTACAGATCTACCTCCATGTAATGGATTTAACACCATTCTAGTTATTGTGGATCTTTTTTCCAAAATGGCCCACTTTATTCTTCTATAGGGATTACCTTCTGCTTCAATTCTTGCCAAGGAGTTCCTCGAAAACATTGTTCGAATACACGGATTTCCTTCCGTATTGGTCTCTGACCGAGGAAGTCAATTCATTTCACATTTTTGGAAGAAATGTTGTCAACTGGCGCAAATCAACGTGAGGTTATCAACCAGTCACCATCCCCAGACCGATGGTCAGATGGAGAGGACCAACCAGACCCTTGAACAGTACCTACGTTGCATGCTACAGCAGACCGAAAGTAATTGGAAAGATATTTTATGGATTTCCGAGTATGCATACAATAACTCTGTACATTCAGGAACCGGACAAAGCCCCTTTTATACCATATATTGACATCACCCTCGAACCTCAGAACTAGATTTGCCTCAGCATTTAGAAATGCCTGCAGTTGGTCATTTGCATTCCACAATTACACAAGCCTTTAAAGAGGCAATAGAACATTTGAAACAAGCAAAAGAGAAATATAAGAAAAATGCTGATCAACATAGAAGTGAAACTCCACAATACCATATTGGGGATCAAGTTTGGCTGGCTACAAAACACATACCTCTGAAGGGAACTCGGACTTTTAACCCTAGATATTTGGGACCTAACACTATTAAGGCCATTATCAACCTGGTAGCCGTCAAATTGAAATTACCCTCTAATATGCGCATTCATCCTGTCTTTCATGTTTCACTTTTAAAACCAGTTCAACCAGGAACAAGATTAACCAAACCACCAGACCCCATCTTGATAGATGGAGAACCTGAATTTGACGTAAAAAATATCCTGGACTCCAAGATGGTTAAATCAAAACTTTTTTATTTAATCGATTGGAAGGGCTACGGACCACAAGAAAGGTCATGGGAACCTAGTGACCACGTCCATGCACCTCGGTTGGTGAAAAGATTCCATCGGAACTTCCCAGACAAACCAGGGCCCAGGGGAAGAACAACTTTAGGAGGGGCCTTGGGGGGGAGTGCTGTCATGATGCCTACCCCCAGGCATCCGGACCAAGCCCATCAGCCCCGGGAGCAGACATCTAGACATTTAGTAAAACCTCAGCAGCCCCGTCTAGGGGCTATCTGGGTTCAGTCCTGGTGCCTAAGGCGCCAGGCTCATAGTCATTACCTACCTCAGGCAGACCATGCTGTAAGTGACTCCAATCCAACATGAAGCCTGAAAGGGACTATTTTTCTACAGGGACTATTTTTTACTCGGGTGTGGTTCTAGGGACTTCTTACCTGGGACTACTTTTGAGGCTATTTAAACCACACCCGACCAGCAACACACGCTTCGCTTTATTCTGCATCCAGCAGCGTAACACTCACTGTGCCTGCAGCCTGCATCCAGTCTTCTGCCACGCCCGCCTCGAATCCAGAGCTCCTAAAACAAAGAGGAAAGAAAGGGACAAGGTTAGAAAACGAACTTATTTCTATTCCACACCTGATTCTGGATCCATCTTGTCTCCAGACCTGTAAAGAACATCATTTCTGCACGCGCCGCAACTCCAGCTGCAGCGCCGCACCATACTCACCAGTCTTCACAGCATCCTTGGGGTCGGCGCTGCCTCCATCATTTCTTCGCAGAACTTCGGCACCTAGGAGACAAAATAAAACCACAAGGTGAGCCGAGGGAACCAACACATATAATTCTTACCACCATAGACTTACCTGATTTACCACCGGAGGCATCCTTTGTGACTCTCCATATTTTCACGTGCCGCATCTGTAAAGAGAGACAAAACAACACGTTTTCCTCGTGCAACATTTACCGGACAGCGCCGGGTGACACACACTCTTACCTGAGCGCCACCAGCTGCCACAAGAGCATCTTTTCACAAGCCAGCTGCAAGACAAGAAAGGAAGGGGGGAACAAGAGTGAACATCGGACATATTGAACTCTATGAACTTAATACTTACTGGTCCTCACCAGGAACCTCAGAGTCAATACTCTCCGGAACTCTCCCGAGCCTTCAAACCAGTGAAGTAACTGGAATCGACACACACCCCTGCAAATCCACGCAGGACGGAGAGCTCATCTTTCAAGAATATAAGGTGAGATTGCTGTGAGGGCATTTCGGAGGTGATTAGTTGGGGAGGACTGTGGGGGTGCCATCACTTGAATCCACAAGTGGCTAAATCCATCTCTCCACTTGCAGGAGAATATTTCTACGGGTTACGCATACAAGATTAGGAGGGCAGATCCAGTCAGTCATCGCTGCACTACGCATCACGTGGGTGGAGACGGCAGCTGTCCGGATCCGACCGACGCCCCTGTGGGAGCCAGGTGAGCGTAACATCTTCTACCTAATTTCTCTCATTATCATGTTCCAGAAAAGGAGGTAGAACTAAATAGGTTCTGAGCCCTGGCCGTTTGTCTTCCTTCCTCTTTCTTAACGGGCAACTGGAAATGTTCTTCATTTCTTCTTGACTTTGGGAAGGCATGACGTGTTTGCTAGAGCTTACGTTATGTATGCTGCTCTTTGTGTCCACTTTTTTAAGTAGACATAGACAAAGACATAGAGAGTGATATGAGGAGAGGTTCCTGTGTGGGAAAGTGAGAAAGGGAACTATCTGCCTGATTAAGCATAGATGGTAGAGACAATTATTTAATATGGGGTTGATGTGTGGTTCCAGGGTATATCCATTGTTCATAATACTCCATAGGTGCTTGATCACAGTTTAAGTTTGCAGGCAGTTGCCCATTAATGTGGCCCAGCATATCATTGCTTGTGGTGTCACAATTGGGGAAGTAATCATGACTTATGTCTTGTCTGGGTTAGGTTTTAGGTCATTCATCATCATCCATGTGCTCACATGAGTGAGGCAGTTTTTGAGGGTGGCATTTGTATTCTTGCTTGTGGTTGTTTTGAAGATGATTTGTGACTCACCTGCACAATAGTAGCAGGTGAGTGTGTGTTTTTTGATAAGTCTCATGATTATGGCCATGTGTATATGGAAAAACAGAGGTAACAGGCTCAATTCTTGTGAAACTACGCATTAGGCAATGCTGTGTTAGTTACAACTTTACATGGACAGACCTGGGGTTCCTATTTTGTCTGTTAGAAAATATCTAATTCAATGGTGTGCAGAATTGTGGGCAACTGCCTCTTCCTGTCTACTAATTACTGAAGACTAGTTAATGGCATCAAAATCCGCTGACAGTTTAGGGAGAGAGTTGATGTGAGCATACATGTTGATCTGAAGGATATCTAGCATGTATAGAGGTGTAGATCTTGTTTACTTTATTGGTCTAAATCCTTCGTGTTTATGATCTAGGATGAATGTAATTTATTTCCCAGGGCTTGGCTATATACTTAGCTATCCAGTATGTTAGCAGAGTACGGTTTACCAGTGGAAATAGTTGGATCATCAGGATTTCCTGTGAGATTTAGGTCTGGCACAATTCCTGTTTCCTGTAGAATGATTGGATTTCTTGGCAAAGATTGACATGGCAGGGAAATGCCAGTTTAGTGAATGCTCCTGTGGATATGGGCTTTAATTGGTTGAGCAGTGGTTTTGTGGTTGGCATTTTGCCCAGGAGAGTATCTGAATTCATGTTGTGTTGTGCTGGCCATGGTGGCTTTTCCTATCTGTGTATTGAGCATGCACACCTGTTTGTTGATCACAACACTACCAAGGGCTTCTCAGAAACTGTAGTCCAGTGTGTTCGCGGCAGACTGTGTTGCCCATTTGACCATTTGTTTAAGGTGAAATCGAGCTGTATTGTTAGTGTGTATGGAAAAATAAGCGAGATTTGCTGAAGGATGTTGCAATATCCTTTACCGTGACCTTGTCTAATTTTTGTGCAATCCAGTACTGCTAATGCATTAATTAGTTAATGCTGTGCACTATGAGTGAGACATGTTCAGTATGTTATATGTGTGTATTGTTGGGTTGGGCCAATCTAGTTTAGCATGCCCTTGCTGGCGAAGCTCTGTTTTCTTTTATGCTGAATGAAGTGTTGCACGGCTAATAGCAATACTGTGGGCCTCATTACACGGATGGCGGAGAACCATGGCGCTGTTAGCGCCATGGTTCATGCCGGTAAAATACCGGCACCACCTTGGCGGAAAGGGGAATTACCGCCCCATTCCAAGGTTGGCGGGGTGGTAACTCCCCCTTCCACCATTGCCCTTCCCCATTCCCATTTTTGCCCCATAGGGCATAATGGGAATGGGGAAGGTGCTAATTGCGGTACCGCAAATTGCGGTACCGTAATTAGCTCCCTGGGTCCCTTTGCGGGTTGGTTTTTAACGCCTGCAAAAAGCAGGCGTTAAATCCCCCAACCCGCAAAGGGACCTCGTAGTAAGGTGGTAAGGATTTACCGGTACCGGTATTTTACCGGTACCGGTAAATCCTTACCGCCATCCGTGTAATGAGGCCCTGTATCTTAAAAGCTGGCCCTGGACTTCGGCTCAGACATTTGACAGCGGATGTGGCCTACTACTGCACGCAAGAGTCTGCCCCTTCCGGCGCTAATGGTTAATGCGAAAATTGCCACAGAACACAAGTCTCCAATGGTTTGGGCTACTCAGGCTCTCTTTGAGGAAATAATTATGTAACACAGCCCTAGGAAGCACACAGTAATATTTTTATAAATAACATTTATTCCAGTGGAGACACACGTTCGCTGACTGGTAACATGTGATGCTCGGCAGCCGTACTGCCTCATGTTCAGCAAAGAAAATGCAAGCTAAAAAAAAAAAGGATCAATAATATCAAGTTTCTTTTTGCTACGATTAATATTTCTGTACAAAGAGATTATCTTCCACTGTTCCAGAAACTGCAAACTCACAAACGCGTATAAATTGTATTTTTTCACAGTGCACGTGTTTCAATAGTATAAGGCTGTCAGGAAAGGCTTTAGAAAGTATTATTAGGGTTATGTTACAATTGAAATGAAATATGGGAACTGTTCCATCAATCAGTAGAAAGAATGCATGTTTGGTGATTGGCAACTGCTATCCAATGGAATCTGTACAACACATCCACAAGTGTGCAGTGCAGACTTACTGTGAAATTACGTGCAAAGGCTGCATAACCTTGTGCACACCAAAGCTTTGCAGTGATTCATTTTTACACTTCTAAAAGTGTATGTCCCCGCTGTTCCTCCTTACTACCCACATAAGTCTAACATACACTCCTGCTTCATAAGATTGTGTGCTACCCATAGCACTCCAGGTATGTAAACTCGCCTTTAGGTCCACCCAGTGCCTAATGTGTAAGAAAATATGTGCCAGGGCCCACATTTCTTCTAGCATGCCTCTGAGACATTGGGGGGGGCAGCACCAGGCCCACTGGTGATATCGCCCACGGGTCCTCCATGCAGTGTCAACATATTTGGGGTTAACGCTGCATCTCTGACTGGTTCATTGAGGATGATGGATGCACTGTGTGATTTACATACACTAATCAACATAACATATTAGTTGTGCCTTGTAGTAAAATACATTTTAAAGTGTTTCTTTAAAAAACATTGGGCCTCATTTTGACCCTGTCGGTCCAGAAACAAGTGTGCCCGTAAGCTTACGAGCACCGTTGTTTTCAGTCTGGCATATTACAGATCTGCCTGTCGGAGCCTCTATGCCCGACAGGTCTGACCCTGCATGCACAGCAGCCAGGGTAGGCAGACTCATCACGGAAGAACTGGTACCGTTAACAACAGTGCCTGTGCTTCCGTGTACCCATTCCCGGGGAGTCCTTTTGGACTCCACAGGAATAGGGATTTACAAAACTTCCCAGCTGCCGGACTTGGAATAGCCTGTTTGCACTGGGAAGTCAGGCACCAGTAATTATTTACGGGTCTGGCGGCAACCCACCGGTAGCACCGGCAGGGTTACCGCCGGACCTGTAATGAGGCCCATTATCATTAACATTTTGATAGAATACTGTTGGTGGCAAGTGGTACACGTTAACCATTTATTCACAGATAAAACAAAGAGCTATCATACTTTCCTCCTATGGTAAAAAGATGTACAAATGCAGGCAAAATCTTAAGTCAACCTTTGAACTTGCCCATCAAAAACTGCAACAAGATCTTCTTGCATTGGTTGCATGACAGGAACCCCTGTTAGATATTGGCCTTTTCACTGAAACTGCCCATTTGTTGGGAAAGGTTGCTGGTGACTGTCCTGTTGTTGTCAACCCACCCTGCGGGGTATAACAGTAGGCAATATGTAGCAGTATTACGCAGGCTGAGTGGAGCAGTGTGTGGGCATAGATAGAATCAGTGCCCATCATTGTCACCTAACAACTCACTGTTGTACATGAACATTGATCAATACTCCTGCCCTACTGACCAGGGGCATCAGATTTGTGCCTAAGAATGAGCCAGCCCAGGGTGCAGATGCCTTGGCCAGTGCACAGTGTGTGTTGGTTGTTATATCACTATGACTGTTAAAATAATAAAGTTGGCAAAATACCATCTCATAACCAAGCTGGGCTCATAAATAAGTGTCAAGCCTCTGAAATAAATGCTGGGCTGACCCCTGACATGCCCCCACAAACTTAGCACTGGCTCCACCAACCATTATTCTCCCCCCAATCATACCACCTTGGTACAAAATCTCAAATCATCATGCAATTGCCGAGGACAAGATTCCATTGCTCTGTTGTTTTGTTGGCTGAGAGTGGTACATGTAGAAGTCTTGTGCACATCCATACCACAGCATGTTCTTTGCATCGCCTGTACTTGCCCATTTTTGCATAATTGCTAGACGTGAATTGGATGAGGAAGAAGGAATTTGATTTGTTCTGCTAGTTCTGGTCTTATTCTTGCCATATAGCCCAGAGGCATATATCTGGCAGGACAGGTTCAACGTCACATTCAGGTGTATGGAAATGATTACACCAATATCATATCCAACAAAAAGGGTAAGGGTAGTAACTTACATAATTATAGAGGCAGGGGTCGAAATTAAGATTGGATAAGCAGGAGCTAAAAATATCTCCTGGGTATCCAAACCCTATCGAGTGACTAGGACCTGCCAATGGGGGACGAGGAGCTAGTACATAGCATTCCCCAATTCTAACTTCCACATAAGATGTAAACCTATAACATTGTTCAGTCTTGGGAGGATAGCTCTGGGGTAACATGCTCACCTTGGAAGCAAGACGACATGGAGCAACACAGGTTCGATCCCCGGGTCCGCGCTTATAAACCTCTGGGTATTAAGCGCGTTATAAATATCACATCATATCATATCATTATTTATGACCTGTTATCCTTTAAATGTTGCATAGATGTGCCCTAATGTCTATTCATGAATTGTCCCAAATGCACAGTGTTACATTTACATAGGTGTGTTTGTTGGACATCAGTTGGCCTGGGGAGCCAAAGGTAGCTCCTGGTAGATGTTCGTATTAAGCTACCCAAGCTCTTCTAGGCAACAAACAGGAGCTAAATAGCTCCCACCTGCCCTCATTTTCGAACCCTGCAGAGGACACAGGCAGTTCATGCTTGCACAGACAACATTTGACAGGCAGGCATTGTTTGTAATGAACAGTTGATCCCTCACAACTCTAACATTGCAATTATAAAGAAGATCAGAGGCCTAGCTAACAAAATGTCGAGGAGTTCCATGTACACAAATGGCAAATGTATTTTTTTTGTAATCCTGTAAAAGGTGCCCATTATTGAGGCAATCAGAGCAACACCGATGTGCACAATGCCTATCTGTACAGGGCCACTTTGTGCATGTGTTATGCATCCTTCAAGGGAACAGTTGCATGGCATTGCAGGAATGGGGATGTTGTTGTAGAGTGGGAGATGGGGGACACTATGGGACTGATTCTCAAACATGTGTACTGGAGTGAATCAGAGAAAAATGTCCATGTATAGGTCTGATTTGTATCTGCTACATTCGTTCTGTTTGACAGAGGCTATAACTGAAGCGAATATGCAGGTGCCTGCAGCCTCTCTGAGATATCCAAGGACAAATGTGACTTTCTAAGATGTGCTTAAGGTAATCTCAGAGATGATCCGGAGCTCTTCAGATGGGCTCCAGTTTTAGGTTTTGTGAATCAAGCATAAAGTAGGAATAGTTTTCATGATTACCTGCATCTCTGATTTGTTCCAGTTCAGATCTTTGTGAATAGGGCCAACTGTATTTTATATGCACATGCTGGTGCTGCCATTTAATCTTCTGCCTCTACAGAAAGACACCAGTTTTTAATAGTGGTATTTAAAGACAATGGATTTGGCCTTCTGAAGATTGGACGTGTTAAAGTATTGCAGAGACGAAAGACTGGCACACAAGTGAGTAGATGATATAGGTACGAGTTGCAGAATGAGATTCCCAGTAGACATCTTTGTGGTGGACTTGAAGTAGATTGTGGTGAATGTGATGGGGATAAAATGGCCACTGAAGTGATGGGGTGATGGGTCAAATGCCTGTGAAGCAGGAGGGGTTGGGATTTGAGAAAGAGTCAGTGGTGCTTTAGAGAGGTTTCAGTTGGGGTGATGAGCTGGAGGTGGCAGCAGGAGTCCTATGGGAAACTATGGAGATTCCCCAGTAGGCCTCTGCTCCCAGGGCCTCCTTTGAGTGGTAACCTATTTTATTTACAAACGTTCTCATAGGAAACGTGTCGGGCTTGCTGAACATATGTAAAATGGGGCCAATATGAAGCTATTTCCAGAGCCTGTTTTGGTTCCCAGTGCACCCCTAGTTTGCAGCTTTCAGAGCAACGGGTGGCAAATTAGTGGTATGTGATACATGAGTGATAAAGACTGTGGCAGTACTGTGATGTCAAAAACCCTGATCTCACAATCACATTCTATTGCCGCTAAGCATAAAATGAAATCTCTGAAGATATGTAAGACGCAGCTATATTTGCTACCACAGAAATTGTTCTATGTGAACATGCCCCCATAAAGATATAGTCGTGTGAAAAAGTAGTGAACAAAAAACTTGTTTTAATAAAATGTAGTCATTCAATTCAAGTGATGTAAAGTGTGAAAATGTTGCCAGTCGTAAGGTTGCCAAAAAAGCTAATGTTGAATACAGAAAAGTACAAGTCCATAACACAAACAATGACTCACACCACTAAAAAAAAAACATCCACAATCACCCTAACTCCATTCCTAAACCTTACCCTAACTCCACTTAAACCCTTATTCTACCGAAAAAAAATTTGCTAACAACAACCCCTCAGTGCACTAAAGTATTTTATTTGTTTGTCACTAAGTAAACAACACCAAATAAATATAAAATGAACATCGAACCTAACTCCAACCCCATCACCAGGTTACAAGTAATTCCATAGCCCTTGCCCTAACGCAAACCTTTGTTCTAATCCTAACCTTACCATTTCCATAACCACAAATCAAAAAAAGTACCCTTTGCCGCTAGAAAAGCTCAGCAGGTTAAGCACTCGCTGATGGGATCTTTGTGTAATCTATACGTCGCACATTTGAATCCCGGAAAGGTCGACACAGTCTTTCACCTGCCTGAGGTAAATATATTGAGTACCAATATGGATTGGATAATAATAATTTTATACAAAATGTAGGTACAGCAGTTTGGATGAAAGTGCTATATAAATGACAAGTTATTATTATTATTATTATTATTATTATTATTATTATTATTATTATTACCCCAATGCTTACTCTACACTGCACTAACAACTATGTATATCATAACCCCTACCATATGCTAACATCACCAGCCCTCTCCAACCTCCCTATCACTTTTCTATTAGCCCTCGTCTTACCATAACTGCTTCTTTAACTTAGAGCCAAGAGATCACAATCCCACTAAACCCTCATAGCTCTGCATTTTTGCCTACTACTCAGCTAATTTTTTTGACTACTTGCTGCTTGCCCACTTGTTCACTGCAGAGGTATTTTCACCACATTTCTTTTCTGACTACATTTTTGTTGACACCATTTTCACTGGATACCAGAGAAATGCATTCAGTAACAAAGCAGTGATTGACAAAGACCACAACTGTGTGGTGTGCCAACAAAGAGAGGGAACAGGTATAGCAGGCATACGCGGCATAATTAGTCATAAGACATTTTTTCAAGCAGTGGGGCAGCACTGGAAGCAACATATGAAATAGCAATGTATTACCGTATGCATGATAAGCTTGGGAGAATTAACGACAGAGAGGGCAACAAATACATCATTCTTACATACTGCTCCTTCTCGGGTTGAGGAATTGCTGAGTTGTCATTGAGGAACTGTCTGCCATAACAGGTTCAGAGTGGCTTCTTTGTTTTTGCAGTGATTCCCCTTCTTGGACATTCTTAATTCAAACCTCATTCAATATGCCCTAACTGTTCTTTTTTTCTTTTCCTTTATCTAACTAGAAGAAAAACACTCACAAGAATATCAATAGAAATTGAATCTAATAATTTTCTCTATGGCCTTTTGACCATCCAGATTTCCTGAACTTAGCCTGCTGTTAAATGTTGAATCTCGTAACCAAATCCACTTGAATCCTCTTGTAAATTGAACTTTTCACGTTTGATTATGAGAGCTATCTGGTGTGGAACGTAAAAGAACTCTGCCGTAGTTGGATACAATCTGCTACTAAAGATAGGGATTTTTGTACATCATATTACATTTCTTGACACTTTGAATTACAAAAGTGTTTTCACTAAACAATGTTTAACGTTCCTATGCTACTGGGTTCTGGATTTAAATTGGAGAGATGCTAGATAATCCCCTGGAGCAGATAATTCCATAATGAATACAAGATGGTGGTCACGGAATAGATGCACACCTCTAATCAGAGGTTTGGGCATCTGAAGCCATGCTTACTAATTGATTAGATGTCCTACTGGACCACTCACCTTTGGCAGCTGTTCTGACTTCAGAGTTATCAACTTCCAATGGAACAAGAGTAAAGGGATCTTACTTTGGTGTCACAGAAGCGTAAATACATCTCCAAAATGTGAAGATCCGCCTACTACCTTTGTGGATACAGACTTGGTGTGGGTGGTTCCTCATCTCCATGGGGATCTACCACATGATAATAAGGGGATTGGAATGCCAGTGTTCATGATTCATACTAGCAAATCATACACACAAGGGTATCAGGTGCCTGGGAGGAGGCATACATACACTTAGAACTTCCACTGCACCGATATGAAGAAAGTTGGAGGATGCCCTTACCTAAACACCCCTTTTTGAAGTAAGGGATCAGGATCCAGTTACCCCGCAAGGCCTGTTTCCTACATGGTTGCCGTAACAGTTTGCAGTATGCACCAAGGATGTAGGTGTCAGAGAGAAAGACTCACAGATCACTCTCAAAGCATTGGTCTTTAATGATGCTGGGTTTGTTTACAAACACTCAATGGATCTGATGTTATGGGCCTAATATGAGTGTAATCCCCATCTAGCAACATCCCTCCTATGTGCAGCAGATACGCAGTCTCACAGCAAAATCATTTTTCACCTACATGATCACGGTCTTGAACTCAATACGCCATGACATTTGATCTGACAATTTCTGGTTAATCTGTTGCCATTTCCTTCCTGTATGCTCTCACGCCCCAGACTACTTAATTCCTCCAATGCTGCTTCAGTTTTCTTGTAGTCCTTCCTGCATGTGAAATCACATTCTTACATACCTATGTTAGGAATTAAAGAAGCAATACAAGAGTAAATAAAAGAACAAAAGAACCCAAATGAAAGAACCAGCAAAAGAACAGAAGAATCAAAACAAGTACCAACAAAATATCCAGAACATGAATCTCAGAAGTTCCACTAAGATTACAAAATGTGTTCTGTCTTGCATAGCCTGAACCTTTTTTAAGAGCCATAAATAGGAGCCATAGTGCGGGACCACAAAAAAACCCCAAATATATAAATGTTTTACCCAGGATGCTCAAGACGTGAGGGGACAAGACGTACTGCCCTTCCAGAATCGGGATGTATATGTAAGCCTTACCTATTTATACTTCGTATAGCAATTGAAAAGGTTACATGGAGATTCAGGCATCCTATCTAATGTATCAGATCTGCTCATTAGTGATGTCAATGCGAAAGAACAAGTCAGAAAAGGTAAAACACAGTGCATTCCATTTGGTGGTATGTCATTACCTTAGAAATGTCTGTTCTTATAAATTTGACAACATTACGTTGTTTTCCTTTAATTCCACTTCACTAGCATTTATATTTAGTTACTTCATCTAGTTTTTACACTGCTTTTAAATTCATTTTTTTCTTCCATTTAATTTTCTGTTCTGTTTCCCTTTTGGGGGGAGCATTCATATATTACTTCCCTGCATCCTACACCATTATCACTCTTTCCCCACATTCCTCATACTTTCTTTCTCTCTAGCCCCTTCATCTCTGAAAACCTCCCAGTGTCTTACCCTACATGTCCCCTGTTCTCCGCCACATGATACCCTTCCAGCATTCCTTCCCATTCATATTTCGAGACCTTAGGATTCCTTAGGCCACTTTTGCTCAAAGGGGTGTTCTGCAGACAAAACACCATTTTGAGTTACTTTGGGACTCATTACGAGTGTGCCAGTCCGGTAACAACCGTGGCGGTAAGCCTACCAGCAACATTGTAACTGGACCGGCACACTCTGAGTCTGCAGGCAGCAGCAGTCCCGCCAATGACCAGGCGGGAGTGACGGATCCTGCCTGCAGACTTTCCAGGAAGCACCAGCACCATTATTAACGATGCTGGTTCTTCCCTCATTCCCATTCCCATTGAGTCCTATGGGACTGAAATGGGAATGGTGATTTACATTTTTCGGGTGCCTGACTTCCAGGAACACAGGGCCCATAATCCCCCGGTGTTTCCGTGGAGCCAGGGGCCGGAAAAATGCACGAGTCTGGACTTGTAATGAGGCCCTATGCCTTTTCCCCTCCTTCCCTTGTCCCTCCCCTTATGGATATAGAGACGAATCTCCCATTTGTTGAAGCTTGTTAAGTATGGACATAGAGAGGGGACTCCCTCAGTAACATGTGGCCTTCACCTGTACATTTTTAATCAAAACATTTGTTTTAAAAAAGGCAGTGATTAAACAAAAAATATCAAAAATTAAACACATTCATGTACATTGTTATTTTTCGAATAAATAAGGGCAACATATTTGTGTTCGTTTAGTGCACTCTATTATTCATGTTTTTCTTCTTGTGTGTGTGATCAAAGGATTTCACTGTATCCCTTATACAAAGCGTAAAGTTGTGGTATGTGATTTTTGCAACTCTGTTGCATTATTAATTGCCTGAAAAGGTGAGCTGCATGCATACAGAATTCTGATACAGCACAGGTGTAATGTGCAGACCACAGAGAGACTACAGCATGTGTTTTTAATTTCCACCTGGAGCTGTTACCAGTGAAAGAGTGTTTACCAATGGCTTTATTTCAGCAGGCAGCTGAATTACCTCCTTGAATTACTCTGAGGTGCCCATGATGGCTGCCCTTTGATAGCAACGAGATTAAACTGATTCGGCAGCCGCTTATTTGGATGACCTTTCAATGGTCTTTTATCATCTAATCTCTGCACCTTAACGCCTGGTCCCCACAACATTATTTTGTTATAGCGACGCGATGAACTTATGATAGGACATTCTGCTGTAAGTGGCAGGAACTGTGAAATGGCTTCCCATCATCAAACTACCTGGAGACATATTTTAGCATTTATATGAAAGAGGATCATAGAATTTCGTGTATTATTAAGTAGATGGGAGAATAATCTCTTTGAATTCACATTTCCGAATCCTTTGTTGAATAAATGATTGAAGTAAATTAATTTATAATATTTTCCAGCAGATAACTCAACTTCTAAGTACTTGAAACCTTGCTAAGAGGATCACCAAAAAAAACCTCTTCTCAAAGTAATCATCATTTTTACAGTGCATAGTGTTGAAATATGCTCATCAGAAAAGACTTAACTGCCTTTTTTATTTTAAGGATATAAAGGAGGAACTTGGTCTAATATCATGGTGGAAAGTTATGCTTAGCCTCCAGCCACAGAGAAAAGTGATTTCTCCCCGTAGGTGAAAGCTAAGACAAGGGCACGAAAGAGCAAAGTGCATGAAAGATAAGTATAAGATCAGAATAAATCTGCATTTAAGATCAAGAAGGCAGATATTGCCTACCTCTGGTGATGCATATTGATCAGATTCAGGATTCTACGTCACTGCTGCCAAAGGCACGCAGAACCCGTTTTACCGCAAGACAAACATGTGTGGTGGCTAAGGGCAACATAAGCAAGGGGCTATAATGAGCATGGCAAACATGCTCCAGAAATTCCAATTCTGGGCACATTGGCAGTAGGGAGGGAGGCCAAATTCAGTTGCCAGGAATCCTTGAACCAGACAGTGTACAGAAAACATTGTGACATCATTGACCTTAAACTATGGTCTGGTCCAGGGGTCAGTGCATTCCTTATAGACAACACGGAGGCAGCAGCAAGACTAGTTCAAGCATCAATTCTATCCTAAAATTCCCATTTCCACGCTGTACAAATACCAGTGGAATTGTACCGTATCAAGTTCAGCAGTCGGAAAGGGGTTGGTGGTGAATGAGCATGAAAAAAGTTGGAAAGCCACTTGAGAGGTTGAATTGAATTAACTTCATTGGTGTCACCAGTGGAAAAGAAGACAAGCCTAAAAGACCAATACGTTCCCAACATAGAATAGTTGTAACTCGACGTGGCCCTCCGTGATGAGCCCCACACATTCAGGATGTGACAGGGCATCTGGAAATCCATAAAAGTTGACACCCAGTCCATGCGTAGAACAAGAATTCAGAGATGATGGAGAGAAGTCCAGCACAGGGATAGGCGACACAGTCCCAGCAGGATCCCCACTATGAGAAAAGAGAACCAGTGCTTTGCTCAGCAAGTCGGCATCTCGTAAAGTTTTTTATCCCTTTTTCCACATCTGGGTAGCGTTTCAACAATGCTCCACCTTCTAGTTCGATACTAGTGACATGTGTGAATCCTATCCTCACATTGCTCGGCACGCTCAATCCCATGCTTGTGGTGATCTTCAACCCATATTTTATGAAGCAATGTGAAGAATCCAGGATTCATGAAGGGAGGGGATAGGACGGAGCAGAGTGATATAGACTTTCTTCCATGACGATTGAAATGGTGATCCCTTCTGCAGCTTAGAGCGACTTCCCAAGCAGGCTAGCAGACATCTCTCGACATGCATGCCTCCACTTACACTCACACACCTCTATTCTGCTCAGCACCCTGGTGGTAGTATTACAAAAATAAAGAGCAATGTGCCGAGGTAGAGACAAGGACATGGGCAAGGCTATTTTAGGTCCCCACTCTACCCACAGAGGAAAAGAGAAAAACTCACCACTCTGCATTATCACCCTCAAACTCTGAACTAAGCACAATCATACCTCTACCACACCATGAACTGCACCCACTTCACAACACCCAGCATGAAACCAAACCACACACAATCTCACCTCAACACCACATGATGGCTACCGACCGAATACACACCAATGCTCAGTGACTGATTTCTCTGAACTAAAGCTGCCAACAGCACGCCAAAACTCACTTGCCCACAAGGCATAACAATCTGTTACCAACATGACAATGTCAAAAGTTGAGGGTGAACTTGTGAATACAGTGTATGGCACAGGGATTGACAATGCTTGAATCCTGCTCAACAATTGGTGAAACAGGCGTCAGGCTTCAAGGAGCTGCAAAATAAGTTCCTCTTCATGTGGTACATGAATAAGCAGGTTAACATTTCTATATATCCTCATGTCACTAAGAGGGATGGTGATGCCCTCACCACTCCCATGGTGTAAATTGACAAAATATATAGGCCCTCATTACGACCCTGGCGGAATCCGCGGTGCTAAATGCACCGCGGAGCATGGCGGAAAGCCGCCGATAGCGCCATGGGGGTTGGCGGATTTACCACCCCATGCCGACCTTGGCGGAGCGGTAAATCCCCAATCCCCATTTTACCCTTCCCCATTCCCATTCTTGCCCCATAGGGTATAATGGGAGTGGGGAAGGAGTTAATTACGCCGCCGTAAAGTACTTTACGGCGGCGTAATTAACAACGAGGTCCCTTAGCGCCATGGTTTTCTCCGCCCGGTAAAACCAGGCGGAGAAAACCTCCATGGCGCTAAGGGAACTCGTAGTACGGCGGACGGGTCCGCCGCGATTAGCGCTGGCGGAAACCCACTCCGCCAGGGTCCTAATGAGGCCCATAGACACATTTGTAACAGACTCTGCTTAATGATAAACGTTTGCTCATTTATATAGGTTTTTATGCTGGATTGCTCTAGCATTTAAGGGTTGGGTTAATTGGTGACAGTATTATTCCCCACATGTGACTCTCAATTTTTTGAATTCCCAAGGATGAAGGGTTGAGTCAGTCCACCCAGGGTTTCATACCCGAGACACGTGGCATTATCCTGTTTCCAAAGCAAGTATGTTGTGCTTGCGATATCCTCCCAGATAGTCAGTGGATGGTCCAATTAAGCAGCATTGAGGTCTACTCTGCCAATGTGCCATGCAAATAGCACTTATTGTACAATAGTTGCAAATTATATGATATGTGATAAGTTATTTATAACGCACTTAATACCCAGCAGTTTCTAAGCGCGGACCTGGGGATCGAACCTGTGGTGCTCCGTAACGTCTGGCTTCCAAGGCGAGCATGTTGCCCCGGAGCTATCCTCCTGATACAATCACAGATCAAAAATGTTTCAATAAAAGGCACTTTGCCTACCCACTTAAGAGGAGGATAGTATTTCAGAAATGATGCACATATCTCTCCCTCATGGAATCTGGGAAACTACCTGAAACAGCATTTATCTTTGGCTTGGGAGATCTAAAACACATTTCCCCATCATCCTGTGAATTAAGCCAGTTGGCTTTCTCACTCCCTTAACTGCTGATGAAAAGTAGTCATGGACAAACAAGATCCAAGACCACATTCTCTTCCGCTGGAGAAAATGAAGATAGCATATGGAGATTTATATTACTGGCCACCCCATTACCATTTACCAGCATTCTGCAAACGCAAAGGCTAATCGATCACCGATGACAATACTCTTTGCAGAATTATTCTTTTATCAGTCAGGGTCACAGTGTTGTATCTCAATTGGTCGAGGCCTGAAATTTCACCTGAATCGCATATGGGGCAGCAAAACAAAATACACTAATTAGTTTAGCATAGTCAAACAGATTAACCAAAATTAAGGTTGACACTATTTCAAAGGATGCCATCACTTCCACCTAGAACATATTTACACTGAAAGTAAGAAAGAAGTGAAATCTAGCATTTGTTAAAGTTCTCAAGGCATATCTTTTTCCCCTTTCAAGCTGAACATTGCTAACAATCTTCAAATGATCACTGGTTAATGTCATGGTGTTCTTATCAAGATTATGGCGTTAACCCCTGTTCCAAGGCCTGGAATGGGGGTAATGGTCCGACAGCTGGAGTCATCAGCCCGAGTGAAGCAAATGCCAATAGTGCGGGAACCGGGCCATTAACCCCTGTTCCAGCCCATGGAATGGGGGGTTGACGCCATTAGCACCCTTCCCAAGGGCTGGGACAGGGCTAATTAAAAGTATTTTCCTCCCGCAAATGGGATGCATCCAAGATGGCCACCATGAAAAGGCAAGGCGGGGCTGCATACGCAGCCATCTTCCCTTTCCATGGCGGCACGTGGGATCCAAGGGGAAGAAGCTGCTGTGTTTGCCGAAATAAGGTAAGTAGGGGGTGGCAAAGGAAAAAAATAAAAGGGGGATGGGAAAAGATTGCAGCAGGGGGAACCGGCCGTCAAGCTTCATGGTACACAGGATGAGATTGCCAGTTTCAGCCGCTTTCCTAGTCACCTGATTGGCTGCCCCCCACTAGCATGCTAATGTTAAGTATATACCTACATCACACACAAAATCCAGCAAATAGTTTATTGTAACGGAAATGGTCACAGCAAATTGGATTAGGGCTGTAGTTTTTGCACACTCTTGGGATTGATTGGATATCATTTGGAATTAAATGTATGTCTTAGAAACCATAACACATTAAATGACTAGACAGATATCACAAGTCTACACATCTACTTTTGTTTCTTTTGCTGTTTTCGATCGTGCTAATGTGTTTTCTGTTGGCTGGTTTAAAACACTTTGGGACAGTGCAGCGTGTTGCAATGGCAGAAAAATGTCTATGATCAGACAGCAGCATTAAATAGAGTGAGCACTAGTATTCCACAGAGATTAGATGGGGAATCAGCTCAAAAACACCTTAATGGGCCTCATCACAAGGTTGGCGCTCCGGTAAGAACGGCACCGGTAAGGCAATACCGGTATCCATTACCGGGCCGGTGTATCATGACCCTAGATGCCATTGCTACTGGCATCGCCAAGAACCCGCTGTGGCCGTGCACCACCGTACCGGCACAAGGGCACGCGCACATATGGGGAGGCCTTAATACCGGCATGCCGCAAAGAAGGGGAGAACACGAGTCACACGTACAAGTACATACCGGCATCGAGATGCCTGTAAGAAGGGCCACCATGATGCCGGCAATACCGGCATCACGGACCACCCGTAAACAGCAAACTGCTGTGTAACCAAGTGCCACAGGTGCACTCAATCAGCACAGGTGGAGGCAATGGAGTCAGGGTCAGCACAAAAGGAGCACACCCACACACCACACCCCCCTCCAAGGCAAAATGCTACCACTTGTACTTGCCATACTGGGCCTGGAGGACATGTATGCACTTCTACTCCTTGAGCAAGCAGTACAACAGGAAACACAGAGGAGACACCGGAGGAGAAGGAGGGTGAGACATGCCCAGCAAATACCACCAGTGCAGGCAGTCGCTCCCCGCAGACAGCCAACAATCCAACGTATAAGGTCCAATCCATTTGACTTAACTCCAGCACAGATCCACACCGTGTACCGCCTGGACAGAGACACCATCACCAACATTGTGGAATTAATACAGGACGACTTGGTCAGCCTGATCAACATCCGCACAGCCATCCCCCCTTTGCTGAAGGTGGCATCTGTGCTCCACTTCCTGGCCACAGGCACTTATCAACACACAGTGGGCCAAATGCATGGCATGTCCCAATCATGCTTCTCGGTTGTGTTAAACCAAGTGCTGGATGCACTACTGAAGCACGCAAATGCCTACATATCCTTACCAAGGACACCACAGGAGGCAAATGCCATCAAAATAGCATTCCATGCACTGGCAGGCAGGCCCAATGTAATTGGTGCCCTCGACTGTACCCATGTAAAGTTGGTAGTCCCACATGCCGTGGAGGCGGTCTACCACAATCGGAAGCTATACCATTCCATCAATGTGCAGATGGTGTGTGATGCCAGCCAGAAAATACCACACTGCTATGCCAGATACCCAGGATCCACGCATGATGCCATGGTGCTGAGGAACTCCTCACTACCCCGCTACATGGAAGGAGACGTTGTACGAAGTGGCTGGCTGTTGGGTGAGTCTGCCCTCTGGGCCATGGGGGCAGATGGATTGGGGGGGAGGTACATGC
Organism: Ambystoma mexicanum; assembly: GCF_040938575.1. Lineage (NCBI taxonomy): Eukaryota > Metazoa > Chordata > Amphibia > Caudata > Ambystomatidae > Ambystoma > Ambystoma mexicanum. The sequence goes on along the minus strand of NC_090937.1, from coordinate 132,006,680 downwards.
ATATGCTAGGGGAATGCCCTCTGGGCCATGGGGGCAGATGGATTGGGGGGAGGTACATGCATATGCTAGGGGAATGCCCTCTGGGCCATGGGGGCAGATGGATTGGGGGGGAGGTACATGCATATGCTAGGGGAATGCCCTCTGGGCCATGGGGGCAGATGGATTGGGGGGGGAGGTACATGCATATGCTAGGGGAATGCCCTCTGGGCCATGGGGGCAGATGGACTGGGGGAATGGAAGTTTCTTAAGTCATCCGCAGACACACAGCCCTCACATATGCATGCAAAATGCCCCTAGGCAAGACATACATTCCCTGGTGCTTTAAAATCCTAGGGCCCTAGGTCGTGTATGTCACACAAGGCTCTCTCTATGGATTGGCATGCACTGTACAGGGCTGACAGTCATGTGGGTGTGGCTGCCAATGACGAGATAGTGCATATGACCTTGAATGATGTACAAGCTGAGCACACCTGTCAACTGAGCCTCATCCTCACACATACCTCCTTCTGCTCCCATGTAGGTGATGCTGGATATCCCCTGAAGCCGTGGCTACTCACCCCTGTCAGGAACCCACAGAACGGTCACGAGGAGGACTTCCATCGTGCACATACACGTACACTTGTGGTCATTGAGCAGACGTTTGGCCTTTTGAAGGCACGGTTTCGCTGCATCAGCAGGTCGGGAGGGGCACTCATATACGGGCCTGAGAAGGTGGGCAAGATCATCACGGCATGTGTAATGCTACATAACATGTGCATCCGGCGGAACATACCCCTGCCTCCTGACGTGGAGCTGCCACCACCTGGTGAAGTAGAAGGGGAGGTAGGAGTAGAAGTAGGACATAGGCCAGGACGTGAAACTCGTGAGGGTCGCGCAGTGCGCCAAATGGTCACAGACCAATCATTCTGATGTACTTTGATGCAGAGGGTGCCATGTGTTGTGAACTGTGGGCACTGGGTGTGTGGGCACATGTGCGCGAATCACCATGAAGCAATAAATTGACATGCAATAAATCAGCAATGTCCACTCATGTGATGTTTGTTACACAACTGGTGTATTCGTGAGGAATTAAGTACAACATGATACAACAATCCACACCCCCACCACCCCTCCACCCACCCCCAACCTACTCCCATTCCCCCAAACACCCCAGTACTACACACTACACCCACCACCACCCCTCCACCCACCCCCAACCTACTCCCATTTCCCCAAACACCCCAGTACTACACACTACACCCACCACCACCCCTCCACCCACCCCCAACCTACTCCCATTCCCCCAAACACCCCAGTACTACACACTACATCCACCATCACCCCTCCACCCACCCCCAACCTACTCCCATTCCCCCAAACACCCCAGTACTACACATTACACCCACCACCACCCCTCCACCCACCCCCTAACACCCAAAATCAACTATGGCACGACATGTGTCTGCATTTATGCCCAAAGGGATTATGCAGGGTGGCCCTGCTACTGTTGAGCCCCCTTGGGAGTTGGGGGTTGGATCTCTTTGCGACGCGAACTCCGCAGGGACATGCGCACAGGGCTGGTCTGCCTCGAGCCGATGGCGTGGATGATGCGGATGACCCAGATGGTTGTGATCTAAGGGGCTGGGTTTGCCGTTGGTCCATGCGGTCAGCAATCCTGGTGAGGATCTGAGCCAAGGCATTGAAGCCATCACACACTTGCTGTGCATTTGAGTTAATGGCCTGGATAACGGACGCGGTGCTGTCCTGGATAATACGGCGTGTTGTCTCCCCTTCAGCAAGGTACTGCTGCACATAGCCTTTCATCACCTCCTGCCGGGCCTCCATCCTGGAGAGACGTCCCTCAAGGTCCCGTATGGCAGTGTGGGTTGTGGTTGGTGGGTGATGTGGTGGCACAGCATGGATCATGGGGCTGTGCATGGCCGGAGACCACTGTCCATGGCTGCCCTGGTCGGATGTGTCCCGCTGAGGTGTGTCCTGTGGGGTGGCCTGCGGGCTTGGTGTGTGCACTACAGGCTCTGAGTGGACAAGTCCTGTATCGCCCTCATTGTCCAGCCCAGCTACCTCTTCAAAACTATGATCAGCCAATGCAGCCATCTCCCCAATTGTGCTGGCAGCAGCAGAATGTGTGCCATCCTCCATCCCTTCTGTGTCCTCATCCAGTGTGGATGGCGTGACCACGGATGCAGGTGCAGGTGTCAGCTCTTCCTGTGTACTTGTCTGTGGTGCTTTTTTTGCACCGGTTCTTGGCCTGCTTCCCGCATGGCCCATCCTTGGTCCACTTGAGGTTAATGGACCTGTGCCATCAGATTGCCTCCTAGGCATTTTGGCTGGAGTTGTGCATTGTGCACTCCCTTGCGCTTCATCACTGTCAGCATCCGTACCTGTGGGGGACAGAGAGTGTCAGGATATCAGTGATTGTTCCGCTTGCATTGTACATGCATTAGTCATTGGACATGTGGAGCCATCTGATCAGTTGCATTTGTGCATTTGTAGGGGACTGTGTACATGCAATTTTGAAGAGTGGATTCTGATAGCGTAGTCGTGTCCACATGTACACATTGTTGGGTGCAGTTGCACATTGATGTGTTTTGGCAGGGTCGTCCTGGGTGGCACATGCCCATGATATGTGTCTTGTGGGTGTATTTGTGTATGACTGCAACATGCATTGGGATGGGATGGTTGTAGACCCAGAATGCGTACATGGATATGTGTAGGTGTGCATGATGGCCCATTTGTTGGCTGGTGTAGCAGCCACAATTGGGGGAGGGTGATTATGATGATTTTTACTGTTTCAGTAGGGACACTCACCTTCATCTGCCGATGTTGGCACGCCAAACTCTGCTTCATCGACTCCTTCGATGGACTCCACGTCTATGATGGAGCTGCAGGTCTCCTCCCATCTGGCCATTTTCAGTGGGGAGTGTGGTCCTCCTCCTGTTGCCAGCCCCTGGCTCCGATTAGCTGACAATATGTGCCGGACTCTCAGCCTGAGGTCATCCCAATGTTTTTTGCAATCACACACTGTGTGTGCGGTGGTGCCGACTGCACTTACTTTCTGGGCAACTTCTTCCCAGATGGCCTTTTTCCTGAGCTGGGCTGGACTCCTGAGGTCGTTGCAGAACACCACTTCTGCATTTGCCACAAGGGTGTCGGCCAACATGTTCAGCTCATCGTCTGTAAAACGTGGTTTTGCGCAGGCGGGCCGTGCCTCTCCGGGTGGTCTTCGACATGTTGTCAGTGGTGGCCTGGGAGTTGGGGTGTAGAGGCTCCTGTAGGTGGAGGATGGCAATGGATTGTGTTTTTAAAGATGGCCGCCATGGCATTTCCCGCTCCGGCGCGATGACGTTACTTCTGGATCCGGTATTGACGCACTCGTTATTTGCACTATGTTAATAACGGTAACGGTATTTAGGGGTTGCGAGGGCGGAGCCGTTCTGTGCGTATTGCTCGATGCCGCTGTGTGGGGGTTTGGGGGTTGTTACCGGCATGATCGTCCGCTATGTGCGGGTTGGTGCCAAGCCGGACATGTTATTACCGCCATGCCGGTTCGGCAAGATTTTTAGCGCCAACTTTCTGATGAGGCCCAATGTCCTGCTCTGGCAGCGGAATATGTTGGTGAACCTGAAAACACCCACAGGTGAGTTTGGGTTCAATGTTGCCCTTGAGTCCGCTGCCCTGTTCTTGTTCTCTGCCAGTCTCCTGCCCATTTTGGGGCTATACTTTAAACTTAACCCTCTCCAATTTCCAAATGAACAACTCTCCCATTTTAAAGTTAATAATGGATCACAAGGCTTGCTGTTTTATATTCAGAGTTTACGTGCTCCCTATCAAGATGCAGTGATTGTTATGTTTTCCTAATCAAGCACCACAGAAAGCATTCCTTTTAACTACTGTCAACCCTCAAATCCATAAATCAAAATAATTGCCAATATCTGATTGACTTGATACCATGTAAACATAGGCTCTAAATTACACTTTATAATGATGAAGAAAAATTGCTTGCTTGGTACCAATTGATAATATGACGGCTAAGACTGATTATAGTTGCGTGTCTCGACTGAGACATGGCTTTTGGCTTTGCTAGTATTCCACTCAACATGTACCACTTCTGTGTGTTACACTTTTTGAACATAATTTCTTAGTTGGACATCAGAAGATTCAATGAAAAGCTACATTTCTGTTGTTTTAAGCATTTTGCTCAAATCATTTTAGATATTAAGATAATGTTAATATATCCTCAGTCTGCTTTCACCACTTAACTGTTGCAGAGTACGACTGAATTATCTTAATCAAAAGAGATCCACAGGGTCCTGCAAATCGCCAAATTAGACGCGTGTCAGTTTGTTCCAGTTTTGGATGTGTCAAAATCTAATTTTTGAGCCATACATCTTCAGGGAAGTTCAGGAGAAATTCGAGTGCTTCTGGTCAAATTGTGAGTAAAAGCATACCCAACATATAATACAAGGCTACAGGAACAGGAGAGAAAGGTTAGGGGAAATGGGAGGAGTCAGGTGACGATGCACAAGTGAATGGAGTCCTGTGTATCTGTTAATCTTGTCCAAGTTGGACGGTATATCCAAATCTGCCATGAGAAATCTCAGTAGATTAATGCACCTCCTGCAGTGATCAATGCAGTGGTGGAAGTGGGCGGGAGCGGTCGGGAGCGGTGCTTCTCTACTTCTTTTAATTAATTTTTACTGTTCCTATACTTTTATTTTAAAAAGAAATAGTTCTGGAATGGTTTTGTTTTCAAATAGAAGTTGAAAGTTGCACTTTCAGTGCACTGCACTGAGAGTTCCCTTAAGCAGCAGGCACATGTGGTTGGGGCTTGTATTGTGCATGGGAGGGGGTGCGGCGATGGGGTGTGTGGGGAGCGGTGCAGGCCAGTAGGGAACATAGTTCCACTACTTCCTTTCGTACACTTCGACCACTGGATCAATGTATAACCTGCAGATACTAGGTTCCAGTCTGGGTCGGAGGAACTCAGCATTGTATTCTTCTGATTTTGATCAAATTAGGAAAGTTGAAGTGGGGTCTGTAAGATCGCCTAGTAGACGAGCAGAATCAGTCACATCACAGGCAAACCTGAGCTTCCTTTTATCCTTCATACAATGTGTTGACCTTTCTGTTAACATGTTGTTTATTACAGGGGTTTATAATATTACAATATAAAACAAATAATCCAAGGAATCACTGACCTCTGCAAAGTCAGTTGGGCTGGTGGAGGGTCAGTCATGCAACAGGGGTGTAGATGTTGCATCTTGCTGAGTTTTCTTCCATAAGGACCACATAGGCACTTTATTTGATAACAGGGAGAGTTCATGCCTGCAGGCCAATGAACTCAACATGGATATTAGGGCTGAGTCAGAGTCAGTCATATGCCTACAATTCAAGATTTAGAGCCCCATTTATGGACTTTTTAGTGCAATGCAAAGTGACTTTGCACTGCTGCAAAGTAACTTTACACTGCCAATAAACACCCTGATTCACAGAGCTGTGCAAAGTGTATTTTTACAGTGCAAAGTCACTTTGCACTGCCGCTAAATGGACCAAAATCACAGTGCAAAGACCTGCATCTTGTGCTTCCAGTACGTGATGGCTATTTGTAATGCTCTGTCTCTCGACGTCGCTCATGCCCCATTTCTCACTCTCTTTCCCAGCCAACCTTGTCCATGCTAGTCCCGACCTTTCCTTAGGCAATCTCTCACCAGGTTTCCAAAATGAAGACTCTTGCATGTCATTAGGACCGTGCAATTTCGATAAAAGCATTATAAAAATAAATACATCCTTTCCACTCCACAGAGGACCTTTGTCTTTAAAAGTGGAGCACTCAGTCACTGCTATCACGATAGGTATCACGGCCTCGCTTTCCATGCGTTCAGGCTTGCATCGCCAGTGCCAGGATTTAAATGGCAGTCAAGGCCATGGACGTGTTATTTTTACTTCCCTGGGGCTTTATCATTAAATGTAATGACTAGGTGTGGAACACTAAGTATATTACCGCATGGAGGAAAATATCTTACTCGCTCCATTACGGCTCTTCAGTTTAGTACTCCCTGACCCATCAGAAAGCATTTGATAGATGGAAATCAAATTATTATCAGTTCTTATGAGGATCCAACCATGAGCAAATGGCAAACATGGAAATCGTACACAAATTTCAACCTGGGAATTGCGACGGCCGTAAATACGACTTTTTTTACCCCCCCCCCCCTTACACCACATATACATGTGGGGGGTTTAGAGTATAATATTAATATGGGGGAGGGGGCTGCAGGGGGGTCTCCCCTCGCATATACACATGATATAAAGGGTTAAAAAAAAGTCATCATTTTCGGCCGTCGTAATAATCACATAGATCCCAATCATGCCCAGGAGTAAATATCTTAGAAATAGCAGAAACGTTTCCTTCCTGGCGGGTCTCTAAGAATGCGGAAACCTAATTCAAATAAGTTGAAAGACTCATTGACAAGTCATTTATTTATGTACGTATTTACTTTTCTGCGATACATAACATTAATACATTGAAAAATGCTAGTTAAGTTAACATTTTTGCTGGCACATATATGTGTGAAAATGTATTCAAAATCAGAACATCACTAATTAGTTTTTTGCAATCAGGTTGATTGTAGAGTTAACAATTAGAATCTATTTAATTTAATAGTCTGATTACCCCACTTGATGACAGAAATTGCGTTTAGACATGATTAGCAAACTCGCCTGAGATTTGTCATTTAGGTAAGGCATAACACGTGCAGGTACTGTGAAAATGTTAACACATATTCCTATATATTTGATATTATTGAAAGGGAGAAAAGAAATACTTTGTAAAATGTACATCCATTTGTACTGAAAACTGTTATTCCAGCACTGTTGGACCATTAGCATCTTCAAAAACAGATTTCTATGGCATCTGAGAGGGGGGTGTGTTCCAGAGGGAGAGGTTGCAAGGGAGAGAGTAGGACGCCCTGTAAATGAAGGATGGAATCCTATGCTACTCCTAGGGGCCGGTGAAGCCAAATCATCACTCCCTGATGATTCAACATGTGTGTAAAACCTTCACTGTCTTGCGTACTCTTCTATGTGTTGACCAATAGTTACCCCATCATAAAAAAACAGTATTTATCTATTATTCTTTTAATATGACAGAAAAGGGAGTAACACAACATGGCATTGGGTGTTTGTTTGGCTCTTATTTATTCAATTAGGGAAAATATCTAGGAAGACACTACACATCAGAAGATCAGAATATTTTCATAAGAATAGCTCAATTTGGGATGCACCGGTTGGTGTTTACATTGTGCATCCTACTGCCTTGCGCTGGACTTGCACGTACTTTGACACTCTACACCTGCCAAAAGCTACACTAGTGCATGTCCACCGTATTGTACCCTTGGCTACCCCTTCCACAATGATGCCAAAAATCCTACAGTTGTTATATCTTTCAAAGCACAAATCTGAGATGGGTGTAGTCAAAACCTTGCTCATCATGGAAGACCTAATTCCCCAATCAAACAAATTCCAGGGGTCGGTCTATCACCACACATATGTAAAGCTATCGGTGTACATTTTGACCTCCAAACAAAATAATATTATGGGAGTTGATGCCCTGAAATATTATTTAAAAAAACAACTCAGAAATAGATGAAAAAACTGACATTTCTTTGTCAAATACTCAGAAAGAAAACCAAGTCATAGTTTGCTATTATCATGCATTTTGTTCAAATGGAAAGCATAAAAGGCTAGACAAATACTCTAAGGTATGACAATTGATATATATTGATGTAAGTACTCAAGGCATGTTCAAGGAGTAAAAGAGAAGCACACTCCCATCAAATATGGTTTGGCATTTGGCATGAAATCCTTCCCTAGAGCTTTGACATTAGCATTTCCAATTCACCATCTGCAGAAATAGAGTAGCCTAAAGTGGCGAGTTTGATGACTCTGTGATCATCTACATTGCTGCTGACCTTCTCTGCACTCAAAACTTTTTCCTCGTAAAGGACCTGGCAATAAATCCAGAGAATGTGCATATCTGTGCGTGCGTCATGCACCAGAAGTGTCTCAGACTGTCTTGTGTCTTGTGATCTTGCGTCGCTTGAGATTTGCCTAATACCACACCAGGTAAGCTTTTTTTTCTTATTGTGACACAACTTTGGGCATTGAAAATTAAACTTCAATTAAGTTGTAAATCCTTACTGCGTAGCGCTACTGCCCACTTGAAGCGCAGCGCCAAGAATCACGGTCTCACCTTGACAGACAAAACTTTGCCCGCCACAAAGGAAAAATGAAATATTCTAAATTCCATGCAATCTAACTTCACCGATTTCTACGCTGGTTATAGATCTAGAACTCGCGACTCAGAACTTTTGAGTTCTATGGAGAAGACAGCAGAACAAATCCTTTCAAGCATTTTTGATTACAATAACTCATTGCTAAAGATGTGTGTCGGACTCCAGAGTGCATCCTTGGGTGCTGAAAAGGAGCTCCCTGATCAAGACTCCAAAGTTAATGTAATTGACATTGATCTGTCAAATTCTCTGAACTTGGCTGCTTTGGCCTTGGCCTCAGACACCTCAGATATGTTTGACACACGCAGTGAAGACAAGGCTGATAACGATATGGCTGATGAATTTGAGCCGGATTAACCAGATACAATGATTTTAAGCAGCATAAATACAGTAATTGCTAAGGTGGAAGCCCTTTCGATCTTGATAGCCACATTAGCAAAGGATCAGTCAGATATAAAAACGTCAAATGTTAAAAATGATACAATTGTCTGCCAAGCCAACTCACGTTCTTACTTTACCGCAAAGTGCCCCCTAACACGAACAAACTAAAATCACCAGGACCTCAGTAGTATCGGCGTGCACTGGACCTACCTCGCTTGCTCTTGCTCCATGCCCTTTTATATAAAGTAGTTACAACCTGATGTCCAGGAATAAAATTGGGATTATGAAGAGGTATTTGTGCTGCCGGCTCCAAATATTGGGACTGTACCCCAAAAAGATATGCAGCTGGCTAAATCTGCCAAAATTGTCAAATGTAATCCCAGCTCACGTGCCCACAAAAGATCAAAAAAAGAAATTATTGTCTGTACCAAAAGTAGATATGGAAACAGCCTTCTATGAAGTCCAGGAGGCCTCTCATGGGAGGAAGCTGCTGACAAATATATTTCCGGATGGCTCGGCATGACAGGCTGTGCTAAACTGCAACACTGCATAACAATGTGTTAATTCATCCGCCTTCTTTCGCCGTGATACCCTCGGGTCTGGGCGAGTAATAAATGTAATAAATAAATAAAAAATAAATAAATGGGCCCACACAGCTAAACTCTCAACCTAACTTTACGGATTCATTAACCATTAGCCAACAGAGACATACAACCGATAAAACACCTCTGGCTATTAAAACTACCTGTCTGGCACAGACGGAATGAAATGAAAGTTCTACTGTGACCGAGAATTTATTTTTGGATACTGGTGCTTGCAAAAATTTGGGTACATGGGCCGTCCAAGAAGAAATTAATCCAACTAGCTACAGTCCTTTTTTGAATCGGTACCAATTATTGTCTATCTTTCAACATTTTCCACAACTGAGCTTGATTGGCTCTACTGACATTAAGCAATTTGAACTTCCTGAAATAAGCAATTTCACCAGTTTGGCGCTGATTGAATTTTCTTCACTGTTGGTGGTAGCCTTATTGAAAATCCATACTGCCTCCTTCTTGGAATTGGGCCTATCTCTCATCTTGTGTCATAAAAGTAAGAAGATCATTTCTACAGAAGGGCCTCAATATGGGAGTAAATACAAACCTTTTTTAAAGGCTGATCAAATAACAGACAGAGCAATCTTACACACACTTCAAACCAACAAGGAAACAGCTGTAGTAAATATCTGTGAAAGGGAAATCTGGGTACCTGAATGGATCACAAACGGGGCAAATTGACATTCCATTTCTAGTAAAATGCTAAAATGGATATCATGGAAGGCATGTGGTTATTGGTCCTTTTTATTGCATTCTGTGGGTCTAGAGACCATAAGCTCAAGTGACGTGTTCTTGTTACAGGAAACTTGGTGTACACATCTTTTTTTAATAAATGGTTTTCAGATTGTATATAAACATGCACTCCCTTTGGTTCGGGGTCATGCCAGTGGTGGCTTAGTGATTGGAGCTAAGCAAATGTATACAATGGTAAATTGTTCACACTTGAAGCAGTTCCCATACGCGTTACAAGCCATTCACGGGATATCGCTAGATAAATCTAATTCCATCTCGATTATAAACTTGTTTGACCAGCTTGGAGGTACACAGACCAAATACATACAATCTAGTATAGACAACATTATCGAGTGACATGAAACATCTCAGATGGGTCACATAGTGATATCTGATGGCTTGAACGCCAGAGATGTAGACTTTCCTGTATCTTTTTCTACCACAAGGGACTGTCGCTAGTCCCACTTCCTAGGTTCTCATTATCTGACATTCCTGTCCTTTGACAGAGATGTTTCACCTACTGTGTCATAAACCGGGAAAAATTGAAAATGTATGACACATGTTGATTACATGATATTAGATCCTGTAACAAAAATAAAATACAGTCCGGTAAGTACATAATTCAACAGCTTAAGTGTTCATGCAGGCTTGAAATGGGATCTTGATGCCCCATACACGACCAAACACATGAGATCTCAAGTTACTTCTAATTACCAAGGAAATTGTATATGCTGGTCTGCACTTATTATTAAGGAAATACATGATGCATTATGGTTGGGCCACAAGCTGCCTTGTAAATAGCAATTTGGGAACTAGAGGATATGGTCCATGTTAATCTTGGTGATAGTCTAAAAATAATAGCGGTGGGACAAAGCACTATGCCATCAAGAACAAAACACCTTTTGATGCCATTATTGCTGACGGTCCTATCTGAAACCTAGAACTGCAGTCAAGTGTAGCTTATTACTTAGGAAGATAAGCAGAGCTGCATCAAAAATCGTGCAACTAGATACAGAAACTGGCTAAAGCAACTTAAGCGATCTACCAAAAATTCTAATTGGCTACTCCTGTTTGGATGGCTGAAATCTCACGATGCATGTACATTTTGGTCCAGCTTCAATGACTATAGAAAGGCTGATTTATATTGATGAATTTTATTTTGACTCAAATGGGCCTCCAATGTAAAAAGAATAAGTACGGACATTGGATGTAGAAGAGGAGACAGTGTCAAATAGTATAGGGAAATTAAAAATGAAAAAGCTTTTGTGCACCCGGCCCTGATGGCATGCCAAACATTGTAACGAAAGCACATCCCGAACCACAGGTTTGTGCATTAACAGAACTATATGAGTACATAGAATCCACCGGTAATATACCCCCAATGTGGCGTACTTCTGTGCTGGTACCGATCCTCAAAAAAGGTCATAGATTAAATCTGCATAACTATTGCCGCTTGGGTATGATGGACACCAGCCAGAAGTTCTTTGCCATGATTCTCCTTAGAAACGTACTAACTGGGCTGAAAAACGTAAACTAATTAGTCCATTCCAGAAATTCTTTAGAAAAATCTATAACACAGTTACCAACATGTGTATCTTACAATATCTATTTGCTGAAACAAGTAACAAATGTAGACCTAATATTTTTTGTTGCTATGTGGATTTCAGCAAAGCTTTTGATTTTGTCTCACGAGAACTGTTATGGAGTAAGCGTATAACCTGAGGTTACGATGCAAACTTACTGAGCTACATCCAACAATTGTACACAAATACATCTATTATGGTCTGATTGAACTCATCAGGACCATGTACGAATTGCCATTATAGAAATCGGGGCTTCAAACAAGGTTGTATGTTGGGCCCGATTTTGTACAATTTATACACTGCAGACTTGAGCCACATGCTTTGTTCGGCCCATATTTTTCCACCAACAATAAATGGCGTACAGGTACCGTGGCTTTGGTATGCAGATGACATAATAATGTTCAACCTTACACCAATTAGATTACAGCATTCCATGAACGCTTTAGCTGACTATGCCGAAAAGAATGATATGGTCATAAATACATCAAAGTCAAAAGAATATGTGTTTGGGAAAAAATACTATGAAGAAGGGTAACTTTGTGCGGAACATGAAAGAGTTTCCCCTTGAATGAGCAATGGAATATATTTTCTTGTGCTTCCCCATCAAAATAAATCCTAGATTGGATTACTATGGAGAGGGGGTAACTACAAAAATATGGAAAAAAATGGATGGTACTAAAACATTATATGGTACACCGTGGAGGATACAACATCAAGGGTCTCTTAGAGATTTATCATGTAAGCATTGTACCAGCTATATTATATGGATTGGTTGTTCTATAATATAAGCATGTACACTGGCTTGACCAGCTTGAAGCACATTATTGCGCACAGTGATACATTTACGAAACTCAGTTCCAGATGAGGCCCCCAAATTGGAATTTGGGGGAAACCTTGGTGATGACTACGTGGTATGTGCGAAGAACTTCATCATATGCAAAGTTTTTGCAAACAAGTCAACACTCCAACAAACTACTTCTATCAATGGGCAAAAACATCAACATAGCTGATAAAAAACACTTGTTTAATGGAATTGAAAATAACAGCTAGAACATTCATATAGGTATTGAACTTGGAGCCCGACATCTTAAGTAGTGACCCTAATTTTGAAGTCAAAATAAAAAATAAATCAAACTGGTGGGATAAAGCGATGAATGTGGACAGATTACATAGCGAAATAAGTTATAAGCAATATATACGACAACATTTTTTCTTTGTACATGCCTCAAGGTTATCTGATAAAGTTATGTGCATAAAGAATTAAAACACTTTACATTATGTCTGTGTCTAAACCTATTACTTACTATGGCGTACATTGCTATATGACAAAATATTCCTTTGACTGCATGCCTATGTCGACTCTGTCAAAAGGAAATAGAGACTAGCCGCCACATCCTGACTAACTGTATTACTTTAAAGACTTGCTATCAGAGGGGCTATGGTGGCTTTGTTACAAATATTGAGAATGTTGCCAATTATCAATTTTGGTAGACCTTATTTGTGGGAGTTTCAATTGTCATGGTAGCAGCTGCTTTCAATGTATGGAAGGAAGCGATGAAGACATTTTAAATGTACTGTGTATGATTTTAGGTTTACATATTGCTATGTTGGATAAAATCATGTGGTTTTAAGGATATGCATTATCTTCATTTAACTATGTTCTTTTAAATTGACCTTTCTTCTTTTGTTCCACTTTGTATGTGCTTAACGTTTTGTAATTTAACTAAATGCACAATGAAAAAAAAAGACTAGCCTAATGTTAATCAATCTTGTCCCTGACACCAAAGAGAGAGGCCCTCAACATGTAACCTTGTTCGTTGGCAACAGCAGATAGGTTGGTTCTGTATAGCAGACAAAGTAAACTCAATAGGTGGGCAGAAGTTTTTTAAATGTATCATAACTAAGGGTTCCAGTTTTATGTTTTTTATTGTTCTGCCATTTCCACCTGCATTTATTCATATTTATTTTTATGCTTTTGTTCTGCATTTATCCACATTTATTTTTTGTCATATAAAAAGATAATTTGCAACCAGTATTTTTATGCATTTATTCTAATAAAAAATGGCCTTTATTAAAGCACACATGCAGACATATAGGAAAGACATGCTAGCTTCATTTTGTCCATAACAACAAAGGATTGCTCCTGTGAATGTGGCTGCCTTAAAATATATGTTGTCAGCAATTCAAAACACTTTAATGCTATTTTCATACACCTTTTGCCCTCTGCATGCTACCAATTTGCAATGTGATTGGCTTGCGAGGTATGAGTGACATCATAGAGAACCAGACAGAAAGATCTGTTTTTCTTTTTTTTCTTCATTTTTATAAATGAATACAGATAGAAAGCAGATTGATTTACGTCCATATTTATATGTAGCAATCAGTAAAAACAGAAAAATGGAAGCCTTAATCATAAACACTGAAATTGCTATTCATATCCTTCCATAAGATTGTCTTGTATCCCATCTGTGCCATTCCTGAAGGATACTGCCATACGTAACTCATCCAGAAGCAAAGGATGCAGGTTGAAACAGTAAATGTTTAATACATTGTGGAAATATTGACAAGTTGAGGAAACTGTGGTGACATGGAAAACCAAGTACAAGTGCACAGACTTGAAAAGGTGTGGAGCACAACTCTTATGAAAAGGTCATCTCAGTTTATTGTGGCAACCTTTAAGATCCCTGGTTCCTCTTGATTGGATAAGGCTCATTATGGTGACTTGAGATTGGTGGTGATAGCAATGAAGTTACTGTGAATTTGACAGAGTAGACTCTACTCAATGTGTGTATTGGTTCTTAAAAGAGTCTCATGTTGATCAATTGAGATGTAAAGCTCTTTGTATAGTGCTGACTATCTTCCAACAATTCATGCAGTGGTTGGTGTTCTTTCCTAATGTAGAAGATGATGCATGAATTTGAAAGAGAAATTGTCGCTAGACACATCTCGATTCATGATGGTGGATGGGAGGAAACTTTTCAGTTTAAAAACGTTCTTAGGAGTTTACTTATTTCAGCAGGAAACAACTCTGGGCCTTATTCACAGAACGTTTTCCAAAGGGGTTTTGCCATTATAAAATGCTTCTGTGAATTAGGCCCTCTGTCTCGGAACCTCCAAACCTGCTGAGTTTTCCGGATAACCACTACATTTTGTAAATGGTTTCCCAGTTGGTTCCATTAGAAGCAACTGTATTTCATGAATATTCAGGATGGATATCCTGGAAACCGAAACTGTTGGTGGCCCACAAAGACTGGAATTGGACACTCCTGACTTATTTTGTTTTTAAAAGTTCAAAAGGTACACTCAATTATTTTCATTGCAGGGACAGTCATTGTCGAATATAAAACAAATGGAATCCCATTTGAACTTTTAAAAGCACCAACTATATGAAACATATTTAGAATTGATGATGTTGTATATTTGGTTGGTCTTGAATTGATGTCAAGATTGTGGTCATCGGTTCATGTCGCTTTTTTTATTTATTATATTACTGTATATGGTTTATTACAAACCTTACCCTACACAATCCAAATAATCAAAAATTCACATTACACATATCAATAATTATACAACATGTAAAACCACAAGAGAGAAAACCACAGCACAATCCTAGGTATCCATTTAATAAAATCTAAAAAAAAAGTTACATTTACTTAATCATGAGTTCATTCCTCTAAATTAATCTGCTTTAAACGTTGCATGAGAACGTAAGTCATTGTCTGAGAGGTCCCTGACAGGAGCTGATCCCAAAACACATATGTAAAAACAGCGAGGGATAATGAACGAAATGTTTAAAAGAAATCAAGAGTTCTGCCCTCAATACTGCACATTCTAAGGTTCTGGGGCAGTTTAGCTCTAACGCATTGCAGGTGTTTTGTGTTCACCAAATGTAGGCTGAATCTCAACATTGACCTTCTTAAATACAGTGATGGGAATAGGGATAGGTTTGTGCGCCTTTCAGCAATTTTCTTGACTTCCTTGTGTATTTGTTCATAATGCTGGTACCCAGAAATAGCACTGCAGGTTTCACACCAATCATATTGCATTAGGCAACGTTTAGCACATCCCATATTCTGAAATAAATATTCCAGGTTAAAGCCTTGTTTTGACATTGTGCCTCATTACAACAATCCCGGCACCGTTGTTACCGGACCGGTATAGTACATCTCTGAACTGCACCCGCCCGCAGAGTTTCACGGAAGAACCGGCACCATTATTAATGTTACCAGTGCTTCCGTGATCCGTGATCCCCATTCCCATTGAGTCCTATGGGACTCAAATGAGAATGGGGATTAACAATTTACCGGCACCTGACTTCCTGGAATGCTGGAGTCATAATCCCCCAGTGTTTCCGGAAGGCCAGGCGTTGGTCCGGCGACAACCTTCCGGCAGCACCGACAGGTTTACTGACAGACTTGTGTTTCGGCCCAATGTGTTATCTAACTTCCTGATATAAACCATAGCCTCGACTTGGGCATTCCTACTTAACAGTTTGAAAGGGGTATTTTCCGGTGGAAACATGATTTTCTTACAAAGAGTTAGCTCCTTCCACAAACGATGGAAATTAAAAGATGTTAACCCTTACTGGAACTGTATAACAGCAGAAGGTACACAAGATTGTAGTCATAGTGTGTTCCTCCACAGCAATACTTCACATTTTGATAAATCGTACTCATTCACGGCACTGTAAAACATTGTCAGGGTTCAGTACAAAATAGAGATTCTGCTCAATATTAACGCTAATGCATAATGTGATCTGCTTTCTCAAAATATCTTCTGTATTGAATGTTATTCTCATTCACATTTGAAATGCTACAGGCAGGCACCATTGACGCCAAACATGGATCATTAAGCATACGAAAGAAGCAGGATATTTAACATAAGAAATGGAAATGACTGTTGGACATTGCACTCACTCTTTGTATGCTACGCACAGAACGTGATAGTCATATGACACGTCCCCTCGTGTTTAATTCAGCAAGACTTTTATTCCATAGTCACCGAGCAGAGGCACAAAAGCAATCGAGAGGATAAACCAGCAGTGCTAGATCCCTGTGATATCATAAACTATAAGGCCAAGCGCTCATTGGTTTGCAAATGTCACCCTCATCCGCGACTGACGAGCGCAGCCTACCAGTCCAAAAGCAAAATACACAAGAGCAGCTCCAGTGCACGGCCAGCACGCTTTACAAGCCGAATGTTCTTATAAAGTCTGCACTTCCAAGGGAATTGGCATGGTCATATTTTTACGAGAGTTCTCGTTATAATTGGAATTCTCTCTCCTTTGGTTTTACGGTTAAAAGAAGCTTTAGGGAGAGAGTGAGAGAGAGGAAGAGAGAGAGAGAGAGAGTCACAGATCCCCAATCATCCGAAACCAGAGGTTTCTCAGCTTCTGCCTTCAGCCACACGTATCTTGTTTTGCACCCTCCACGCCTCCCAACACATCTTTATGAGCGCAGTTAATCAGAACAAAGGTCCCCATGGGTGTGATTGCATAGTGAATCAGAATGCGGATTCAGCATCTTCGTGTTATGCATTCAAAGTCTGGGTAAGTGCACCAGTCAGGTCATGCTGAAGTGCATCATGTCAAACAATGCTTCGAGGTGCTTCTGTAGCCCACTGATATGTGTGCACAATTTTCCCTGAAAGAGACACAGGCACGCGTGGTGCAGGTTTGAGATCACGACATGATTAGTTACACAGAACCAGTGCAGGGAAATTGAGCACCGAGGTTTTTCCTGCATATTGCCACGAAGGCCCTTTGTGCACAGTCTCTGTATTGATGATTGTAGTAAAGGATGCATGAAGTTAGTGTCAGTAAAAGAACTGCATTGAGATAATTAAGCTCTGAAGCAGGGCTCATGTGCACTGGAACCGCAAAGAGGATCCAGGGCTGGGTGCTCGGATTTTGTCACTGATGTAGAAATGGCATGTTGCTCCAGTTGCTGCACATTTCATCTGAGGGCTACTTTGGTACTGCCCATCCACTGGTGCATCACGTGGCCATAATCTACCCATCTAGGGGCCAAGTGTGACGCACGTCTGAAAAAATGTGTACGTTGTGCATGTACAACGCGCTTAGAGCAGCTCTCAGTATCCCCAGGAGGGAGCTCATCTCCCAAGCAAGACAATATGCACAACCCGCTCCCTGTCAAAGAGCGCATCTTGTTCAAGACTCTCACTATTACCGACAGATGCCTATCCCAATCTGCTCCCACCTACCTAACCGAACAAATACACCAAGTACAGATACTCAGACCAAAACGTGATATGTACATACACCAACACCTAATTCCTGCCTTCAATAGAACCAAAGCAGGCCGGTCGAGTTTTGAAGTACTAGCACCAAAAACTTGGAACTCACTGCCACCTAAATTGAGATCTGCAATCTCCCTCACAGCCTTCAGAAAGGGTCTGAAAACCGCCTTATTCAAGTAAACATGCACCAGCTATTTTACACCCACCCTACTGTTCCCTTGTAACCCTGGAACACGTGCAATGTTTGCAACTAAGTCATTAACTGTATCATCAGTTTTGTACCTATGTCAAGTGAGTATTCTGTAACAGCGCCTCGATGCCTGAGGGTAGTTTGTGCGCTTTATAAATGCAAATAAAATAAAAAAATAAATAAATAATGTATGTGCCCTCCCTGTACGCATAAGATCTACCTGACTGTCCACTGTTAAATTAAGATTGTGGAATGTACATATTCAAATGTGTCAAAAGAGCATGTGTTACTTAATGCAAGACCCATAAAAGTGAGTGTTCTAGGGAGATGCCAGGGGAGAGGCACACGACGTTGAAGACCAACCATGTCATAATTGACTTGTTTCAGTGCAAACATTTACCAATGCCTGATCCAGATGTAGCTGTACAGCGTTGTACACCCCAGTGCCATACGTGTATTCAGAGCAACATGTGTGGGGAAGTGCACCGAATGCTGTCCAAGAGTAAAAGGAAAAGGAATGTATGGCCAGAGGAAAATATGGAATTTAAAATGTAAAACACATATTTTTTTTACACTTCCTCTTTGATAATTGTACACAAACAGAAGGCACCACACACAAGCGCACACATCCACACAAAATGCACTTGCTCATTTACACAGCATTCACTTGCATATTCATACACCGTACACAGAAGTAAAGTTACCATAGCTAACCATGCTGCATCCAACGCTTCAACTGGGACACAAGATGTTGATTCTAATATATCCAAGATATGGGCATGAACTAGTATCATTTTCCCAACTGGGGGTGCATAGGAACGTAGTTTGTGGGGTGTTTCACCTAATATGCTAGGGCAAAGCGGCTAAACTGCAGAGCATGGCCTGCAAACATTTTTATTTCTAGTAGCTTTCACTCTGGGAAGACCATCTGTTGAGCCCAGGTGAATCACATGCACATTGTCGCATGTAATGGGATGTCCAATGTGACATGGGAAATAACAGAAGACATTTCTCTCCTTCATCCAAGCAAGAACACACTGGCATTTGTAAGATTTAGCGGTACAGTGAGCCCAACAAGTGGATTTTCTTTTTTTTTTTTATAGCAATGTGCCTATCATGATTTGAAACTCATCTCTTTGACTTTTGTATATGGTGCTATTCCAATGCTTTGCTATCCTTCCCGCATGCTTCTTCTCCTAACATACACACCCACCTCAATGGGATTACAACTGCAAAATTTGTCACATTGTATTCGGTAAATCGATATTCATGTCAATATTTCTTAGGCCATGCTGATTCCGCCCCCCCCCCCTTGCTTCCTGGGAGGCTATCGTTGCGCTTGTTTTCTTTTTTAGTGGAACGCATGGAGAAGCTTCTGATATGATATGATATGATATGATATGATATGGTATTTGTAACGCGCCTATACACAGGTGTTTCAAGGCGCGACGAGGCAGGGAGGGGAGGAACAAAGGGGAGACATACAACGATCCTACTAGGCCCGGTGTCATTCAGATCGCGAAAGTGCAGGGGTGGGGGAGGGGGAAAAGTACAAGGGGAAGGGGAGAGGGGAAGTGCAGTAAAGGTAAGTGGCGTAAGGTAATAAATAAAAAGGGCCAGCTGGTGGCAAGTGCAAGGTAAGTGCAGAACAAGTGCTGGGGAAGGGAGGGGGCTGTAGGGATACAGAGACAGTCCCGAAGTGCAGAAGGGTTCCAGGGCAACAGTGGCTGGGCCCAGGACCGAGGCCGTTTAGAGTGGTCCAGTTGCAGGATCAGTGCAGTTTAGTGAACGGTTCATGGGTCGTTTTGGGTGTCATCCTAAAACCACTGCTGGTGTCTTAAAACAATGCCTCAACTTTGAGGAAGCCAAGGTCCAAATCAAGAAAGCCAACATAATCAGCCGCCAGAAGGAAACACTAAACATGATACACACATGAATCTTCATAAACTACCCGCTCTATCCTTCTCACTCTGTAACCTAACATAGAAGGAGCCACTGCAAGACGATCAGGGTCATAGGAAACATGCTAAGTGTCTGATGTATATACACATGCATATTCAGAAAGATCTGCCTGACTCATCCTATCTCTAAAGAACACACTTAAACAGAAAATTGACCATTTGTTAAACCGAATTTACAGATTTGTTTATGTTTGTGCTCTTGATAAGTAACATATTTTACAATATTCACATTTCAACTCATTTCCTGCAGTTACCTTTGCAAAAAATGTAATGGGAAGTTTTCACGTGGTGTTAGTCCAGTTTTAAAATCACACAAAATGACGGGTTTCACAATTCCTGTTAGCCCAATAAATAGTAGGATCCCACGAATTTTGAGTGGTCTTAGCAACCAATGCATATCAGGGATCAAGTCCCAAAAATAAAAGTGGGGGGACTCGTCAACAAACGCAATGAGATGTGACAACACCATACATTCGCATATCAAGGTGAAATATGCACATTTCCTCAAAGTGATTTTGCATGACCACCCAAATTGCACAGGACGCATGGCATTTGCCTTTCATAAAATCAACACACACACGAAACCAAGATAGGATATTTTCTTCTTATAGTGTTTTTGAAAAAGTTAAAGGATGTACATGTTTTAAACTCCAAAACCAATACGAATGTTTTTGCTGGAACATGCAGTACCAAAATGGGACATTTCACCTTTAATTGCTTGTTACTTTTCATCAGGTATATAGAGTGCAGTGTTACTTTTCATCAGGTATATATAGTGCAGTGGTGAAGTGACCACTGCTGTTCGATCCCTGAGCTTAGCTTCGGTTCATAAATTCAAAGAACGCTTTCAATGTTTCTCATGTTAGCTGGGGCGGGGGGACTGAGTCCATCCTCTGAAAAAGTGGGTGGGCTCCGTCCACCCGCGGGTACCCTCGACTTGAGCCCTGCGATGTGATGTGCACAATAGATCTATCCAAACTCTCTTGTTACAAATGACAATGTTCCAAAAGCTCTCATGGCCTGAATTACAAAACATGTTTCTATGGATTGTTCCCATTGTAGCATGCGTTTATAAATCAGGCCCCTTGTGTTTTAGTCGTGCAGTCGATGCTATCAGTTTTTGATTCATTTATAGGAGTGCTAGTATGGCAGATGTTTTGCAGCAGTCCAAGGGCCTCATTACACGGACGGCAGTAACCATGGCGCTTTTAGCGCCATGGTTGCCGCCGGTACTCATGGTTGCCGCCAGTACTGTACCGAGTCCGCCATGGTGACTAGCGGAATTACCGCCACATTCCAAGGTGTGCGGGGACGGTAATTCCCCATTCACCATGGCACTTCCCCATTCGCATGTGTGCCCCTATAGAGCTCAATGGGAATGGGGAAGGCGGCAATTACGGTACCGCAAATTGCGGTACCGTAATTGCCTCCAAGGTCCCTTTGCGGGCCCGTTCCTTAATGGCTGGTAAAACCAGCCATTGAGGTCGGGTCCCACAAAGGGACCTCGTAGTAAGGCCGTAAGGGTTTACCGGTACCGGTACCCTTACCAGTAACGGTAAACCCTTACCGCATTCCGTGTAATGAGGCCCTAAGTCTTCTTATTCTACATATTCTTTGAGAAAGAGCTCATTCTTGGGTTGATGCATATGCACAATCAATCGCAATTGGACGCCATTCATTTTACAATGTGATCACCTACGTGTATGCAGCTGAAGCATGCGCATGCTACGTGTATGCAGCTGAAGCACGCGCATGCTACGTGTATGCAGCTGAAGCACGCGCATGCTACGTGTATGCAGCTGAAGCACGCGCATGCTACGTGTATGCAGCTGAAGCACGCGCATGTGGTCTTTGATAAACACAGCTTCACTGGTAGGACACCTTTTGTGCACACATGCGCGATCAGCCGTGCAACTAGTGTCATAAAATGCATTAAAGTTATAGAAATGCCCTCTACCCTCCTGGTCTTTTGAAATAACACTTCCTGTAAGTAATTTAGCATAACTCCACATTATGACATACTTATCTGTCTGTAAACTTTCTAAAGACTGCAAACTAAATACATTGCATCCCTTGTCGATAAGGCAAAAGAGTGGGCCAACAGAGCGCGCGTTTTGACCAAAGTACATTTCCTTATTTCGCATGTGCAATCTAAATGATAAAAACTGAAGACTTTTAATTGCGACATTACACTCTGAGTGTTTTGCGCATAAGTACATCAGTAGATCCTCTCTGTCAAGACAGCGGATGACCCAACAATTTCCACAGTTGAAATTAGCATCCATTTTACTGCAGCAACTGTAATGATGACGAGTGTAGAAATCTATGACAACATCAATGGTCACCTGCTACAGCTGTAATTTCACTAAGCTGTCACTCAAATGCTCACAAAGTAAATATGCTAATGTCAGTAATCCCTGGAACAGGAAAACAAATGTGCTATTTACGATAATCGAGATGAAAATCCCACTCTCAAACCATAGTTGGGTTTGTAATGGCAACAATTTGAGTTTGCAATTTTGAATACAACCTATTGTAGGAACCTGCAAGCAAACCACATGATGCCAATTTAACATGCTTAGAATTTTTTGACATGCCCAGATATCAACATGTGCTCAATTTCTTACATATGTCAACAACTAAGCACTACTTATCACCTATCTAGTATTACAGTGCGGTCTCATGATATATCAGAAGAAAACAGGGTGGACATTTCATTCATTACTTTTCATTAGCCCTTTTGTATTGTTTTGCCATTTCATAATGGTGGGTTTTCATTCATTTCCTATTTCATTGTACAATTACTGATGAACCATGCAAAGCCAGGAGACATCACATATAAGAGCAAAACAAGGATGCCAAAGGGCCAGTAGAAAGAGTGCAAAGAGGTGTCACAGTGGCAGTGGCAATGTGGCAGAGGAGGGCTGTGTTATGGAGCTAGGAGGTAGGTGGGGGAGAGTATGTATTTCTCTAACGCATGATTACGCAACACAGCTTTATTTTCTTCTCCTACGGTCAACCAACAGCGCACCCTCACACCTACTCTAACAGTGTATTGACAGCGCCATCTTAATAAGGTACTATCTTCTGTCTTAACCTTGAGGATTAACAGAACGCTTGCCACAAACAGAATGGCCTGTTTTTGTGTGGTGATAAGGAGTGTGGATATATAAAAAAGGCCTTTTTGAAACTGATTAAGCAATATTTAATAGGTAATATGCATGCATGAAAACAGGTTCATCATATAAACAGTGAATCCAATTCCGATTTCATTTAAGAAGAAAGCTCCCAGAGGATCAATTTCACTTGAATCTAACTCAAATTATGACTCAGTCAGCCATAAAGCGGTTTAATGATGCTATTTGCTCTCGCCATATTCCATAAGCCCTGGTTATGAGACCTCAATCTGATGGTTCACTGTAATGTGGATTTTTCTTTCTGAATTTTGACCATGGTGTGGATAGCGAGTGCAGTCATACTGACAGTTTAAACTCTGATGGTGTACCGAAAGGTATTATGATAATGAAGGTAGATTTTGGGTCACCAGGCAATACCATGCAATTCTTCCGGGTGCTGTCATAGTCACAATTTTGGAAAGCAGACTTTTTCTTTTCTAATCGGTTTACCTAATGCACTTGAATCACCAGGCCCAAAGTGTTGCCTTTTGAAAGTGGGGGCATAGGCATCAAGAAAGAGCATAGTCATGAAGCCAGTGTACAATCTGACCATGTTAATGAGAAACTGAGGTCCCGGCTTTTGACAAAACAAGGCAACTTAAATCAATCTGTGTACAATGCACTCCTACTGTACCACGTGTGTGGATTTAATTTTGAATCTATGTTGACTTATATGATCCATGCATTTGTCAAGCAAGACGTCTTCTCCACACTTTGGGCATTTGTTAGCCTTTCATACACACACTGTGGGGCTCCTAGTCAGATTATTTCCACCAAAGTGGTAGGGGTAATGTGAACAAAATGATTACAAGCATTAGTGTTCACAAGCTACAGTTACACAATAGTAACTTCTTTTATCATGCACAATATACTTGCTTGTGGTAAAATGACACAAACCTATAAGGTTTGTTATGAACAACCTAGATCCAAAGAGCCAAGATCTTACCTCAGTTGTGGCACAACCCTTTATCTTGTTCCTTGAAGGAACAACCCTGTGCCTCTCTTGTTTCCTCTGCTCATTTTCTGTTTAACAATGTTTCCCCATATCAACATAGATACAAATGTTTCAGCAGAGTTCCATTTGATAACGCCTTCTTTAGAATTATATTCTAATTGAATTGTCCATTGTGGATTGGTCTGTTAATAGACTCATATTATTGTACATCAATCTTCTTTTTTTACATGTCTGTAAATACATGCATACATCTCTGTCACAATAACAAACTATGGTCTATTTTTTGTCAAGTCAGTTCATTCAATTGTTCTATTTATCTTGATTGGTACATATACAACTTTTATTCTATGGTCCCCCATATGTCTCTCTGCTTATACGTCTTTTCAATGCACACTCATTTCTTATAAGGTTTGAATATCTATTACTCCAAGTGTCTACTTTTGTAAATGTATATTTTTCTTCTCACATATAATGACTAGGTAGTAGACATGAATTGTTTCAGTTTGTGCAAGAACATGTTGTTTGTTTGTTTGTTTGTTTATTTGATAAAGCAGAACCAAAACCCTCAGGTAGCTGGGCGCAACATTACAAGTATACTTAAAAGCTTAGTTACAGGGTAGATGCGTCCATACATACAGTAATAAACATAGTTACTGCCACATAGTTTACAGTGATACTGGTGGTCACATATGGATGTTCCAAAAAATACAGTCGGGTGGTATAATAGAACATATACAATTGAGAACGGTAAGGCCTAGCAGGCATTATGTAAAAAGTGCAGAAAAGGTGTGGGTATAGGAAGGGATCAGTTAAGAGGTAGAGACGTCGGCAGGTTTAGGCATCATTGGTCCGTATCCAGGTGAGGACTTTCCGTCTAAATCTGGAGTAGGGTTGGTCTGTACTAAGGTATAAAGGGAGTCCATTCCAGGATTTAGTGGCTGTGAATGGGAAGCTAGAGCCGCCAGCTGTAGTACGTTTAAATCTGGGAACTTCTATGGAGTAGGTGTTGGTGGATCTCATGGGTCGCTCAGTGGTTCTCTTGTTTATTCTTTCTACAAGGTAAGGTGGCGCTATGTTATTTAGACATTTGGACGTGAGAGAGAGTGTTTTGAGGAAGATCCTGTTCTTAATCTTGAGCCAGTGGACATCACGTCTAAATGCAGAAATGTGCTCTCTGTTCGAAATATTTAAAGCTGCTCTAAAGGCATTGTTTTGTATTCTTTGCATTTTGTCAATAATGTGCCTATTGGATCCCGCATATAATGCATTGCAGTAATCCAGTCTAGATATTATTAGTGCATTGGCTAAGGTAATGCAGCTGGTTTCAGAGAGAAATGGTCTGCAGGCTTGGATCACTTTGCAAGTATATGCAGTTGATGATGCTAGTGAGTTGACTTGCTTCTTAAAAGTGAGTGCAGAGTCAAGATAGAAGCCAAGGGTTTTAATTGCAGGCATCACTTTGATGACATTATTGTCAATGTTAAATGAGGCTGTAAGAGGATTCAATTCAGCACTACAGCTAAGTTAACGCCTAGTCTAGAAGACTGAATGAAAACCCTTATTGATATATCTTTAGGTCCAGTTCATGCGTTCTGGATGACTACCCCTGTATAACACCCCTCTCTTGGAATCCCCCTGACCCCACTGAGCCAAGAAGTAGTTCTGTTTTGCAAGTTTAAAAGGTTTATTTGATAATTTAAAATAGATATATATATATATCACGCTTTATAATAAATTAATAATTGAATAGCACACTTAATCTGATATGATAAAGATCAACAACGGAGAATCTGGCACTAGCACACTTCTTTATAATTACTAAGGAGTTGAGATGAAATGGATAAGGTAGCACACTGGTAAATAGGAACAGAAGTATAATGTGGTAGAAAATGCTTTATAGAGTTCAAATGGATGTAATGTTGAATGAAAATGCAATACAGAAAATACTCAATATGATTTCAACAAACAAGGTAATCACTTTTCTCTGGCAATCCCCTCCCCCCTTGAAGCAATGCAAGGAAATGGAAGGAAGCACACAGTTCTCAGAAATGCAATCAATGTAATCAGTTCAATCCAGCAAGCTTAGACAACAGAAAACAGATAGGAGTTTTGAAAACACAGGCCCAAATGCTTTGATATGTGCTAGCAATGGATGAGAAATATGCTAAACGCTTTTAATTCCCTTACAGAGGTTCAGGGTGAGTAGTATCTAGTTAATATTAGTCCAGGCTCACACTAGCAATGATGCAGGGATAGTTAGCAGGTTAAACGAATTTCTGGCCAATGGAAAGCAAACAGCAGCAGTTTTTACATGTGAAGAAATTGCAAATCGCGGTAAAATTCGCGGATGCGCCGAGCGCTATTACAAAGGAACCGCAAGGACTATCTCTACCGTTTTGGGGTCCTAGAAAAGCCTGGGATCTCAGCTTCCAAATGAAAGTTATTGCAAGTCTCTAGCCCAAACGGTTGCGGAGATATGAGTAATTTAGTAAAGGTCGTTTTTGGTTTTGTAAATTTTAAACGCACACTTTTTCAAAATGACAAGTGACAAATTTTTGCAGCTAGAATGACAGGTGACAGCTAGGAGGCAGTTCTACTTAGGTTAAATAGATTGAATTAGATGAATTTAAACTAAGAGATGTGTTCTGAGTTTTGCTAAGTACTCACAAGAGATTTTGAACAGGAAAGCGACTTGGTCACGGACTTCAGTCTGGTCAGGTCTTTCCGGGTTCTGCTCACAGCGCCTGGCCTCTGGAACTGCTCACAGGGGTCTGGTCTCTGCTAGGCACCGGTTCTTTGGGTCTCTCTGCTCTGGATAGATTGAAGTCTCTAGTTTGGCTTTCTGGAGTTTGATGGAGGTAAGTATGGATTTTTCCGGCAGAGCTTTCAGCGGCAGATGAAAAATGAATCTCTCTATGTGTCCTGACTCTCTGCTTTTATCTGTTTCTTGAGAATGGGTGTGTGTGTTACATCACTAGACTTGCCCCTCTCAATCGTCATTGGTCCAGCTTTCATCCGTTACTTGATTGGGGGAATGAAATGAAGTGTCATCATGATGAGGTCTGTTTATGATACAGAGAACCCACCCCTGTCAACTTTACACACAATCTATATCTGACCTAAAAACATATTTGCACAGGTACACATTTGTTTAAAATTACATATACATGGTGTGGCTGAATTTAGCCATGTCTATGTCCAAATCTGCTCATTCTCGGAGCTTGCATTCAAAGAGTGTACATAATTGACTTTTTAACTGCTTTTCCAATTTCCGACATGGACCCAACTTTACATACATGTGTGCAGGGGGTAGGGACATTAACTGATGAAGTTTCAGATTTTTAACATGCACACATTTAGAGTAATATCCACTTTTCCGCTAAAACCCCCCTGAACATACCACCGGTTCCTACCACGTCTTAAACTGTGGGCAGAAAAATCACAAGAATTATGGTATCATTTATAAAATTTTCACATGTCCGCTCTATGAATTATCCCCCTTTTTATAAAACCATATCCTTGCTGCAGGGGTGTGTCTTTTCAGGTCACATGGTACAGAAACCAGTCTTTCCAGTTTCTGCCAAGCCAGCTTGCTTCTCACAGGCAGTGCTCCTCCCAGCTTCTCCAGGAGGAAGCCACTTTTTACGACGTCTGTAATAAAAAACCTTTGCCTGAGTGGAGAGGGCTTTGTTCACTCTCTGGCAGAGCACAGGAAATTCAATTATCAGATAGATGGCATATCCTTAGCCTGGGCAGCAAAAGGAAGGTTGGCCTGGGAACACAGTGGTGACTCAAGTTTCACTGCTGATGGGTAGTTGCTAGGCAAAATCAAGTTCCTTAAGCCAGACCTTCAGCTAACTTTTTGTTGCTTTTAAAATAACTTGTAATTTTACACATGCAGCTAGAATGCTGATTCTAAGCGCAAAACTATGACATTTCAACAGTTACAAAGGCATGTGACACCAAACATAGGTCACTCATTTAATTTAACATTTTCGATTTTGGTGGTTTTAAATCCAGTTGTAGTTAGGCTTAAGCTGCTGACTCCATAGCATTTTTGTTATAAGCATTGTTTTTGGGCTCTTCATTTCCCAGATTTTGTAGGCACACAAAACTCCATTCTGCCAAATGTCTGCTGGTGTTCAGTGAATATTTTGCACATGTTGCAAGGTTTGAAATAGGCATTTTGCTTGCCTTCAGAAAAACACACAGAGTGGTTTTAAAACGCCGGCTTTTGGATAGTGGTGAGTACTGGTACTGCACCCATTTTTGGGATTTAAGAAATGAATTCCCCACAATTCTAGGTTGCATTTGGCAATCAGCATTGCCATTCCCAATGGTTTCAGACTACTGTGCGGGTAGTCCAATGGTGGTTTTAAAGCGCTTTGAAGCTAACCGGCGCTACTGTTTTTCCTTTGGCAACCCATTTCCCTCATGGCAACCCGGCCTTTCATTCTCGCACTGGTGGGTGGCAAGTGAGGCAACCATTTTGGTGGGCGCACAAACTGCGCAGCTTTCCTGGATTTCAGCGCACATGTGGGTTTTCCGCCATCTTGAATTTTCTAAGCCCACAGCACCAAATGTTGTAGCAGGGTAGCTTAAACGTGGGTCAGGACACCCAACAAGTCCCCCCCACGCGACTGCACTTTGAATTTGAGTCGATGGGGAGTCGCGTGCACAAGGGTTTTGACCCATGCACCGGTCTGTCCGCATAATCTTCTTCCTCTTCTGTAGATGACACAGTTCAGCGTTTTCTTCTCCATCCGGTACTGATCGATCGGTTCTCCTCGCCGGTCCTGATGGGAAGATTGGGCGGTACCCCGGGCCCGTTGCGTCTCTGCTCCCGGTCTCCGGATCGTTCTTCTTGGTCATCCTTCATGGTTTCATCTCTCCTAGGATGATAAAGCAAAAGCGGCAATATCTACTCATAGACGTTTTTCCACCACTGTTGAGGTAGTGGGGCAGCATATGCATTTTATCATCACGAAACATTACATTCTTATTTTGAGAAAAAAAAAAACAGTATAACTAAGAGACAGTTTCATGCAAATCACAATATTTTAGAGACTAGATGTGGTATGTTTTATGGTTGGAACTGAATTAGTCTGAGACAGTGCCTGCTAGGATTCCAGAGGATTCCTCCAGTTGTTGCAGAGTGTGCCTGGGATGGCAACATTTCAACTGGTTTATGTGGACCCACTTGTCTTCCCCCTCTGCCGAACCGCCTTTGGGGATGCGGATCTTGTAGGCCACAGGGGAGATCTTATCGACGATCTCAAAGGGTCCCTTCCATGTAGGCAAAAATTTGCGCTGCTTGGCCTGGTTCCTTTGGAAGTTGTATAGATAGACCCGGTCTCCCACCTGATATTCCTTCCTGGAAGTTTTCAGGTCATAATGGGTCTTCATGCTATCAGCCGATCTTTCTAGATTCCGCTGAGCATAAGCAAAAGCATGTTGAAGGTGTTTCCTTAAATTCTCTACATACTCGTGAGTAGTGGAGGCATTTATCAGTGTCTGCTCTTGGGTCCTATAGAGCAAATGCTGAGGAAGCACCATCTTGCGCCCAGTCATCAACTCAAATGGTGACATTTTGGTTGCAGATGAAGGGGTAGATCTGATAGCCATTAGGACCAGAGGTAATCGGATATCCCAACTTGGCCCAGAATCTGCCACAAACTTCTTTAATATGCTCACAATTGTCCGGTTATATCTCTCTACTGCCCCAGAAGAAGCTGGTCTATAAGCAATATGCAGCTTTCTCTTGACCCCCAGTATCTCCCACATCTTTGTCATTACTTCACTGGTGAAGTGGCTACCTCTGTCTGACTCAATCCTTTGAGGTAGACCAAAACGGGAAAAGATGTGGTTAATCATCAAGGCAGCTGCAGTTTCTGCCTTGCAATTTGGGGCTGGGAGACATTCCACCCACTTGGTAAACAAGCATGTCACAGTCAACATGTACTTATTCCCCCTAGCCGAGCGAATCACAGGGCCTACAAAGTCGATTTGCAAATCTGACCATGGCAGTGTCATTCCCCTCTTTTGTAAAGGCGCCCGGTGTGTGAGGGATGATGGCTGAAATTGTGCACACACAAGGCAACCCTTCAGGTACTGGTCGAGGTCCTGCCCCATGTGTGGCCAGTATGCAACCTCTCTTAAGATTTCCAATGTTGTGTGAAACCCCCTATGACCGGCAGTGGCCGCATCATGGGCGTGACTTAACATCAGGCTTCGGAATGAGGTAGGAACCACCCACTGATCGTGGCCAGCTTTGGATTTCCTTACCAACAAACCGTCTTGGATTCGGAACATTTTTGGACATTTCATCAACACTCTTAGGTCCTCTTTCCCAATGTAATCGGTATCCGTCAGGGGAAAGTTCTCAGGGTCCTCAAGGTGCTGGTAAAATTTACCAATTATTGGATCCCCCTTCTGAGCAGTAATCAAATCAGCATCAGGGGTCTCCTTACTCCATTGTGCAATTGAAAGGTCGTTGTTAGCATTTGTCTGGGACCTAGTGATAGCAGTGACCTGGATTTCCCCCAACAGGGACTCAATCTCAATTAGATCCCCTTGGATGGCCCCGGTTTTGGCCAGCTGATCAGCTAAGTCATTTCCAGTTTTGTCTGGTCCCTCTACTTTGGAATGACCCTTGATCTTCTTCCAATAGATGGTCATCCCATTCGAGGTGACCAGATCATCAATGTTTTGGATCAACTTCCCATGTTTCAAGGGTTTGTTGTTAGCACATACCATGCCTCTGGTCTTCCAATTAACCAGGTGCTCCACGAACCCGTTCCGTACATAATCCGAATCTGTGATTATGACCAGTTCGTGGAGTTGATGTTGGACAGCAGTGAGGATGGCCTGATGCACAGCCATCAATTCTGCCACCTGACTACTTCGGGGACCAATTTTGAATCCGGCGGAGGGTTCTGGGGACTCATTCACCCATGCATTCCCTACGCCGGCCACTAGTTCTTTCTCCCCGTTGTAGTCAACATGGTAAGAGCATCCATCCACATAGACAGTGGGCATTCCCTCACACTTGTCTTCTTCAAAGACTTTGTGTGGGGAATTAAGGTATGCCTCCATGTTGTCCTTTATTTTTAGACTTTCGTCCTCGAGACAGTTTTCTCTGGCACAATCATGCAAGTCAGCCAGACCTTGCGCGAGGGGACTCTTCTTGTTTTGGCCATATCTGACCTCCACAGGAAAGCCTTGCATTGACAGAATCCAGGAAGTAATTCGGGAATTACTCACATTTCCGGCCCGGATTCTGTCACTTTGGAGATATTGCAGAGGCTGGTGTGGAGTCTCCACTATGATGTGTTCCCCCTGGATAAACGGGCGGTAATTCTTCAATGCCCACACCGTTGCCAGGAGTGCCTTCTCACAATCGTTGAATTTTTCCTCCACAGAGGATAAAGTTTTGCTCGCATAGGAGATTACTTTATTGACCTTGTCATGCTTTTGATATAATACTGCCGTCAAGCACGTATTAGAGAACCCCGTCTCCAGGAAGAACTCCTTGTTTCTGACAGGGTAAGCTAGGCAAGGCGCTTGTGAGAGGCTTCTTTTGAGTTGTTTTACTGCCTCGGCTTGTTCTGGACCCCATTCCCACTTGACCCCCCCCTTCAGGAGATGAATCAGGGGTCTGGTGATCTCTGCGTAGCCCTCAATGAACTTTCTGCTGTAATTAGTCAGTCCAAGGAGGCTCCTTAGTTCCCGCAGAGTTGTGGGGTCTTTCAGTTTCTGAAGTGCTTCCACTTTCTTTTCCTGGGGACAGAGACCCTGAGGAGTAATCTCATGCCCCAAGAAATTAACACGGGTTCTACACCACTGTGCTTTCTGAAAGGAAAGTTTTGCTCCGGCGGCCCTCAACTGTGTCAGAACATAACGGATCTCTGCTATGTGTTCCTCCACAGATGAACTTTTGATGAGGACATCATCTACATAAGCCAGGTTACCCCTCGTACCCAGGTCGGGCATGGCCTTATGTAGGAAAATATTGAACTCATTACCGGAGTTAAGGTATCCGAAGGGAGTCCGGGTCCATGTGTACTGCTGGCCCCCAAAGGTAAAAGCCAGCTTGTATTGGTCCTCCCTACTGACAGGCACGGTCCAGTATCCATTGGTCAGGTCTATTGCAGTGAATACCTGTGACCCCTGAATCTGGGCCAGCCCTTGGTCAATGTAGGGAAGAGGCCATCGGGAAGTGTGGACCCGTTTGTTGAGCTCCCTGAGGTCAGCGCAGAGTCTCCACTGGCCGTTTGGCTTCAATATTCCCAGCACCGGATTATTGAAGGTGCTGTGGACTGGACGGATTATTCCCCGGGACTCAAGGTTCTTAATTATTTCAGTAAGGGACTCCATTGATGCGAGAGGCAAGCGATATTGCTTCACAAACACTGGAGTCATGCCAGGGTCCGTGGGGATTGTTGTGGTGTGGATGTCGGTGCGACCACAGTCATATGAGTCTACCGCAAAGAGATCTTGGAAATCCAAGAAAACTTGTTTCAACTTTTGCTTTTGTTCCAGAGTCACACAGGCATCAGCTAGGTTGACTCTCTCTTCCACCATCTGCCTGAAGCCTGGAAAGACTTCTGGTTTGGCTATTTCAGCGGCCTCCTCCAGCTGGGTGGAGAAGTCCCTGGTCAGAGTGCTGATTTGGACCGGAGGCTTCAGGTGGGAAAGGCAGCCCTCATGGACCTGGAAAATCACCTCATCCCTCCTGAAGTCACAAGTCACATCTTCCTTACCATAGGGGCAGGAAGTGTACACCAGGAAGTTCCCCCCATGCCGGGTAAAGATCCTGTCTGGTGTTGTATTGTCCTCACTGTCACTGTCAACACAGTCCTTGGGGATTGGTCCTAACAGTTCATTTACAAGATCAATGGAGAAATGTCGGTCATCAACCGCCATTCCAATAATGGTGCCTGCGGCTAGAGTAATACTCTTTAAGTCGCTGTTATCCACCTCTATTGGAATGGTGTCATGTTCTATGTTGACTAATGGAGTTGGGTTTACCCCTAACCCTTGCTGTTGGAGAGAAGCATTTAGATGTATGTAGGCATCAGGGTTTTTCAACTCTTGTCCCCTTTTAACTTTCACTTCCAGGGAGAATTGTCGGGTCCTTTCTGGGATGGTGACTTCCTCTTTAACCTGAATTTCAACTGCATAAGGTAGCAATTGAGCTGACCTAAATGCTTTTTCTGGATCATCAAAGCCCATAGGATTATCCGCTAATCGGGACCAAGCTTTGAAGTTTATTAGGTCCAAACTAATGGCGAAGCGATTGAGAATGTCACTGCCTAAGTAAAAGGCGGCAGGGACGTCTCGCACGACCCAACAATTGTGGACTATGCTCTTGTTGCCAATGGAGATTTTGAGCATACACCTGCTTGGCAGGAGATGTTTGGAATTAGGTGCTTCCAGGTCCATTTCCCATTTGTCTATCAGTTTGAAGGTGGGAATGGCTGGATCTTTTGGGAGTTGGCGGAACATGGCTTCGCTGATGAAGCTCTTACCGTTGTTCACACACACTCGAGCGAGAACAGAGTCCTTCCCATCATTTAACTGAACAGGGATGAACAACTGCTCTCCAATTTGCTGAATATCAGCCAGGCTCTGAGCTGATTTCACCTCCTTCTGGACTATAGGAGTGGGAGTTTCAGATTGTGGATTAGTATAGAATTTCAGAGTGTTTCCTTCCAGCGTGGAATACCACTTTAGACTGGAAGGAAGGTTGATTTTCAGAAATAGAGAGGACCCCCCATCACCAGTCTGTTGTCCTACTGCTATTACTGTCACGTCTGGAATCTGGTTGTTCTGGAAGTGAAATTCTACTTGGTCAGATTTTTGTTCAACCATGTGGCATGTGCCGTTTAAACTAACATGGTTGACACTCTGTTTCAATTTTATTGGTCGGCTAGTCTGGGTCCAGAGGACCTTGTTTACACAATCTATTAGGGGTGACAACCTTCTCAGGAGGTCATTCCCTAGTAAACAAGGGGTGCCCTCCGGGGTCACAACTATGACCGGGTGTTTCAACTTGTGTCGCCCGATCTTAATGTCCAAGTCTGCAGTCCCCTCAACGGGAATTTCCTTCCCGTCAAAGTTCTGCAGTTGTCCAGGAAGAGAGGTGAGAGGAATTTGGTAATTCTCTCCCCTTCCTGCATTCAGTTCGTCAAAGGCCCTTCTGGACAGAAGGGTAGCTTGAGATCCAGTGTCCACCAGTGCCGAGATTGTACCCTGCCCCTGTACTTGTACCGGGGCATAATATCTTCCCTCCTTCTCCTCAAGGGGGCACAGATAATGTACATTTTTGGACAACTGGTGGGCTAATTTTCTGGTTTTGGACATCGCTAGCGAGGAGATTTGGGCAGAATTCTGTGGAGAGTCTTGGGAATCTGAAAGAAAAAATTTGCAACTGGAGATCAGAGCCATTGTGGGTTCCCCTGGCTCCGTTTCTGGGCCGCCCCCCCCTTTTTGGAGGCAGTCGCCAGGATGGGTTTGAACCAGGGGATTTTCTTGCTGTTGGTTCTGGGATGAGATGGTGGGCGGCGGTAGCTCAGTCTCCACATCTCCCCAGTCTGGATTTGCATCCCTAGGGACCCATTTTTCTTTGGGAGGAGTTCCCCCCTCTCGGAAGGAGAAGATCCTTTTCCCAGGATCCTCTGAGGATCCCTCTCCCTCAAATTGGAAGATCTGTACCTCCTCCTCAAACTGAGTCTGTTTGGGTCTTTTGTTTCTCCTACCCCTTCTCTGCTCCTTAGGAGGCAGACTTTCAGGGGCAAGAGATTTTGTTTCCGGTTCCTGGGTTTCCAGGGGCTGTTTACAAGTGAGGAAGGAAGCTTCCTCCAAGGCTTTACACCCCCCTTCCCTTTGTGCCTCCTCCCTGGGAACCGGTGAGTTATCGGGGTGCTGCCCCTGTCATTGTTCTGGAGCACCAGGTCCAGAGTTGGGTGCGTTCTGCGCCGGCACGCCCATCTGAGGGTTCTGCTGAGCCCTCAGTATGTGACCCAGGTCCCGCGCCATGTTTTGAACCTGGCGCTCTAACTGGGAAACCCGCTCAGGCTGATACGGGGCCCTGTTTTCTCCCCTGGGCTGATCCCGGGAAGGGTAGCTGTCCCTCCTCTGGTAGTACCCCTGGTTGGGAAGATTTTGGTACCCCTCCACCCTTGGCCTCCCCTCTCCCGGATTCAGTGGTCTGGGCTCAGGGAATTGAGGAAAGAAGGATGGATGATTTTGGGGTTGGAAGTCGGGTGGATATCTGGGGAAAAAGTTCTGCCCAGGGTTTGGTAAATTTCTGCCCTCCTGTGGGAAGTTTGGAGGGAAGCTCCCTGGGTTAGGTGCTTGTCTGGATCCCCCCCCTTGGGCTGGAGGAGTCCACACATAACCCAGGATGGGTCGATTACCTTTGTAGCGAGGACTTACATAGTCAGGAGAGCGAGGGACCCCATTTGTGGGGCTGCCTCCCTGGCTCCCTGTCTGCGACTGGCCCGAGGACCTTCTGGGCCTAGCATTATTAGGTGCAGGTAGGTTTTTAGGCCCCCCCATCTCCAAATCCAAAACGGGGGTGACCTTTACCTCTGCCACCTTGGCAGCAGCAGGGGTGCTGTTGGCTTTGGGGTTTTTCTGGGCATTGCTTTTATTTTCTATGGGCTTCTGCACCTCATAGATGCGGGTAGCCTGTTCAATGACCCAGTCTAAAGATCTTTTCTCGTGAAAATCCCTCACGAGCTGGGTCATGATATATTTGGGCAAGGCATGGAAAAACGTGTTTATAAATTCACGGCTATCCGTGCGCACCCTTCTTGTGGTCTGTGCAAAAGCCCGCTTTAACTCCTGCACAAATTCTTGTGGGGCCTGATCCTCCCCACATTGCAAATTGTAGGCTGCCTTGCGAGCCTCTTGAGGATTTCTGTGAACAGAAAAATGTTTCAGGATGGCCGCCTTATAGGTGGACCATCTTAAATGATTTTGGTCCTCCAGGCCCGCAAAGAAACTGGAGTATTCCGGGGAGAATGTCCACTTTACATATTGAATACAGCTTTGGCTGTCCTTCAAATGGAAAGTCTCCATCATTTGTTCAAACAACTCTAAGTGCTCCCAAACAGAATACTTAGCGTTCTTATGGTAAGGCGTGATGACGCTCCTGATCGCCTTAATCTGCTTTAAGGGGTCCTTAAGCAAGGCCCTTTTTGCCTTATTGGCCTTTTTGGTTCGGGTAACCCTTGTCCATTCTTCGTCGGACTCAGAGGCACTGCTCCCAGAGGTTCCCGTCTGTTCTTCCAGGTTTTCCCGGATTCTGCGAGCCTGGGAATGGCTGGCAGAATGTGGGGACCTGGTCTCCTGTGTCCTGCGCAGTTCAGAGGTGTCTTCAGATTCCTCCTTGCTGTCAGGATTTGATGGGTACCCCCTCCACTGACCTAACTGGGCAGAGGTTTTCAGGATGCCCTTAATGGGCCTACTCTCCTGGGGTTCCCCACTGAACTGTATTGTACTTGGGTGCCCATACCCGGATGCCCACCCCTCCATTCCTGAGTGGTTCTGGCCTATGAGCCCCATACTCTTAGCTGGATAGTAATCTGCCATCCCTGTGGCCCTGTGCTCATGTGCGCCAGGGAACATGGGGGTGGCAGAGTCCAGGGACTGAGAGGTATGAGGGCCTCTGGTACTAGGGCTCCTGAGGGTATGCTCCGGAGTTTCCATTTCCCAGCGAACCTCATCTCTATCCGCCCCTGCTCCCTGTTGCAATGCAAGAGCCTGCATTTGTGCCTTCAGTTCCTCTGTTAAGGCCTTACTCGACTCTATCAGTTTCTCCTGCATCGCTACCTGTTGCTGGAGCCTATCATTGTGTTGACAGAGGGCCTCATTTTCCCTCTGTGCTTCCTGGTTGGTCCTGGAGAACTGGGCCAGTCTTTGCTGCAGGAGGGTTACCTCCTGAGCTGTGTCCCTATTGGCCTGCTCCTTTCTTGCTAGAGCATCCTCCACCCTCCTGGTGTGCTCTAACAAGTTCTGGTGTTCTTTTTGGAGATCACCCAGTCCCTGGTGGGCCAGGTGATTTTCTTCCATTTTTCTTTTTAAATGGCAGACTTCCTGGCCTAAGGCGTCTCTTTCCTGACTAAGAGCCTGCATTTGTGCCGCCAGGTCGTCCCTTTGCCTTTGGAAGGCACCAGCTTTCTGGCGCTCCTCATCAAACTCTGCCTGGGTATCCAGGTCTTTCAAGATCAGCTTGTTGCTCTCTACCTTCACTCTATCTAGATGACTTTGCAGGGTGGCTACCTGCTCCGTGCATGCCCTGTTAAAGTCTAATTGTTGCTCCAGCTTTTTCTGGCTCTGCAGTAAGGAGTCCAAACTGTCTTGGTGCTCCTTCTGCAGGGCCAGAAATCTGGTATCCTGTTCTGACTTTTCCTTTTGCAGCACATCCATATCCTCCTTCATTTTAGTGATGTACAGTCTGCTGTCATTTTCTGACTCCTGGCTCCTCTGCAGCCTCTGCTCAGAAGAGTCCAGATCAGATTGGACCTTCTGTAATGCCATCTGTTGCCTATTTGCCAGATTTTGGCTTTCAGCACATCTATCCTGCATGTCTCCCATATATAGGTACAGGTATGCTGCTATCCTGGCGATCTTATTGTGTTCCTCTTTGGCTTTAGGAGCCATATATAGTTCACTCAGGGCCACATGTAAGGGACCCTGATCTCTATATATATCTGACCCTGTTTCAGTGACCTGTTGTGTGATGGCCTGCAACCACACATCCTGGCCCTGTTCGGTCCATTCACCTCTCACAAATAGCTTATGCAAGAGGTGCTCTCTGGCTATTTTCATGTCTACTAAGGTCGTCATTCTAGAGATTGGTCTCTGTCCTGACTTACAGAAGTTAGTATTTTATTTTTGCAGAACAGAACTTTTCTTGGAGTGTCCCTTTTGAGGAATGCTTCACAGCGTAATGCAGCGTGGTGATCCGACCGGGTGTATGTATCCCGTCAGTTAGCACACTGTATTAATCTGCACAAATGGTAAATCTAACCCAACGTCTCGGCTCGAGCCCCCACTTTGTAAGAGGATTCAATTCAGCACTACAGCTAAGTTAACGCCTAGTCTAGAAGACTGAATGAAAACCCTTATTGATATATCTTTAGGTCCAGTTCATGCGTTCTGGATGACTACCCCTGTATAACACCCCTCTCTTGGAATCCCCCTGACCCCACTGAGCCAAGAAGTAGTTCTGTTTTGCAAGTTTAAAAGGTTTATTTGATAATTTAAAATAGATATATATATATATCACGCTTTATAATAAATTAATAATTGAATAGCACACTTAATCTGATATGATAAAGATCAACAACGGAGAATCTGGCACTAGCACACTTCTTTATAATTACTAAGGAGTTGAGATGAAATGGATAAGGTAGCACACTGGTAAATAGGAACAGAAGTATAATGTGGTAGAAAATGCTTTATAGAGTTCAAATGGATGTAATGTTGAATGAAAATGCAATACAGAAAATACTCAATATGATTTCAACAAACAAGGTAATCACTTTTCTCTGGCAATCCCCTCCCCCCTTGAAGCAATGCAAGGAAATGGAAGGAAGCACACAGTTCTCAGAAATGCAATCAATGTAATCAGTTCAATCCAGCAAGCTTAGACAACAGAAAACAGATAGGAGTTTTGAAAACACAGGCCCAAATGCTTTGATATGTGCTAGCAATGGATGAGAAATATGCTAAACGCTTTTAATTCCCTTACAGAGGTTCAGGGTGAGTAGTATCTAGTTAATATTAGTCCAGGCTCACACTAGCAATGATGCAGGGATAGTTAGCAGGTTAAACGAATTTCTGGCCAATGGAAAGCAAACAGCAGCAGTTTTTACATGTGAAGAAATTGCAAATCGCGGTAAAATTCGCGGATGCGCCGAGCGCTATTACAAAGGAACCGCAAGGACTATCTCTACCGTTTTGGGGTCCTAGAAAAGCCTGGGATCTCAGCTTCCAAATGAAAGTTATTGCAAGTCTCTAGCCCAAACGGTTGCGGAGATATGAGTAATTTAGTAAAGGTCGTTTTTGGTTTTGTAAATTTTAAACGCACACTTTTTCAAAATGACAAGTGACAAATTTTTGCAGCTAGAATGACAGGTGACAGCTAGGAGGCAGTTCTACTTAGGTTAAATAGATTGAATTAGATGAATTTAAACTAAGAGATGTGTTCTGAGTTTTGCTAAGTACTCACAAGAGATTTTGAACAGGAAAGCGACTTGGTCACGGACTTCAGTCTGGTCAGGTCTTTCCGGGTTCTGCTCACAGCGCCTGGCCTCTGGAACTGCTCACAGGGGTCTGGTCTCTGCTAGGCACCGGTTCTTTGGGTCTCTCTGCTCTGGATAGATTGAAGTCTCTAGTTTGGCTTTCTGGAGTTTGATGGAGGTAAGTATGGATTTTTCCGGCAGAGCTTTCAGCGGCAGATGAAAAATGAATCTCTCTATGTGTCCTGACTCTCTGCTTTTATCTGTTTCTTGAGAATGGGTGTGTGTGTTACATCACTAGACTTGCCCCTCTCAATCGTCATTGGTCCAGCTTTCATCCGTTACTTGATTGGGGGAATGAAATGAAGTGTCATCATGATGAGGTCTGTTTATGATACAGAGAACCCACCCCTGTCAACTTTACACACAATCTATATCTGACCTAAAAACATATTTGCACAGGTACACATTTGTTTAAAATTACATATACATGGTGTGGCTGAATTTAGCCATGTCTATGTCCAAATCTGCTCATTCTCGGAGCTTGCATTCAAAGAGTGTACATAATTGACTTTTTAACTGCTTTTCCAATTTCCGACATGGACCCAACTTTACATACATGTGTGCAGGGGGTAGGGACATTAACTGATGAAGTTTCAGATTTTTAACATGCACACATTTAGAGTAATATCCACTTTTCCGCTAAAACCCCCCTGAACATACCACCGGTTCCTACCACGTCTTAAACTGTGGGCAGAAAAATCACAAGAATTATGGTATCATTTATAAAATTTTCACATGTCCGCTCTATGAATTATCCCCCTTTTTATAAAACCATATCCTTGCTGCAGGGGTGTGTCTTTTCAGGTCACATGGTACAGAAACCAGTCTTTCCAGTTTCTGCCAAGCCAGCTTGCTTCTCACAGGCAGTGCTCCTCCCAGCTTCTCCAGGAGGAAGCCACTTTTTACGACGTCTGTAATAAAAAACCTTTGCCTGAGTGGAGAGGGCTTTGTTCACTCTCTGGCAGAGCACAGGAAATTCAATTATCAGATAGATGGCATATCCTTAGCCTGGGCAGCAAAAGGAAGGTTGGCCTGGGAACACAGTGGTGACTCAAGTTTCACTGCTGATGGGTAGTTGCTAGGCAAAATCAAGTTCCTTAAGCCAGACCTTCAGCTAACTTTTTGTTGCTTTTAAAATAACTTGTAATTTTACACATGCAGCTAGAATGCTGATTCTAAGCGCAAAACTATGACATTTCAACAGTTACAAAGGCATGTGACACCAAACATAGGTCACTCATTTAATTTAACATTTTCGATTTTGGTGGTTTTAAATCCAGTTGTAGTTAGGCTTAAGCTGCTGACTCCATAGCATTTTTGTTATAAGCATTGTTTTTGGGCTCTTCATTTCCCAGATTTTGTAGGCACACAAAACTCCATTCTGCCAAATGTCTGCTGGTGTTCAGTGAATATTTTGCACATGTTGCAAGGTTTGAAATAGGCATTTTGCTTGCCTTCAGAAAAACACACAGAGTGGTTTTAAAACGCCGGCTTTTGGATAGTGGTGAGTACTGGTACTGCACCCATTTTTGGGATTTAAGAAATGAATTCCCCACAATTCTAGGTTGCATTTGGCAATCAGCATTGCCATTCCCAATGGTTTCAGACTACTGTGCGGGTAGTCCAATGGTGGTTTTAAAGCGCTTTGAAGCTAACCGGCGCTACTGTTTTTCCTTTGGCAACCCATTTCCCTCATGGCAACCCGGCCTTTCATTCTCGCACTGGTGGGTGGCAAGTGAGGCAACCATTTTGGTGGGCGCACAAACTGCGCAGCTTTCCTGGATTTCAGCGCACATGTGGGTTTTCCGCCATCTTGAATTTTCTAAGCCCACAGCACCAAATGTTGTAGCAGGGTAGCTTAAACGTGGGTCAGGACACCCAACAAGGCCTAGCTGGGGTTGAGTTTTTTAATGGCCGTCTCTGAACCTAGGATCAGTAGCTCTGTTTTATCGACGTTCAGGCATAGGCCATGGGATGCCATCCATGCCTGAATGAGGAGGTGTATCTTATTTACTAAGGCCAAGTCTTCCAAGAAGTTGCCCGAAAGGGGAATGAGGATCTGGGTGTCATCTGTATAGTTAGAATAAGTGACACCCAGTCTGTCCAGCTTGTCAAACAGGGGCTAGTAAAGATGTATACATATTGCGAGATACACATGATCCCTGAAGTACGCCGTAGGAGACTTGTATGGGATCAGCTGCTGCTGAGGGGGAGAAGACTCTCATTGTACGGTTAGTTAGGAAGGACTGAACCCAGGTTATGGCATCACTTGAGAAATGGGCAGCTGACCTAAGGTGGTTGCATGAGACTGCATGATCCACCAGGTCAAAGGCTACAGATAGGTCAAGGAGGAGTAGCATAGCTGATTTCCCCTTGTCCTTCAACTCATCAAGTTGGGTCTTAAGGTCAATCAAGGCTGTTTCTGTGCCATGGAGGGGGCGGAAGCCAGACTGGCATGATCATAATAAGTGGTTGGCTTCTAGGTAGTCCTGTATTTGCAGGTAAGCTGTGCAGTCAATGATTTTAAGTAAGAAAGGGACTGTAGTAATGGGTCTGTAATTAGTCGGAATGCAGGAGTCTAGAGTTTGTTTTTTAAGCAGTGGGAGCACCCAGGATTGTTTGAGGTTTTGGGCACTAGGTTTGTCTTGAAAGAGGTGTTGATGAGCTTCGAGATGAATGGGGCTTGGTCTCTGGCTGCATCCTTTATAATTTGGGCTGGGCAGTTATCTCCTTTGCAATTTAAAGGTTTAAGTGAGAGTATGATTTTTTTCTGTTTCAGTGATGGAGATTTTCTTGAATCTGAAGGGTGGGGTGGTGCTATCTGGTGTGATTAGAGATGATTGCTGCTGAGCTGAGGGCTCCACAGGTAAGAGCAGTGAGGCTTTCTTTTTGGCTATTTTAATTTGGAGGGAGGTGATTTTATTTGATAGAGCATTTTGTATGTCGGTACACCAAGGCTTGTCCTTAGGAGTGTTGTCAACTTGTGGTTTTGGTGATTCCCTTCCACGAAGAATGGAGAATATTTCCTTGGTGTCCGATTGCGCCTTAGATATTCTGTCATTAAATATTTTCTTTTTTATACTGATTATTTCATTCTTGTACAGTTTAGAGAGGTTTGTGAACTTAGCTTTATTCTCCTCAGTAGGTGAGTGGTGCCAAATTGATTGAAGCTTTCTTTTTTGAAGTCTTAATTCTTTCAGTTGGGGAGTGAACCAAGCATTAAGGTGAGATTTATGTGAGATTTATGTCTACCTTTGCAGAGTTTAATGGGTACAATAGTGCCTAGTGTCTTAGTCATGGCACTATTAAAGACCCCCACTAGTAGGCTGGGGTCTTCTGTGTTGTTAGCTAAATTGTTGAGAGCAGGGAGAAGATGTGGGAGTAGCTTTTCCACTGTGATGTCCTTTTTACTTTTAGTAGGGAGTGGCGGTGCCATAGCTATCGTTTTGGGGCAGATGAGATAAAGAGAGGCTGTGAAGGTGATTAGATAGTGGTCAGCCAAGATTGTGGGGTCATATTGGTAATAGTAGTATTAAAATTCAGGTTGGCTACCCAATCTAGGGTCCTTCCTTTGATGTGGGCAGGGGTGGTGACTTTTTGTGACAGCCCATAATCCTTCAGTAATGCAGCCGCTGATTGGGCATGTTTGTCATCACTGTCGTTAAAGCCAAGATTGAAGTCTCCCAGCAGCAGAATTTGTGCATGGTCTTTAGTGTTATTGGCTAGGAGACAAGTTAGGTCATCCTCGAAGGTTCCTACTGGTCCAGGCAGTCTGTAGACCACATGGATGGTAAGAGTGCGGTTGTTAGAGAGATGCATTTTAGCTGTGAGTATCTCACAGGATTGGTACGATGGGGTAGTAGCAAGTCTGATAGGTAGGTTGTTTTTATGGATAATGGCTAAACCACCACCTCTGGCATTTGGTCTGTCAGCTCTAGGTATCTAGTAAGCATCCGGTACAGCTACCATAACGGTGGGACCTGCAGCCTCGTGGAGCCATGTTTCGGTTATGGCAAGCAGGTCCAGGTTCTCATTGGTTAGAGTGTCTGTGATATCAGCGGCGTGGGCCACCATAGATCTGGCATTAATAAGCGACCCAGATAGTGATAGGGTGCTTGTAGGTTTGGTAGTATGAGGATGTTTAGTTGTGGGTAGGTTAACTCTATGGGTGTTTTTAGGCATTGTGGCAAGATGTGCAGGGGTCAGATTATTAGAGTTGTACTGCTGTGTATGTTTATTAGTTAGTTCTGTAAGTTGGGCAGCATTACATATGGTGCCTCTACTGGTATCATTTGTTTTAGGTTCATAGAGGTGGGGCAGTCTTGATCTCAGTCTCATGTTTCTATCCTTAGGTGGGCATGAGGCCAAAGAGGCAGCGGCCATTATGGCAAGGAGGCCTAATATAAATTGGATTATCTGGGTCCTCTGGATTTTACTCATGATCATGAACTTGACTGGATAAGTTATAAGTAGTCACAGGCTAAACTAATGTAATTTGAGGTAGGGCAAGAGTCACTCACGTCAGAATGAGCTAGAATCAGAATCTGAATAGTTTAAGGTTGCTTTAGGGTCAGAACTAGTATCAATTGCACATGAACAGGTTAAATTAGTTTCAGAGTAAGCTAAAATCATTTTCGGGTGAAGGCTAATATCAGATGCACATAATTAGGCTAACATCAGCTTCAAAATAGTCTAGAATCACTTTTAGGTGAAGTCTGATATCAGATGCACATGAATGGGCGAAGATCAGTTTCAACATATGCTAAAATCACTCTCAAAATACGCTAAGGTCACTTTCAGGTGAAGGCTAACAACAGATGCATATGAATGGGCTAAAATCAGTTTCAAAATAGGCTAAAATCACTCTCAAAATACGCTAAAATCACTTTTGGGTAAAAGCTAATATCAGATGCACATGAATGGGCTAGGATCACTTTTAAAGTAAAGGCTAATATCAAAGTGCAAATGAATATGCTAAGATTACTTTCAATTAAAGACTAATATCAATTGCATTAATGGTTATCATTACTGATCCTCCATTTTATCAGATGCGTATCTATAATCTAAAGAGTGAGGAAGACTTACATTCTTCTGACTTCATAGTTATATATGTATTTATTTATTTATGTAGCTATGTGATTTAGTTTAAATTATAAACTTTACACATAATACATAAAATCAAAATATAAAATCAAACACATTTCGTTACATTCAAACAATAACAATAACATAATAATAACCATTAGTAAAAGTAGAAAGGTAAACGACCAAGAGAAAATGATACAAACGCTAATAGCACATT
Organism: Ambystoma mexicanum; assembly: GCF_040938575.1. Lineage (NCBI taxonomy): Eukaryota > Metazoa > Chordata > Amphibia > Caudata > Ambystomatidae > Ambystoma > Ambystoma mexicanum. The sequence goes on along the minus strand of NC_090937.1, from coordinate 131,961,938 downwards.
ATCACATAATGCTTCCATGTAATGCTAGTTATATATACCTGCACCAGAAGATTACAGATCAGTTTATCAAGACATAGACAGAGTTAAAAAGACGTATATTATCCACTGCCTATTACAATCAAGCAGTTATGAACTCCTTCAGTGAAATCGCTCAAATAGGGAAAGGCTTAAACATCAGCTGAGCATCATCAACATACTTGGAACATGTACACAATAGCAAATCTATTTTTTTTTTGGCCATTAGCAGTTTATTTCAATCATGGTTTCACGTTGAGTTTAACAGGGCTTAACAATGCAGAATGTAATGCTATTATAAGTCAATCTGCTGTTCTAATCTGGGCCCAGTCTTTACACTACCAAATAGATCTAAATGCTGGAGATAAATATGATAGGGTTATGTCACTGACACCTTTGACAACAATAGGCTCTTTCTGCAATTCACCTATCTTGTGAGTTTATATGCAGAGAGAGATGTGTCATTCAGGGAGAGAGAGAGAGAGAGAGAGAGAGCGAGAGAGAGAGAGAGAGAGAGAGAGAGAGAGACAGAGAGACAGAGACAGAGAGACAGAGAGAAAAGAGAGAGAGAGAGACAAAGAGAGAACCTTTTAAAAGTAATAATCTTATTATAAAGTACCTTAAATGGAGAGTACGGAGATAACACATGTAGTATGTTTTATTTCAATGTAAATTCATTTGTGTTTCCTTTTTTTTCTTGGGGGGTTTGAACATCTGGAAAGAGGAACATCATATGTGCAAATGAATTAAAGTTAATGATGCATTATTGCCACATACACCAGTCCAGTTTGGTTCATCTTTATGTGCCTTTACATTGATATACAATTTCATGGCATCTATGAGGACAATGCATCCTGTCCAGCAGTGTGGCGTTGCCCCGTGAGGGGATACGCACGCGGCGGCGTGACGTTGCACGTCGCCGCGTGCGCCTTAAATAAACGGGGCGTTCCCGGCCGCGTCAGAGCGACCGGGGAGCCCGAAGCGTGCAGACGTGTTGGTGTCCCATCTGTGCATGCTGGGGCTCGCGGGCACGCAACGGGGGCACCCAGAGACCCCCAACAGTGGCGACGAGTGTCGGATGCCCGGGCCCGGCGGTGAGCGCAATCCCGGAGTAATTTTTCATTTCGTGTGAAACATCCGCGGATGTTTCGCATCACGCCGAGGCCGCGGACCACACGCGGCTGGCGGCCATCTTGCCCACGAGGTGGAGAGTCTTCTAACGGCTCCGGTTTGGAGCAGGAAGACAATCCAAACCTAATTTTTGGATCAATTGACTGCAGGCAGTATAACCTGCAGGCCCATGCCAAGATTTTGTCATTTTGGTGAATTTTCAGGCGGTGACGTCGTGTTGTAGCTGGAAGATGGACTGAGGTGGCTGGGCCTTCTCAGCCCATTCCTTTTATAGCTCAATTTTTGGAGACTTTTGTTCACGGATTCTCTTCAGGACCATCTTCAACCCCTTCATCATCATCACGTGGGGGACGACACTCCAGCTTCTGCGGCCCACGTGGACACCAGGCGCCTTAAGGTACTCTCCTTCAACCCTTTCATCATCACGTGGGTGGTGGCAGTGTGGGGAGTGGTGCAAGTTGCGGCCCTTAGAATTGGAACAAGGGTGCCTGTGCGCTTGCGCCTAGGAGTGATCCTGGTGCCCTGGAGGGTGCGACTGCCACGGCTTCGGAGGAGTCGCAGGATGAAGATCTAACAGACCTGTTCCAGCAGAACCCCCCACAGTACATCCCACGCTCGACGACGTCTGGACTGCCTGTACAACCGGTGGGTGCAGCCCCCCCTCCTATCCAACCACCACCCCTGGCCATGGCCCAAGCCAGGGCGCAAGCGGCCTTGCAGCCAATTCCGGAGTTTGATGCTACGGGCCCTCCATCCAGTCTAGGGCCACGATGGAGGAGATGGATCGCAAGGCTAGATATGTACTTTCGGGCCGCCCAAGTCACGGACGACGACAGCATGGTGGCCACAATGCTATACTCCGCAGGGGTGACTGTGCAGGAGATCTTTGAATCTTTGACTCCAGCGGGTAACACGTATGATCAGGCCAAAGCAGCCCTCCTGGCGCATTTCATCCCCCTTGCCAACGTGGACTTTGAAAGGTTCGTCATGCTGTCGGCCAAACAGAAGGAAGAGGAGACGCTTGACACTTTCTATGGACGCCTGCGCCGCCTGTCACAAGGGTGTGCGTGGGGGGATGCGGAGGACATGATAAGGACCATGCTGATCCAGGCGTGCTCGTCAGGCAAGCTGAGGCGACAAGTCCTAAGAGAGCCCGGACTCACTCTGGCCAGGATTCTGGAGCTCGGGAGGTGCCATGAGGTGGCGGAGGCTCGAGCCAACAAAATGGAGGCCGGTTCCCGCCCGGCGAAACCGGAGGAGGTGTGCGCCATCTGGCGGGGCGGCAGAGGGGTGCGAAAACCCGGTATACCTCCCAGAGACAGAGCGGGGAAGCCGGTAGAATCGTGCCAGAAATGCGGATATGATCTCCCCCACTCATCGGAGTGCATGGCCAAAGGAAAAGTTTGTGGACGCTGTGGGGTGCCTGACCATTTCTCGAGGGTGTGCAGGGCGACTCTGCCTGTACTCATCCCGAGAGGGCAGCCCCGTCTGTGGGCCCCGCGGCAGTACCGCCCGCCGAGGGTAGCTCAGGTGGAACAGGTGGAACCAGAGGAGGCCCCGGCGGAAGAAGAAGTGGAGGAGGAGGAGGATGAGGAGAACATCTTCTTCGTCTCCAGCATGGAGGTCCTCAAGGGAAGGAGCAGAAGACAGCCGAGGTGTGTCGTGGAGGTTAACTGCTCGCCAGTCCCTGTGCTAGTCGACACGGGAGCCTCTGTAAATGTCATGGCGAGAGGACATTATGCTGCGCTTGACCCAGCCCCGAGACTGGCGACACCAAGGGCCCGTATCTTCGCATTTGGTGGGCGGGAGCCCTTGCCACTCGATGGGGTGTTCGTTGCCAAGGTGGAACACGACGGGTCGAAGATCAGGGCCCGCTTCTATGTGACTCCGGTGAGCAGCAACACCCTGCTCAGCTGCGCGGCAGCGGAAGCCCTTGGTATAGTCAGCTTCGCCTATTCAGTATACTTGGAGGACATCAACGACCTGCTCGACAAGTATGCTGACATCTTCAAAGGGATCGGGAGGATGAACGGCGACCCCGTGAGGCTCCACATCGACGAGTCGGTACAGCCCATAGCCCTGAAGCACAGGCGGATCCCATTCCATCTAAGGGACCAGGTGGACAAGGAACTCGATAACCTGGTGAACCTGGACGTAATTGAAAAGGTGGAGGGCCCCACACCCTGGGTATCCCCCATTGTCGTGGCGAGGAAACCTAAACAACCGGACTCTGTCCGAATCTGTGTGGACATGCGGTTGCCCAACAAGGCTATCAGGAGAGAACGACACCTGACCCCGACGATTGATGACATCATTGCGGAAGTGCAAGGGGCCCGTTTCTTCTCGAAGGTAGACTTACGGGCTGGGTATCACCAGGTTGTTCTACACCCAGAGTCCCGTTATATAACGACTTTCACCACCCACAGGGGACTCTACAGGTACAAGCGTCTGAGCTTTGGAGTGTCGTCTGCAGCTGAGGTGTTTCAGAACTTAATCCGAGGCGCTCTCGCAGACCTGGAGGGCGTCCTGAACATTAGCGACGACATTCTGGTCTTTGCGAGGACTGAATCAGACCACCTGAAACGCCTAGCCAGGACTCTCGAGAGGCTGCAATCGCTGGGGCTCACCCTCCACAAGGACAAGTGTGAGTTCCTCCGCCCGACCATTGAGTTTTTTGGGTTCATCTTCAAGGAGGGCGGGGTGTCTCCTGACCCCAAGAAGGTTCAAGACATCAGGGCAGCACGACCCCCTGAGTCCGCATCAGAGGTGCGGAGCTTCCTCGGAATGGTGACGTACTGCGGGCGATTCATCAAGAATCTCGCCTCGAGGTCGGAACCTCTGAGGGCTCTGACGAGAAAGGACACCATCTGGCAGTGGGGCCCGTTAGAACAGGCGGCATTCGAGGACATCAAAGGTGCACTAACAGCGGAGGACACCGTGGCTTTCTTTGACCCTGCCTTGGAGTCGGAGATTGTTGTGGACGCCAGCCCGTTTGGCCTTGGGGCGGTCCTCACCCAGGTGAGCAGAGACGGAGGAATGAAGCCCGTGGCCTATGCGAGCAAGGCCCTCTCCGAGACCGAGCAGAGGTACTCTCAGATTGAGCGAGAGGCCCTGGCGGTTCTGTGGGGCTGCCGGCATTTTCGGTTATATGTGCTGGGGAGACCTGTGACAGTGGTAACAGACCATAAACCACTGATCCCAATCATGGCCGGATCCTCCTCCAAACCACCAGCCAGGATCGAGCGATGGATGCTGGCCCTCCTAGAATATGGCGTTAACCTTATCTATAGGCCAGGGGCCAACAATGCGGCGGACTACCTGTCCAGGCATCCGGTGGGCGGGGACGGGCCCGCCCAAGAGTCGTGTGCTGAGGAGGCCGATGATCACGTGAGCATGGTGGTCGAGAGTGCTACCCCCAATGCGATGCCGCTCCCCGAACTGGAGACCGCAGCAGCCAATGACGAATGCTTCCGCATCCTGCGAAGCTCAATGCAATCGGGGTCCTGGAAGACCGTGCTGGAGTTGGTGGCCGGGCGCACGCAGGAGGCCAAGGTGACCCTCGAGCAACTCTGGAAGGTGAGGGATGAACTGTCCTTCACGGAGTCGGGTCTGTTGCTGCGGGGTGATCGCCTGGTGGTGCCGGGCTCCAAGGTCCACGAAGTCATCAACCTGGCGCACCAGGGACACCAAGGGGCCGCCAAAACGAAGGCGAGGTTGAGGCTGAAGGTGTGGTTCCCCGAGCTGGAGAAGAAGGTGGACAACTTCGTAGCGGCCTGTGTATGGTGCCAGGCGGCTTCCCCAGTACAACGGGAGCCCGAGATCGAGGTAATGCCACGGGGGACCCGCCCATGGGAAGTTGTGCATGCGGACTTCGGATCCACTGCCGTGGGTACTCATTTCCTAGCCATCGTCGATGAGTACTCGCGATACCCGGAGGTGGAGTTCGTTGAGTCGGTGGCCTTCGAGCACGTGGTGGGCGCTGTGGAGAAGATCTTTGCCACCCATGGGTTCCCTGTGACCCTGTGCTCGGACAATGGATCCCCATTCCAGAGCGCGAGGTTCTCGGAATTCCTCGAGAGCTGCGGAGTGGCCCACCGGAAGGTGTCCCCGTTGTGGCCCCGCGCGAACGGGGACGCAGAGAGGCTGATGAGGACATTAAACAAGACGTTCCGGATAGCTCAGGGACAAGGTCAGCCTCTCCAGCGGGCGCTATACCAGTTCCTAAGAGTGTACCGCACTACCCCACATGCTTCAACTGGGGTGGCTCCGGCTGAGGCTCTGTTCCGCAGGTGCCCCCGAGGTCTCCTCCCGGAGGTGCAGGAGAAAGTACCCGGGGTAATAGACGACCAACGGGTGGAAGCGGAGCGGCTGGCAAGGACCAGTCAGGAAAATCTACGGAGGGGCCTTCGTCCGCAGCGGCTGGAACCGGGCGACGAAGTGTTGATTAGGAACCGGCATCCTCATGGGAAACTCTCGCTTCCATATGAGCCCGAGCCGCTGGACGTAGTGGCGGTGAAGGGGTCGATGGTGACGGCCTCGGATGGGAAGTCGGCCGTCACCCGGAACGTGAGCTTCTTCAAGAAACTGGGGGACTCTCGGACTGAACTCCCGCCTGACCCGGATGAGACGGTCCTCCCGGATGAAGACACCCCCTGGGGGGAATTCGTGGGGTCACCAGCACGAGACACCGGGGCGGCCGGGAGTCCGGCGACTGAGGTAGGTGGGAGGTACCCCCAGAGGGCTGGGCGAGGGAGACCTGCCTACCTCGGAGACTATGTGCTGGGGCCGATTGACTGGGCTCCGGAGTGAAGGGGATCCGGGAGGCTGTTAATAAATGGGGGCCTGGGGCTTGCGAGTTATAGATGCCAGTGTGGGTAGTAATGTGTTTGATGTGTTTTGTTGTTATTGTTCCTCCCCGAAAAAGGAGGAGTGTGGCGTTGCCCCGTGAGGGGATACGCACGCGGCGGCGTGACGTTGCACGTCGCCGCGTGCGCCTTAAATAAACGGGGCGTTCCCGGCCGCGTCAGAGCGACCGGGGAGCCCGAAGCGTGCAGACGTGTTGGTGTCCCATCTGTGCATGCTGGGGCTCGCGGGCACGCAACGGGGGCACCCAGAGACCCCCAACAAGCAGCATTGCTGCTGTCTTTTGGCCAGTGCCAGGGAGGTTGCAGTGTACTCAACTCACATCACAAACAACCTGCTCTTAGCAAAAGAGTCCATGACCTAGGGCTTCGTTACAAGTCAGCCGGTCCGTAAACAACGGTGGTGGTAAATCTGCCACCACTGTTGTTTCCGGACCAGTTGATTCAGAGTCCTGCAGTTAACATGGAAACATTGGCTCTGTCATAGACGGAACCAGTGTTTCATGGTCCCCATACACATGGAGTATTATGGGACTCCATGGGAATGGGGATTTACAGAACTCCTCCTCCAGAATCACCTGGTCACCGGGGTTGTAATGCCCCAGGGATTCCAGCAATCAGAGGCGGAATGGTATTACGGGTCCGGTGGCAGCCTGCCGGTTTTTCTGGCACGGCTACCGCTGGACTCGTAATGAGGCCCCTAGAGGCGTTTGTTATATATGAATCTGCGTTGGAGTGATTATTTTATGAAATAACTGACTTTTCCAATGGATAAATCACTGTGTCCACTGTGTCTCTCTTTGTAAATTTTAAAATAAACCATCCGCTAGAATGAGGTTATTGATATAATCCCACTGCACCACATCACGTTATCCGTGAAGCACACCTTAGTAGCTCTTACCTCTCATTGGAAATGGTTCAGTCCATATTACAGGTTTCTTGTTCAACCAAATGTGAGAAATATACATCTCAATAATACCAACTGCTACCATTTGCATTAGCTTGCCCAGAACTCACGTTACTTTGTTGTTAATTGTACCAACCCTATACCATTGTGTCAGGATCTGCAGGAAGAGGTCAGTGTTTGACTTTGCTATGTAATGTCAACTTGGAGAATTTGCACTTTTTGTTCCTTAAAAATATGACCTATCCACCAGTGTACTAATGTCCATTTATGTCTGAAACCTTTGTGATTGCCTATAGTATGTTCTGTTCGTAGGCATTCGCCTGCTACTTGAAGTTACCCTTCTCTTCTAGAGGAATAACCTGTTTATTATTTGTATTGGCCACCTTATTTATGGGCTCTCTTATTTTCTCAATATCAGACTTCTATAAGGTGTGTTTATTGTGTTAGTGGCTGCTGATTGGCTACAAATGGAGTCCACCTGTTTGCCCATTCTATCCCACACTGAGCGGCAGAACACGCTGTTGCACACAGTTGTGTCATTGGGTACCTTCTTGTGTAAGATGTGATGAGCTCCATCTGTTTAAGTCCACCATTCTGACGGCAACAGACGTCCTTGTGACTCCTGTTTGGAATGATTTCTACAGAACCTTCAACAGTGGTCTACACGGAAAGAGTTTGAGTATAAAATTGTGTTCTAATAATGTTTCAGAGCATTGGATACTTCTTTGAATTGCCGTAGCCACTGACATGCACATTTGGCCCTTGATTGTTTAGCAGGTTAATTTAAGCATCATTCGCTATCTTGTTCACAGGCCCGAAACATCACATCAAACAGCATCACGCAGACATAGGAAGGGACACTGTGCTCATCTTCTTTGAAACCTAGGATCCTCAATGCTACATGGTACTGACATTTATACAGATGCTGGAATGTCTTTGCTTTTAAAAAAATAATTCAGGGAAATGGTAGTGAGAAAGCTTCAATGTTTAGTTTATTCTTGGTGCAAATCTCTGAATGCACCACAAGTGTTGAAATTCTGGTATACATATTCAATGAAAAAAAAACTTTAGTTAGGGGACAATTACCCTTTAAATTCAATGGATGTGGAAAGTGATGATCATCTTAACTCGGTGCCCCCCTCGTTGATGACCCCTTGGATCTGATGGTGTGTTATTTATATAGCGCTTATGCCTACATGCTTTACATACAACAAATACACATATATTTATCAACCTCAAAAGGATGAAGGGTTGAGTTTGTCTTGCAGGGATTTGAACCTGTGATCTTCAGATCACACAGATTGCAGCAGCTCAACCAACTGTGCTATCTTGCCAGCCTCTAATTTTGTATGTCATGCTGAATCCCTTCTGTTATGTATGTTCTCATGATCATCACTTTCCACATCTGCTGAATTTCAAGGGTTTTGTTGTGTTAAACCTGATCACCTTCACTGGTCATTAACTAAAGATTGTTGAGTGAATTTCAAAGGTGTTCTTATACCATAGTTTATTCAAAGACACTTGAGTGGCCAAAGGCAGGCATGTTGCACAAATAGGTTTCTTCTGGGCCAACAAACCATGACCTTTGGCTGTGGCCACTGAGAATGTTGCACCATGGCATGTTGTAGCCGTGAACTTTGGGCGTTGCCACTATACATTTTCCACCATTAGATTTCCTTGTGGTCCAAGATCCATGCCTTTCAGCCCTGACCACTGTAAATGTTCCACTTATAGGTTTCCTTGGGGCCCACTAGCCATGTGCTTGGGCCACGGCATCTATGCATATTGCACCAAAGGTTTCATTAGGGCCGACTAACCATCAGGGATGGGGGACGGCGGGAGGGCCCATCACAAACTTCTTATTGACAAAATAGCCAAAAACCATCATGCAAGTCAAACGTTACCAGAAATAGAATGTTCGGATTTCCTATGGATCTAGGCAATCTAGGCAATCACCTTAACTATAGTGCGGTGATTGCCACACTATAATATATATATATATATATATATATATATATATATATATATATATATATATATATATATATATATATATATATAAATAAATATATTTTCAAAGAAAAACATTAGTTGCAGGGACGTTAAGGTAATAGCACATCAAAACCCCTGAAATTCAGCTAAAGCCACCTTAAATTCATGCCTCCTGTTGTGCAGCCAATAAATGCAATTATGACATCCCTGGTGACATCACTAATGACATCATCTATGACATTACTGAACTGATGACATCACTGTTTACATCATACATAACATAGCATCAGACATAATAACAATTGTGACTTAAGCTAATAACAGCTTTGATTAACTAAATAACAATTTGTGCCATGGCCTTTGCCATGCCCAAGACTGTGGACACTGTGAATGGCTAGTGGCTGGTCAGTGTTGTACAATATACAATGGACACAGCTTAAAATTAAAACACATTCCCAAGCTATTAATTCAGCTGGGGATTTATGTTTGGTCCAATACCCTTTACTCAAGCAGAAACTTTCGTGTGCCCATCAAAAGAGGACTTAAATGTAGCAGTACTTCCTGGTGTCTAATCTTATTTGAGAACATCGCCTAACCCACCTATTCTAATATTGTGCCCAATAGTTGAACTGCTTTGGAGAAAATGCTTTGAAGTATCAGCTAAAGACCCCTGGCTCCACATGGAGTTTTCTCCTAGTGGAAAGAGAACACGTTCTTTGTGTTATTCTATGCAGTTTGACAACCGTGCCTGATGCTGGACTGGTTTGGAATTAATTGGTCCCTGCGCCTTTGTTTTTCCAATTGAGTGAGTCACTGAGCGAGACTAACCTCGGAGCCCTGGAGGAATCCCTTGGCTGCTCGCCTAGTAGACCAGCAGATGCATTCCACTGTGATAGCCACAATAAGGAGTGCACTCTTCAATGCTTTCTCTGCTTGGTTTACTCTATTTCAAAGGGGAACGAGGCATTCATTCGCAGAGACCGCATAGTGCCCTTATGTGTCAGAAAAGCACAACATCCCATACGTTGTGATCAAGGAATTACCTCAGGAATGCAGGCATTGTGATCTCGTGTTTACAGCAAATTATCCTGCACCTGAACTGATTCCACATTTCCAGAATAACCTTCAGCCCCAGAGAATGTATTTCCAGTACATTATAGCTTCCCTTGCCTATTCACATTTGTTGACACCTAATTGGGTTTCACATGTGTTAGCCAGCTCTACAAGAGAAAGGTCAGCATGTCAGTCGACAGCTACTTATTAGGACACAGAAATCATATTTCCAAACGAAACGGTTATTAATATTTCACATAAAGAAAAAAAAACACCATTACACGCCAGTCAAAGAAACATGCTACGGGGTGATTGCTAAAATGTTTTTGTTTCACTGGTTATTTGACAAAGCAAAAAGGATGGGGGTTGCGGTCACACAGGAGAACTGGGGACACATAAAATCACATAACCAAAACAGTTTCTGTTAGGTTACAATTCAGGACCTTAACTTGACTCAGAATACACGATCGACTCTCAACTCATCTCTGTATCTCTAAAAAATACTGAATGCAAAGATCCCAAAAAGGATTTGGCAGCTCACTGCTGAAAAATTCTCCATGTACCTTTTGGGGAGCCAGCTGATTGCAATCCAGGCGCCCATCCGCCAGAATACTTTCCAGTACAGCTACCTACTACTTCCGCCGGCTCATTTTAGACACATGTGCTTGATCTATCTGTCTCATTAAATCACACTTATCCTCCCCCTGCAGGACAATACCACTGTGTTCTTATCTCCTTCCGTGGCTGCTGCCTACACACGCTGCCCCTTAGGCACCAAACACCTGTAAGTGCTTTTATAAGCGAATACATGGTAATACCTAGGACAAAAATCGATGTGTAAGTGGTCCGAGGAAAAGAAAATAGACTATGATGCCATTGTAGCATGCAGTGAAAGGGGCAGACCGAAAAGTCTGGCATTTTCAAGATCAAATTGTTCATATGGATGTACACCCCACACTAACAAAAGCTAGGGTGATTAGTGCGCAGACCTGGCTCTCTAAAACTGGGCCATGGGTTAATAAATATCATGAATTTAACGAGTAAACAAAGCAGCCCCGGGTGTGAATAGTTTATTTTATTATTGTTTTGGGAGATGGGCTAGGCACGTATTGTGTGAGCCCATTTCTGCTGAACAAGAAAATAAAAAGATGGCCACCGCCATAGGAAAAGGGACTTAGTCCTTTTTTGATTTCCATGGCAGTTGCCATGGGAGGGAGGAGCACCAGGACCAAAGCCCAAAGCTCCAGCCCTGCAGGTAAGTGCGCTGAAATGGACATTTTATGTTTTTGGTCGTATGGGAGAGTGTGGGGATGTGGGGAGGCAACAGGGAAAAGCTCCCTTTTGCCACCTGATAATATACATGGCTCCACCCAGGGAAAGGCTTTGGTTAGTTGGAAACAGCAGGCGGTACACTGTGCACCCTCGCCAGCTGTTCTTGCCACCTTATTCTTGAACACACGTCCCCGGTGCAAATTGATAATTAAGCAATATACCCTGAGCAGAGGGAGCATTACTGAGTCAGATCCAGGGCCCATAGACTCGGTAATCCCCCCGCTGCGAGGGGCATATTGCTATTAGTACCCCAGCCCACAAGATCTGCGAGACTGGGGTACTAAAAGCTGTTTTTTCTGTCCCAAAACGCTAATGCGTTTTGGAACAGAAAAAAAATAAAATGACTGAAAAAATGGCCACCGGGAAAGGGAGAACGGAGTCCGTTTTCACTTTCCCTGGCAGCCATCGGGAGCGGACGCGCTGGTAACACTTCTGTTCCCAGTGAGTCTGCTCCCAAAGAAATAAAGAGAAGGTAAGTGTGATTGGGAGTGCTGGGGAGAGGGTGAAGGGGGGGCAGGAACAGAAATGTACCTGGGTCTCCGGTAGGGGACAATGGAAGTCTCCAGACACGTTTCAAGTCTCCACACGGCTGGAGGTTGCCATCATTCGCTGCCTGGGACAAAGCAGGCCAAAGGTAAGTGGGCTTGGGAGGGCGGGGAGGGCTTCGAGGTGGGAAGAAAGGGAATAAAAAAACAAAAACATACCCGAGTCCCCGGCAGGGGGCCATGGCATCTTCTCAGCTGTGTGGATGCTCGGAGCGGGGATAGCCTCGCTTCGAGCCTTCTCATTGGCTGAGGGGCTGCCACGCCCCCTCCAGGAACAATGGGCATGGAAGCGCAGCCGAGGGATGCCGGGCCGGGTAACGAATAGGGCATATAATATCCTGGCAAGGTTTTATAGACTCTTTAAATTAAAAAACTATACCATGAGAAGACATTGGCAACACATGTAGATGTATTAACATTTGAACATGAATGTAGGTCTTAAACAGATTGCCAGGCTTATTTGGAAAATCTCAGGCAGTGAAAATTGGTTTGAAAAACAGAATATAGAACGAATAGTAAACATTTAAAAAAAAAACAAACAAAAAAAAAGTGTGCATGAGCAAGGCACACATCATGCCATTTTGAAGTAAGTCTGAGCAGTTTCCATAAATATGGCAGAAACAACACTTTATGATTCATTTGATTGACAGTTGTGACTCTAGGGAAATAATTACATTTCTAGCTGTCACTATAACAGCAAAAAGTGTCTGTTAAATGTAAAGACCTAAAGAGAGGGATGCTTCGTGTAGGTGGCCTGCCAGAGGCCTCACATCAAATCACATCATTCCCATCCATAATTGGCAACCGATGAAGTAAAGCCCACGTTCATCAAAATAAACGTGTTCATAGAGACATTTTTAGTGGTGAAGTATAGACCATGTCAACTCTTGCTTTCAAAGGAAAGTGGTCAGAGCCATGTTCCATTAATTAAGTTGGTTGAGATGATATACTCCTTAACACAATAGTTGATCCTGCAGGATGACCTGACAAATAAGACTATTGCATTTCTTAAGACTTCCCCTGCTTTATCAATTTCTAAATGGAATTTGGGGACAATATATCAAAACAAAGTGACAGAATGACAGCCTTTATATACCCACCAATACTATGGGACTATCTGGAACTCTGTATTTCCAACATGGGAGCAATTTACTTATGTGGTAGCTACCACCACACAGTCTTTGGGGGTCATTACGAGTCAGGCGGCAGGGGATACCGGGCACTGTTAAGGAGACCGGTTCCGGTAATCCCCTACCGCCCGATTCCGAGGTCGGACCACACGTCCCTTACGGGTCCCATTAGGGGACCAGGCCGCTAATTACAGGCCTGCCATTAGCAGGCCTGTAAATAGCGTCTTCCCCATTTCCATTGAGCCCTATGGGGGCTCAAATGGGAATGGGGAATGGTTGGTGCAATGGGGACTTACCTGTCCTGCCAGGGTCTGACTAGACCGGTAAGTCCCCATTGCACCACACCGGACTCGGTCCCGTTATTGGTGGCAGTCTTGGCGCAAATAGCGCCATGACTACCTCCAATCTCAGAATGAGGCCCTTTGTCTTTTAAATCTGTTCCTTCCAAAATAATCAATATACAATATAAAACTATGCACTCCATTCCATATGCATGTGCCTTTAGGATCAATATTTGTTAACCTTGAATTACAATACACAGATGTGAGTGGTCAGCTGTAATAGTTATTTATAATTTGAACAAATAAACAAAATCTGTCAAAAAGCTAGGTTGGGCTTGTATTGTAATTTTTCAATGGCATGTGTCTTGTTGCAAAGTTCAAATGACACTGTGCCAAAACGTGCTTCGGCCTTGTAATGGTCTTCATCAAGGCTGGACTATCCAAAATACATACTGTGTATGTTTCAAATATATCTGTTGTCCATAGAATCATCTTCATTAAGAAAAACACCATGTAACACAAAACCAATATAACGCCTGGCGAGGGGAGAGAGGGAGATAAAAGAAATGACAGAACACATACGGCCTCATTACGACATTGGAGGTAGCCATGGTGCTATTGGCGCCATAGCTGCCTCCAAAATCTGGTCTGGGTTCCCTGAATGGGGAATTACCGGGCCATCCCGAGTTTGGAGGGCGCGATAATTCCTCCTACAGAGAAACCGGGCCTGGTCCTTCCCCATTCCCATTTGAGCCACCATAGGGTTCAATGGGAATGGGTGCGGGAGCTAACAACGGGCCAATTATGACCGCCCGTTGTTAACTCCTTGGTCCCCTCGCGGGACCTGCTCTGGACGTCTGGTAAAACCAGAAGTCCACATCGGGTCCCGCGAGGGAACCTCGTAATATTGCAGAATGGGTTTAACGGTGCCGCCACCATTAGCGGCACCCGTTAACCCATTCCGCATGAGGCCCATAATATTTAGTAAGAACAGAGCAGTTGCATACAATTGTTATACATCTTAAATTCTGTTGTGTACTCTCTTGTATAGTGTTACCCTTTTCACCAAATGTTGTTACTCTTTTCACCAAATTGTGCTCTGATTGTTTATCATTTTAGGACCAAATTGGTGTCCACCGTTATCGTGTTGGTGTGCAGTGAGATCACGCCTATCATGTCCACATATTAGCAAGCAGTGAATTGATTCTCCTAGCATTGTGCTTTAGATTTGGCCAGTGATTGTTAGAACAGAAAAATAATTATGCGGTCAAAGAGTTATTTGCTCAAAATCTTCAGATCAAGCAGTATTTAATACTGCTGAATCACAAATGATTACTATTCGTGCAATATTCTAGGAAGCAGTTATGCTTAATGTACAGTGTAACCATAAAAGGCTCACCTCTTACACAATGGTATCCAATTCTGATTAGCTATTTATGATTGACATCCAATACAAAGGTTTTCTTTTTTGATATAAATAGGTCCGCAAAAAATAATAGAAACAAATATATATAGTAGCATTGTTACCTGCATAGGGTCCATAACTTCTTAGCTGTGCATAATAGTTTAGGCATATTGTAGGTAGTATTTACATATCCCTCAAGGACTTGTAATGCTAGAAATTAAGAGTCTCCTGGGTTGGGGGAGGCAAAGCCGATTCAGCATCCTGCATGCTTTCGCAGCGGACGTCATTTTGAAAACATGTTGATATAACACTGTGACGTCACATCTAGTGCGTTTGACATCACCAAGGTAAACTCGAAATGGCCCATATTAGGCTCCTTATTTATGATCTTGCCCATTATTTGAAAAATCTTTTTACAGTGAGGCACTCAATATTGCAACAGTTTAGCAGTACATATGTGCCTATTAGGTGTTATGTTCCGATTCCGTCTCATGTATAAATCAGATTGTTAAATAATTGATCACCCCTTAATGTTATAATAACAGTTCATGTATTCTCCATGTGCTGATCCACATATAAGAGGACCAAACAAATACAATTGCTAATTAGTCATAGCAATTCATCTTGAGTAGTGCTAAAATAGAATGAACATGGTGTACCCAAGTTAAGATGTTATATTTCATTTCACCAAAACTTTTTACCACCACGAACTTGTACATTAACAGCCTTCAATGTCCCATCCTCTTGGATAATAATTCTAATGCTGAAAAAAACGTGTCCATCTTTACAGTGACCCTAACCTATATTATTGTGCAGTACCACATTTAGGATAGAGTTATAACTAGATATAGACAAATGGCATGAAATAATATTCTGCTCTTGATATTATTGGCGCATCATAGAATTAGTAAAATTATACCACAGGTGATTCATAGAGGTATATTTCACAGATGGTGGTCCACATGTCAAGCATTCTATTGCTAAACCTTTCATCACAAAATATAATTTTTGAAAACACTCCCATTGCAGGATCGTGACATTGTTTGGAATGTTGTTATGACATTGTGGGACGGTCCACATTTAGGAGAATGTTAAACCATTATATTGGGGCTCATTCTGAGCCTGCCGGTCTGGAAACAACGGTGCTGGTAAGCTTACCGGCACTGCTGTTTCTGGACTGTAATATTACAGGTCTGTATGCTGGAGCCACTCTACCTGGCAGGTCAGACCCTGCAGTGCACAGGGCAACAGTATGCAGATCATCACAGAAGCACCAGCACCGTTAACAATGGTGCCAGTGCTTCAGTGGCCCCCTTTCCCATAGAGTTCTATGGGACTCTATGGGAATGCGGAATTACAATTTACCAGCGCCTGACTTTCCGGACTGCCAGAGTTGTAATCCCCCGGTGTTACTGGCAAGTCAGGCACCAGTAAATATTTTGGGTCCTGCAGCAACCCGCCGGTAGTACCGGCACAGTTACCGCCAGACCCCTAATGAGGCCCATTGTATTTTTTGTCATTTTCTTTACTTCATCACAACATTTAACAGGAAAACACCATCACAGATAATGCATAAAGGTATAATTAGCAGATAATCATCTCCATGTCTAACAGTATATTGCTAACCTCCATCACAGTACATGATTTATAGAAATACACCCATTTAATCGTCAGTGTTGAAACCATGTTGTGTGGTTCGCATTTTACAAATAAGTTTGGATTCTAATTGCCGTAGTTTAAATTCTCAGTGTCCTCCTCTTTTGCCAACTGTGTTTTTTTTAATTCCAATAAAGGTTAATCAACTCATGTCATCAATCTGATGAGATATCTGCCAGTGTGTAGCCAAATGAAATCTTGGATCCTGGCTTCCAAGAGTTGTGATATGTTCTCGTATTTGCACTCAGAGTTCTCTGATTGTGCTACCTATATACTTTGTGTTGCATAGGCAGATGATGACATAAACCACACATTCAGTATGACAGTTAACAAAGTCTCTAATTTCTATTTTAATACCTGATTAATGAATACATTCTACAGTGTTTGAATGTGCATGTGTGCAAAATTGTCATAGCCAAGTTAATCCACTGCTAACTGTATTCTTCGCTGTTAATAAAAATCAAGGACTCAGTTTGTTCCTAAGAGTTGGTGCTTTGTCAATGTGATCCCAGGTCTGTGATCCACAAACTTCCACAAATCATTATCCATATGCAGTGAGTGCCAGTGTGTTTTAAGGACTTGACATATGTTCTCGCTGTCTTTACAAAATCTAGTATTATGTTTGCTGGTTTAAGTAAACTCTCTCACTCTTTGTTTTGGTTTCAGGGTTGTCTCCCTTGTGATGCTTTGAGTCTTAACTCATGCTTTGAGCACATACGGGTCTGAGTATCCTCTTTCTCGAAACCTATTTGTGATTAGTACCCGGCGAGAGCCAAGGAGAATGCAACACGCATTCTGATTGGCTCTCGCCGGGTCGTAACCCGGCTGGAAATCCCTCAGTTGGGATTCCATGGCCATTGTTCCCGGCGGGGCCGTGGCAGCCCCTCAGCCAATGAGGAGGCTCGAAGCGAGGCCATCCGTGCTCTGAGCCTCCCCGCAGCTGAGAGGCTGCCTTCGCCCCCCGCGGGGACTCGGGTAAGTATTTTTTTTATATTCCCTTCCCTCCCATCACCCCCCCAACTTACCTTCATGTTCTTGCGTCCCCGGCAGGGGAACGAGGGAAGCCTCCAGCCGTGTGGAGACTCGGAGCGGGGCCACCCCCGCTCCGTGCTTCCACACGGCTGGAGCCTTCCCTCGTCCCTCGCCGGGGATGCAGGTACATTCCCCCCCATCCCACTCCCGCCCTCCCAACCCCTCTTACCTTATTTTTTATCCTTTTTCGGGAGCGGACGCGCTGGTAACACTTGTGTTCGCAGCGCATCTGCTCCCGATGGCCGCCATGGAAAGGGAAAACTGACTCCTTTTTCCCTTTCCATGGCGTCAGCCATTTTCTTTTTCTTTTTTCTCCTGAAACGCTGCAGTGTTTCTGGAACAAAAAAATGCTTTTAGTGCCCCGGTCACGCAATTTTTGCGGGCCGGGGTACTAATAGCAATATAACCCTCGCGTCGGGGGCATTACCGACTCTGGTAATGCCCCCAACGCTTGGGTTTTATTACTTAATTAGATTGCATTCTTAGTCAAACTTCTCCTAATAGTGACACTTCCTTCTTGTTCTGATGAATTCACCCATGGGAATGTTGTTAATAATACTTTTTTGGTGGCAACTGGTAGCAAACAAAGTAGAGTTAACATGTTTGTTTGTTTGTTTGTTTTATTCATATTTATATAGCGCACATCAGCCCGAGGACATTGTGGCACTTGTTACAGTACAAGGCTTAGTCACATAGTCATGAGCAAAATCTATACAAGGTTCCAATAAGGTTATATTACATTTCTGTTTATATTACAAAATACTTGGCCCGAGTAGAGGAGGCAGTCGTAGCACTAGTTGAGGAAAGTGGTCTTGAGGTTGTTGCGGAAGGCAGAGATGGAAGTGTCAGCTCTAAGGGAGTTCCAAAGATGCGGTGCAATATAGGAGAAGCCTAGGCCTCCAGCTGAGGCTCTCTTGATGCGTGTTATGTGTAGCTGGGTGGTATACTGAGCTCTGGTGGGGTGAGTGGAAGTGGTCCTTGATATTGCTTCAGAAACGTATGTGGGAGCAGTGTTGTTGATGCATCTGTGTGTGATGGTGAGGATTTTCAGAGTAATTCGGTCTTTGACCTGAAGCCACCGTGCTGCACGTCTGACATGAGATATATGGTCCCTTCTGGGGATGCTCATAGCGGCTCTGAGGGCATTGTTTTGTGTGGTTTGCAGTCTGTGGATGTTCTTGGTGGAGGTGCCAGCTAGGAGAGCAGTGCAGTAATCGAGTTTAGCGCCTATAGTTGCTCTAGCTATGGCCAAACGGTTGGGGTCAGATAGGTAAGGTTTAATGGCATTGATGAGTTTGGTGCTGAACGCTGATGCAGAGGCTATGGCGCTGACTTGTTTGTTCATTGATAGATTAGCGTCAATGTGAACACCTAGGGTCTTGACGGCGGATGATACAGAGATGGTTGAGTTGTCTATGTTGAAGTTGGCGTATTAGGGGATTAGCTTTGTTATTGTGTTGTTCTGCCCAAGGATGAGAATTTCAGTCTTCTCTCCATTAAGACAGAGGCCATTGATTGCCATTCATGCTTGGATAGAAGCATAGATATTGTGAAGGGTAGTGGCGTCTTGGTGGTAGAGTCCAGTTAGAGGTATAAGTACTTGAGTGTCGTTTGCATAGTTGGTATATGCCACACCGATGGAGTCAAGTAGGTTGAAGAGGGGTTATGTGAAGAGGTTATGGAGGGTGGGGGCTGTACAAGATCCTTGGAGGACACCGCAGTTTATAGTAGTGGGATCTGCGTTTTCTGTGTCGGAGTAGACCTTCATGGCTCTTCCTTCGAGGAAGGAAGTGATCCAGGAAGCTGCTTGTTTACAGAAATGGGCTGCATGAGTGAGGTGGGTGGTAAGTGTTTGGTGATCCACCAGGTCAAAAGTTGCTGATAGATCGAGAAGGAGGAGCAGGGCCAGTTTGCCTTTGTCCATGATCTGTGTGATTTGATTTTTTGGTCTAATAAGGCAGATTCTGTTCCATGCCCGACCCGGAAGCCACATTGCCCTTTGTCTAGTATGGAATTAGCTTCTATGTATGATTGGAGCTGGTTGTGAGCTGCTTTGTCCAGAATTTTCAAGAGGAATGGGACTGTCGTTATCGGTCTGTAGTTGCTGGGTTGCGCTCGGTCAAGTATGGCGTTTTTTAGAAGTGGCCGCACCCAGGCTTCCTTGATATTGTTTGGGACAGTTCCTGTTTGGAATGATGTGTTAATGAAGGCAGTACTCAAGAGTGCTAGGTCATTAGCGCATTCCTTGATGATTTTAGGGGGGCAGGTGTCTGCTTTGCAGAGGGATGGTTTGAGGTTTTTGATGAGATTACGGACCTCAGGTTCAGTGACGTCTCTGAAGGCGAATTGCGCGTGATTGAAGTTATTTTATTTATTTATTTGCATTTATAAAGCGCAAAGAGCTGCCCTGAGGCATCGCAGCATTTTTACAGAAGGCTTAAACTTAAACATAGGTAGAATGTAACATTCTGCCGTCATACATTGACATGTGTTGGAGACAAGACAAGGGTCAGACAGGTCATGCTTTGCTTTGGTTACAGTGCAAGCATAACCGTTCATGTTGGTATGAGAGCATTAGTGGAATAGAAAGGTTTTTAGGTTTTTGCGAAAGGTGGTGTAAGATTCTTCATTCCTGTGTGAGGTTGGCAGGGCATTCCAGTTTTTAGGTGCAAGGTGTTGGAAGCTGGACCCTCCTGCTCTGGTTCTTTTGAAGGTGGGGACATAGATCTGGTTGGCGCGGTGGGCTCTGGTAGGGCTGTTGGAGGTGTTGAGTGTGATTCTTTCGGAAAGATAGGGTGGGGCATCTGATGTAAGGCACCTGTGTGCGATGGCCATGGCTTTAAAAAGTATGTGCTCCTTTGCCGGAAGCCAATGGGCATCTTTCCTGGCTTGAGAGATGTGTTCCCTTTTAGGAATGGACAGTGCAGCCCTGAGGGCATTGTTTTGCGTGATTTGGAGTTTTTTTAAA
Source organism: Ambystoma mexicanum (assembly GCF_040938575.1). NCBI lineage: Eukaryota > Metazoa > Chordata > Amphibia > Caudata > Ambystomatidae > Ambystoma > Ambystoma mexicanum. Next base: position 131,941,629 of record NC_090937.1, on the reverse strand, counting down.
TTGTTGACAGAGGTGCCTAGGAAGAGGGCATTACAGTAGTCCAATTTGGTACCTATTGTGGCTCTGGCGATTGATAAGCAGTTTTTGGTGGCGAGGAAGGGTCTGACATGCATTGATCTCCTTGGTGGTGAGCGCCGAGGAGGAGGCAATGGCGTTACCCTGGCGGGACATGGATAGTGAGGCATTTAGATGAACACCTAGTGTTTTGACAGTCTTTGACGCCGCAGTAGATGATGGTGTGAGTTGCGGAGGCAGTGTCTGAGAAGACCTTCATGATTCTCCCATTAGGAACGAGGCCACCCAAGCGATAGCTTCTGGGGAGAAATGTGCTTCCTTTTTTCGGTGCATTGCTAAGATATCATGGTTGACAAGATCAAAGGCAGCGGACAGGTCCAATAGGAGGAGTGCCAGTTTGCCTTTGTCCATGATCTCCCCAAGTTGTATTTTTAAGTCAAGTAAAGCTGACTCTGTCCCGTGACCTGGTCGGAACCCTGACTGTCTATTGCCTAGGATATGGTTGGTTTCAAGGTATTCCTGTATTTGCGTGTAAGCAACTTTATCCAGGATCTTGAGCAGGAAATGCACGGTGGTGATGGGCCTACAGTTATTAGCAACTTCTGGGTCGAGAGTAGATTTTTTGAGGAGGGGGCGTACCCATGCTTCTTTTAGGCTGTCTGGGACTGTGTTGGTGTTGAATGACACGTTAATGAAGGATTTGAGAAAGGGGGCGAGTGTTACGGTGCAGTCTTTAATGAGACTGGCTGGACAGGGGTCTCCTTTGCAGTTGGAGGGTTTGATCTTGTTCATTATCTCAATGACTTCCTGTTCTGTTACTTTCCTGAATTTGAAAAGGGTTGTGGGGGCTTTGTCGGAAGGGGGCACTGGGCTGGGGGTGTGCAAGTGGTCAGGAGTGGTGATTGTTTGGAGGTGCTGTGATAGGTTTTTGTGATGCTGCTTGATTTTAGTTTGTAGGAGTTCGATTTTGTTCAATAGGGCGGATTGTATGGAGTAACACCATGTTTGGTCTTTGACAATGTCTTGTGATTTGGTAGCTGGTGTGGTAAATTCTTTGAAAATGACGAAGAGTTCTTTGGATTCGGAACTAGCATTAGCAATTCTTTCATTGTAGGAGGCTGATTTGGCTATGATTATGGCTTTTTTGTATTGAGAGGTGATTAATTTGTAGGAGGATAGGGTGGTTGGGGATTGTGATTTCTGCTAGGTGTTCAGTGCTTTTCTTTTCTGAGAGCGGAGTTGTTTGAGTTCAGGGTAGAACCAGGTGTTTGAGTGTTTCACTGTTTTGGCTTTTTTGTTCTGTAGTGGGGCAATGGTGTCAATAGCAGTGCTTATAGTGCTCTTATAAATATCTGCTAACACTGATGGGTCAGAGGACTTAGGGTCAGTTGTGAGGGTGCTGAGGTGTGGTGTGATCTTGTCTTTGGTAAGGTTTTTTGCGCATCTTGCCAGGGCTGGGAGGATAGGGTTGGGCTTTTTAGATTTGGATGTGGTTGGGATGAGGAAGTGAATGAGGTGGTGGTCTGACCAAGGAGTTGGGGTAATGGAGCTTATGTCTATTTGGCAGTTGTGGTTGGCTACCCAATCAAGGATGTGGCCTTTGTTATGGGTGGGTGATGTTATCTTTTGGTCAAAGCCTAGATCTTTTAGAGCTAATGAGAGAGATTTGGCTGACTTATCCTTTTTGTCATTGTAGCCTAGGTTGAGGTCGCCTATAAGGATGCTTTTGGAGGTAGGTTTTAGGTTTTCTGTTAGGCGATGTAGGAGGTTCTCCTGGAACTCCAGTAGTGGGCCAGGTGGACGGTAGACTAGGTTGATGGTGATGGTGGAGTTGTGGGAGAGGGCGATTTTTATGGCAAGGGAATCTGTGGTATCACCCAGGATGATTGTTTGTTGTTGTTTGTCTAGCCTCTATGTGGTCTTTCAGGATGAGTGCTACCCCACCTCCTACTGAGGAGAGGCGGTCTTGCCTGATGATGGAGTAGCCTTGTGGGATAGCGAGGTTGAGGGCTGGCCCTGCGGTGCTATGAAGCCAGGTCTCCGTGATGGCTAGGATGTCGAGGTCCAGGTTGATGAGGAGTTCGTGAATTTCAGTGGCATGAGCAGGGATGGATCTGGCATTGATAAGGGCACACTGTAGGTTGTGAGGGGGCTGGGATGATGTGGTGTTATGTGGTGCTGGTGAAACAGGGTGGTCAGGGTGTGTCAGGACTGGTGTGGGTAGGGATGGTTTGGTCATGGGGTGGCCATTTCCGTGGTATTGGGAGGGTTGGGTGGAGCTTGGTGGGTAATGCTCGGGTGTCTGGAGCGGAGTCCCAGGAGTTGGTTCCTGATGTTAGTGGGTCTGGTGTAGGATGTTATGGTGGGAGGAGGATCAGTGGCTGGGATGTTGCTGTTGGTGAAGAAGGAGGGTAGAAAGTAGGTGGGGGGAATGTTGGAGGGGAAGGTGGGGGGTGCGGATGGTGGATTGGTTACTTGAGAGTGATGCATGGTGTGCAGAGGGCTGCGATTGGATGGCAGTGTGGCTGGATGCCAGGGCAGCAGTCAAGAGGGGTGCAGCAGGTGCAACACTCTTCAGCAGTCAGAGGCAATACAGGTAATATATTGAAACAAGGCAATGGCAGAATTGGTGGTCAGAGAGCGGGCAGCTAGGTGCAACACTCTTAGCAATCAAAAGCAATACAGGTAATATACTGCAACAAGGCAATGGTAGAATTGGTGGTCAGAGAGGGGGCAGCTAGGTGTAACACTCTTCAGCATTCATGGTAATACAGGTGGATGCAGAGTGCAGTGTACAGTGGCAGTGGGCTGCAGCTAGGTCCATACTGCAAGCACTATATGGCTAGCCTCGTGGGGTGGCGAGCAGGGGGTGGGGCTAGTTCATGGTGTGCCGGGCAGGGGTAGCCAGCTTATTGGGTAGGGTGTGCGTACAGTGAGCTGATAGGTGGCTTACCCTTAACTTTGGGGGCAGGAGCTGCATGTCGCTGATGAGTAGTTGAAAGAGAGTGCTTCTCCTGCTGGCGACTGGGCTTGGAGTGAGAGATGCAGTCAAGAAATATACCGTTGTCCAGGCAGAGTAGGCAGGTTAGGGCTTGGTGTGGAGCAGGGTGTGAAGGCCAGGGGGGCTGGCAGATGGCAGACCCGACATGTAACAGGTCCTAGCCTTGTTTCCGTGTGCCCTGGGGGAAGTGGGCCGGCTTCGCCTGCCGGAGGCCAATCAGGGGTAAAGAAGGCAGGGCGGCCAATCGGCAGGGGGCAGATCCTTTTTAGGCTCTGGAGGCTGCCAACAAAGAACGGGCGGCCATCTTGGAGCATGTTGCTCCTCGTGTACCTTAATGGAGTGCACAAGTCAAGCAGTAGCGTTCCCAAATGTGTGAATTTCGGAATGCAGGCGTGTCGAGTGCAGCGCTTGCTGTTAATACAGCATGGGACAGATGATCTTATGCTGGGTGCCCGCTGCTCCTGCAGGGGCTGTTCCTGGTCGGGAGCTCCTGCTCCTGGGCTGGGAAAGAGGGACTAGGTCACAGGCATGGAACAGGTCCTAGCCTTGTTTCCGTGTGCCTTGGGGGAAGTGGGCTACTTACTACACGTTACTACACCTGTCTTGTGTAGGGCAGTTGGCTTTTTGGTTTGGGAGGGCTTTACAGTGGTTTTGTATTTTATTCTGGAGGAGTTTTATTTTGTTGAGCATGGGGGGCTGAATGCTAGCACACCAGGCTTTGTCTTTTGTTATCTCGTCTGCGGTAGCCTGGGGTGTGACTAGTTCATTAAAGATTGCAAATATTTCTTTAGCTTGGGAATTGGCCTTTAAAGATCCTATCATTGAAGGAGTTGGATTTTGCTACTAGGATGTCTTTTTTGTATTGGAGGGCTATCTGTTTGAAAAGGCTCTTATTTAGGTCACTGGGATCCGTTTGCCAGTTTTTTAGTGACTAGCGCTTTTGTGCTCAAAGGGTTTGGAGTTCATCCGAGAACCAGGAGTTGCAGTGAAATGATTTTTTTTCTTTCTTACTTTCAAGTGGGGCTATAGAATTTATGGCATTTGTGAGAGTTTCATTAAAGATGGCTGATAGTATATTTGGGTCCTGGGAGAAGGGTGATGCTAGGCAGGGGTTTTTGAGGTAGGGACGCAAGTTGTCTGCATTGAGTTTTTTTAAACTTCTTGTTATGGCAGGTGGTGCGTGGGTTAGAGTCTTGGGTCTGGGGTTGGTAGGGATAAGGAATTCAATGCACGTGTGGTCCGTCCATGGCAAGGCAGAGTTAGAGATAATGTTGGATGCACAGTTGTGATCCATGACCCAGTCAAGGGTGCAGCCTTTGGAGTGAGTGGGGGTGTGGACTCCTTGGGAGAATCCTAGGTCTGTGAGTTTTTTAGCTAGGGTTGTGGCGGATATATCCTTCGGATCATTGAATCCTAGATTTAGGTCTCCTAATAGAAGGATTTTGGAGGATTTTTTAATGTTGTTTCTGAGCCGGTGGGAGAGGTGCTCTTGGAAGTCTGCTGGGAGTCCGGGTGGTCTATATAGTATGTGGATATTGATTAGAATATTGGGGGAGAGCGTGAGCTTGGCTGATAGGATATCAGCATTTCCACCCCATGTGCTATGGTCTGCTGATCTAATGGACAGTGAGTTTTTGTGGATAAGGGTGACTCTCCCTCCAGTCTTATCAGGTCTATCTTGCATAAGGATGGTGTAGCCTGGGGGTAGGGCTAGTGTGATGGCTGAGCAGGAGGCATCATTGAGCCAGGTGTCGATGATGCATAATAGGTCCAGATTATGTGTGGATAGTAGATCATTTATCTCTAGTGCATGTGCAGGTAGGGGGCGTACGTTCAGTAGTGCACATCTCAGAAGTGGGTATTATGTACCTCTGATGTTTTTGTTTATGCTAGTACGTGGTGGAGTGTGCTTGTTGTGGTGTGTGGGAATGAAGGACTTAGAGCGAGGTAATGTAGGGGCAAGTTGGGGTGGTGGGGAGAGAGGGGCAGTGCATTTACAGATATTAGAGTGGGGTAGTGGTGTGGTGAAGGTGCCTAATCTGGTATTTCTAGTCGTGATGGGTGTGGGTGAGCAGAGAAAATACCTAGGAAGTGATGGATTTCTGAGATTGCGGAGTCTGATGTCTAGGCTCGGTGGCTGAGACTGTGTGATGTTATAGTCTGATGCTGTGGCATGTGCATTTAGTGCAGGGCACTGAGTGAAGTGTGATAGGTGTGTGTGGGGAGGCGTAGGGGTCATTATAGTGAGGGCTACGAAGAGGGCTGTTAGGCTGGCTGGGCGGAGTGTGGTAGGGAGAGTGCGGGAATGTTCACCTATGCTGTGATTGGGAGGTGAATTTATGGGCATTATGATGGTGGGGAGTGGCTATGTTTGTGCCTGCAGCTGGTGTGCGTAGCTGGTGTGTGACGGGAGATGACAGAGAGATTGTGCGACCAATGCTGGGCCGTGGCAGGTCACAAGTGGGTCACAATTCAATAACATACAGTGCCTAAAGCGGATATTCAATGAGGGGCAGGCAGAGGCTAATGGTGGCAGGACACACATAGGCAGCAATACAGCAAAAATACAATGCCTAGATTCAATTTTCAGTGAGAGGGTGTAGTCAGAGGCGAATGGTGGCAGGACACACATAGGCAGCAATACAACAAAAATACAATGGATAGATTCAATTTTCAGTGTGGGGATAGTCAGAGGCTAATGGTGGCAGGACACACATAGGCAGCAATACAGCAATATACAATGCCTAGATTCAATTTTCAATGAGGGGGCTGGCAGAGGCTACTAGTGGCAGGACACAGTGGCAAAGTGGGTATAGGTTGGGTGCATCACACCCATGGTAAATTAAATACTTGAGTGGTACAGTAGGCAGGTGAAGAGGGGAGTATTAGTGACAGACTTGGGGTTATGAACAACCGGTAGGTTCCCAGTTTTCAGCGTGGGTCGCTACAGGCGATAGTCCTATGGCGGTTTCTTAAATGTGCAAGTTTTGAGGCTCAAGTTATCTACATAAATGTGTAAATCCAAAAAATCAATACCTTTCTTATCGCTAAGTTGTGCAAATGCTATCCCAGAGGTATTATTGTTCAATATATTAACATAATTGTTAAGCTCCCTGAGGTCCCCCTTCCATATCATCAGCTCATCATCGATATATCTTCGCCATAGGATAATGTTGCATATGCAATCTAAGCTTTGTAAACATACGTGCCTTCAAACTGACACATACACAGATTGCCAGGTAAAGTGGCCTATTTAGCCCCCATGACCACTCCTTTGGTTTGTTTATAGTACTGGTTGTTGAACAGAAAACGGTTATGTTCTCATGTGAATTTTAACATCTCCTTAAGCATGTTCATATTTTCAAAACATGAGGCTGTGCTGTTCCAAAAAAGTGTAATCTATTGCTTGGATGGCCAAGTTTTTCTGTATGTTGGTTTATAAAACCTTCACATCAGGTGTCACTAGGGAATAGTCTGGATCCCATATAATATCATTGATAGTCAATATCACCTAAGTGAAGTTTCTTAAATAGGAAGGTAAGGTTATGACAGGTCGTCTGATAATGTTGTCTATATATTCTGAATTGTTTTCTGTAGCCTGAACAATGCCACTCATTATAGGTCTGACCTCTGGAAACTTCTAATAATGTTTTTGCCTTTTTAGCAGAAAGTAGATTGTAGGCATGGTGGGCTCGTTGACTGTGAGAGCATATTTGTGTTGGTATGTCAATAGGCCCTATCTATACCACTTCTGATTAAGATCTGGCATTTTAAGCATAACTTCATTATTTGGATTAGAGTGTAATTTCTGATAGCACCAGCAAGTGGGAATTATCTATTTCAAGGTAATGTTGGTTGTTCATAATTGCACAATTCCGCCCTTTGTCTGCCTCTTTGATAACAATATTGGGGTCTGTAGCCATATTTTGTAATGCTGCGTACCCCACTAGTTTGAGATTGTTGGAGGAACATTTACCCTGTTGCCCTAGTTTGTCAATTAGTTTTTGTATTTCAAACACAACAGCTTTGTGAAATATGTCAATGACACTGTCTGTTGTTGGAGAAATACATTTGGATCTTGGTTTGAGTTTTGGCATTTCTAGATTTGTAGGTGGAATATTGAGATCCATTAGGATACTTGACATGCTGTTTGCACTTTCCTCTTCAATGGAGAGAAGCAAATTAGTGTCTTATATATCTGTTTTCTGATGAATTTGAACAAATCAATTTGAAAAATGACTAGAACACTTGATATTGGTGACACAAAGGATAGTCCCTTGTTAGGTACAGACATTTCTAATGATGTTAGTGCTCTACCTGAAAGATTCATAACTACATTGGTTATCTCCTTTTCCTTTTCCTTTTATGCTTCCTGTAACTCGCTTGTGTTCATCTTTTTGTTGAGTTTTCTTTTATGTCTGTCCTGTCTCTGTCTTCCCCTCTCCCCTTTTCTACTTTGTCATGCATTGATGTGTCTATCTTGATTGGGTCCGGATTCTGACGTGTTTGATATTTGTTGTTTGATTCCCTTTTCTAAATCTTTTGATTTGTTCTAAACAAAAAAAAACTTTTGGGCCAGTGAACGACTGCTAATTGGTTGCCGCTAGTTACAGCACTACTCCAGCTGTTCAATCCACCATCTGATTCTGAGTCCACGTCTGCCCTACCTTTTGAGGATGCCACAGTGTTTTCTCTTGAATATACTTTAACATTATCATTATATTTGATTTGAAATGTGTAAACACAATCATCTCTGTAATCTTTATCTTTGTGAAAAAACCTTCATAATTTCCGTAATTTCACCTCATCTTGGTATTCTTTTAGAATATCATACATCGTCCAATAGTTTTTCTCCTTGTAGCTAATCCATTTCTTTGATTTCTTTTTTAAGATTTTCAATCTGATCTACTTTACGGTTGTGTTCACGTAGTGCATGTTCTTCTAAAAGCTCAACCATAACCTTACACCCCTTATTAAGATTGCCCTCCCATGTCTGTGCCAAGTCTGCTTCATCTGAATTATTGAAATCTGCGAAAATTAGAATCCTTAAGCCTCTAGGTAATTTATCACTCTGCGAATACGTATTCATTGTCATTTTTTAGCAGTATTTATTAATTTTACGTTTGGACAATCATTCCAATCGAATGAATTTATGTTTCAAGTCCTCGTGTAAGGGTCGGACAGGTCTAAATGCATGAGTGGTACTGCCTTGTGGGACAAATAGTGCTGTTGCATCCCCTCGTGCCGGAGACTCCACATTTCTACTGTTACTGGCCCCTGAGTTACAGGAAAAACCTACCCACGATATCCATAAACTATTATGCACACCCAGGTGGTTATGGACCCTATGGATTTTGCAATGCTACTGTATTTGTTTCCCTATTATTTTTTGCAGGACCTCTTTATATCAAAACAGAACCTTTGTATTGGATCTCAATTATATATAGCTAATCAAAATGAGATACCATTTTTAAAGAGGTGACCCTTTTTTGGTTACACTGAACACTAAGCACAACTGCTTCATAGAATATTGCACCGATAGGAATCACTTGAGATTCAGCAGTATTACAAAATGCTTAATCTCAAGATTTTGATCAAATAGCTCTTTGATTGGATATTCGTTTTCTAGTCTAACAAACACTGGCCAAATCTAAAGTGCAGTGCTAGGACAAACAATTCACTGCTTGCTAATATGTAGATATGATAAGCGTAATCTCACTTCACATCAACACGATAACAGTGGACACCAATTTGGACACCAATTTGGTCCTAAAATGATAAACACTCAGAACACCATTTGGTGAAACGGGGAACACTATGCGAGAAAGTTCTTGATCCTTTGGCATGCATACGGAATGCGGTGTATAGGGCCTCATTACACGGATGGCGGTAAGGGTTTACCGGTACCGGAATTTTACCAGTACCGGTAAATCCTTACCGCCTTACTACGAGGTCCCTTTGCGGGTTGGGGAATTTAACGCCTGTTTTTTGCAGGCAGTAAAAACCAACCCGCAAAGGGACCAAGGAGGAAATTACGGTACCGCAATTTGCGGTACCGTAATTAGCACCTTCCCCATTCCCATAGAGCCCTATGGGGCAAAAATGGGAATGGGGAAGGGCAATGGTGGAAGGGGGAATTACTGCCCCGCCAACCTTGGAATAGGGCGGTAATTCCCCTTTCCACCAAGGCGGTGCCAGTATTTTACCGGCATGAACCATGGCGCTAATAGCTAATAGCGCCATGGTTCACCGCCATCCGTGTAATGCGGCGTTATTTCGTTACAGGCTGTGGGGAAGCCTATATGCACCTATCGAGGCAGAAATCCACCCACACATTTTGATGCACAGCTGAACAGATTTTGTCCCATGACATTTTCTCTAATCAATCACAAAGACTACATTCCAGTTTGGAAATGCTCTTTATTAGAGTCATGGAAGATGCACATTCTAAGGAATAAGAAGAATGCATGCATTACTCGTAGAAATCCCAAACTGAGGCGATTACAGAGATGTATATAATACTTACTGATCGTTTAGAGCGACAGCATGTTTTGATCTCTAGTCTTTTTCTGTTATGTTTACGGCAAGAGGTTCCTTTTGATATGAGGTAAGAAAGTGATGTGCTCTTATATTTGCTCTTCAATAAACCACCAGAAGAACATTGGGATTTGTTTGTGCTATATTGTTAACATGACGAATCCTGCAAAGGAACAGGGCACTGAGATTGTTATAGTACCACAGATAGGTAGGCCTAGGGGCAATCACTGCACAACCTTTGGAAATCTGCACCATGCATGCACTTCTGAAAAGCTTGGTGAGTATGCAGGCTACCAAACTTGTAACTCTGCTCAGCACTCCCACAGAACTCTGAGAGGCATTGCCAATCATCCAGAGTGTTCCGTGAGAACTCTATCAGACACCCCTCGCTCCTTGAACTGTGTCGGCATATGCTAATTATGAAGCTCTCACCACCCAGCAAGCATCTGTGTGGATGTGCCACATCACTTGCATTTCGTAAAGGCATGTTCAATGACCTGTCAATCAACCCATAGTAGTGTACCACTAATAAATATTACTTTACGTATCATATAGTGTGCGTATTTTCATATTTATTGAGTCTGGCATAACGAATTGTAAAACATCGCATATAATTAATTAGCGAATGTACTAATAAGCTTGATATTTGACTCCAACCCCAGGGGCAGATGTTCACTTCAGCCTTACAAGTACATGAATAGCAGTCAAAGTAAACTGTGTGTGTGTGTTGTGTGTCCTTTTTCCTATATACCAAATAGGTTCTCTGACTGTCCCACACATGTTGTACAACTAAGTGCCTTCTCGCATTAGAGGCAACATACATTGCTCTGTCGATAGGATGGCTCACTTGGGATCTCATTTAAAATCAATTTCAGTCCAGAATACCTCTTAAGTTGAATGGCCGAGTATTACACATTCATACCAAATGGCAACCGCAAAGCCATGACTTCACTGCAACTTTCGCACTGGTCAACCCTTTGAAGTCCAGACAAAATCTATGACTCAACCTATATTTAATTCTAGTTTTAAGAATCAATGCAAATACACAACACAGTTAACAATATAAGATAATATTTACTTGTCACTATTCTTTTTTAATGTCTTCCATTTGTGTATCTGGTACCACCCTGACTCATGGCTAGTTTTCTTGGACATGGGAAAAATCCCAGGGAGATGAGTGGCGCCCCATCATACGTTGCGCAGTGAAACAGGCAGTATTTCAGAATATCGCCTGTTTTTTGTTGTGCAGTTATGAATTTCAGAACACATCTTCCAAAAATAACCTGTTTGTAAGTGGAGCTTTTACCATAACTTACAATGGCGGCAATGCCCCAGGTAGATTTTACTGCAACCTGTAATTTTGCCTTTTCCAATGGAGTCATATAAAAGAGGATCATCATTTCCCTAAATAGTGTGGTGAATTGCTATTACGGCATGACATCATGATATTCAGTTTAGCCGTTTTGGCGTATCCAATACAATCAACATTATAATGATACCCAGAGTGGAACAATATATGTAAGAACGTGTTAGAAATACTGGATGCCCAGATGTTAGTGTGTTGCATGTGTGTGTGTGTCTTTGTGTGTGTCTGCATATGGTGTATGTGAGTGTGTGTGTGTGTGTGTGGGTGCGTGCATGCACCTTGCACTCCTTAATTGCTGTCATGATCCATTTGCTTTTGGTCCTACAATGCTCTTTGTGTGAAAATGCTGTGTTCTGATTTTCATCAGAATCACTATATCTGGCAAATGTACAGGATTTAAGTAGACTTGCAAATTAATGATTCTCCTAATCCAAACATCATAATATTAATAACCACCAATGCAAACTGCTAAACCTAGAGGTGTTTCACTGCTGATAAATCCGATTATCAATCGAAGTAGCTAGAATTGGGAAAGATCATTATAAAAACATATATTGGACACATTATATTATTTGGCAGAGTACACATCTTACTAAACTTCTACAAATTGAACAAATCCTGAAAGAAAATGTATTTGCAACTATCATACAGTTGTTTAATGAGAGATGCCATGACCCATGACATTGCCACCTGCAGAGTGCACTTCAGAAAATACAAGGACGATACATATTAGTATGGAAGATGTAACTTTTTATTTTTTTAACTTTTTACTTTAATTCCAATATGTGTGTTTTAAGTTAGTATGTTAGATTTCGATCGCAAACAATCTCTGTCTTAAAACTCTCAGGACCTAATTCTGAAAAGGTTTTTAAATTCTTGAATCATAGCCACTGATGCTATATACAGGAGGAATCAATACACAGAAAAAATAACTGTAGGAATTTGTCTCAGTGGTCGAACTATGACATTGCTTGTTCGGATATATTGGCAACTACAATATCATGGTTCTGTCCTATAATGGCAACCACCTATCATTGTAAACCCACTTAAACCAATGTATACAGACAATAAATTAGGCCACAAGCAAAGGCATGAAGCACACACTTTCTTTCCACCTCCCCAATTCATATTACAACTTGAATCCACTTACCCCATCGCCTTCAACCCTATATCCCCATGTGCTGGCATGCTTGGGAGATATTAGTAACCAGCAAAGGTGAATATTATGGGTGAAAACATTGAGATTCTCTTCTACCTACATTTCTCCAATTTCTAAATGTGTATAGACTATTTAATCATGTAGAATCATATTTATGTGTGGGGATGTCTCCTATCATGTGTAAATCATGGTCTTGAAATTCATCTTCTGCTGATCAGTGCAAATCTAAGCCCTAGAAAATCAATCACCCACTAATGGCTGTTTAGTTACTCCAAAAGAAATGGGAAAGGGTTGATCAAAAAAGCTTCATATGTACCCGGGAACTATAATGATAATGTGTATATCTGGTCAAATAAATCACACACACACACGTTTGGAGCATGTCGATATGAAAAAGGCGGACACGGATGTGCATTGAAATATATAACATTGTTTAAATATTATGGTTCATCCCCAGAGCTTTCTCCTCCCCCAACATTTTGTAAGTCCAGATTAGCTAAAAGAGTGATCATAATACCAATGGCAGGTATACGTTTATTCGGACCCAGGGTTTTGTGCCCCGTTGACGTTAAATACCCTTTGTCCTTTCATTACTAAAGAAAACTTAAAAGGATGTGTCCAGTCACCAGACAAAGAAAAGTGTCTCTCTTTCCCAGATCCAACCATATATTAAGAATAATGAAGCCATGTGTAATCCTCAGGTAGGACTTAGACCTTTAAAGGGGGCTGGATCGGCGGAATTGTTTGTTTTTGAATGACCTACTCCTTGATATTGATCTGTGATTTACAACAGCAATAATTGTTTGGCCCTCTCCGCTGCTCCAATTCGGTTGCACATGACACTTTGGTAGACCAGCAGTTTGCAGTGTTAATAATGAAGTTCACAATTACTACTTTGGATTATTTAGAAAGGTTTGACTTCTAAAATAAAGACATCACTTCGATCATTTGAGATTCCTTGGCACAATTTAATCATATCACTGCAATAAAAAATCCAGACTGAAAATGAAGTTGTAAAAAATAAGGTACATGTAACTAACTGTACATTATAAGAGCATCAAACAGTAAAAGTAAAGGGTTTTTAATTGAAGTAAGTAAAATTAACTAAATACATTAATTCACTTTTGTTTGTACATGTATATGTTCCTATTTTAAACTGTGTGCTTTTTATATCTAATCAATAGAACACTACCTGTGGAACCCCATAATATCAAAGTGAGCTAAACTAACAGCACACGTATTTGCATTTGCCTATTTCCAGTCTGAAGATATAGTTTCAAAATGGAGGAAACCCTTGCTACCCAAGCACCATTGCAACCAATCACTGTCTTCTTCAACTGCTTCAAACCACACTAATCCCAGAAAAGGGCAAACTGTCCTATTTTAGGATTTTTGGAAATCAGATATTTAATGAGGAATTAATAAGCTTTCCTCAATTTTACCAAAGTTATTTTCATTAAAAATAATTTACCTCTTCAGTCTCAAAAGCAACATCATAACTTCAAAATGAAACGAGCACATAGGTAGGTCTATGTGCTATGCAGATCAGCATTAGGTGAAGCGAGAATGTTGAATAAGCTCTCTAAAGGTATGTGTTATAGAGCTTCACAGGGATTAGGCAGAACTTTAAAAAACAATAACAAAGCACAAGCTGTTTTTTCACTTTATTCTTACCCAAAACTGCCACTGCTTTATTTAGATGTGTTGCAACATTGCAAATGAAAATCAAGACGACACAATGCTCTAATTTGGCTGAATAAAGGTGTGTTTTTCCAATAATAAGGCAAGCTGTCTCCTCAAATCTGATAATTTATTAAGTACTTATCAGATGTTCACCTTGTACACTATGAATGGTTTTGGGTTACTTGCCTTATATTTCTTCATTAACATAGTGCCACTAAATATTCAACTGAGAAGGTTGGGAGAAAGTCGGGAGAATGGCATCAGTGATCAAATGGCAGAACATATTTCTGTATCTCATAAGACATTGGTTGGGTATTGCATTTCTCAAGGAAAACCTCTGTACTGCCCCTTGAGGCAAAGCCCTACCTAGAACGTAATAGTTTGGGGTCAAGCATTCACTCCAACTAGTCTTCCTACTCTTGCCGGGCATTGACATTCAAAATAATATATTGTCCATCTGCACGCCAAGGACAAGTATGCTTGTCCTTTTTGCATAGACTTGCATAATAGCCTGGTACTTAAGCAATTACATGTTAGCAAACAACCTACTATTAGTTGGGAAACTTGAATCCATTGCTAAATATGTTATGGCCTATTTTCGAATGGAAGATTTTTGCAAGGGTGAGTCATATTTGGGATAGCAGTTGGTCTTCAGAACAGGCATTAACTGTGTGCTGGATGAACCCTCCATGCTTCATTTTGTAAGTAACTCCAATCAAGCAATCCCACTAAGTCAGTGCCTTTTCTGGGATGCCCAAGGGAAGCCCTTATTTATATATTTGTATGGCAAGTTATAATCTGGATGATGAACCCTTGTATAACACCCCTCTCTTAGAATCCCCCTTGACCCCACTGAGCCAAGAAGTAGGCTTGTTTTGCAAATTGAAAAGGTTTATTTGAAAAATTAAACAATGTATATATATCACACTTTTATAATAAATTAATAATTGATATCACACTTATGAATATAATGTTGATCAACAATGGGTAATCTGACACTAGCACACCTCTTTACAATCAATGAGGAGTTGGTATAGGATGGATAAGGCAGCGAAAATACTTTTATGGTTTCAAGGGAAAAGCAATGAGGAATGAAATGCAGTACCGAAATAACTTGATATGATTTTAGCAAAAGATAAGATAATCACTTTTTCTCTGACAATTCACGCCCCCTATGCAATGTAAGAAATGGAAGGAGAGCACACAGTCTTCAAGAATCCCAACAAAATGCACTAAGAAATGCAGTTCCCCCCTAGCAAGCTTAGAGAAAAACAGGTATGATTTTAAAACACAGGCAAGATACTCTGATGTGGTTGCAATTAAGTGAAAAATACGCTAAAAAGGCTTTTAATTCCCTATAGGGGGTTCAGGGTAGTTGATAGATACTTTGAATCAGTTCAGGATCACTTTAGCAATGCTCTATGAATGATTGTCAGGTTGCACACGAATTTCAGCAAGCAAAGCAAGGACAAATATTTTTACACGTGGCTGAAATTGAGCAAAATGTCAAATCGCGGCAAATTTAGTCACGTGCTTCGAGCGTGATTACGGAGGCACTATAAGGAGTAGGAAGTCAGTTCTAGGCTCGTTGGAAAGCTTAGAATCTTTAAGATGACAGTTAAAACTCGCTCCTAGCACAAACGGCTCCGGAGATACGGCCGATTTAATAAAGGTAGTTTTTCGGATTTGAAATTTTGAAGCTCAGAATGACAGATGACAGTTCTCAGTTTTAAAGATGACAGAATGACATGATTCTAGGAGACAGTTCTAATAGGCTAAAATAGTTTGAATTAGATTATTTTAACTAAGAGATTGGTTCTGCACAGTTCTGCTAGGTACTCACAATATAAATTTGAAATAGGCCTCGTCACGGATCTGGTCAACACTTCCAGAGGCGGTTCTCACCGCTCGGCGGGTCAATCAGGCACCGGTTCTGCTCACAGCGATCCGGATCTCTGGTTCTGCTCACAGCGGTCTGGGTCTGGTCTGCGGTTCCGGCAAAAGTTCTTGGCAAAGAATTCAAACAGCTCGCCAGGCTGTTGAATAGTTTGGTTAGGTTTGCTGGATTCTGAAGGCCTGCTGAGAATACTTTTGCTTGCAGTGGGCCTTCTAGGTTCAAAGTTCCGTAGTCTATGGGTCCCTGGTTATGGTCTCTGTCTGGATGGGATGTCGGCCATCAAAATGCTCCGCAGAAATGAAAAATGAATGTCTCTACCTCTCCCTGCAGTCTCATTTTATGTGTTTTGGAAGTGGGTGGGTCGGCTCATTCTGCATGCCCAACCCTCTCAACTTGTCATTGGCCCAATTCTCCCCTCTCCCATGATTGGGGGAAGGAAATGGATTGTCATCATGATGAGGTCTGTTTATGGGTCAGAGGATCCTCCCCTGGTCAATTTGCCCACAAATCTATATTTGATTCAAATACATATTTCCCAGATACACAAGTGGTTGACATTACATGTACATATTACAGATGAATTAAGACAGGTCTCTGTTCAAGCCCCATGTTCCTGCGAGCTGGGATTTAGAAATGACAACTTTTTGCACTTTTTGGTCGGTTTACCAATATCGGACATTTACCAAAAATTGCACAAATGTGCGTCAGGAGTATGGACATTAATTGATGAAGTGTCAGATTTTTAACATGCAGACATTTGGAGTAAGACCCTATTTTCCGCTAGCAACCCCCCAGAATACACCACAGGGTCCTAACACCTCTTAAAATGTGCATGGAAAAATCCCAAGAATAATGATATTATTTATATAATTTTGACCAGTCCGCACTATGAGTTATCTATCTTTTTAAAATTATGCCCTGGCCAAAAAGGGGTGTGGCTTCCCACAAGCACATGGTGGAATTTCTGGTTTGTCCACTTCCCCCAAGCTCAGCTTGCTAGCAGAGGCACTGCCCCTCCCAGTTTCTCCCAAAAGGAAGCCACTTTACGGCCCCCCCAATATAACATTTGCCTGAGCCTAGGACAGGGCTTTGTTCAACCTCCTGCAGTCTGCAGGTACCCCTCCCTTAATTCAATCAGGGAGGTGTGATCTACTTTTGGTGGGGGCAGCAGGATGCAGCCAGGCCTGGGAAGAGTTGTTGAGCCAGTTTCTCCTGTCGGGGGTAGTTGTCAGGCAGAATTCAGCTAAATGTCACTTTAGTTCCCAGTTTTCTACATTCAAATCCAACTAACATGCAGCTATGATTTATATATACATTAAATAATTACTTCCTTCAAGTCATTTCAGAATATAGTTTTACATTGTATCCACCTCTTAGCAAGTCTTTCCTTGGCCTGGTTTCGGTTCATTTGTTCAGTTTTACACAAAAGTCTGGTGGTTTTAAAACGCTGGCTTTCTGATAGTGGTGAGCACCAGTACTGCATCCATTTTTGACATTAAGAAAATGAATTCCCCACAGTTCTGAGTTGCTTTTGGCAATCAGCATTGCCATTCCCAATGGTTTCAGGCTACTGTGTGTATAGCCCAATGGTGGTTTTAGGCAGTGCCCTCCTGTGCTCACAACATAGGCAAAAATGAGTGGCAGCCTATTCTTCATGTTTTCCCTGTGCACTCTCTGGGGAGTTCTGGCCATCATGATGTTTTCCATGCCAGTACTGCACAGTTTTATGGTAGGGCTTGGCTGCATGGGTAAAAACATCCCACAATTTGCTACCAACTTCTTACACTTGGGGGGGTGTCCATACAATGAAAGAGCCTTCTACTTTCTGTCTCTCTTCGCCGGGCCACTTTGCCACCTCTTCATCTGTTGTTGGCATCGTTCACAGTGACAGTGTCGACTATCAGTCTTCTGTTGACTTGACCTGACAACGTAGACCGTAAACACCAACATCGCAGGGAGTCACCTGTCCTGAAACAATATGTCACATCCTGACACATTGTTTTAATAGGTTATCTTTCTTTTCCTGTACATGGGTGTCAACCTTTGACATATTGTTTGACATACTCCTTTCTCAATATACAGGCAGCGATTTGACACAGCTCTGAAGCAATGACATTTCTCTTTATTCCCAGAGAACGCATTTTTGCCCCGGGGTCCTTAAAAGGGTGAAATATGTCACAACTGTTTCACATCTTGAATCAATCATTACCTGCCTATTAGATAACAGGAATGTAAAATGAAAAGTTATTTTTGCTATTTCTCCACAAGGTCTTTTATTTCTACCATGTCACAGTTTGAGTGATATGTGCTTCTTTTCTTCTTGTTTAGTGTCTTATATCTCAGTAATTCTTAACTTTGTAAATGTATAATAGTTGTCATATAGAGAACTCGTAACTTCTATAACTCAACATTTTAAACCATAAATTGGTCCTAAGCAAACATGGAACGACTCAATAATAACAATAATAATAATAATAATAATAACAATAATAATAATAATAATAATAATAATAATAATAATAATAATAATAATAATAATAATAATAATTTAGCATTTATACAGCGCTATGAACCCTCAGGTATCTGAGTGCTGCTTATTATTACCCATGGTGTGTGGTGCTCATTTATCGACCTCGGAAGGATGAAAGGCTGAGTTTGGCCCTGCCGGGATTCGAACCTGTGTCAGCAGGCTCTACACAGATGTCAAAACGGGCACTCAACTCGCTGTGCAATGGGATGCTTTTGGCCACAGAGGAATATTAAAGACTTGACAAAATAATCATAATCATAATAATCATAATCATGATCATAATCATAATAATCATACTCATAATTATAATCATAATCATACTCATAATCATAAACAAAATCATAATAATACTAACAATCATAACAATAATAACAATCATAATAATAATGCTACTACTACTACTACTACTAATAATAATAATAATAATAATAATAATAATAATAATAATAATAATAATAATAATAACAATGTGAGTGTTCATAGTATTTAATAAATGTGCCCTTTTTACTGGAAGAAGTAAGATTCTTTGAATTCCAATTTAAATGCGTTTTGATTTAATAATTTCATATTAGACAATATTTCATGTTGCTTCACGTAACTCTATTTCAATACATGGGTGCACCATCTCAAATGGATGGTGTGAAGATGAGAGAACATACGGCGGTGGAGCATAATAAAAGGAAGAGAAAAAGGTAGTGCCTGGCAGAGCATACCATATTTAAAGAAGGGAAATATTGACTTCACTTGTTGTGCATATTGGATACATGAGAATAATGCTTTGTATTATCATATATGTACCCAAAGAACAGTTAACAATAATTCTATAAACTCTTGTTTTCTTCTCATTTGTTGAGGGCATGGCATGAATAAAGTGTTCTAACAACCCTTTCATGTTGAGCCCTGCTACAGTCAGCTTGTGTTTGTGTCTTTCCATGTTAGGAATGCTGTGGGCTTGATATCAGGAGGTTAAATTTCCTGACTTTTGGGACATGATTTTGATATTAGTGGTATTTCTTAGTCAGCTTCCCAGAAATGTGACAAAGAACGTTTCTCATTGGGGGCACAGTCTTGTCCAGTAACTGTGTAACAGGGAGGGCCCAATCAGTTTCAGTCTTTGAATGAGAGGTGACAGGCCCAATGATACAAGACGAATATAAGAGGATTTGACAGTTGGGGTGGGCATTTAGATTCCTGAGTACAAGGTGATTGGTGTCTGAGGCAGACACATTTGGATTGTATATAAGGGAGGATCTGAACTTGTCCCAGAATTGCCCCCCCCCCGTGTGTGACTCAGTGGGCCTCATTACGAGCATGCCGGTAGCCGTGTCTGTATGGCAGGCACGGCAACCGCCATGCTCACCTCCGGCACCGCCTCCCGCAATTGGGCAATAACCGGCCCATTACGAGATGAGTGGTCCGGTAATTGCCTATACACAGGTGGCGGTAATGCCGGGCTCCCGATCCCCATTCTGCCCCATAGGGCAGAATGGGGGTGTGGAGCATAGTTGCACCGGCACCATTAATAACGGTGCCAGTTCAATCACGAGTTCTGCTAGCGGGTGCCGCACAGCCCACCAGGTAACACCTGACGGGCTGTCAGGGACCCCCGAGCAGAACTCGTAATGTGGCGACCCGGTATGAACGGTGCCGGTGCCTTACCGGAACCATTCATACCGTGGCCACCACCCTTGTAATGAGGTTCCATGTGTTATAATCACGTCTCTTGTTACCTTAATGTAACTTGTGCCTAGATAAGCAAGGGTTTTGTGGGCTGTAACAAATGCAAAAATAAATAAATATGTATAATATCTGACCCTATTTGGATTTGTGCTGGTACATCATGTGCTCAGGTGACCTTGATCGAGCCCCTCACCTGTTACTTATGCATAGCGACAACCTTATATTTTCTCCATCTTGAGTGCTTATATGCAATTTTTCTCCTGCAATTTTGCTCCTGCAGAGTGTGTTGCTTACTGCCGCCTCATTCAGAGAGTAGTCTGGTTCTGTGTAGAAGCTCACTGATCGAGCTTGTGTGGGTTCCAATAGATTGGGGGTAAGGTCAGGTCTTATTGTAAGGTTGCAGAATACAAAAACGTATTTGCTAATCCATTGTGCAGTCTCATGGATAGATACCATAAGCAAGTGTGGGGCATGCTGTGGTTGTGTGGGTAGAGAGGTGTTTTGCCATTGTTGAATTCCCCTTGCGGTCTCTGGGCCTCATTACACGGATGGCGCTAAGGGATTACCGGCACCGGTAAGGGCACTGGTGCCGGTAATCCCTTAGCGCCATACTACGAGGTCCCTCAGAGGGTCCCGTCCTTAACGTGTGGCCAGACCACACGTTAAGGAAGGGACCCGCTGAGGGACTTCAGGGCAAATAACGGTACCGCTAATAGCGGTACCGTTATTTGCTCCTTCCCCATTCCCATTGAGCCCTATCGGGGCTCAAATGGGAATGGGGAAGGGCCTTGGTGAATGGGGAATTACTGCCCCGCCAACCTTGGAATGGGGTGGTAATTCCCCCATTCACCAAGGCGGAATCAGTAAAATACTGGCAGCAACCATGGCGCTAATAGCGCCATGGTTACCGCCGTCCGTGTAATGAGGCCCAGTTCGAGGACCGTTTCCAATGCTTGCCGGCACTCATCTGGGCTGATCAGAGGACAGTATATTACTTTAATCAAAATGTTTACTTTTCAACTAATGTCAAAGACTAGTTTAAGAGTAAATCAACAATAATATCCCTTTATACTATGTTTTATTTTCATTGCACTTTTATGTTTTATTATTGAATTCAGATACACCATCCAGCTCAAGAATTCTAATGGGCATGGCCCAGAGCATCCCCCTCAGTAATGCCTCATTCCTCATGAAGGCCACTGTACAGAGTGCTTGTCATGGTCAGTGGTCACTTTGTCCATGTCATGGCCTTTGATCATGTAATAGGACCCCCCCAAACCCACCATGGCCGGCTGCAATAGGCAATGGGCACCGTCAAATTCCTCGGTTTATTGTCATAAGACCGAAAAAAAAATCTCGAAAAAAAAATCTCAAAAAAAAGGCCAAAAAAAAAAGTCACATTTTTTTTTATGACGTTTTTTATTCGAAATGGGGGGTTCCTCCCCCAACCCCCCTTTTTTAAATGTTTTTTTTTACCTTTTTTTTTTTAATCCCGGACCCCAAAATAAATATATAATTAAAAAAAGAGAAATTTGATGGATCTGCCCTCTCTATTGTCTATGTTGTGCTGGTGGCAGCATATACTGATGAGAGTTAGTTGAAACAGGCCTGTGATAGGCTTGATCGCAGAACTGACAAAAGGGGACAGACAACCCAACACCTCTTTCATATGCTATGTGTCAACTTAAAGCTAGCTCCTACCCCTCTGTATGAAGGGCAATGAATGGCATGTCTGGGACAAGTGTTTACAGTAGGCAACACCTGCGGGTAGACCCCCTTTCAGAGGGAAGAAGTATGTGAATTGATGGAGCCAGAGGGTCTGTTCTTGCTAATAACTTCAAGGGAGACCTGCACTTTGATCAGGAGTCACATAGAGCTCAATTAACCAGAGAGACACTTTGATCCACAACAGACAAAAAGATAGGTGGGACTTAGCAGTACATCTGTTCACCCCTTACCTTTCCTGTTACAAAGCACTCTGGTTATGACCTCACACATAACAGACGATTGTTGGTGAGGCCCCAGGATTGGTTCATTAAGGTAGGCTTAGCCTGCACCAATCATGGGCCCCATTTTGATTTACAAGAGGGCTGTGACCCTCACTTAGCAGATCCTCTTTACGACTTTGAAAAGGATTAAGAAAATGGACTTACAGCTTCCGCCAATGAAGGAAGTTCAGGATTTCCAAGCGGCAAGCAAGATCCCTCTGCTACACACCTCCCAGGGAACAGACAGAGATACTGAACTTAGAGGACCCGTCCAACAGCTCCAGAACCGGTAACCAGCCAGCACACAGCCTGCAATAGTGTATCTGAACAGAGGACAAAGCCGTTGCCTGCAAGCAATCTCCTCAGCTTTGGACCGTCCACCTAAATGGATGACACAAGCCATGCGAAGAAGCTCGGAGGAGTGCCACAACAAGCATCAACCAGCGTCCATCTTTTCAGGACATTTTCGAGACATTCGACCCCTCGAACAGCGACCATCTGCACCACTGACTGTTGTCATGCTGTAGTCACTAAAGCTATCTGAGACGCCTCAACCATCTTTACAGATCCGCCAACTAGCACAGAGACAACGATTCTTGACCCTGAGCTACTGTGTAGGCCAGCCTGCAACAGTCCATCCAGCCCCGCTTGCTGAACTGCCTGCCGCCTGATACCGGCAGCTATCTCCCATCTTGAACTTTGTTGCAGGAGCTGAAAAGCATCCTGAAACCGACTTGACTCTGTCATGGATCAAGATCATCTCAAGCACCAGGTACATTGTGGTTCTGTCCCTGTGGTCCTTCTCCGAAGGCCCCTAATGATATTAACGACCCCTTTCTCCCTTGGTGCTGAAACCAAATAACCTTGAACAGTTAAGACTGATTGCTTTACAGACTAGCCTCCTGTCAGTATCCAGAGTGCATCCCTTTCCTTCGTGAAACTGTCCTCTGTGTTCTTTTACAGGGTGGTTTGTATTTTGCAGTGTGCTAGAACTGTCTGTTGTTATAATAATAAAGTAGATATTTTTATACAACCTTAACTGGACAGTCCCTTTTATCATTGGGTAATAATTGTATTCTCGCTGTGTTGCAACTAACCCACGTTCCACGACCATGCAGAGATAAGCCTGCCAATCCATCTACGTTACCAAAATTGGACAAGGAGGTTTATAATTGACTTGTATTTCCAATCTGTTTACATCCCTTCTGGTGTACTAGAGGTTTGGGGCTGATTGATGGTTTAGAAACCGATATTCATCCCAGGACCACCAGTTCCACTGAATTTAATTTGTCACACATGGCCATTAGCCATTCCCTGGATCCATCAAACCAACACATATTTGGCACTTGCCATGACCTGCAGACACTAATTGATGTTAATTTTAATGCAACACCATGTGCTATCACTCCAATGTTAGTAAGCGATTGATGCACATTGACTCACACAGAATTCCAATATACAAATTAAACTTTTGCACTTATATTTTGTATGTCTGACTTTGAAGTTGTGGTGTGGAACCATCCAAGTTCATGCAATAATATCATTGAAACTAAGTAAAGTTGACAACATAGTTTTGCCATAGGTGTTTGGTAGATTAATGGGCAGAACACAGAGAATGTGGAAGTATTTTTAATAGTTAACATTGTTGATTGCACCAGATTGTCTGCACTTTATATCCTGCACGTTAAAGCCAATCGGAGATTAGCTGCGCAACTCTGCAAAATAATATTGGGTAGCGGAGCGTAAATCCACACAATACTTCACAAGGCATTCATGAATGTAAGCGAATGCCATTATTTAAGTCGGAGTTTATTGGTCATTCTTTATCCACTGGAATGACTGATAAACAACCCTAAGTAAACACTGGGAAAGAATTGTGAAGATGTCTTGGTGTTGGAGCCGTCTATAGTTGGTGTGTATGCCATGACAAAAATGTGACACCTTATGGAACGAAGCACCTGCACAAGCAGTTTTACAGCTGTATGTTCACTGCAAATATTGGGCCCGACTCATGGAATATTTGCCTGGTTCTAAGTGAATTTGCACTGCTGAAAAGTGACTTTTCACTGCTGTCACAGTCGCTTATTCATGGAATCGTGCACAGTGTATGTTTGCATTGCAAAGTTTGGGCAAAGCCAGAGCATACTCATTTTTGCAGTACAAAAAGAATCTGCCTGGACTTTGCACTGTAAACATACACTTTGCACGGTTCCATGAATCCGGGTTTGTGTCGTCAGTGCAAAGTTACTTTTCAGCAGTGCAAAGTCACTTTGAACCGGGCAAATATTCCATGAATCGGGCCATTTGCGCGTCAGCAATATTGCGCTGCCATACAATGCAATGTTATCAACAGCGGAAGAAACGTGTTATGATCGAGTGCAATGCAGGATTTGGGCCAACTTGTTACTATTTTCCTCGGTGGGAACATTTACAGAATCCAACAGATTTCTAATTTGGGCAGATTTGTGTGTGTGACATTTCCGAGACTACATATTAGCCAGTATCTACCTAATTAGGCACTGGAGCAGATGGGAAGGATTGGATAATTAACATGCAGTTTGCAGCACCGAAGACCCGCCATTGCATGGAAAGACGTGCATAGGGATGGGGGGGCGTGCCTAGTCTATTATACCAGAGCACATAGTTGCAACCCCTAATGCATCACTCTGGCGAAGCACTCGCAGAAGCTGCTGCTCAACCACACGGGCACGGTTTCCGCAAACAAAATAAGCTCTACAAAGTGCCCTTATATCGATGCCTTTCCTGAATACAGAAAAGCTGGTTTTTTATGCGCTTGGCGCATATCAATGTATTACATTATTCTATATCAAATGACCGGTTAGAATAGAAGCAGTTGAAACCTCCCTAAATTGTTTAGCCGAAGCTTTTAAAATGTCATAGACAGATACTTTTCTAAATGGATACGATCAATGAGACGGATTGTGGCGGTAATCCTGCTGAAAAGCGGTGGAAATATGGCCAAACTTGTTTACCATTACTGCGAATCAGCCCTGTGGCATTAGCATGGGATTACGAGTGGTGGTATGGCGATGTAGATTACTATTTTTGGAGTCGATATCGCTCCATGATACCTTCATTGGACTTAACATGAGCGTTGATACTGCACAGTAAATCTGCTGAAATTTTGGAGGCGCAAACTGGAGGATATATCTACAGCAAAATAAAAGAGGTGCATCCTCCACTTTACCTCCAGCTTTGTAGTATCGTGGAGGCAAGCGGGAAAAGGGGCAGTAACAAAATGGCTGCCACTTGACTGCTGTTTTTGCCATACCTCCGCACTTGTAATGAGGCCCTAGGTTTGTTTTATTTCTGGTTACTGCTATAGGACTGGGACTAAAGGATGCATTATGCCTAAACCTCTGAGCATGGCTGTTCCATACAAAAGCAGGTCACCTGCAAATATTGAAGGAAATCATATCTGTTGGTGTGTGTTTGGATGTGTGTGTGCGTGTGTATGAGAAAGAGGGCGAGCGAGAGAGTAAGACAGACAGAAAGAGAGGGAGGGAGAGAGAGTGGGAGTGAGAGGGTTAATCTTTGCACCCCCTTTTGATCAAGAGAGCAAGCAAACACATGAAAGGCACAGTCTGCATTGTTTACTGTAAACGCCTAAACTACAAGGAGGGCCTGTCAACATGAGGACGTATGTGCACTGCTAAAACCTTGGTGCAATTGTCTTAGTTTGTACTACGAATTGCAAAAGAATTGTATGTTCAATCTGATTAATGCAGGTTAAAGGGCATGTTTGCACTTTGCGGTAAAAACAAATGCCTTCGACTGTGTAAGCATTGCAGGAAGCATTAACATAGGATTCCTGTATAATCCACAGGCTTTAAGCAGGTGTAAAAATCACAGGGATTCCATAAGAATCTAATGCTTTCCAATAGCATGAACATGAGAAAGTGAGTGAAAAAATGTATCTGGTTTGACCGACAGTGCACGGATAAATACCAGGTGGAAATGATGATCCTATTCTGTGTTTCTTAGTCACCTGCTAAAACATCCACAATTTCCCATTGCACTCAAAGAGGCATTAAACTAGGTGTAACATTCTTAATCTCGATTTTATGCCGTTATTAGCACTCAGGCGGATTTGAAAATAACCCTCACAGTTGTTATATTTGCCTACAAACCTTGCTTCTGTTTGTCATTTCAATGACAGCATTTTGCAGACGTAGGGCCAGATTCATGGAATTTCTAGCACGGTGCAACTTCACACTGCTGCAAAAAACAATTTGCACTGCAAACAAACACCCTGATTGACAGATTGCTGCAAAGTCTATTTTTGCAGTGCAAAGTGACTTTGCACTGACTTTCCACTGGCTTTTGCACTGACTTTGCACTGATGTAAAGTCACTCAGCACTGAAAAAATACTGTTTTTTGGCAATGCAGTCACTTAACAACAGTGCAAGTGCAAGGTCACTTTGACCTGAGCTAAACAAAAATCCATGAATCAGCGTTATAACATTAGTAAAATCAGCTGTAATCCATGCCTCAACTATTAGACCATAGGTTATATGGCTTCAATGGCAGAACATGCATTGGTTTCATTCGTCGTGTCTTAGCATATTATATTTGGCCAGCATCATTCTCCATACTGGTATAGGACATGCACACGGCAATCGAAGACTATACCCAATGTGTTCCCCATTTAATGGCCTTCCGCTAACCGTTGACCTTCATGTTGGATTCCTTTCTTTTGGTCTGCAAGATACTCACACAGATGCTGTACTAAGAAGATTGAGCACATGATGTATACCAAGGACCCTGCTCAGATCCCCAGATTAGCCTCCCAAATCTGCATTGAAAAATCAGTAGACTTGGTTCTGGTAATGGCTGGTCCACTGAGAGGACAAGACCCGAAGTTGTATTCAAGAATAACATTTGTACATATCTCCAGAGATGATACTTCAACCCAGCAAGTGGTAACATGTGCTGTACTGATTACTTACCTGCATTACGCAAACATGCAATCAATGCACATGTGTATAAATCGACTGAAAAACTAGAACGAGGCAATCTACCGGCAAACCTTGGAGAAAATACAGAGCCAAAATATCCCAAACATGTGATAGAAATGATCATTGCATTGATAAGAGCAATTGGACTCCGTTGCGGGATGCAAGAATATGCAATGCACAGACATAGACAGAGGACAAAAGGAGATCAGCCAATATCAGGAGACTCCACGCTGACGGCAAGCACCGGTGCGGCAGTATTATTAGAATTCACACCCATATAGAGTAGACTGCTCTGTGTAGGCAATCATGGAGGAGTCTGTTAAGAGGGTCTATTCCTGTCCCAGGGGAGGCATCACAGAATAGACTGCACTTGTTCCACTAGAATAGAAGATCAGACAAGAAAATGAGTCAGGAAGAGGGAGGCAGGCGGAGAGGCGGAAGAGAGTGGTGTGTCACGTTCCAATGCCTGTTCCTGTCAGTATAAAGGATGTACCTATATTCCTGCCTTTTATCCTTCTTGTAAGCTCCTGATGAATAGCTTTCTCATACATAACAAACATAGTATTATAGTTTTATTTTTCAATATATGGTGCTTTTGGAAATTCGTTTGGGTATATTGTGTTAGACGTTCAGTTACCCAACGTAGCTCTTTTAAGCAGCACTGGGCATGTGCACACTCTGCATATCACTCTGTGTTTGTCTCTTGATTCCTCTCCCCGCATATACTTCTTTCTCTTTGTCTCCATTTCATTCTCTCTGTCAGATTCAATTTGTCGCCCTCACCCTCTTCCTTTTTCTGTCTTTCAATCTCCATATGGGCACAGGATGATGCTTTGAGACCTTGGTCAGGCCAATTTAGCCCCTCATCTTCCCCAGGAGTGGATAATAATGGTGTGCCCAATTATTACAGTTCGTAGACCATGGAAAAATGTGGTATGAAGTGTTATGTAAATGACCACATTAGTACTATATCCATCACACAATATTCACACTCACCCAATTTGTCTCAGTTCTTTCCATCTCTCACACTCTTTATATCTTTCTACCTCTCACACACACAAACAGCCATGTGCAGGGCCCTCCTGCTTCGCCTCTCTCTCTCTCTCTCTCTCTCTCTCTCTCTCTCTCTCTCTCTCTCTCTCTCTCTCTCTCTCTCTCTCTCTCTCTCTCTCTCTCTCTCTCTCTCTCTCTCTCTCTCTCTCTCTCTCTCTCTCTCTCTCTCTCTCTCTCTCTCTCTCTCTCTCTCTCTCTCTCTCTCTCTCTCTCTCTCTCTCTCTCTCTCTCTCTCTCTCTCTCTCTCTCTCTCTCTCTCTCTCTCTCTCTCTCTCTCTCTCTCTCTCTCTCTCTCGCTTCGTGATTGATGAATTGAATAGCCCTCAGTATGTTCCCAGAACAGAAATGATGGAAAGCCTCCACTGAATTTGCAATCATCTTCGCTATAATTTTTTCATGCATGTTTAGGTAATAAAAGACACATGCATGTGATACTTCGCTTCCATATCTGCACCCGTTTCATTAGCCATGCATGACTTAATGAATATTGGCCAACCGGTATACGAAAACAAATGTGCCACTTTTCCTGATTCACTGCCTAATGCTTTCCTCCTAAATTAATTTAAAATAACTCTAGCAGCTCTCCAACTGCATGATCATTTGCTGCATACATGATTCCCATGTCCTAGCGAGAGGATCACATAAAACATACTTATATATCACGCCTATGTTGTCGGTATTTTACATATTACCCATGCAGAATCTTCTTTAAAAACAATCTCTCTTTCTATAATAAGCACAATAAAAGGCCTGAGTACTGTGCCAGTGTCTTACTAATCTAATCATACGCTGTGCATATTTTTAACGTCAATTTCTAAACAAGAATATTATTTAACAGATCATGTCTAATATTGCAACGTTCCCAAAGCTGCTATAAAATATGTACTGCAGTCTCAGTTCTGGTAATTATCATTAGTAAAATGCTTTGTGAATATGTA
This sequence comes from Ambystoma mexicanum, assembly GCF_040938575.1. Taxonomy (NCBI): domain Eukaryota; kingdom Metazoa; phylum Chordata; class Amphibia; order Caudata; family Ambystomatidae; genus Ambystoma; species Ambystoma mexicanum. The sequence continues at coordinate 131,912,802 of NC_090937.1, read as the reverse complement.
ATCTTCCCAGCAGCATTTTTTTTACATTTAATTAATGTTAAAACAAATTACTCTATAAATATATGTAAATTGTACTTGAAAACAATGTCAGTTTTTAATATCATGCCGACTACGGCTTAGTACGTCGTATCATCTCAGATCATTTAGCTGAGACCCAGAGTCCAAATTGCTGTGGGTTTAAATCAGGGCAACTGCTATAAATCAGGCCCTAATGCTCGTGCTGCTTTATTGAGTATTTAGTGAGGCCCACAATATTCTGATATGTTTGAGTTTTAACACCCCGTACAAAATTGCTAAATGGTGAGGATACATTGTGAGGCGATTAAAATACCCCCTGTCTTTTTGTTCCCTATTAGCTAAAATACATCTTTCCAATGTGAATCCAAGGAGTTCTCAACACAGGTTTGAATGATTTTGTCCGGGCACCCAGTTTTAAACCACTGTGAAAAATAAACAATGGGGTATTTCGAAGCTAGAAGTGACATTTCTGATCCAACATGCCTCTTTTATTGAGTTATTTTTTTTCTTTTTGCAAGACATACTAATCTCTAAGGCAGTGAGACAGTTTCAATACAAATCTGGTAAACATCCATTTTAAAAACCAAAGAGGTGTGTTTTTTTTTAATGTTAGTCCAATCAAGCTGACAACTAGTGCCATTGCAGCATTGTAAAATAATTGCAACCATTTTACAGCGCACGGAGGCACCATGTAAACAAACAATAAAAACATTGAATAATTGATTTATCAACACAAACACTTAGCATAACCATAACATCTCTTTAACAATTTTTTTTTTACAGTGAATTTCAGTGATTTATATTAGTGCACCTTAACTATAACGTCCCTTTTACAATGTTTTTTCAGTGGATTTCATAGGCTTTCACGAGTGCAAATGTTTCATGATGTTACATCATTGTATATAAGTTATTAATAATTCCTATTTTAACATATATATGAAAGAACTATATATTATCAGCAGCACATGCTGGGGATGCTAGTCATGGTTGAATTGGATAGGGCATGAGGCTCACCCATGATCCAAGCCCCATCCATCCCCCCTGTTAGCTGCTGCACCTATCCTGCATCCTAGTTCATTGTCCACAATACAGTCTTAATGTGACCAATGGCTAGTGCTCATGGCTTGCAGTCATGGCCAATCTCCAAAATCAATGGGGCATGGTCTTCGGCCGTACCACATGCCACAATAAGCAAATCGGAGTAGGCATGTATCCTTGCCGAGGGAAAGGCACACTGCCCAGGCAGCAAATGTATATCATTTTTTTTTGTACTTACATTTTGCCACTTTTGAAAATGTAAAACATAGAACAGATTTGCAAAAGCATGCTTTCAGGTCCTTGCTAATGATCCTTGCGCAAATTTGCCGCAGTCCTGTTCAGTGCTTCGGGATGCAGCCGCAAGCCACATTTTTTTGCCTTTTAAACCTAGGGCTTCGCCCATGATGCATGCCCCAACAAGTAAATCAGATTATGCATTTGTCCTTGTCGAGAGCCAGCCCTACTGTCCAGGCACCAAAGTTATATCACTATATTTTGTACTTAGATTTTGACACTTTAGAAACAATGAAACACAGGACAGATTTGCAAAACCATGCTTTGCGGTCCGTGCTGATGCAACTTGTGCATGTTTGCTGCAATCCCATACAGCACTGGGGCTGTTGCCATAAGCAGATTTTTGTTTCTCATTCAAACCTATCCCGATTTCGAAAAAACATTTCCCCATAGCCAGTCCCTGGTGGTCATGGACACTTTTTTAATCCCATTGCCAGTCTCTCATGGTTATGGCCAGTAGCCAGAATGTCTGAGTCATGGCCTATGGCTATGACACGGACAAACTGGCCACTGCCCATGGCCACAGACTATACCTCAGTCACAAAAGGTATATCCCTTTTTATTCTACCTACATTATAATACTTAAAAAAAAATAAAAACAGACACATTTGCAAAGTATGCTTTTGCGTCCTTGTCATTGCTCCGTGCACGAGTTTGCTGCGAATCTGTTCTTTCCTAATTTTTCCCCTCTTGACAAAATTCCACTAAACTTTGCAAAAACATTCACATTTGGGTTTAAAATAATTTTGCAAACTTTCGTGTAGGTTTGTTAAAAGGCACCACATTTATAAGCCTTTCAAATATTTTGCAACAGCCGCCCTCTAATTTTGCCACCTTTTGGCAAAAAAGCACCAAAATTTGCAGAACTATTTGGGTCTAAAATGATTTTGCAAAATTGCATGCAGTTTCAATGAGTGGTGCCAAAGTTATAAGCCATCAAAAAATTGCTTTTCAGCCACCCGATATGCAAAAATATGTCCCTGAACATCTGAGATGTTTGCGAACTTCCTAAAAGAAAAACACCAGTTTTTTGGCTTTTTATGGCCATATCACATCTCATCCTCCTCACCCTTCACCTCCCCAGAGATTGTTTAATAAGTTTGTCAAGTGTAATGTTTTGTTTATTAAAATGTTTTTACTGCAATGTTATCAGGCTATGGGCGCAGTCCTCAAATCCAACATGGCATCCATTACAAATGTTTTGACACCTGACATTTTTAATTGACCAATCAGTATGTGTGCTTGATGTCCATGAATGTTACGCTACTCTCTGATTGGTCGAGAGGTATCCACAGACTCTAAATCAGGAAAAGAGTATGCAGACCGGACCCAGATATCACTAATTTTGTTTGACCTAATTTTAACCTAATTTGCAAGGAGGTCAGTACTGGAAATCATAATCTATCTGGAGACCGTTCAGAATGATAAGGGAATTGTTAATCTCAGTCTTGTTGGATTTAGAAATTCAGCTTTCGAGTTGTTGAACAGGCTGGAGGCACATTTAAAAAAGTAATGCTGATGTTAACCCATGTCCTTGTTACCTTTTTGTCTTTTTCAAAAGAAATTCAAGTAGTGCAGTTTGGTTGAATCCTCAACCCAAAGAGTCTGATGTTTTTAAAGCTATAGCAGTTGATCACAGAAGTGACCAATGTATGTCTAGTAGTCAGCTGGAACTGTTCGAACTAAACTGAGGTGGCACCAAGGTTGGTGATTCTGCTAAATGATACAATTTCTCTCAAATGTACTTTTGTGTATTTTGGCTCACAACTCTCCCTATTATATGGACCCTCACAAGTTCCTTACTAACTTATGGGTGTCCTTTCTCTTATACTCAACCCACTCCCATTTCTATGACATTTACTGCCAATGCCTGTCCGCTCCACTGAGTTTCTTGTTTTCTCCTTAAAGCCCTTTGCCCCAGCTCAGTCTCAGCACCTTTGTTTTTCCTCATTGCTTCACACTAAATGTGTGTTCCTTGAACTTCAGTTTCTTCTTTGGATGCTATGGCTTGAATTGTGTTACTCGCTCTTAGCCCTTTCTTCATTTGTACTAGTCTATGAACAATTATTTGGCTCAATCCATCTAACTTTGGTTCCCACTGCCCTGTTTGAATGCTCTTGTTCACAGGTACACATGGGTACTGTTTGACATGCATGTTCAGACTTTCGTTTACGGGACTCCCAGGTGACCTTAAGTGCTTTGAAGCCATCTTAATGACAGTTAAGACCTGCACAAATATCAAATAACATAACATCTATTACATCTATTAGGTGGAGCTGGATGTGCAGGGTAAAATCATGCAGTTAGTACCACAGATGAAAAAGCTGCTATTTAAATCCTGCACATTTTCAATCATTCCACTGACTAAATATTATACAGCAAAGGTCATTCCAGTGATTATGTACGGCTTAGAGGCTAGACCCTTCGTGTGGGATACAAACTGGCATAAATTGGAAGGTCAAATTTGGAAGAGAGTTCTTGGTCTTCCCATGAGCCTTCCCATGTCTAGCTTACGATTCGGGTTGGGATTAAGGTCGTCGAGAGTCCTGGAAGAATGGAAATTGGTTTCTCTTTTCTGCCTCATTATTATTGCCCAGGAAAACACGTTATATGCAAACATCACGGCTCACCTGACACATTTGAAATAAAAGATGCTGTCAAACTGTGAAGCAAGGGTCAAAGGAGGCCTTGACAAAGCAGACACTGACCTTGAGATGCTGATTAACAATTCTGTAAAAGCCAAAAAGGCATTAAAGTTGATGGACTGGATTCTAACAACTGACAAAATGCGGTCTCTGTCCCCTCCAAGTTTATTCTTGAAGTATGATAAGAAGTTGGGTTTCCTCCCACGATATCTAGTGAAGTTTCCTGACTGGAAGGTTAGGGAATCTTCCTCAGAATTCTCCTGAATTTGGCTCATACTGGTGAGTTTCTTGTCAAAAGGGGACAAGGGGTGGACACTAACATCTTATGTGATATCTGTAAACAACCGGCCAATCAGTCTCTAAAACATTTGCTGATGGAGTGCGAGATAACCTGGCCAGTTAGATCAGCCTTGCTTGCTAGTTATGGAGTGGGAGAAGAGGGATTACTTTCCGATATGCTATGGGATAGCCTGATCTCTGGGTATGATACAGTGTTGACAATTGCAGTGGTATAGGTTCTGGAAAGAAGCAATATTGTGTTTTGAAACTACCCCCTTTGCTCAAGGGCTTCGGGGGAATGAACTGCTTCAGAAACTTGCTCGAAGAAAGGGGCAAAAAGTTGTTTGTCTCCCCTTGGTTTAAATAATGAAAGTTGTTTTCTATCATTCTCATGCTCCTTTTGCGGTCATGAATCTATATGGGTAATGCATCTACATTTTGTATTTTATCTCCTTCTATTTTCTTTTTCTTAGTTTGTCCTTATTTTGGTTTCTGCCTGTCCCGTTATTTTCAATTGTCGCAAATGGATAGGATAGGTTGTTTTTTATTCTGTCTATACTTTTTAAACATTCTATATTTGTCTAATATTGATCACTTTTCGTTTCGTTTTGTGTATCTGTTAAAATGTCCTTTTTCTATTTATGCTTTTTGTAAAAGGTTTTTGTAACCAAATACAAATAAAAATACAAAAATAAAAATAACATCTATTACATCTTATAGTCAACATCTGTTTGAGGCCTTTTTGATCTCCCACTCTTCTCTCGGACCCTCTCAAACACACATAGTTTCTTCCCCTAATGTAAAAGAAGATAAACTATACATGTTGCCTATCCATTTATGTCAATCCTCAGCTGATATCTCCACTGACTGCCCTCTCCAAGTTCTATGTCATCACATACATCAACAATTCCTGGTTTTAATGTCTGTGTTCCAGTTATCATGATGTTAATTTAATTCTATGACATACAAAATACATTTTTCATCCACCTCCTTCAGCCAAAACCACACTGATTTTAAGACAGCTGGTATATTGCTGTCATTGAATGCTTTCCTGGATACTTTAGCCTTTCTTCATCTTTTGCTCACAGTGCTGGTCACATTACTGTCTAAAAGAACAATCTGACCTGGGAATTTCTGGCTCCATTAGTTGATGATTTCCATTTTTTTCTGGTTAGCCCCATTCTAAGCATTCCTTATCTCAGTTTGATTTTTCTAGGTCCTTTACCTAATGGCTTATGAATTGGTTATTTTTTTTCCTTCGGTTGTTTATTACAAAACAATGTAAAACACTAATAATAATGAATACTAGATACAGGAGTTACTATTTCCCAACAATGTTAGTCACTTAAATGATATCATAAAGAAGACTGTCTACCTATCCTGGATGTGAGCCTGTGAACAGAACTTGACTACAGATCTCAGCAGCTAGCACTGAATCAATAAGCTTGATGGTAGGATTTACACCCCATCATGTCAACCTAACAAGACACATGATCCACAGTATCTTCTACTTACATATCCCACATTCATTTGTATGTATCACTACATTATTTGGCAAAAGAAAACAAGTGAGACAAAACCTTCACTTGCAGCAATGCTAAAACATCCATTGTATATGGTGTGTAACACTATCTCATACATCCGTCTTTATTTATCTTCAACCGGTTTCGGTGGAAAACATTTTATACCACCTTCATCAGCACAGTAGGCTCAGCCAAAGCAAAAAAACACAACAAGCCAACTTCATGCTTTCGAGATCACACACTCTATCAGAGACAAAAAATAGAGACTAGCAAAGGTACTCTATTTAGGATAAAATGAACTAATGAGGGATTTGAAAAATACACAATATCTAGAGCATCATACGTTGAGACTTGTGTTGACAAGCATCATAAAGGTCACCGTTGCAATGCATCATTCAGGTGTCATCTGAAAAATGCAGTGCACGATTGCCGGGGAGCCAGCTTCTCCTTCTCTATTTCCTATTCCCTTTTGTTTAGCCTACATTCAGTGAGAACCACAAATTCAGATTCTTTATCAATTTTAAAATATAGTTTCAGTGTTATACAAGCGGGTAGAACATGTAGGGAACATGTCCTGTTATAGAGTACTTAGCCGTGCATGGATTCTCTCATTGTGACCCTCCAAAACTAGTAAACCATACTCCTCTGAAACACTTAAAATGAACTGCTTTGGGTTGCATGATAACGTGGAAACTTGCCAGATATTTGGGAACCAGGTCGGCCATCTTGAGTTAGTGCTTTCATCAGACCCAACAAGTATTCTATGCCTTAGCACTAATATGAGTATGCTATACAACTAATATAACTCATGTTTGTTTAGCCGGTACATAGCGGCCAACGCAATGTGTAAACGCACGCACCGAAAAGTGCTTCTTTTCATACAAAGCTGAATTGAGAAAGATCACCCACCAAAATGATACAATTCTTACTAGCCAATCAAAACACTCTAACCACACATTATCCTCAGTGTTTTTGACGTATTTCACCTTTGCATGGAGTGCATGACAACATGAGAATACTCATCTGGACAGTTACATTATGGGCGTACAGCCCTGAGCTTCTAGCCGAAGTATCCTGGCCACTAGCCAGCACCATCTTGGAAAATATATCTATCTATAAGCGCTGACCCACAGCGGAAGGCAGCATGTATTTCCATTTGCCTGCATGACATGTAAGCTCTAGAGATTCAGAGGCCTCTATCCTATTGCTAGAATTAGGATATAGTTTGGAGCATATCCATAAAATGGAACGATGTTACCATGAGATCCCTTCGTTGAGACCTGTGGTGTCAGTTTTAAGCTTATATATCCAATTATGTTCTCTCAGTTTAGAAGATGATGCCAGTGTCCTCTCAATCTCGTCAGCTTTTTGATCTGTGTATACTGCTCCTTAATAATACACATTCAAAGCCTCTGTTCATGGTCTCTTCAAGCTCTTCTTCTTCTGCTCCTACATCTTCCTTCACCTGATCTGTCATCGCTGCCTTCACATTCTCCGCCTCTTTCCTTCCATCTTCACCCTGGTTGTATTTTGCATCTGGGCTCACAAGCTTCTCTTACTAGCATTCCAATGCTCTATACAAACCTTTAAATAAATTAATACAGACATAAATAATAAATCAACAAATTCATGCATACAGGAATACATAAATAAACACATGAATGTGTGTGGACAGAGAGTTGTAGTTATGGCTTTTGACATTTTGAATCAACCCGATTTTAAAGTTCTAAAAAGCCCTGGCTTTCAGGGGTAACAGTTTCCATTTGTCAGGAGAGTTTGTCTAGAGTTGCATTGAAATTAATTCATATTTTATTTCTATCATGCTATCACAGCGCAACAAGGCAAGGAAGAGGCACAGGGGAGAACAAAACAACAATCTTACTAGACCCAGTGACATTGAGAACGCGCACGTGCAAGGGAAAGGGGGAGGGGAAAAGTGCATGAAGTGGGGAGAATTGGAAAGTGAGGTGCAAAGGAGAAACAGATACATAATAATACATAAGTAAATAATAAAGGCAACAAACAGTGGTAGTGCAGCCAGCAAGTGGCAAGTGCTGGGTTTAAGGCAGCAGACAGGGTAGGTCTGATAAGTGCAGAAAGAAAAAGGGCAGGTACTGTATGGGTAGTTGGCGTAACTGTTGGAACTGCCAAAACTATCAGAACTGTCGAGTATGGGAAGATGTGCGATTGTGAATCCCAGACTTTAAAAATGGCGTATTATATATGCAGAGCATGTCCGTAGATATGTTTTGTAGATTTAAAAAGGAACATGAACATTGTTGGTTGGTAAGGAACTTGGTCCGTTTTAAATTAGTCTTATGTTCCACTACTGACCTGAAAATCAATGGGACTTTTTTCGTAAGTAAAATATGTGTCTGAGTTCGAGAAAACAAAGTAACTCCACATACATCAACGTTACCGATAGGAAATTGATGAATGAAACAGGTTTGGCAACACAGAAAGTAAGTGTAAGGAATCTATTTGCTGACTGTAATCTCCTAAATTGAAAAACGAGGTTCAACGATTGCTTCCTTGATCCAGAGACAGTAAGTGAAGTCAAATCCATGTGCAATGATGAGCATGGCAATTATTTTTCAGAGAGGGGAAGACCCACTAAGTTTACACCCAGCTCACTTTAATCGACTTGAGTGCCCTTTGTGGGAGCATCGATCAAGCCTGCAGTGCCCTTCGCAAATCTACAGAATTGATAGTTGATTTTGAAACTGTGCCGTTCAGAACAAATTCGATTTTGCTCTGCACCTTTCAGTTCAAATTTGGAATAATTGAGTGTTGTGTTTCTGCTGTTGGGTTAGCAATACTTAATCCAATACCTTTAAGGCAAAGGCTGTGACTGCATGCAGAAAAAATATTTCGATTTTCATTTAAGAATAATACAGCAGTATGTTTCATATGAACGGTATTCTGATATGATGTGATATTTGATTTGCATCGCGCTCATACACAAGTGTTTCAGAGCGCGACAAGGCAAGGGAGGGGAACAAGGGAGAAACACAACAACAATCTTACTAAGCCCAGTGACATTGAGCACGCGCAAGTGCATGGGAAAGGGGAAAAGTGCATGCAAGGGGGAGAGTGGAAAGTGTGGAGACACAGGAGAACAGATAAATACAATAAATAAAATAAATAGATAATAGATAATAGAGGCAATAAACAGTGGTAGTGCAGCTAGCAGGTGACAAGTGCTGTGTTTACGCCGGCAGACTGGGTAAGTCTGATAAGTGCAGAAAAAGAAGAAAATGCAGAGCGTGGGGGACTGTATAGGTACAGATACAGTCCCCAGAGCAAGGGGTGGCCAGGAGGCAGTGCAGAATGGTGGCAGGGTGAGCAGGTATCAGTGCCCAGGGGACAGAGGATGGCCAGGTGCGCACAGTGCCAAGAGAGAGCAGATCAGCAGGGGAGAGGTGGAGTACAGAAAATGATCAGTACAGAAAACATATCATAGTGCAAATATATGTTATTTTATTTTGTTTGTTACAAGAGCATTGCTTACACTAGGATTGACAATGTGACCTATGAGCATTTGGGAAAACTTTGCCTCAGTCCAAAAATGACAATGTTCAGTACACAATAGACATCAACTGCCTTCGACTAGTTTACTCTATTGTGTCGGTTCTTTGATACTTTCAAAACAAATGCATAGGGCCTCATTACGACCCTGGCGGAAACCGAAAAACGATGGCGGAAATGCAATACCGCCATCGAATAGCGCCCGGTGCGACTATGACACGTCACTGCAAAGTACGATGCCATTAGCGACACCGTAGTGAACGCCAACGCTAACTGCACCAAGTACGCGCGCGCGCGCCATGCCAAACCGTAATTACCACCATGGCGCAACGGTACGCGAATTCTGACCCTAGCGGACATGCACCTAACGCCATCAAGCACGGCGGAAAGTACCATTCCGCCATGGTGAGAAGTACGGCATCGCGAATCAACGGTAAACGGCCCCACTGAGTGCCTGTACACCGCTCCCTGGCCACATTGTACAACTCCCCGTAGGTGCAATGAAGTCACACAATGCAACCAGTGAAATGTACTAGTCATCCATGCCTGCCAACGAACAAATGAATCTCAAGAGGGGCCAATGGGAGCTGCAGGGCACAGATGGCACGAATACAGAAGCCATCCCAATGGACATGACCTCAGTCTCCCACCAAGAAACGCACGCAAACACAGGCACCTGTGACCAGCAATATTCCGAAAATCACATCATTCCACCAATCCACCTGGCTGACCGGCATCTGTTACACAAAAGCTAATCCCCCGCCCATGAGCAGGACATCATTAAAACAGTCATATTGGCAGCCCTCATCCCTGACCTCACTGGGCTTCGTAGGCAAACGCGCCCAGCACAGTACCACGCAACTATACTCCGAAGCTGGAACCCAATGCAGATCTCCTCACAATACATCGCTCCCCAAATAGGAATATGCCACATCACTTGCAAAGAAGAACGCTACACGGTCCATATCAGAATAGAAATTTAATGCACAACAAATTCACCAAGCCCATACAGCCATTAGGCCATGAACTCCAAAACACATTTCACCATTGTGGGCTGCATCCGCAATAAATGACCAGCTACTTCTTGTGTGACGCCCTGTTCCTTCATGGTACACAGGGGCTACATTCTCGTACGAAAAGGCAACATGGAAGGGCCTAGAACCGCAGGGCCGTCCCAATAGGGAGGCACTAGTCCAGCTGAAAGGCCGAAATGTTGCTCCTAGCCACTAGTACTGTGTAAGGGCATGTGGCCCATTGGCGATCGTCCCATAAGATCGTAATGCTGCTCCACTGATGAACACGAAGCAGCAGGTGTCGGGAGTAAAATCCATCTGCAGGAGTGGCATACAGATGGCAGTGGCAAAAGGGGAGGAGATACCTGTCAACCAAATGAAATGAAAAAGAACAGTATGGCCATCAGAACTTCATTAGTATTACTCACTTCAATGATCACACCAAATCCACAGCCATATGCATGCTAGCCCACTCCAAAGGATCATCACCACCCAAAAACCACTTGCGAATCATAACTATCTATATCGAGGTGAAAACACCATCACAAACGAGTGTACCTGTGCATGCGTCTGTTAAAACAGAATCCATCAGATGGGATTGGTAACGTGCATAGACACAAGTGTCTGAAGGCGCGTCGAGCCAGGGAGGGCTCAACAAGGCCAGATAGACGATGGTCCCACTATGGCAGCCCTGCATCACATAGCGCAGGGGAGGCGGACAGATTCCAAGAAGCCCTGTACATGGCAAACTCTGTATCAATTCATCTGTCCATGCATCCATTCATCATTCCCTCATCCCGTAATGAGAACGCCTGTTTCCATACTCACATAACATGTGAAATTTCCATTGAGTCTGTGCGTTATGCAGCCTGCAAAATCCACTGTGCCCCAGCCCGTAATTCCAGTGTTGTGAAGTAACATGTATTTGGGAACGTCCGGCCTCATCGTCCACTTCGCCATTGCGCATCCCAAACTATTCATATCAATCATTGCATCCTCGCCATGGCCCCTGTCCCAAGGACATTGAACAATAGAACGTTATATTTGCAGTCAGACCTGTGGGCATCTCCTCGCCGCTAGCTGAAAACCGAAAGCGCCGCCCTTCGAATTCCTCATTTGCAACATCACGTCGAAAAGGCATCTGTGGCCGCTTGAAATCACAAATTAATCCATCTAGTGCGGCTGTGTGTGAAAATGGCAACTGCCTTCACTCACAAATGGGACGCCCCGCCCGTCGTTGAACCTCGGTGCAGTGATGCATGAGGGTCCACCGTTACTCGAGTACTACGTTCCACTGACCCTTCACAAGTCTGTTCGCGACTGCAAAGATAGTATGTGAAACAATGGGACCATAGCCGAATGAACATATCAACCAATGTTACACTGCCATCGGGTACAAATACATGATTGTAATAGCAAGATGCCATTCGTCGAATTGCAGCGTTGTGTGCGGGACGTGCTCGCCCAAAGGGGAGAGCAGCTTGCACAGGTGGAATGAATCACCACAGGTGGAGGCCATACAGCCTGAAAACACATATATTGCACGCCCAGTCTCCTCCCACAACCACTCCGAAATGCTACCGGCAGGACTAGCTATGTTGGCCCTGGGGGACCTGATAGCACTGCAGGTACTCCAACTTCAAGAAGAAGACGAACACCAACTACAACCGGCCGCACGGAGGAGACGCAGGAGGAGGAGGAGGGCAAGGCAGGGCCAGCAAGGGCCGCCAGCACAGCCACTACCACCACGCAGGCAGCCCGCAATCCCACGCCTCCGAGCACATCCGTTCAACCTCACTGATGAGCAGATCCACACCCTCTACCGTTTGGACCGGGACACCATAACCGCCATTGTGGACATGACACAGGCTGACCTTGTCAGCATGATAGATAGCCCAACCGCCATCCCACCCCTACTGAAGGTGGTGTCTGTACTCCACTTCCTGGCCACAGGCACCTACCAGCACACAGTCGGACAGTTGCATGGCATTTCACAGCCACTGTTCTCACGGACACTATTGCAAGTGCTCGATGCCCTCCTGAAGCACGCAGACGACTACATCTCTCTACCACGCTCGGAGCAGGAAATTACGAACACAAAAGTGGGATTCCATGCACTTGCCGGCATACCGGGTTGCATTGGTGCCATCGACTGCACCCATGTGGAATTGGTCGTCCCACATGCCATGGAGGCCCAGTACTGCAACCGGAAACAATTTCATTCTCTGAATGTACAAATGGTGTGTGACTCCAACAGGATCATTACACATTGTTGTGCCCGATTTCCTGGATCAACCCATGATTCTATGATCTTGAGGAACTCTACAATACCACTCTACATGGAGCGACACGCAGGGAACAGATCCTGGCTACTCGGTGAGTCTCATTTCATGCATGATGATGTGGGGTATGTGATGCGGCAATGACCTGGCAGGAAGGGGGGGAGGGTGCGTACGTAGCAATGGCATTCCACATGATTAGTTTATCGTCCACATACAGGTGATGCCGGATATCCACTGAAGAGATGGCTCCTCACACCAGTCCGGAACCCACGGGACCAGCATGAGGAGGACTACAACCATGCCCACTCACGTACCCGTGTAGTCATAGAACAGGCATTCGGCCTACTGAAGACTCGTTTCCGGTGCCTCAGCAGGTCTGGCCGGGCACTCCTGTACCGCCATGTGAAGGTTGCGAAGATGGTGATGGCATGTGTCATGCTACACAAAATGTGCGTACGTAGAAATGTGCCCATGCCCCCTGACGCAGAACTGCAAGCACCTGAAGATGGTCATGATGAGGGTGGGGATGTGGCAGCACCTCAAGGAGTCTGCGAGGCACAGGAGGGCCGTGACATTCGTCAGCATCTCATAGATGCATGCTTCTAGCACTCACGCCTGGTGGCTGATACATGGACACGGGACTCGTGGCACTGTGTGTGTATGGTACATGCACAATATGGACTGTACGCCTACAATGGCCTCGTACACAAAGATCAATGTCCACACATCTCATTGGTTGATCGTGCATTGTTTATGGCATATGTGATATCATGTTAAACACCCTATCGACCCGCCACCCAAGTGAGCCCAACGCCCCCCCTCCACCCTCCTACCTCCCACCCGAACACCAGTGTCCAGAGATGCTCATTGCCAGTGGGCAGTCGCTATTGCAAGCCCCCTCTGCGGGTATCAGGGGCACCCCTGCCTGTGGAGCGCAGGTTCCTCCCAGATCTACGTTGGGGGCTGCCCTGGACGGAACTTGCAACGGATGATGTCTCTGCCTGCTCACGTCCATGCATGTCCCTAAGGGTTTGTGAGAGCTCAGTGAGCACACGGCGCACTGCGGCAAGTTCGGCACATACGTCTTTGGACGTCGCATGCAGTTCCCCCCTCAGGCTCTCGGTGCTTCTCTCCATTTGGACTCTCAGGCTCTCGGTGCTACTCTCCATTTGTGCCCTTAGTGTCTCTGTACTTCTCTCCATTTCTGCCCTAAGTGTCTCAGTTGATGTTTCTATGTCTGCCTTAGTGCCCCCACATTCATCGGCATGGTCCTTGAGGAGCGTGGCCAGTTGCTGCTGTTGCACGATTAACTGGTCGAGGGACTGTTGCCTCTGCTGGGCCATGGCCATTTGAGGTGGTGTCACAGAGTGGCTGTTAGCCTCATGTTGCCCTGCCACAGGGCTTGTGGGGGATGGCCAGTCGTCGTCTTGTGGGTGCCCCTGCGTGGTATCCTCATGGTGTACGGGATGGAACAGACAGGGCGATTGGGACAGGTCATGGATGGATCTGACTTCGACATCCCCGTTTTCTGTGTCGGAGCATGCTGCCATTAATGCAGTGTCACCTATGGTGCTGCTGCCACCAGAAGCAGTGCCTACTGTGACATCCATTGGGGGGACCTGTGGTGGTGGTGGTGTGGGCATGCTGGCTGCTGGGGTGCCTGTTGGAGTTCCCTCCTCTGTGCTGCCACTTGATTTGTGCTGCTGCCGTGTCTTGATGCGTGCAGCTGAGGTGGAGGGTCTTTGGCCGTTGGTCTTGGCCCTCTTTGCAGGTGTGCTGGTAGGGGTGTCCTGGAGCTCGTCGTTTGGATCGGACCCTGTGGTGGAGTAAAGGAGGGCGAGCGTTATTGATGGGTCTGTGGGAATTGGAATGGCGATGTATCACATGCATTGGGGTGGTACCTGAGGGTGATTTGGGTCGGGGCCTTGGAGGTGGTTTCATTTGTGTGTGGTGTGAGGGTGCAGTTGTTTGGCAGCCTGCAGTTAGGGTGTGCCTGCTGCACGTGTAGAGGGTGTTTTTAGGATTTTTAATTATTTATGTATTTGATGTGAGTTTTGATGTGTGCTATCAGGCCTATGTATGTGGACGTTCTCCTGGACATGTGTTACTGTTGCACTATGTGGGCACGTGGTACTTCACATGATTGGACATTGTGGTTTTGGCATTGTTTTATTTGGGCCACCTACCTGATTCTTCGGATGTCTGCACTCCTTTCTCCATCCCTCCGACTCCCTCTATGCTCTCCATTCCTATGGTGGAGGCACAGATTTCTTCCCAGGGGGTCAACTTGATGGGTGATTCCGATCCTCCCCCGGTGGCTGTGGCAATGTTGTGGTTGGCAGACAGTATGCTACGGACGCGTATCCGCAGGTCGTCCCATCGCTTTCTGCATTGCTGTGGGTTGCGGGGTGCGGTCCCCACCGCACTTACCCGCTGTGCCACCAGGGCCCATATGGCCTTCTTGTTCGCAAGTGCCGTCCTGGTCATTTGCGTGGAGAAGACGGCGGCTGCATTCTCCTGGAGGGTCTCTGTGAGTACGGTGAGTTCCTCACGGGAGAAGTGGACCTGCCGCTTGCGGTCGCACGCTTTCTTCGCTACTTTTCCCATTTTTCTTGGTTTCACTAGGGTGGATGACGGGTTGGGATGTGTCTCAGGGTAGTATTTTTAATGGTTGTGTGGATTTAGTGGTTTTATAGGTGTACGGCGTGATGTTTCCCGTTCCGGGACCATGCTTTTACTTCCGTTTCCGTATATTTACGGTCACCGTACTTTCCGGTTGGCGCTCACTGCGGTGTCCGCTGAGATGGGTGGCGGTATTGCACCTAGGGCGCCGTACGGCGGCGGTGTGGGCCGTTTTGGGGTCATTTCCACCATCGCGGACTTTGCACTTCCGCCATGGCGTGGTGCTCGTGCCCGATGGGTCGGAATGAGCCGCACTTTGCTCCATCGTGCAATGGCGGAAACGCTATTTACGCTGTGGCGGTCCGGTCAGTCACTTTCCGCCAGGGTCGTAATGAGGGCCTATAGTGTTTGGAATCTGCATGAATGTGTTTATTTATGAATAATAACAATTTGAATGTCACAGCCTCACAGTGTATTACCTCACATCTGTTTTTGCATTCCTTTTTGTTTGGATTACAATGTCATGTAATATAAGTGGTCTTGAATAGTGCTGATGGTTGGCCTTACTTTGTGTGGTTCTGTGAGAAAAGAAGGAGGTGGTGTTGTTAGTGGGATCATAAAGGAATCAGATGCAGGATGGTTGGAACTGGAACCTGAGTGGTGATCTTCTAGAGGTTTGGAAGAGGCTCTCAGGGATATTGTATTCTGAAGAACAGGACCCAAGGTCTAAAACAATGGATTCTCTTGGGCTTGATAATCCACTGCTTTGGAGGAACATAATAGGACTAAAGAGGAGACATCGGTCTGTTATGCTCGTTTATTGGTTATTTGTGTTTGTGTTATAAAGTGGTAAGAGTTTTAGAGAGGAGTGAGGTTGAAGATTGGGGGTGAAGAATGTACAGCTCTTTCAAGGCAAAATAGCAGGCTCCCATGCACACCTAACAATGTCCCCTTTAAGAAACAGCACACTCCACTTTTCAACATTGAGATTGTCAGCCCCATCTCTCTCTGTCTCTCTATTTCCTTATTTCTCTCGTATTCACTCTCTCACCTCTCGTTATCTCTCTTGCACTCTCGCTGTCTCTCTCATTCTCTCTTGGCATCTAAAATAAATAGATTGAACCTTGTAGACCACACGCAACAAGGATCTAGACAAGGACAGATGATGGAAGGGGTTAGTCTGGAAACTGAACTGATTACCATAAGCTAAATAATAAAAGTAATGGGGAACAATACCTTTTGGTTCTTAGTCATGTCTGCTTGAAATATAAGCCCCCCCCTCCTCCTTGCACTCATTTCATCAGCATGTATATGTTGGTTTACAGGCTGAGAGCAGCCTCAAATCTCACTCTGCCATAATGAGATGTTAGCAGGTCACGTCAGCAAACAACATTTGTCAGGCATTCATCAAGAGATCAGCGGAGGGTCCAGATTCCCTGGCCTTGGTCCCCAGTGATCTGTCCCAGTGTTTCCCACAAGCCTTAAACTCCTCTCCCACAGCACATACAGCGACAGGCCACACAGGAGTTCCACCACTCACCTAGGAGTAAAGCAGCGAAATCATTTCAGCTGCTAAAAGCCTGTTCCATGTTTTGCAATTGAATGAGAATTAGGAAAGATAAAAGGTCGAGTGTGGATTACTCTAAATGTCCCACAATGCTGGATGCACAACGTTGTGCTGTTGGTGGTGACATGGATCAGGACATGAAGAGAAGGGTGAAGAGAAGCACATTGATTGCAAAATAAATGGTGCTGGGAGGATGGAATTGTCCATCGAATATTACTGGAATTTCAAAATTGCAATATCTCTGGCACATTATTCTGTACCAATCTCTGCCAAGGCTATATTGGAAAACGTTTCCAATTGCTAAATAATGAATACAGAGTCAAGTAGGTATTCAGTATGTTTCTAATGTTAGGCACTATCCTCCCAGAGATAGGGATTAGGCTGTCAGGAATTTTGATATGCACAATTTATGAACTGCCCTCACAGGGAGCTTCCCGGAGCCAAGCACGAGCTGCCTCGTTCAATAACATCTACTTCCAAAAGGAGATGGGACCTGAATTTCTAGAGTAATGTGGAGTTGAGTAATTTGTACCATGAAACACTTTTGCACAATGTGCTGCAATTTCTGGGATGAGCGTCAAGCATTGTGTTTGCATATTTACGGAACAAAACCGAAGTCTATACAAAAAGGCCTTCTTGTGACAAGCAGGCCCTTCAAGGTCTCCAGTATATATGTGTTAGAGGTATTCCTCTACTCTTTAAAGCCTGACTATGCAGGATATGTATCTGTTTCTGATGTCTCTACTACATTTTCAAATCCTCATGCCCCGACTAATGATGTGCATACAACTATAGAACATGTCAACATGATTGATTCCAATAGATTCATCAAACCAGTATTCCTTTTGGGGGAAAAGGAGGACATTTGTGTGCTTTGTGCACATTGTGTAAAGTTGAAAAGATATCTTGTTATAATAAGAAACAATGGGCCTCATTCCGAGTATGGCGGTAAGGGATAGCGGCCACCGGTAACGAGACCGGTGGCGGTAATCCCTTACCGCCATACTCCGAGGTTCCCTTTGCGCCCTCGCCCTTAACGCCTGCTTTGAGCAGGTGTTAAAGTCGAGGGCGCAAAGGGGCCTCCAAGCCAATAACGGTGACCGTAATGAACGGTCACCGTTATTTGCATCTTCCCCATTCCCATTGAGCCCTATGGGGGCTCATTTGGGAATGGGGAAGAGCCTTGGTGAATGGGGAATTACCGCCCCGCCAACCTTGGAATGGGGCGGTAATTCCGCCATCCACCAAGGCGCTGCCGGTCCGGGTACGGCGTCAACCAAGGCGTTAATAGCGCCATTGGTTAGCGCCGTACTCGGAATGAGGCCCAATGTAACTGTTATGAAATAATGCCTTCAACTTGTCATTGTATTGTTAAACAACTTTCTTTTTCAAAATGTCGCTCTACAAATTAAAATAAAGTGACTATAAAAGTATGTGTTGATTTTAATGCATTTAACACCTATGTGTTCTGCATGTCCTCTGTAATGGAAGACTTTCATTGTGTCCCAAGTATATAACATGAACTATTTGTTGCTTTTAATTCTGTACATATAAATGTTGCAGGGGATTTTAACTCGCAATTGGAACCTTCTCTGTGCAGTCCAAAAGAGGAAGCGAATGGAGCTTGGGCGATACCCAAACTCCAAGCCAAGTCGCCACCCTGTACCATAGTTAGAGTACAAAGAGTGTGCCCTCTACAAACTATATTTAGAAAATTGTTAAAACACAGTCATATTGGTTAAATGTTGGATCACATGGAGGGGTTGAAATTCATACAGTCTTTCTACGTATTTGAACGCTTGGAAAGTTATAATTCTCTATTATTAACACATGCCTTCCCAGTCTCTTCCTGTGATATAACTGTGTGCGGTAATTACAATATTGTAATATCAGTGGCGGCTTCGTATTCTAAAGATTGTTGTGCTCCAGGCTAGATGAGGACTTAGGCATCCTCCTTTAGTGTACTAGTGTATTACCTATTTTGAAAGGTTATTTTTTTATTTTTTTTTAAACTTTATTTTTCAGTTGCAATTCACAATACACACGCACAAACCACTCAGTGGTAATGGATATACATGTTATACACTTTGATTTTCTCCCATGCATATATATATATATATAAAAACAACATCATAGTTTATGATATTAAACGTTTGTTGCCGGAGTTAAGGCACACATTTCAGTTGGTATCATCCTCTTCCGAGTTAGGTGGGGTGGTGCGAAGGTAAGTCCTGAACGCTGACCAAATGTCTTTAGGTCTGCACGGAGAGGGGACCAGACCTATGTACGTTTCTTCACATTCGTGCACGTATGCCAGTGATTTTAAGAATTGTTCTGCACAGGGGGCGTGGGGACTCTTCCATTTTAGCAAAATACATTTTTTAGCCACCACACATGCGACGTTGAATAGCCTCCTAGATTTTTCTGGGAATTTTCCGATGTCGCCAAACAGATATTTATTGGGGGTAAGTTGTGTGGGAATTTGCGTAATGTCTTCCAGTATATTTGCTACTGTCTTCCAGAATCCCATTATTTCAGGGCAGGCCCAGTACATATGGTATGAGTCAGCTTGAGGGTTATTGCATTTGGGACAGTTCGTGTTTGTGGACACCTTGATTTTAACCATCTTAACAGGGGTGTAGTGAAGTTTATTGAGCATTTTGAATTGTATGAGTCTGAGCCCCGCATTGAGGGAGACCTTCTTAGTAAGTAGGCAGTACCTGGACCATGTTCCTTCCTCTATTGTTGTGCCCATGTCCTCTTCCCAGGTGGACTTTATATTATTGGAGGACTTTGTATGTGTTTGGACTATGTTGTACAGTATGGAGACGCCTATATGAGGCTGTGAGTGAAGTGCCTGGTAGCAAGGGTGCTCGGGCGGCTCAGCTGGGAATGATGGCCAGCGTTTCTTGAACGCCGCTTTCATACAATGGTATTGTAATGTGACAAGTTGGCCCCTCCCCACTGTGTCAGTGAAGTCTTCGGGGGTGATGAAGCTTCCATTGGGGAACATAGCCTTCATTGTAATGTCATAGTTCGGGATCCAGGCTTTCTGTATACCAGGGTCATACGAGGGGGACAATGCCCGGAAAGTTCCACAATGGAGCTTGGGAGTCATAGGAAATATCGATGTGGAGGCGCTTGCCAATTGCAGCCCAGGCTGTGATCGTGCAAGCTACTGGGTCAAATTTACAGTCATCTTATAAGATGTCGCAAAAATAATAGATCGCAAGTCCGTTGGGTGGACCGAGTGCCGTTCAATGGGGACATGAGGTGCTTCTGTTGTGGGGTTCTGCCAGTATTTGGCATAATGAGCCTGAGACACAAGATAGTACAGCTCATAATCGGGCGCAGCGAAGCCACCCGTGTCGTAGGGTTCCACCAGTTTTTCCCATTTGAGCCCATTCCAAATGAAGGTGGTTGACAGGGACCGCAGGTTTTCTGCCTGGCCATATCGGGACGTTATTAAAGATATATAGGAGTTTGGGGGGGATCACCATTTTGAGCACTGCTATCCGACCAGCCAGTGATATGGGCAACTTGGTCCAGATCTGGAGTTTGGTGTGGATCATCTGCAAGGTGGATTCGTAATTATCTATATATAGTGACTGTTTGTCTCTAGATACAAGGATCCCCAGATATCTGATGTAATCCGAGAACCATCGCAGACCGTGTGTGCGTGAAGGGAAGGGGGTGGACTGTGTCAATGGGAAGATTTCAGATTTGGCTGTGTTGATTTTGTACCCTGAATGAAGAGTGAAGTCCTGTATTACTGCCAAAATGGGTTCTAAGTTGTTTTCCGGTTTACGTATATACAACAGAGCATCGTCTGCATATAATGAGATAGATTGATAGCTGCCGGCCAACTTGATGCCCCTCAATTCTTGTTCTCTTCCGCCTGCAGCCGCCATTGGTTCGATAGTGAGTGCGAACAGGATGGAGGAGAAGGGGCAACCCTGTCTGGTGCCCCGAAGCAAGGTAAAGTGGTTAGAGAGGGTGCGGTTTGTTAGGACCCTAGCCTTGGGAGAGGTGTAGAGCATCCTGACGCAGTGTGTGAAGTACGGGCCAAAGCCGAATTTTTTGATGATCTCGAACATGTATGCCCATGAGACGGAGTCAAATGCCTTCTCGGCGTCCAACGAGACAGCCACTGCCTGTGCTTCAGGCTTGATCTGGGCCATAATTCCAAACAGTCTACGAAGGTTCAGAGCAGTGGATCCCGTTGGGATGAAGCCACATTGATCAGGGTGTATTAGGGAAGTCATTTTAGGGAGAAGTCTATTTGCGAGCACTTTCGCATATATCTTGGTGTCTGTATTTATTAGGGACAGTGGACGATAGGACGATCGGTCATGGGCCGGACGTCTAGGCTTCAATAGGACCGTTATGACTGCGTCGGTTATTGAATCTGGGAGGGAGCCGGAGCTCAAGGCTTCCTCCCATACATGAGTTAGAATAGGGGATAGTATTGTTGTGTATGTTTTATAGAGGTCCCAGCTTAGGCCATCGGGGCCTGGGGTTTTTCCAGCTGCCAGTGCTTTAATTGCCTCAGCGATTTCCTCCTTGGTTATTTCTTGTTCAAGGACAACATTGTCCTCAGGTGAGAGGGTAGGGAGATCTATCTCATTCAAGTATGTTGCGATGTCTACAAGACTCCGTGTATCATGATTTGAGTACAGGTTGGTGTAATATTTACAAATTCGGCATTGATTTCTTCCTCTGTGTGCACGGGATCGCCACTGTCTGTCATTATACTTGCGATGGGGGCATGATTGTGTTGGTTTCGTAATATGTGTGCCAAGTGGTGTCCTGCTCTATTTCCTTCACCGTATCTGCGGGCCCTGGTCGGAGTGGACATGTATTGTAGTTCTTGAATTGCTAGCTCATTAAATCGAAGGAGGTGTGCATTAATATCAGCCAATATGTGCTTGTCATGTGTTACACTATAGTTGTTTTCAAGAGTTTTCAGGTGTGTTTCGGTCTTACTAAGGTTGGATCTGACACTTTTTAGGAGACCAGTGGTTTTTGACATAAGATTACCCCTCACCCAGACCTTAAACGTTTCCCACACCGTAGCCCAATCCCCCACCTACCCCGTGTTCAGCTGAAAGAACTCCTCCATCTCAGTTTGCAACGATTAAACCACGTTGGGGTCCTTTGGGATGTTTGGAGGCATTCTCCAGCGCGGGGACGGACGTTTAACATTCTGGAGCGATATCTCAAGCGTGACTGGGGAATGATCAGAAAATGTGCGGGGGAGGATTTCACAGTCCACCACGGAGCTCAGCAGGAGAACGGATATGAACCAGTAGTCAATCCTGGATTCAGAATCATGGGCTGACGAATAGAAAGTGTATTGACGGTCTGTGGGGTGTACCCCTCTCCAGGCATCGGTCAGCGCCCTGTCCTGTAGGGCCTGAAAGATGGTATTAGCGGATCTGGTGAGTGACCTTTGTCGACTGGAGGACCTGTCCAATAGCACATCTAGGATAGTATTAAAGTATCCACCCCACAGCACCCATGTGTCAGTTGTCGTGTCGATTTCGGTGAGGAGATGGGCATAAAATTCGGGGTCGTCCGTGTTTGGACCATAGGAGTTGACCAGCACCCATATTTCCCCAGCCACTGTGCCCCATACCACCACATATCTACCCAATGCGTCGGATTTACTTTTTTCGGGGACAAACCCCAGCGATGGATGTATTAGTGTGAGGACACCCCTGCTCTGTGACGAGTATTCAGTGTAATACCTGTTGTTACCCCATTGTTTCAAGATCTTCTCGTTAGTCTCTCGGGGAGAGCATGGGTCTCCTGAAGCATTACCACATGCGGACGGTGCCTATTGATGTATGCTCCCACCTTACTGGATTTTGCTCTATTGTTCAGAGCCCGGATGTTCCAAGTTAGCAGCTTAAGCGACAACCCGCTGGAAGTGTGGGGTTTATGTGCCATGTCAATAGGTGTAAAGACAATCTTGGGGGAGCAGGATGACGATTTGGGGGAATCAGCGCATGGCTTGTGACTGCATTTTTAACATGAAACACAACAATAAATTGTTTCGCAACTTGCCCAACTGGGGCTTTCGA
Source organism: Ambystoma mexicanum (assembly GCF_040938575.1). Lineage (NCBI taxonomy): Eukaryota > Metazoa > Chordata > Amphibia > Caudata > Ambystomatidae > Ambystoma > Ambystoma mexicanum. Next base: position 131,889,907 of record NC_090937.1, on the reverse strand, counting down.
CCATACCTCTGGCCGGTTAAACAGACCTCAAAAGGGCTTCGATTTGGGTCTCCATCGGACCTTTGCAAAAGGATTCTGCTAAGCCGACAATGCGTATATTGTTCCTTCTCAACCTCGACTCCAAATCATCACACTTATCACGGAGTATATTCATTTCGCTTTTCAAGCCAGCTATGTCTTGAGTGTTTTGATGGGTCGAGTCTTCGTTTGCACTTATTCTGTTTTCGTCATCAGTGATTCTGGCACTTTCCTTATCTACCCTGGCTTTTTTTTTTTTTTTGACAGTTTTTATTTTTTATTTTTTATTGTTGTTTTTCGATACAAATTGATCTTTACAACAATTTAAAATATTATTTTTTTTTACATTATCACATTCCTGTCTTATTAAAATATCATTCTACTCTAAAAGCCAGTTTCACAGTACCAACTGCGCTCACCTAACGGTTTTTTACACAAGACCTTATTTACATTTAAATACTATTTGTGACAAATATAACTTATACATACCCACACGTTATCACCACCTCCATTTGGATATACCATGTACAAAAAATTAAGATCAACGATTTCTCATCGGTATCTAAATACTTGTAACACTTTCAAGCATACAACGAGCGCACTGCAACCGCATCAGTTGATGTATTTAAAAGCTCATTAATAGATCTGTCTAAGCAGGATTCCCTACACTTTAGGTTCTTTTCGATGTCATATAACAATTGCACTAAATCTATGATCAAAGGCATTCTATAGCCCCACATACATTGTATCCAAAGCATTTCACATTGATAAGATGAAGTTTCATTATAATATTTCGACAGGTTAATTTGCCGTGCTTTTGTAAAGTAAACACAATGTATAACAAGATGTTTCAGGGTTTCTTTTTGACGATTTTTACAAAATCTACAGCCTTTGTCTTCCACAGATACATAGTTAGGCCATTTCTCAATACGCTCTAGAGTTGAAAAGAGGTTGAATTTAAACCTCATATAAAAAGAGCGAAGCTTGTGACCAGGGCACAGACTCAAATATGGCAATATGGGTAACTGTTTATGTCGAAATTTTGCGTACTCTTGAAATAATGCATAAGTCCCAATTTTGTCTGAGTTCAATACCCAATCATATTGTAATAGTTTGACCTTAACAACTTGTGGGTGTTTTATTAGATCTTCCCTTTCCATAGCTAGTAATCCCAGCTTTTCGTCACACTTTTTTCCTGCTTCGGCTACAGATGTTGGAAAACCCTTTCTTAACATGTTTCCAAGATCTTCATAAAGGGAGTTCAACAATGGGTCTAATATTTTTGCATGAGAAGCAAGCTTACGCCACAGATATTTAGTAGCCAAGGATGTCAGTCCTAATTCATGTATAATAAGCGAGTTTGGGAGAGACATAGGCAAATGTAAGACTTTCTTCCAAATTTTCCCTTGGATTCTATTTAGCATGGGACCAATTACCAAGTAGCACAAGTCCAACCCATATATAATAATTGCCTCTACTTTGTGCTTGTAAAATTCAATCAGGGGAATCATAGAAAAATTGCAAATTCTTGAGTAAATCAATTTCATTTGTGCAATTAGTGGCATAACTTTAATTGAGATTTCTACTTGCCATTTATTGATCGAATCAGAATTATTCAAATTATACCCCAAATAGATCATACCCAATGACCGAGGGATCGACAGTCCCTTTATTTTCCATTCATATCTTACAATCTTTCGCTTGTTTGTAAACACCAAAATATGGGATTTCTTTGGATTCAATTTGAGATTGCGGTTTTCACAGAATTTTACAAGACATTCTAATTTATTTTGTAGCCCGAAGGGCGTTAGGTCGAACATAATCAAGTCATCCGCAAATCTACCCTGGCTTTAAGGGAGCCTATCGTGGAGACAATATCGTCCAGCTTGACATTTATTGCCAGGAATCCGTTCTGAACCGTCGTCAAAAGATGGTCGAACTTGGAGTCTTCTGTGGCGGGGGGGTCAGATGTTGTCGAAGAGCCTGAGGCCTCTGCGGTTGCTTGTGAGTTCGTAAAAGAATCCATCGGCCCGGTATTCCTGCCCTTGAGTGCGTTTTTTCCAGGCATCACACGGGTGTCCCAATATTAATATCCGTTGTAGTGAGGATCGTAGATGGCCACTGGGGGATGGTTCGCCTTGGACTGTGAGTGGGCCTGCTGTAGCAGATGGTCTCGGAGCCGCAATATGATACTAGGGCGCTGTCGGCCTCGGGGCCACAGGCCAGAGGAAGGCACCGTGCGAGGGACGATCGCCATGGGACGGACTGCTTCTGATTCAGCAGGAGCTTGCCTTTGGGGGCCCACGCGCAGATACCTAGCAGGGTTGTTCACAGTGTCCCTCTCTGCTTCCCACGTTTGCCTGCGGTACCGGTCCGCAGCAGGTCTGTACCACCTGCCCCGCTCACAGGCCGGCCACTGGATTAGCGTCTGTGACGGCTCGTGTACTTTCCGTTTCGTTCCCCCCCTTCTTTATGGTGGTGTTCGAGATCAGTGGGGGTTCCGCCCGACCAGGACTGCCCAGGGCCGTGTAAGATAATACGGGTGATTCAAGCGGGAGGACGGGGCAGGGCGCATGCAGCTTAGATCTCAAGGCACTTCTCCTACCAGAAAGGACACCGTCCTCGATGAGCGAATGTTGTTTCCTATCGAGTGGCATTCGAGGCAGTCCCGGTACAGGGAGTCCGTTCCGCCCGCGGGGACGGACCCGCCCACTGCAGGGACCACGCTCCACCCAGAGCTGCGGCCCTCGCGTAGGTTACTCCGGAGTTGAGGAGCGGCCCAAGGACCCCCGCCTGCCACCCCGTCCGTATCTGGGCACGCCGGGTCCGATTTCGCCAGTTGTTTCTTCCGGTGGGTGCAGGATAGGTACAATGGTCGAATCCGCTGGTCCAGTAGCGCTGATGAAGGCAGATACAAGATATAATTTTAGAAGGATAATACGCCGGAGAGGAGCTCCACTCTTAGGCGGCCATCTTGTTACGCGACAGCGCCCCCTTCCCGAAAGGTTATTTTGAAACTACGTCAACCCATAATCTCTTACATATTATGACAAGTTCATAAATGTAGCATCTTTGTGTCTATAGCTTTAACTAATTGCTGCTGATATCACATGGATACATGATTTGAAAAAAAGAAATGTAGGTGTGTTAAAAGAGGACTCATAATAGAACTGAACTCCTCTAGAGGGAGAGGGAGTGCTCTGGTGACCTTGAAGAGGAGAACCTACAAGGAAATGGTTGCCAAAAAGAAAGGGGAACTCTTTACTAGATGATATACCATAGAAAAGCATCTCTAGAAAGTGCAATGTTCAGCAGGAACCAACAATAATTCTGACAGATTGTTGTCAAAAGATCTATGTCCAAAATTTAAACTTCAGATTGTAATATCAGTCAATTTGTTTGGTTTGAATACATTGGGCCTCATTACGACCCAGGTGGAGGACTATGGTGCTATTAGCACCATGGTCCATGCCGGTGTCCGCCATGGAGGAATGGGGAATTACCACCCCATTCCGAGGTTGGTGGGACGGTAATTCCCCATGCTGCCATGGCCCTTCCCCATTCCCATGTTTGCCCCATAGGGCTCAATGGGAATGGGGAAGGCGCTAATAACGGTACCGCAAATTGCGGTACCGTTATTAGCACTAAAGTCCCTTTTGTCGGTCCCCACTTTAATGGCTGGAAAATCCAGCACTTAAGGTCGGGTCCCGCAAAGGGACCTCATAATCAGGCGTTAAGGGTTTAACGGCGCCAACACCTTTTACAGCGCCGTTAAACCCTTAACGCCAGGGTCGTAATGAGGCCCATTCAGTCTCTATACCTACCTGCACATATACGGAATCCCATATGCCCTGTGAGAATAGCTAACATGTGCTCAGTGCAGAGTGACGTATTGGCACATGCCCTTCACACTTGGTCTTTCGAGCCCTTGGGCCGCAGAATCCGGATGCATTCTGGTGAATGGACCATCTGCCAGTTGGATGTTTGCTATCATGATGTTAGTATCTGGATACCATTTTCTTTAATTGGGTGAACCATCTAAGACAATCGCATATAGCAGGCAGGGGGCAGCCACAGTGCCAATTTACAGAAAATGTAACCATGACGTCCACCCAAATGTCACCTATGTCCCTTTTGTTCACATTGGAAAATATGTTTTATTCCTATGAGATTGTAAGCTTGGTTTGAGGAATACAAACTATTAACACCTACACATGCCTGGTTTAGTAACTGTGTTATTATAAAATGTGTCACCCTAAAAATACAGTGCATGCACTTGTGGAGTCCTTAAATTTGCTTTTGAGGAAATCCTGTATGTTCAGCTCTGGCCTTTGTTAAAAAAAAAAAAAACGGTTTTTGAAAAAAAAGTATTGTTGATCCTACAACAATTATGTGCCATGCAATCACTTCACTCAAATACGTTTGCAGATTGAAAATATGTGTTAAAGAAGGATGTTTTTGACTCAGTTATTAGTTTCACTGTATATTAATGATCCGGCTTCTTCATTAAAAGATTTGGAGGAACATGCTCCCAGTCTAGCTGGCTAAAGGTGGGGATCATGCTAGAATGTAGTGCTTATCGCTCAGACCCTTAGGGCCTAATTCACAGAAGCGTTTTATAATGGCAAATCCCCACTGGGAAACTCTCTGTGAATAAGGGCCTTAATCACCTGCATTGGCAATTGCATTTTGGCATGCCTTATGCACAGAACACGGCCTCGCTATAAACATTAGAACAATTATAGTGATGACCTGCGTCCCGCCTTGATATACTCTAGGCTTAATGGGAAACCAAACCAAACTGTACTTTTCACTACCTGCGTTGAAGCTACCCCAAGTGATGCCACTCTAGCAAAGGGCGGTGAGGCAACTGCTAATTTTTCAAAACCTTCGGGGGGGCTTTTAATCAGCCAATCATAGTCTACAAAGCCCAGGTAATAACCACATCTTATGGTGCAGAAATCTCAAGGCTTCACAATATTGTAACGCTTACAAAAAAGGGAAATGCAATTCTTAAGCAGCTCTTCGGCCTCCCATACAGCAGTCCCTCCCAGCTGGTTATATCAAAATGTAGCATTTATAGCATGTTTAAGATGTTAAAGTAATGCCCCGCATATGTAAGCTCGTGTTTTCTTCACACAAACCCATGGTTTAATTTCAAATATAACATAAAGAAAATGCTAATGACCCTGGGATTAATGGCACTTTGGAACGATCCCTTTTAATAGCATGCCGTATAAAAACGTGTTTTTTTTGTTTTTTGTTATCAAAGCTTATGATGTTTGTGTTCTAAATGTAATTTTGGATCCCTGCGCCCATGTATCTTTATACTCTTAATATCGGTGGTGCATAAATGTTCTTGGATTTGAAGAATGTATTGATGTGTCTCTCACCCTTGGAATGTTACCCTCGTTCTCTTTTATTACTCTTTGGAAACCAGGGACCACCAGCATGTGTACATTTTGTAGATATTATGGTGACACAATTAGCCTTTTCCTAATGCTTTGTTCACCATACAATAGACCCAGAAAAACTGTGCCTCACACCTGTTTCTAGGGCAAGTACTTGCACAAGTAACCATGTTCTGATTCGCCCAATGTAAAATCCGCAACAGTGAGTTTTCTTAAAAAGGCCAGGCTAATCAGACATATTTTTATTTCTGTTGAGTAACTTGTGTTATAATGTTTAGAGATTGCATTTTGATGATGAATTCTTATGTATGTGTTCTTTATTTAGGTCGTGTACGTTTAAGGATCAATGAGCCAAATGAAGTTTTAGTAAATGAATGATATGCATAGCTATGCTGTCTAAACACTGACACTGTAACTGTAGCGTATGTCATTTAGCGGGATAGTTCGGCTGTCTAAAACCTGGCCCCATAAGCTTCAGTCTGTGAAATGCAAGGCTCTCTAAAGCCTGACCATGCACAGTGCAGTATGTGTGATTTAGGTGAACTCTTCTGTCTAAACCTGAACATGTGCACTGCTTTAACTGGCGGTACTCAGGGCAATAGCTATGCTCTCTAATGCATGCTGTGGAGGACAGCAAACCATTTTAGGTAGTGGAAACCTATGTTGTACTGTAAATTTGAGCAGGTCTACTTCAAAAGAAAGTCTAAATTATTGGTTGTCGGTCTCATTGTATTGAATAGGCACTGATAAGAGGCCAAGTCTTGTTTTTTAATTGTATTTTGGCGATTGCTTTATGCTATCTGCCTTTACACTGTTGACGGTGTATGCATTGTAGCAAAAATCAGCACTGCCTGTGTGTTCTTCAAAACCACCTCAAAAATAAAAATGAAATCTGACCACTTACACTTAAAATCCCCCTGTATGTAAATTGGGATTCAGAATGATAAACTCATGTGTGATGCTAAGGTCTGATACGTACGTGCTTTTGATTAGGATACAGTGAACTGTCACTTGGAAATGCAATTAAACGAGAGGTCACCACAAATTTGAAATAGTTTATCAGGCCCTACAGTTGTACTGATTGACTAGGTACAATACCAGTTTACAGATCATTTGCACTGACAATCCAATTCCTGCCAGACTGCACTGGTTTTTCAGCCTAACAGATTGCTCTCACTGATTGGATGATCCTGAGCTTGACAGGGCAGTTACGGGCCAGTCAATAGGTCTGGTTCCACCAGAAGCCCAGTGCCTTGGCCACCTGCAAATGTAGGCCATGAAGTGGCTCAAAGCCCTCCCACAAACCCCACACAGGCCCCTTCTCCAAAATCCTCATAATGGGCAACAGGGCTTGGCCTAAAGTCATCACCCTTCCCACTGAGGGGCAGTCTAGCCGCAGAGAAGGAGGTTGCCAGCTGCAGATGTAACAAGAGCAGAAAGGGGGCGTCCTTTCCATTAGCAGAACATGGAAATCCAGAACTGATGTGTAAGGGCTGAAAACATGTGAGTTATTTCCTAACTGGGCATATTGGACTTGCTTTTAGTACCACAATTCCAAAATTTAACCAAATGGAATCTGACCGAAATGTGCAACCTGGCTGCCATCGTCTGCTCTCATAAACAGGAATCAGAGGTTCTGAATTTAGGGTGCTGTATGGGCTGCATGGGCTCTCACTTGACTGTGCACACATGAAATAGATGCATGTGCTCATACTGTGATGGATGGCCCTATGCACTCTAGCCCTATTATGCTAACTGAGCACAGGTATTTGGTAACTGTCCTAAATGGAGGTGGATTGGGATTTGCTAACTTGTTGTATGAAGTCTACCTGTCCTGTACTAACTTTGCATAATGGAATCAGGCCCTAAATTGCTAACTGGTCTGACTCTGCATAGTTGTTTCAGCATCTGATTTTGTTAAATGAATCGAATGAAATATGGCCTTATTTTGTCAAGTGACCCGAAGGTATTGTGGTCTTACTTTCTAGCTGCCATAACAGAAACTAACTAATGCATAAGGGAATCTGTCAATACCGTGCTAACCAGGCATAAGACACATTGGCCCCGTGGTGCTAAGTGGACAGTGCTGAATCTACTTATGATGTTGTAACTTGGAGTAATGGAAAATAAATGAAAACTGGAAATGGTGTGCTAACGTCTATATATCAAACTGGCAATAATGTGATAACTTTGCATGAAGACAACTGGCAATGATGTGCTTTGGTTTTGAACACATTGTACCGTCCTATCGGAATTTATTATTTGCCACTAACATGCTGGGAAATTCCTTGGTAAAGAAATCCAAATAGTTCTGACCACCATTGCTATAGATATATATATACATACTAACGCTCATTAAAATGTATCATTTTACTAAAAGGTCAACAGAAAATTTCAGAAAAATGATGATGTTGAAGAATTGACAAGAGTAGAAGTGTGAATGTTATGTCTTATTCGTGGACCTATTCTATGCTTTAGCTCTTATGATATGATATGACATTTATAACGCGCCTATACACAAGTGTTTCAAAATGGTGTCTGTGGCAAAATGACGTTTTCCCAGCAAAAGTACAAGGCAGATTAATGCCGTCTAAGAGATAAGCCTCACTGTATACGTCCACTAGTGCAACAGTGATCTGCTCTTGAAGAGGAAAATGGCACTCACATGAATTGTAAACTACTTTCGCCACTTAAGGTAGCACAGGCCTAATGTCAGGCTATATTCTTTGTGGATATATAAAGCAGTATTGAAGCATCAAAGAGACAAAAGCACGCAGCAGTACCAAAATAAACGATATATACAATATAGAGAAACTTTACTAAAACACAGATAAGTGTTCAAAATAAATGGAACAAACCCACCACAGTAAAGCAAGTGCACAGATCATGGTAAAAATATAAGTATATGTATGTATGTATGTATGTAGACCTAGGACTGGGTATAAAGGATGCCGGAAGAACAAGCAGACATGCAGAAACATCTAAATAATTACTTTCAAAATGGCTTTACGTTAGGGCATGGTGTCCTCTCCCTACTGCACAAGGTCTAACAGAAACAGGTGGCCTGTTGTCCAATATGAGCTCTAACTGTCTCTACTGCCCAAGGTGTAATGGCAATGGGTGACAGAATGTAGAAACACTTTTTATGGGCCTATTGTCCAATAGCACCTCTACCTTCATATCTTTAGTGGCGGTACTGCATCAAGCTGGTCTATGTAGCAATTCTGTATTGCACTAGTCGTGGTTCGACATGGCAGGTGCTTTGACTGGATTGTAACAGTGTTGCATGTATTCCTCTTGCTCAACGGTATCCAGATGCAGGTTGTGGTGGTTTCAGTTGATTCTGCTTGATGGGTGACTCGGAGGTGTAAAAGTAGGCAATTTGCTCTGATGGTTTAATGTGGCAAGTTAGTCTCAAACCAACGGGATCAAGAGTGAATGGCTTCATCTTCATGCCTTGACTTTATTCTCTGGGTGGCTCAATGCAGTGAAGCGTAGCTTGACGCATAGTCAATGGGGAGCTCGTTTTGAGTCAGCAACTCTATGGTAGTCTGATGCCGGCTTCATCAGTCCAAGTGGCTCAAATCAGGAAATGCTGGGTTGTGCAGCCATCATTGACAAAGGAAACGTTGTGGGCCTTCAGCAAGATGGAGATCCTTTCAAAAGGTCCCCCTGGAGAATAAATATGCTTCACCTTCTCCTACCAGGTCCAAGAAAATACCTCAGAGATGTTTGCAGGCTCTTGCCCACAGTCCTGATCAATGAAACATGGGTACCAGCAATCTTCAATGGCAGCCAAAACTTTCTTTCAGCAATAACCTCTCTTGTCCTTTGGAAGTGGTTAGGAAGAGAGTGGTCAGCTCTTCTGGAAATATGTTCTTCATCCTTTGGCAGGGACTTTTAGCATCTTAAGTGCCAATGAGAGTTATGTCTTTCTTTCTAAAGAATATTTTTATATATGGTTCTCCCGAGGGGGGTTCTCATTCCCATATACAGCCACATCCTAAAAGTGCCTTGGTCCTTTTTAGCATTGTGTTTAAAGCCAGCCCATGTTTCTGTTACAGATTGTGCCTTCATCACTGTGTCATATCCACAGTCATTGATCTGCAGGAAAGTGTGGGGTGGAGTTGAGAACTAAGATGTCTTCTACCTCTAGAGTTCTAGACTCTCGAATTCCCTGGAACCCCCATTAGCCTCCTCTGCCCTTGATGCTAAGTATCCCCTTTCAAGGGTTCTGCATTGTACTGCAGCCTTCTTTGACATGCTTTCCCCCAGCCCTAAACTTTGAGGAATCCAGTTTCTCCTCTTGTGAGAGGTCACATAGTCCACAATAGAAGTATAAGGGGTTTCCTGAGTCTAACTTCACCAATGTGTTGTGGGATCAGCTTCAAAGGCAGAATCATGCAGCTGTTGTCTCTTTCAACTGTAGGCTAAAGTGGCAAGCCAGCGTGGAGAAAATAGTATTTTAGCCAATTAGGCTTTGGCTGTTGTATCTAATAATCGCTTAGTGAATCACAATCATGTTTTAAAAAATGTGTTTTCTTTACTTTAACACTGTCCCTAAGTTACCAGCAGTTGTAGTCCTGACACAATAAATACCAAGGTACTAATCGGCAATTGAAGGGAGTTTGTTTACCTTCTTATGCACCGCCTTTTTTTATTCTAAAAAAAAGGCTGGTCTCCATTTTAGATTCACTTCCTTGGCAGCTACCAATATATCCTAAGGAGGGGCCCTTCCTGATACTATCCTGTGTTGTCCCTACAATGTGTAGACTGCTAGCTCTTTGCTAGGAGGCTTGTTACCTCAAAATGTGTTTCCTCGTTTTAAGTTGACGGTTTAACTGGGTCACATTTTAGAAGTGTTCCCCCAGGTCTGATCAAATGAATTTAGTGTCAACAGACAGTTTGCAATTCCAACCCGTACTTTCCTTCACACTATCTTATTTTTAAAGGAAATCTACATCAAAAACGTTTACTCGGATTCTGATTATGCACCTGTGCTGCTGTGCATAGTTTTTTGTTAGGTCCTTGCAGCCCAACAGCCGCTGGCATGCCAATTACTGATGCCCAGCAGAGAGCATACATGGCAAATCGTATCTATACATGTTGATACATTCCATAATGCACCCGATGACTGGCAGGCCCACCTTTTTAGAACTCAGGAAAACCAGTCTTTTTTTTCAATAACTGACTGCTGTCTGAAATGGAAACTGTTTAGTATCTTGTGGCAGACTCCATTAACTTTTAATTCAGAGATTTAAAAGGAAATCTGGGCGATCCCCGCTAGCAGATAGAAATCTGTCATACTGTTCTTATTTTAAATAAGCTTCAATGCACACACACAATCATGAACATTCCCCCAAAATATGTTTCTGTGAAGCACCCATTGATTGGAGGGATAGGAGGGATGAGTCATCCAAAAATCAAAGTTCACCACTATTGGCGCCCACATGTTGGAGGTTATCAGATGTAGATATCTGAAAAAAAAGGATAACAACTACAGCCTCTGGAAGAAAAAAAAAGTATGTCTCATTTCAAAAGCAATCAGAATAAATCTTTAGGAAGGTAAACACAGATCACTGACATCCTCTCGCCGCTGTTCCTTGATACCCTGCACAATTGGGTTAATCGTTAGTCAATGATATCCAATCCGCATTGATCACTCCCACCTCAACAAATAGTGACCTTCTCTAAGGTAAATATAGACACTCATATAATGAAACTAAGAGAGCAAGAGAGTGTTATCCCTAGGGTGTTGCCCTGTGTTGGTACATCGCTAACATATGGATGCAGGAACACCAGGGAATACCTGACCTGCACTTTTTATGTGTCACATGGACATAAGAAAATGATTACAGGAACATGTTATGCCCAGCTCCTGGTCATAGGGTTCACTCCAAGGGACACTCAGGATACACAGGCCAGGTACGCATAGTGGTTACTTTATTAGGGTTCTTCTGTTACAAGGATAAGATGTCATCATAGTTATTAGGAGATAAAGAGGAAAGGGATAGGAGCAGGAGCCGGGCATAACAATTGGCGACGAGGATGGGACGACGTGTTAGGGTTGCTTCCTCCAGGTGTATTTGAGGTGTGTTTCTTTGTTGTGGGAATGGAGGTTGTGTTTTGTCGTTTTGAAAGAGTGTGTTGTTCTTTATGCAAGAGGAGGAGGTGTTAGGGTTGCTTCCTCCAGGTGTGTTTGAGGTGTGTTTCTTTGTTGTAGGAAAGGAGGTGTTAGGGTTGGCTCTTATACTTGCATGTGTGCTGAGCCAGGATTGATGTCATCATCAGAATGTAGGCTGTGAGTGTGGAGTGTGAGGTCAGACTGTTTAGAGTTGAATGGGTTCTAACCCAGGCAGTTAGATTATGTGAGCAAGGATGGTGGGAGCCAGTGGGCTCCTGCTCCTGTCCCTTTCCTCTTTATCTCCGAACCCTATGACCAAGAGCCGGTCATAACAGAACATTGTTAAACGGTGGCAGCAAATGCCACAGCGATCATTTGATGTGTGCTGCTTTGCATGGCATCAATTCAAAGCATCAGAGGATATGAGCGCATCATCAATGACAAAGGGGGCCACACCACTTCAGTTGGCTGAACAGGGACTATCAGTGGCCATGCAAAGGGTGAATCCCTTTTTCATCAGTTTTACAATAAATATAATGTATTAACATTTTGCCACGTCCATGAGTTCAGGATCCACATTCTTTTCCTTTTGGAAAATCATGTTGGACATAAAGGCAGTGCCTAAAGGAGAAATCACACCTGAGCAACCTAACAAGTTCAGTTCAATGCATGGAGTCTTTTTTCATGCAAGTGTAGAGTGATGATTATTTCCTGAAACAAAGGTGCTTTTCCAACTTCCGATCCTGGTCTGCACACGTGGGAGCCCCACAATGTGTGTGGTAACCTACCCTGAGAATATGGCCCTCAGTCAATTTATAATGCCAGAATTATGAACAATCAGAAAAGACTAGGACATTTGAGGTCAAAGTCGGCAAATGAAGGCAGAGTAGAAAAGTAAGTGCCCCCATATCTAAAGAAGATTCTTACCGGTCTCATCTAACAAAACGGTCACATTATTTGCAAATGTTTTGCCTTTGGTCACTTCACCATCAAATTCACTTTGCTCCATAACAGCCGATGTCGATAAAATCTGAAGTCCACTTTCTCAATCGGATTCCATTCTAATCCAAGATTGCCTGTTTCCAAGTTTAAAATGCCTCACTAAATGTGCATCTAAAACACAATACAATATTAATTATAAACTGATCACAGTCACCAACTGGATATCTACCATCTCAGGCAAAGGGCCATTTTGGCACAATACATCTTGATTGACTGCTTTTTTAATCGGGCACGAATTATAGTTTGCAATACAGATCTAGTGGATGCTGTTGGAACTACTGCCTTTTTGGCCTTAGGTAACCCCCTACAATTTACGCACTCCATTACCAGCCCTGAATAGCAACTTGGTGTAAAAGAAAATGAAATATCAAGGGATCAATCGGTAATATTGCTGGATCCATTCGACACACATCCAAGATTGTCTAAGTGAATACAACAGCTGTTTGTCATGGTGTGCAGACGAAAGCCCACAAGAAATAAAAATGCAGTCGAAAACTGTTTACTTTCCAAGCCCTTTCATCTTCCATTTCATTGAGTGCACACACACACATCAAAGGTAGAGCCATTCTAATTCCGTTTCTGCTACAGGAGAGTTCCTTTTTATTAACATCCAACAGAGTATGCTCTCCGCAGCAGAAACAAAATCATTTTGGAGGAGAAAATATTAGAGTCGTTATCACCACAACTATTTCTTATGTCAGACCAAACGGAAACACAAAAGAAGAAAGAACAAATATTAAAATGTTCCTTTGTCTCTGTGAGTTCCTTTTCTCCTCTGGCTTATTTTTGTAATTGTCACAACAAAAATTCCATTTAAGTGACCGGTTCCGAAAGTTTTGAAATTGTTAGACAATATAAGTCTTGTTTGGCTTGAAAATAATTATTTGGGGGGACATTTCTAAACAACCATGTTATTCCTAGTGATTATGTGTGTGGTTAAATGGCTAAATATAATAATAATAATAATAATGATTATAATAATAATAATAATAATAATAATAATAATAATAATAATAATAATAATAATAATAATAATAATAAATTATAATACAGTAAATATATATATATATGTATGTATCTGCCCTTTTTAATTTGAATGTTTTTTTTTTTAAATATCACTTGCCAACACTGATCTCCTGTTCCTTGCTATGAAGATAACATATTCTAGAAGATTAGCACTACTGAACTGTGTACCGAAATGTGACAATCATCCACTGACATTATTACTTTTCTGATGAACTTGGTAACTTGGATATCTTTAAAGAAAAACAAGAGCCAGTTCAGCAACCCAACAGCACAAGCCAAACATACAAGATGTGTCACCCTCAAATGTAAAGTCCTTACCTTCACAAAGCAGGCAATTATCATTACGCTCCTGAAGAAACCAATTCCAAATTGTTGAGCTGCACCAACTACAGGCAGATTTTAAGCCTCGCTTAGCGGGATTCGAGAATGTGTGGAGTGATACAACCATTCGTACAATCTTGAGGCAGGATTTTGACTCACAAGTTGAACTGTTACTGTGAGGGCCTTCTCATCACATTGCACGAAGATGCACCATGCAGCTCTGATTCCTTATCTCTTGCAGCATTTAACATAGAACACAAATCATCTGATAGATAGGATTTTGAACATGGATATACATCTCTGGGGCTTCTATGGTAGGATCATATTTCTGCATCTCGGTAATGACCAGCCAATCCAAAAGGGATCTGTCAAATCTTCCTGCCAAATCAGTTATGGAATGGATCACCGGTGTCATAACTTTAAGCCTATTATAAAGGTGCCCACAAACTCTCTTTCTGAGGTCATTGAAGAGCACAACTTCCTCGTGCACATATACATGTAAGAAACCCAGATGCACCTATGATTGGAAAATTAAATTCACAGTCAATCCAACATCCTAACTATTATGGATAACTTCAGTCCTTGATGGGGAGAATGTTCTCAATGTTTCCAAAGCAGAGATACTCTTGTTTGGTGGCACACATGACAGGTATGTTCTATTCATATTTTCCCCATCATTCAGGACACTCCAAGCGCATATCAATGATACATTTGAGTTGCAGTTGCCACCTACCACTACAGATATAAAAAAGTGGCCACAAGGAAGAAATTCGATGTATTCTATCATTCAATTATATGGCCCTGACCGGATAAAGCATTGTGAAATTATGTAAGCCTATTCACAGCGTGTGATAGGGACATATGAGGCCATCAGTGTGCCCATAATTTAAATGACATTAGCAAACTAATTTTGCATTATAAGCCCTCCAATATACCCTCATGGAATTCTGGATGTTTTTTAAGGTTCCACATAACATGCATGAGGATTTTTAAATTAAGGTTTTAGTTGGAACACATAGTCTGCCTCTGCATGAACACACAGACCATTTAATGCCAACAGGTCATACAACAAGGACATTGGGGAAGATCTCTTAGAAATCAGGACCAAATCTTCATACTCTCATCTCATTGCATGCACAACTCAAAAGTAAATGGGCGGTCTAGTGATTTCAGCATGTGGCTATCAGTCAATCGAAGGGAAAGTAAATGGAAAGTAAATAGTTCTTAAAATGATTATATATTTTAAATTCTAGTATCTGATTAGGGTCAACTGCCATTTGTAAACTACAGGTTGAAACTATCGGCTGAAGATGTATAGAGTGATTGGGATTGGTTGTGTGGGGAGAGAGGAAAAATCCAGTATGCTCTAAGCTTTTCATATCTGTGCGATAAGGCAAGGGGATGGGGTCTTTCCCCTGGAATATCTGAGAATGGAGTACGTTTCTTGCTTTCAGAAGCTGCAAAATGGGAAGGGATTGCAAATCAAACTCCTTGCTGTGTGTCAGTCCAGAGTGGGTGGTCAGAGCTCAAAACCTTACAAATACAGCACATTATACAAAGGTTAAGCTGCAGGGCCACTCCTTACCAAACATCTTGGATCTAAGAAGGGAAAGGTTGAAGGTCTCCCAGAAGCAGAAGGTACACATGTGACTCTGCCGGGATGCACAAGTACCATTCAACCCTGGAATTAGAGTGCCACAACAAGCTTGCTGATGGCTGCATTTAATGGAAGGATATTTGACGTGTAGGGACATTCTTAAGGAGTGGTGCCTCAAACCATTGCAGAGATGTGCATCAAACTTAACGTGCTGCATATGAATGGCCAGGCACATGAATACATGAAAAAGGGGAAAGAAGACATGGGTATGGACTTCTTTTTCTGTAACCAATGCCTGTAAAAGAGCAAAATTGTGAGGCGTGGAGTACATTGCAGGAAGTTGCTAGAAATGTGAGAGGGGATGTCGGAGGGAGACCTTGGGAAGCACACCCAAGAAAAGTCAGAAGGATAGCTCATAAGCAATGCACTCCCCTTGTGAACACGGCACTGCTACGAAACATGGGTTCAATTTCTGGTCCAGCATCAAGAATCTGGAGATGTCTGGCATTAAGTGCAGCAAAAAAATGTCCAGTACAATACAATGGAAAGTGGAGTAAGGAACTGGACAAGCATGTTGGCAGAGAAGAAGGTACTCTAGGAATGTGAAAATGAGATGGATGGAATCAATGGAATATGTATTTAGACCCTTTGGAATGAGGATGGTGACGTTTGCGAGAATAAAAATCGAATTACCTATAAGCAACGGCAAAACTCAAGAGTAAATAAGTCATCATAGGTCATGACTTGACTTATTTGGCCATTTGAAACAGTTCTCTTTTAGAGATATCCATACCTGTGACAATAAATGGACTGCTGTTTTTATTCAAATGTGTAGGTTTGTTCACTAGATTTAGGAGGGCATAAGTGTCCTCCTCTCCACTCTTGCTCTAGCCATGGCGATTTCTGTAATCACTCCTTAGCCACTGGAACGTTTCCCTCACCGTCAAGCGCTCCTTTGTGCATCACCTTTTAAAGACACTGGGCCTCATTACGACCCAGGCGGTAAGTTACCGCCTGGGCCGTGACTTTACCACCATGGCGTAAACTACGTTTACGCCATGGTGGTTGGCGGACTTACCGCCCCATTCCGACCTAGGCGGGGCGGTAAGTCCCCAATCCCCATTTACCCTTCCCCATTCCCATTTTTGCCCCATAGGGCATAATGGGAGTGGGGAAGGCGTTAATTACGCCACCGTAAATTACGGTGGCGTAATTAACTCCATGGTCCCTTAGCGCCATGGATTTTAACACCTGCTAAAAGCAGGTGTTAAAAGCACCATGGCGCTAGGGGACCTCGTAATTGGCGGTAAGGGGTCGGCGCAGCTAACGCTGGCGTTAACCCCTTACCGCCAGGGTCGTAATGAGGCCCACTCTCAGCCGATCCCTTCTCTCCGGCTAACTATCACCCGATCTCCATCACTCCTTTCCTCGGCCAACACCTGGAAAAGCTGGCCATCTCCCAGCTTAATCTGCAAACCGAATCTGTTGGTTGTCTCCACGACAACCATTCTGGATTCAGAGCTGCCAGAAACATCAACACTACTCTCCAAAACACCCATGAAGACCTGCTCTCCAATCTTGACTCTAATCTCCTTTCTGTCCTCATTCTCCTCAATCTATCCTCTGCTTTTGACACGGTCAACCATGCCATCCTGATGAATTGCCTCTGTGACAACCTGGGTATCACTGATCAGGCCCTGGCCTGGTTGATCTCTTTTCTCACTGACCTTCCCTCTCTGGTCCAACTGGGGTCTTTCCTCTCTTCTATCGCTCTCTCTACTTGTGGTGTTCCCCAGGGGTCTTACCTCACTCCCTGGCTTTACAACCACTACCTGGCACCTTTTGCCCACTGCATCGCTACTTTCTGCTCCAATTCTGTTTCAGTGTTATGCGGATGACACCCACCATCTCTTTCAGGCTCCCCTCAGCCACCTGTGCTCCTTTTCTCATAACAGACTGTCTGGCCCCAATTCAGGAATGGTCTGCCGCCAACGATCTCTGCCTTAATGCCAGTAAGACTGAGATTCTCCTCATTGGGACACCTGCTCTCTCTTTTCCTCTCTCTCTGTGGCCTACCACTCTAGGCCCTCTTCCTGCTCCTTCCTGTGAGGCTAAGAACATTGGTGTCATCTTCAACTCCACCCTCTCCTTCTCTCCTCATATCTCTGACATCGCTAAGAAGTCAAAATATCAGCTGCACCTCCTCAGAGGTATTCTTCCTTCTCACATTTCCCCCAGAAGCTTACTGTCTCCAGAGCTCTGGTCCTCTCTAGGCTGGACTACTGCAACAGCCTCTTTATAAATCTGTCTTCCTCTACACTTAGACCTTTACAACTTATCCAGAACAGGACTGCAAGACTTTTCCTTGCCTTCAAGCCCAGGAATAGCACTGGGGCAATACGTGGATCTTGGAAGCAAGACCATGCTGAGCTACAGAGGTTAGGATCCTGGAGCGGCAATTAGAAACTGAACTCAGGTATGGAATTAGGCATGTTATAAAAAAACTATTAAAATAAAATAATAAAAAGGGATTGCATCCCTCCAGCCCTGAAATCTCTTCACTGGCTCCCCATACCTGCAATGATCAAGTTCAAGACCCTCTGCTTCTTGCACAAGGCTTTCCGGGGCCTGGTACTTCTCTACTTCCAACTTTCTCTTCCAAAACATCTACCTTCTCGAGCTCTCCGCTCATCAACCTCCAACTCTCTGAAGGTCAGACGCTTCACAAGCAGAGAGTTGGTGGCAGATCTCTCTCCACGGCTGGGGCCTCCCCCTGGAACAGTCTCCCTGCCTCTCTCAAACATAAGTAGAACCACCTTGTTTTCCAGAAACAACTCAAGACCTTGATTTTTGCTTCTGCGTTCTCTCTTCCTCTTCCCTGCTGACGTACCTGACTGCTCCACACACTGGTGACCTCGATGCCCTCTGAACTCAGGCCCAGGCTCCTGCATGTCGAGTTGCCCCTGCACTGCCTCCAGGCTCCCCCAGTACCTAAGGGTCTGCATCTGCAACCATTCTCTCAGCCCTTATGAGCCACCCGTTGGCAACACTTATTGATTTACCTGCAGTTCTCCCTTCCCCTCACCTCTGGGCACTTCTCCCCTCCTCTCTTCCTCACACGTGCACAATCTGAATAACACAAGGCCTAGTAAAATCGTTGTTTTGTCCTACCTTGTTTCCCCCTCCTTGGCTTGTCGTGCCTAGAAACACTTGTCTACAGGCGTGTTATGAATGCCATTTCATATCATATCATATCACCACCCTTACATCTTCCTCCCCCCTTTCATTCTTCCACTTTTCATTGCTCTTATTCTTTCTCTCAAAAAGTAAGAATGATTGTAAAATGGATGTAACACCAAAAGCCAATTCCAGGGACTTCGAGTGGGATGGAAGGCACTTAAATTCTAAGCAATACTCCACGGGGTTCAGCTTCCATTTCAGCATTAATGTTCCCTCATGCATTGTTCATTCAGCCTCATATTTGGTGCTGTAAAATGATACGGGTGGGAAGAACCATTCAGGCACACTCTCTTGGTCTTTCATCCATCCGTGAAATTTTGGTCAGGGTTCACTTAAATCCAGTCAAGACATTACTCCACTGGATTCAGGTAAATCAACACCATGTACAGCTGCGTCTGATTGCTTTGCAGGAATATAGACTGTAATCCCTATGGATTAGCACCTGCATTTTACAGATGACAACACTTATGTCTTCCATGTGTTCATGTGTGCATGGTTGTAATCAATGTATATTGCCTGCATGTTACAGTAAGTAGAATGAGAACACAGAGACTGCCCAGATCCCTGTTCCATTTCTGACAGAACCAACCACAGACTATGGAGGTCATACCGGGTCTGTGGTGTCGGAATGAGGATTTTTACCTGGACATTGAAACCCTTGTGGACCCGGTAAGTCCCCATTCCGAATACCATTCCTCATTCCCATTCGAGCCCCCATAGGGCTCAATGGGAATGGGGAAGGAGATAATAATGGGCACGCAAATAGCGGGTCCGTTATTAGCTCCATGGTCCCTTAACGGGTCCCGCTAAACTGGCCCTAGTGGTAGGGGGATAATGGCACTAACATCCTTACCTGTGCCGTTTACCCACTACCGGCGTACTGGTAATGACCACCTATGTTTTTTAACCCGGACACAGACAACTTTGCCTTATAATATATCCAAACCACCTGTATGTGTGTTTCTTTTATTATCATCCCTTCTTCTTATGTTTCCGTTTTTAGCAATGGGGCAGATGAGCTAACAAACAGTGGAGTGGAAGGTTGTCCAGAGCAAGTGGTTTAGATTAATTCAAAACCTTCCACCCATAACTTTTTTGGTTTTAGTTTGTCTCCCTATGTGAGAGAAGGTATGCCGAGACCTGGTCCCTTGCTTGCTGTGCCATAGGGAACCAAGTTGCACCTCACTTAGGAGGCCCAACAAGGCCAGAACATTTCTGGGGTTTCCTCGTGTTTCCATGAAGAGGGGATCGGTCCTAGCAGTTCGAGCAGGGCTGCTCCTATTGGTGGCAGTACCTGGCTGATTTGCATATGGCTGGACCACTTTTGCAACGGAACAGACGGGCTACAAACAGTGGAGTGGAAGGATGCCCAAAGCAATGCGATTGGTTTAGATTAATTTGAAACCTTCCACCCATCACTTGTTTGGTTTTAGCAGGGCATATTTTGTACGATTATTACAAGTTTGGAAATTGTAATATCTGCTGCATTTTTCTTTTATCAGGGTCTATGTGATTCCATGAGGAATTTTTAATCATGGGAGAATTCGATTTTTTTTGTACAGGACATGTTGCTGCAAATGTGTGTGGCAGGCAGAGCCCCCGCAGCCCCCACCAAACTCCCCAACCTTTTGTATTACCTTAACCCACCCCCCCTACTTACATTTGTGGCAAAAATCAATGGACATATTTTTATGCATTTTCCCATGAATGAAAATCCAGCAACGGATTCCTCCCTGTCCCTTTTATCATAAAGCACAAGTCCTACATTGAGAAAAAATTCACAAATTATTTTCCATTTTCATTTTAAAAGAGAAACTTGTCTCATTCATCAACTCAAGAACAAGTATAGCAATACATGGTTTACTTTCTGTCAAAAGAGGGGAAATTACCAGTGAGGTATGACACCTGGGAAATACTAGGGCAAGGAACCTACCTAAAGAGGTAATTGTGGAGATGTGTGAACATTAATCTACAGAATGTTAAAACTTGGGGAATTGCAAGACAAATGATCTACACAGGGGGACTCTGGGTGTTGCAGTGAAAAGTAGTAGATATTGAAGGGTACAGGTCATATTACAGCGGGATGCCTTGTTTGATCGATTGTAAACACTGCCTACAGGGCAGCTAAATGTAGACAAAGGGCCTGAGAAGTAGAGATGCTGTAAGAGTGGCCGTCAAAAAGAACAATAGGAAAAGAGGTCTTCTGGAAGTTCCTGTGGAGCAGAGAGCAGGCAAAATATGGGCTAGAGAGGATAAGGTGAGCCCGATGTGTCCCCCATAATGTGTGGAAATTCATTTGACTCTTGGGCTGGTACAGCATCTAAGCCAAGCGTTTTATAGGATGTGAGGCATGGATTGAGCAGAGGTGGATGAGCTGCTCTGGGGCAGGCTACACAGTGGACCAAGGCTGCAGTGAGGGCACGTGGCAGAGAGGACCAATGGTGCTGTGATAAGAAGAGTGGCAGTAAATGGCCTCCTAACAGAATACTGACACCAGAGGAATAGTGATGAAAGTAATGTGGTGAAGCCTAGGTCATAACACACACTGTATCCTAGAGCATTGGAAAGGCATAAATGGAAACACTAATCTACAAATTTCTAGAGTCTGCATTTTAATGAGAAACAACATCTACTGCGTGGTAGAGTCTTAAGAACAATGAGTAAAGACATGTATAGCATGTAGTAACTTGGAAAATCAGGGTAAACATATCTACAAGGTCGTGGAAAATGGAGCTAGTGAAACATTATTCTATAGAGTGCTGTCAGACATCTGTCAGACATCAGGAAATAGAAATCCTGACTAATGTATTGCAATGCCACTGATATATGGTTGATCAGAAGTGAAGAGTTACGAATGACAAGCTAATCAATTGACACACTGTTAATTGAGAAGACCCTATCTGTTGTATCCTAGTAGAGATGACAATCTCTTGAAGGAGATCCCAAAGGAATATGAAGATGATAGAAAGAGAAGTTGGCAGCATCACTAGAAGCAAGCATGCCACATTGAGAAGAGTGGCTGAAGAAGAAGATGTATAGACTTTATGGAATCTGATGACGAAATAAAGAATCGGTTAAACTTTCAATTGCGGAATAAAGATTAAAAGTGTGAAGAGCACTGCAGAAAATGCAAGCCATTTCATAACTGTACAGATGCAGCAACGCGAGTAGACTAAGTGATCTTAAAGGCTAGCTATATGTAGTGAATAGACTGCAGGTGGTACCGCCATTATATAGAAGCTGGACAACGGTGTCACATATTTAGTGAGCTCAGCCATGCATAGAAGGAAGGTTCGGAAAGCTGTGTCACAGCAACATAAAGCTAAGAGCATGGAAAGGCCTGGAAGAGCTGTGTGGTCTGGTGTCAAAGGATGAAGTAGCCAAGAACTGGTTATCTATCTATAAAGAACAGGAACCATGAGACGTTGAATCATCTTGTGTTAAGGTGCAAAGAAAGAACACCATGGGGCCGATTCATGGAACAAACGTGCGCCGAAAATCGTTGCGCAAGCAGGCGCAAGCAGGCCCAAGCAGGCGCAAGCAGGCCCAAGCAGGCGCAAGCGCAAAAAAACAGGCGCACGCGCACGTGTGCGATTCATGGAAGTCCCTGCACGTGTTTACCTCGGGATGTGCGTCAAACCTGTGCATGGCGCACAAGTCACTGCAACATCCCGAAAAGGCATGCGCGACGCGCACAGGGAAAGCGCACAACCTCGGCGCATACACCAGAAAGTGGGCGGAACACGGGGCGTAACGCGCGGAATGGGGAACAACGCGCGAAAATAAGGGCGTAACTGGGGATGTACTGCAGGGAAGCAGACGGAACGCCCACACGCACTCGAAACACACGTATTCATAGAATCGAATAGGGCAAAGCCACGCACAGCCAAAGACACGCACAAGCCGAAACACGTCCACCACACGAAGGCAGGCGGTAGCGTCCCTGCGCATTACAAAAGTGGCACCATACAGCAATTGGGCCTGTGCGAGCGGGGCACGTGTATATCGGGGGTGCGCGGGAAGTTACACACGCGATTGAGCGGGGCACGTGTATATCGGGGGTGCACGGGAAGTAACACACGCGATTGAGCGGGGTACGTGTATTTCGGGGGTGCGCGTGAACTCTTTCACGCGATCGGGCCTGGGGGAGCGGGCTACGTGTATTTCAGGGGTTCGCGTGAACTTTTTCACGTGATCGGGCCTGGGGGAGCGGGCTACGTGTATTTCAGGGGTTCGCGTGAACTTTTTCACGCGATCGGGCCTGGGGGAGCGGGCTACGTGTATTTCAGGGGTTCGCGTGAACTTTTTCACGCGATCGGGACTGGGGGAGCGAGCTACGTGTATTTCAGGGGTTCGCGTGAACTTTTTCACGCGATCGGGCCTGGGGGAGTGGGCTACGTGTATTTCAGGGGTTCGCGTGAAGTTTTTCACGCGATCGGGCCTGGGGGAGTGGGCTACGTGTATTTCAGGGGTTCGCGTGAAGTTTTTCACGCGATCGGGCCTGGGGGAGCGGGTTACGTGTATATCAGGGGTTTTCGCGTGAAGTTTTTCACGCGATCGGGCCTGGGGGAGCAGGCTATGTGTATTTCAGGGGTTCGCGTGAACTTATTCACGCGATCGGGCCTGGGGGAGCGGGGTACCACTCACCGTCTGCCTTGCATGTAGAAGAACGCGTAGCCAACACCCGCTGTGAAGTTATAGCGTGTGAACCCCAACGGATGGAAAACACACGCACCGCACGAAAAGCACGTACAGAACAGTGTAAAGGCACGCGGGATCTCCAAGCCCTGCCAGGGCAACGCCCGTGCGCAAAACGTCACAGACGCGCTTACGCTGTAAGGGCCTTTGGTCCAATGAAATCGCATACGCGTGCTGACGCGCTTACGCGCTAAGGGCCTTTCCTCGATTTTCACGCTGACGTGCAGGATTTTCACGTGCCAAATCACTCCGTATCAAGCTGGCCACGCGAAAACACACGGAAGACCACGCTCCTACCCAGAAGGCCGAATTACTGCCCCCCAGTTCCCCGAGCAGCCTCCCACGTGCCATCTGTTGCTGCCTGCCTGCTTCCCTGCTGCCACCGTGCCCTGCCATTTAGTGCCTGCACATCAGCCATCTGCAGGGGTCCAGTTGCTGTGTCCACCCCTGCTGGAACAGAAGACTCCCGACTCGGATAACATCGCTCCACAGCCCAGCCCCAGGACCCAGTTGCCCACCCACTCCTGCCCCTGGGGTTGCCATGTCGGGCACATCCACATCTGGCACCAGTGGTAACCCCCGGCCAGAGGGGCAGAAGGGCACCAGCTTCACTGCCACCGAAGTTGGTGTCCTGGTGGAGCAAGTCCTGGGGCAGTATGATGCCCTCTTCGGATCGTCCCGCACCAACAAGGAAGGACGGGAGAGGATCTGGGCCGACTGTGTGGTTGCCATCAACGCGGAGGGGGTGGCAACCCGCACCATCTAGAAGGTCAAGAAGCGCTGGGAGGACTTGAGGTCCAGGACCCTCATAAAGGCCCGGCGCCTCGTGGAGGGGGGCCGGGGCCGCATGAGTTCCATCCAGATGAGGGTCCTGGAACTCGTACACCCAGCGCTCCACGCCCAGGTCCTTGAGAGGGAGACCCGTCTGGAGTTGAGCGGTAAGTGGCCAAGCATTGCTGTGTGAGACAGGGCATGTTGCAGTGTGCTGGTTGTCTGATACTTGCCTGTATGTGTGACATAGGCCATGTACGCATGTATGTGTGCAGGGACATCATGGTAATGCATGTGCGACCAGTAATGTGTGAACCGCACGGTTGTTGCATGTGTTTAAATGCGACATGGGGAGCCCTATGCAGCTTGTACACATGAGAGCATGGCAGTCTCTGTTCCTGGACATGGGTGGGGGTGAGGGATGGGTGCTGATGCCAGGTACATATATGGTATCCATGTCTGTGTGCCTGACCTGCGTGTCTGTGACTTGTGAATTCCATGGATGCATGACACATGTCTGTGACAATGTACAGATTCACTGATGCAGCCTAGTCATCCTTGTATCCACTGTGATTGGGGTGTACGGGGCCAGATGGATGTGACTGAGGTGAAGTGTGTGCATGTGATAGGCATGACCCATGATGCATGTGAGTTCCATTATATTGTATGTTTCGAGAGTCCATTGGACATGTATGGAAATGTCCATGGCATGCACCATGACTTTCACTGTGTGTGTTTTGCCTGGACTGACACATGTGTTGTGGAGGGACATGATGGAAGTGTACTTTGACAGTGGCACTCATCTGCTATTGCTTCCTGTCTAGGGGACCATTGTACAGTACCCTGATGCGTGTGTTCTATGTCTCCCTCTACGCAGCGGCTAGTGAAGAAGAGGGCGGAGACGGCGCTATGGAGCAAGGTGGCGGGGATGCCCCCACGGCTGCAGCGGAAGGGGTGGGTGAGCCCCCACAGGGGCCTGCTACGGCGGAAGACGGTGAGGAGCTATCCAGGTTGGTGGTTTCCACAGAGGAGGAGGAGGCCGCCACTGAGGCGCACATGGGGCATGGTGGGGGCATCCCTGCTGGTGCAAGTGGTGCAGTCCAGGGGCAGGGGCAGGAGGCAGCACAGGTCACCGTGGAGGGGCCTGTGCATGTCGCTGTCCCAGACCCTGTGGGTGCACCACCATGCACCAGCAGGGATGCCCCGTCCCAGGCCCGTCCGCAGGTAGAGGGGATGTCCATGTCATCTGACTCCCCTCCACCTGCGGACGAGGGGACCCCTGGCCGTATGGAGAAGGTCATGATTAGGGTCGCGATGTGCACGGCTGTGATTCGTGATGCCGTGCGTGCTTCCCAGGAGGAGCACGCACGTCATCACAAAGAGCACCGTGCCGACGTGGCCCAATTGGGATCGTCCATGTTCGGGGGTTTCCTGCATGTGTCTGCCAATCTGGCGGCCCTCTCCTCCTCTGTGGAGACTATACGCCAGTCGTTCTCCTTGCCGTCTTCCGGCCCAGATGCCACCAGGGCCCCCTGTGGACCTGCCCTGACCAATGCAGCCAGCTCGGTGGGGATCCCATCCCTGCCACAGTCGGGAGTCAGAGGTCCAGCAGGGGTGGACACCACAGCAACTGTACCCCAGCAGATGGAGGATGTGCTGGCATCATCAGGCAGGGCACGTGCACGACGGCGTCGGTGGATTCCATCAGCCTGGATGCCGTCGTGCTGGCAGAGGCAGTGGCGTCGGAGGCAGCAGTGGAGTCAACGTGGGAGGCATCATGGCTCGGGGCCATCAACATCGGAGGGGCAGGCATCGGCCGGAGGGCAGGAGGACCCAGGACGGGAAGTGTCTTCCGTGTGGCAGCGGTTGGGCCAGCAGATAGGTGCGGAGCGGCAGCGGGCGGAAGAGGCGCGGCTCACAATGGTCAGGGCGGAGAACTCCATGCGGAGGGCCCTGAGGCGGGCCGACTGCCTCGAGGCAATCCGCAGGGGGTTGGAGGAGGAGACGGCGTCGTCCCTGCGGACCCTCGGGCCATGGAACAGGATCGCCTCCGGGACATCGAACAGGAGTTCGATGATGCCCTGGCCCGGAACACCACGGAGTGAGCCGCTGGACTTGCCCGCCGCCTTTGTATATAGTTATATAGTTAGTGTTAGGTTTCCTTTATTTATTTTTTTTGGTTGCGATTGGACAATGTGCCACATTTTTGTATGTAGTTCAGTTTTTAGTTAGTTGTCATAGTTAGGTTTCATTTGGTTGACCTCATGGACCCGGGATTATCTTGTAAATAGTTCTTCAATGGATTTGTCTATTTTTTGGATTTTTTTCATCGCCATGGAGCAATGGTTTTTGTTTATCATTTACACTTGAATTACTTTTCTGACTGTGACTTTGGACACCATTTTTTTGGATTGTGCTGTGTGTTTTTGATTTTTTTCATGGACATTCTTCTTTTGGTTGTTTTGCTTTGTGGTTTTTCTCATTTCATTTCCATTCAAGTTGATTTTAAATACATTTTTATTTTCATCCTTCAATGTGTCATATCATCTCATTGCTTTCATGCATGTCATGTTGGGTGTCTTAACATTCACTTGCAGCCATTGTGTGTGACAGACATGTGTTCATTTGCATTATTTACATTGGGTGTGTAACATGTCATTGCCTTTGATATGTGGGTGGATGTGATAGTTGGTTGGGCCTTTTGGCAGGGGAGGATGGCCATTACGGACATGATTGGGGATTGGTGGGACCCAGGTGCAGGGGGGCATGGATGGGACATGGGTGGGGGCATGCTCGCAGGTGCCCCACAGTGCTGGGGGTGGGGGTGGTGGGAGACATGAGTTGGACATGGGTGGGGGCCTGCTGGTAGGTGCCCCACAGTGCTGGGGGGTGGGGGGTGGGGAACATGAGTTGGACATGGGTGGGGGCCTGCTGGCAGGTGCCCCACAGTGCTGGGGGGTGGGGGGGTGGGGAACATGAGTTGGACATGGGTGGGGGCCTGCTGGCAGGTGCCCCACAGTGCTGGGGGGTGGGGGTGGTGGGAGACATGAGTTGGACATGGGTGGGGGCCTGCTGGCAGGTGCCCCACAGTGCTGGGGGGCGTGGGGGTGGGGCACATGAGTTGGACATGGGTGGGGGCCTGCTGGCAGGTGCCCCACAGTGCTGGGGGGTGGGGGTGGTGGGAGACATGAGTTGGACATGGGTGGGGGCCTGCTGGCAGGTGCCCCACAGTGCTGGGGGGTGGGGGGGTGGGGAACATGAGTTGGACATGGGTGGGGGCCTGCTGGCAGGTGCCCTACAGTGCTGGGGGGTGGGGGTGGTGGGAGACATGAGTTGGACATGGGTGGGGGCCTGCTGCCAGGTGCCCCACAGTGCTGGGGGGTGGGGGTGCTGGGAGACATGGGTGGGGGCCTGGTGGAGGCTGCCCCTGGTGGCTGGGGGGTGGGGGTGGTGGGAGACATGGGTGGGGGCCTGGTGGTGGGTGCCCCTGCACTGCTGGGGGGTGGGGGTGCTGGGAGACATGGGTGGGGGCCTGGTGGAGGCTGCCCGTGGTGGCTGGGGGGTGGGGGTGGTGGGAGACATGGGTGGGGGCCTGGTGGTGGGTGCCCCTGCACTGCTGGGGGGTGGGGGTGGTGGGAGACATGGGTGGGGGCCTGGTGGTGGGTGCCCCTGCACTGCTAGGGGGTGGGGGTGCTGGGAGACATGGGTGGGGGCCTGGTGGAGGCTGCCCCTGGTGGCTGGGGGTGCAGGGGGACATGTGGGTTGGCTGGGGGGCATGGCCATGGTGGATGGGGTGCCTGCAGGACATGTGCATGGTAGGCCCCTGTGGTATGAGCCACCTGCAGGGACCGTGGAGGGTGTAGAGGGAACACCTGGGAGGACCCACACGTGCAATTCACGTGTGGTGCTCCCCTCGCACCCCTGTAATACACGTACCCTGATGGAATCGCGTGTGGTGCTCCCCGCGCACCCCTGTAATACACGTACCCTGATGGAATCGCATGTGGAACTTCCCACGCACCCCTGAAATACACGTACCATGATGAAATCGCATGTGGAACTTCCCGCGCACCCCTGAAATACGTGTACCCTGCTCGCAAGGGCCCAATCGCGTTTGGAAATTCCCGCGCACCCCTGAAATACACGTACCATGATGAAATCGCGTGTGGAACTTCCCGAGCACCCCTGTAATACACGTACCCTGATGGAATCGCGTGTGGAACTTCCCGCGCACCCCTGAAATACACGTACCATGATGAAATCGCGTGTGGAACTTCCCGCGCACCCCTGAAATACGCGTACCCTGCTCGCAAGGGCCCAATCGCGTGTGGAAATTCCCGCGCACCCCTGAAATACACGTACCATGATGAAATCGCGTGTGGAACTTCCTGCGCACCCCTGAAATACGCGTACCCTGCTCGCACGGGCCCAATCGCGTGTGGAAATTACCGCGCACCCCTGAAATACACGTACCATGATGAAATTGCGTGTGGAACTTCCCGCGCACCCCTGAAATACACGTAACATAATGAAATTGCGTGTGGAACTTCCCGCGCACCCCTGAAATACGCGTACCCTGCTCGCAAGGGCTCAATCGCGTGTGGAAATTCCCGCGCACCCCTGAGATACGCGTACCCTGCTCGCACGGGCCCAATCGCGTGTGGAAATTCCCGCGCACCCCTGAAATACACGTACCCTGCTGAAATCGCGTGTGTAACTTCCCCTGCACCCTGAAATACACGTACCCTGCTGATATCGCGTGTGGAACTTCACGCGCACCCTGAAATACACGTACCCTGATGGAATCGTGTGTGGAACTTCCCGCGCACCCCTTAGATACGCGTACCCTGCTCGCACGGGCCCAATCGCGTGTGGAAATTCCCGCACATCCCTGAAATACACGTATCATGATGAAATCGCGCGTGGAACTTCCTGCGCACCCCTGAAATACGCGTACCCTGCTCGCAAGGGCCCAATCGCGTGTGGAAATTCCCGCACACCCATGTAATACACGTACCCTGATGGAATCGCGTGTGGAACTTCCCGCGCACCCCTGGAATACACGTACCCTGCTGATTTTGCGTGTGAAACTTCCCCCGCGCCCCGAAATAAACGTACCCTGATGGAATCGCGTGTGGAACTTCCCGCGCACCCCTGAGATATGCATACCCTGCTCGCACGGGCCCAATCGCGTGTGGAAATTCCCGCCCACCCCTGAAATACACGTACCCTGCTGAAATCGCGTGTGTAACTTCCCCTGCACCCTGAAATACACGTACCCTGCTGATATCGCGTGTGGAACTTCACGCGCACCCCGAAATACACGTACCCTGATGGAATCGTGTGTGGAACTTCCCGCGCACCCCTTAGATACGCGTACCCTGCTCGCACGGGCCCAATCGCGTGTGGAAATTCCCGTGCACCCCTGAAATACACTTACCATGATGTAATCGCGTGTGGAACTTCCCGCGCACCCCTGAAATACGCGTACCCTGCTCGCACGGGGCCCATCGCGTGAGGTACTTCCCGCGCACCCCAGTGATACACGTAGCCCGCTTGCTGTGCTGGTACAGGGTTAGCGCAGCCCTTTGCGCTGGATTGGGTATATTGATGGCTTTTCCCTGCATGAGGGGCGTTCTTGGGGGCGTAACTGGCGCTGCTGCAGGGTCGCTGCGCCACTGTGCGCCACGGCTGGTTTTGGTGGCTGGAATCCATGAATACGCTGTGTGCAGGGATTCGCACGCGCACACTGTGCGCCAGCTGCGTGCGCCACTTGTGCGCTGAATTCTATGAATAACCCCCCATGAGTGCAAAGTTTATTAATTGAAGACAATGAAATGCTGCAAAACAGGCCCGAAATATGGTCTCCTGTCATGTGAGCTAAGGATAGAAATAGAAGGTGGGCATGCTGCTCTAGTCTTGAGAAAGTGTGTGCCTGTACTCCCTTTTACTCCCAGGAGCAAGGATACTTTTCAAGGCCAAGTTAAAAGCCAATCTGAATGGCAGAAGGCATGATCGATGACAGATGTTGGGCTAATTGGGTGTGGAGACATGGCCAAAGTCCACCCACTGGCACCTGGGGTACTAACGTATGTGCTGCTAGTGAGCCGAATGTTTCAGAAAGGTACAAGCGAGCCAACCAAATTTTAGAGGGCCATATAATGAAAGGCCTTATGGTTTCCGAGCCAATGATATACTGTGTACTTAATAACTTATGAAGATGACTTGCACCAGGGGTGGGCATAAGTTTTCCACCTGACTGTAGAGACCCAATCACAACTCGCCCCTATATAGAAAGTATAATTAGATGTTGCCTTTGAATGTATTACAACCCCCTGTAGGTTTTTCTTGTTTTCCAGGTAGTATGATGTCAGGTATGACAAATTTGCAGTATGTACATGTGTTTCTTATGCAAAATATTTGAGAACTCGAGCGAATGTCTGTTGATGTCCGTTGTAACTCCCTGTTTTAGACAATTGATAATAAAACAGTTGGATGAGACTTTTTGCCAACTTCCTGAGTCAGTCTTATTATTTGTGCAAGAGTTATTCTGCATCCCATCCATGCATGACATGTTACTGATTTAAGGATCCCCTGGGTTATTATTGTTTGGTTAGTGTACTCCTTATTAACACATCGCTTTAGGTTGCATGTGTTTCACTTGTTAAACTTTAAGTTCTTTTTTTCTTTAGATTCCTAAAGAAAAATGAGTTGATTTAAAGTGTTGTGTTAATCAAATCTGCTAAATTTGCAGTGGTGGAGGGAAAAGCTCATTTAAATGTATATGTTATGGCTTTCCGCCAGAAAAAAGCTGACAGAATATCTGCTGGAGGCCCCATATTATATTGGACCATCCACTAGTCCCCATACAGGGTAATCGGGAATGATAGATTGTCAACTGGAGGCATGTACTCCCAGTGAACACTCCACCAGGTTTCTGCTGGGAATATGCCCGTGGAAAACGAGAGTCTACATTTTAAAATTAGATATTTTTTCACTCGTCGCAATACATCATATTTTATTGATCCCACAATCTTAAGTCAGCCGCAGACCTTCTTCAAAACTTTTGTAGCATTGTTGTAATATTTCTACTGCCAAAAAATTCTAATTGGTGTGGTATTATACTGAAATGTATTTTTTCTTCAGCTTATGAATAATCAAAAACATCCTCATATATGTTCTTTATATCAAACCTAATCGAAAAGTGGGCAAAGATTACCACAATCTAATGCTGACTGGTGGCCAATGGAAGAACATTCAAAACCACTTGCACAGTCTGTGCTTACATGAATAAGATTAGTGTTCAAATTATTGGCAAGCACTAGGTGCAGACTCCCAGTTATCTTGGGAGGGTTGGATACGGGTTGCCCTTTGGGGTGAAGTGTTATGGTAATTAAGCCCATTTATCAACAAAGATGATGTCCTGGTCCTGTTGCTATTGGGCAGCACGTTTAGCTTTGGGTTTGTGATAGATGAATAACATATAGGACTCATGATAGCCTTAGCATGTGGGAAATAGAGTTGTTTTGCAAATGGAGATCAAAGTGTGAGTCTTCGAAAAATATATGGTTCGAAGACATTCTACAGTACTTTCAGCACCATGATATGGTCATACAACATGGGGACAACAGTATTTTGCCCACTTCGTGCAGCAGCAGTCACTGACTTGAATGTTCCCCACCCTTATAGCTAGATGAATGAAGTATCATAAACAACTTTTTCCAGCCCTCTAAATGTTGCTATTCTGGAAAAATTGGCATTATACATAGTAATGAAGAGAAATGCATTTTCACAAAGAGTGTGTTAGGCTAAAAGAAACACACACTCACATACTTGCCCTTCAAAGCAAACAACATTAGAAAAGCCTGAGGAACATTTATATTTTAGAGAGAGAGAGTCAAATGCATGGAAAAAACATGTTTGCTACTACAGGAAATGAAATTAGGAGTCAAGAATAATAAAAGTGCTATGGTGCCCGCATTTCATCTGTTCTATAAGTAATATCTTGGCCAAAAATTGATTCCGCTCTGTTCCTTAACAAAGAATCTAATGATGACATATGGGAATACGATACAATGTTTAGGTCAGCAGCAAGCACCTAATGGCTGCCCTCACAATTCACTTTTGGATTAGCAAATTGGATTTATTTGTGTTTTCTTGGCTAAATTGATTTTGGGAGGAGAGAGCCAGTGCTGTTCATGCCTGCGCTTAATCCTATAACCAGCTGCCGCCACTTGATCAAAAGTAATCTGTGTTGCCGTTTCAGATTTGTGAGTCAGGCGCGTGGAACAGCAAAAGTAATAGCGTGTGGCGGATTTTCCTTTTCATTACTGCCAGCTATCCTTTATCGGTAAATGCGGTGACTGGGAAAGAGGCATTGGGTATCTGCATGGGCACGGATGCGTATGTGCCATCAGAGTTCTGGACAGAGCCTTACTTGCATTTGTTTATGCAAAATACTTCACTACAAATATTTAGTTACTGCAAATGTTCACATCCAACCAATTTTCTGCTTATATTTTCACAAGCGTATTAATTTGATGCATGGTGATCTTTTCCTATACATAAATATATATTATTTGTTGCTAATGAATCATTTGGTCAATAGCTCTGGTCCCAGAGCACATCAATTAGCCAGGCCTCATTTCTCTAAAAGGAAATATGGACCAATAATGGAGCATACAGTGTAGGCTTCATGATCCCCTCTTCTCATTGTTGTGAATATGATTTCATGTCCGTAAACTATAATGTGCACTAAAAAGTAGGCACAGAGTATTACCAACATGATATTATTGTTTGTTCAGATATTTTTATAACACAATGGATGGTTTTGGGAATGCAAGAAAATTGCAACATAGAATAGTCAATCCCAAGGATCCTAAGTAGTTCAGCCTCCCCCTGTATGGTAACTTCCACTATCTTGATCAGTTCCCCATCTGCATCTTTCATATCAGTTGGAAAGACCCCATGTGGGGTACAGCCCAATAACCATGAACTTGCCAGGAGTGGATAATGTGGGGAGCATTCTTAGGCCTCTGATTGGTGGTATGAGTGTTGGCAGTCGGGAGGAGGGGGGTAGCATGCACTGTCCTTTGAGCCAGGTAAGGTGTGGAACTCTCGCAGAACTTTGGAATCATTATTGTTTTTTTAAATATTTTTTACTGTTTGACTTATTTCATTTTAACTTATCATCTATGGTTATACATGCGGTAAGGCAACGAAAGCTAAATCTGAATCGATTCCTATTTTTGAGCTGGTCAAATCTACTGCATCACGTTCTATGGAAAGTAGTTTATTTTTTACACTTTCACTTTTTTGGCAAAGCCATTAAATCATCGAAAAATAACAAGACAAAGATTATATACAAAAATTCATTAGCTATATAAATAAAACATCACCTATGCAAAAAAAAGTCACAAAACGTTAAAAGTAGTAACACATTTCAAATACTTGCAATTTCTATCCCAATCCCTTATGAGATAGCCATCCACTGTCATATATGGCTTGAAAAGAGATTAACAGAATATTACAGTATCCACAAGTGTTGTTATGCTTTCTTCCCTAAGCATTTAGCTCTTAATTCGCTTAAAGTAGGGCATCAGAAAGTAAAATGATACGCATCGTCATAATAACAGGAGCGCATTGGCTAGGCTGTTCAATTCTGAGTACCCCAAGATTTTGGGCCTCATTACGAGGTGGGCGGTAAGGGATTACTGGCACCTGTAAGGGCACCGTTGCCGGTAATCCCTTACCGCCCTACTACGAGTTCCCTTTGCGGGTCCTTCCTTAATGCCTGTTTTTTTCAGGCGTTAAGGACGGGACCCGCAAAGGGACTCCAGAGCTAATAACGGTACTGCAATTTGCGGTACCGTTATTAGCGCCTTCCCCATTCCCATTGAGTCCTATGGGGGCTCAATGGGAATGGGGAATGACCCTGGTGAATGGGGAATTACCGGTTCCGGCAGCCTTGGAATGAAACGGTAATTGTTCCATTCACCAGGGCGGAGTCGGAATGAGTTTCGAGGCAGCCATGGTGCTAATAGCGCCATGACTGCCTCCAACCTCGTAATGAGGCCCTTTGTGTTTATTTGCATTTATTGATTTATTAAGCACATTATGCCAAAGCGCTGAGGATTTGGCATAAGCATCCGAGGGAAGAACCCCTAATCAGCTTTTGAAATTCGATATTCTTTTATCTATGATTAGAGATCCAGTTCAGGTAATTTTCAAGATCGGAAACTGCGTGAGCCTGCGCGCAGAATGAAAAATGCCCCCCACATGTATTCATAGAATTGTCTGTGCAAAGCAACGTATACGCAAGTCACGGCCGGAATGCCCCCAACATTCCCTAGCGCAAAGCAAAAACAGCCAGAACAGATACATTTTCATGAACCCTCGTGTGTGAATACATGCACGCTTCAAACAGACCTACATCTCGAGGACCCTGTGCGGGGTCCCCCGTAACTGTAACCAGCACCCCAAGGACATGTATAGCATTTAATTTCCCAGTCAAATTATGTGGGAACACCCATAAACTGTCCCTGCACCCCACTATGGTGCGTGCGCACACCCCTAAGTGCGATCCGAACCCCATCTGCATGCACGCAACCCTAAATCCGACATGCATACTCGCTTGTGCTTCCTCCGTGCCAATCCATACGCCTTCTTTCTGGTGGTGGAGATTTCGAGGGAACTTTGTTGGCATTTTGCATGCAAGAGGTTGCGCAGTCACATCCATGAATATGTATCATTCTCAACAATAGTGGGTGTGCTATGGACTGCCTGCGGTCCGTCCCTCGTAATGCAGCCGGTTTATATGTATTAACTATGCACTGGTCATCGGACTCAGCTTTTTTACATTTTGTTCGTTAACCCAGCGCATCACTTCCATACTAGGACATGCAATTTCACTATTTTCATTTAAAGTAGTGGACTACAATTCCTAGCAGGCAAACTGTTTTGATCTAAAATCCAGAAGTGGATAAGTATGTGTCTGAACACCTAGGGCTCGTTTCAGCAATGTGGCATGCATCCACTATTCATAGATCTCAATGTCAGGGCGAGATAGATTGTGAGCTTTGCTTGCCTGATCTAACGCTTGATGACTGTCCTGCCCCATTTATCAGCAATAAGAAGCTACTATGCAATGACCTAGACGTGTCCAAATCCAAGAACGTTTTTAAAATATGCATTATGACAAATTAATATTTCTTTTTGTCTTTATTAGAGAGGATCTTACAGCCTCTTAATATGACAACCTAGAACCAGGAGCTTGTATAATCCCTTAACGCCATGAGAACACTCATCCCTTC
The DNA here is from genome assembly GCF_040938575.1 of Ambystoma mexicanum. NCBI lineage: Eukaryota > Metazoa > Chordata > Amphibia > Caudata > Ambystomatidae > Ambystoma > Ambystoma mexicanum. The sequence goes on along the minus strand of NC_090937.1, from coordinate 131,854,387 downwards.
AATAAGAGATTGAAATCCTTTTATTCGGGTACAAGTACTGGTGGCTTTGACCAACCACAGTCTGACACTTGCTCATCCTTTCCTCAGCAAGATGGTCTACTCCTTAAATCAGCTACATGGGAACTACCAAGTCCCTTGCAATTGTGGGATGTTTTTACCCATGCATCCAAGCCCTACCATAAAACTGTGCAGTACTGGCATGGAAAACACCATGATGGCCAGAACTCCCCAGAGAGTGCACAGGGAAAACATGAAGAATAGGCTGCCACCCATTTTTGCCTATGTTGTGAGCCCAGGAGGGCACTGCCTAAAACCACCATTGGGCTACACACACAGTAGCCTGAAACCATTGTGAATGGCAATGCTGATTGCCAAAAAGCAACTCAGAACTGTGGAGAATTCATTTTCTTATTCCCAAAAATGGTTGCAATACCGGTACTCACCACTATCAGAAAGCCGGCGTTTTAAAACCACCAGACTTTTGTGTAAAACTGAACAAATGAAACAAAACCAGGCCACGGAAAGACTTGCTAAGAGGTGGATACAATGTAAAACTATATTCTGAAATGACTTGAAGGAAGTAATTATTTAATGTATATGTAAAAATTGTAAGTTTGATTTAAACTGGGAACAAAAAGTGACATTTAGCTGAAACCTGGCTTAATGAAACTGGATTCTGCCTGACAACTACCCCCGACAGGAGTTGAAACCTGCTCAGCCACTCTTCCCAGGCCTAGCTGCATCCTGCTGCCCCTTGCCAAAAGGAGTTGACACCTCTCTGATTAGATTAGGGGTGGAGCACCTGGGAACTGGAAGGGACAGAGCAATGCAACTTCCTTGACTCAGGCAAATGTTTTATTGGGGGCGTCGTAAAATAGCTTCCTCTTGGGAGAAACTGGGGGGCAGCTGTGCCTCTGTGAACAAGCTGGCTTGGGGGAAGTGGATAAACCAGTTATTCCACCATGTGATGTGGGAAGCCACACCCCTTTTTGACCAGAGCATAATTTTAAAAAGCTAGATAACGCATAGTGCGGACTGGTCAAAATTATATAATTAATATCATTGTTTTTGTGATTTTTCTGTGCACGTTTTAAGAGGCGTTAGGACTGTGGTGTATTCTGGGGGTTGCTTGCGGAAAATAGGGTCTCACTCCAAATGTATGCATGTTAAAAATCTGACACTTTATCATCTGTAACCCATATCCCTGGTGCACATTTGTGTAAAATCTGGAAAGGTTTAGAGGTCGTTATCTGGATGAAAAGGGGAGAATTCTGTCATCAGTGGACACGACATCATACAAAGACAGGGATCGGATGGTTTGGTGCTACAGAAAATATGTTAACTGGACCTATAATATTAGAAAAATGGTACATAGATAAATATGTATTCGGGTCAGAAATAGATTTGTGTGCAAATTGACCAGGGGAGGATCCTCTGACCCATAAACAGACCTCATCATGATGACAATCCATTTCCTTCTCCCAATCATGGAAGAGGGGAGAATTGGGCCAATGACAAATAGAGAGGGGCAGGCTCAGCTAGGCCCAGGCACACACCCATTTTCAAAACACATAAAAAGAGACTGCTGGGACAGGTAGAGACATTCAATTCCTTTTGCTGTGGAGCTTGCTGACCGACGACTTCACATCCAGAGATCCAGACTTCAAATCCATCAATCTCCAGAACCTGTAGCAGAAATTAACTCCAGAATTTGTAGCAGAGATTCCTGAATCCACCAGCTGAATCCTCTTCAGCAGGCCTCAAAACCAACCAAACTATTCAACAGCTGGGTGAGCTATTTGAATTTTTGCCAAGAATTTTTGCAAGAACCTGTAGCAGTATCCAGAAAGCAGTGCTGTATCCGGAACCCGAGAGAACCACAAACCAGACCGTTGTGAGCAGATCCGGTGCTTGACAGACCCAGAGAGCTGAGCTGACCCAGATAGCCGGGACTTCAGAAACACCCGCCGGAAGTCCCGTCCAACCTGACCAGACCGTGACGAGGCCTATTTCAAATTGATATTGTGAGTACCTAGCAGAACTGTGCAGAACCAATCTCTTAGTTAAAATAATCTAATCCAAACTATTTTAACCTAAGTAGAACAGCCTCCTAGAAATTGTGTCATCTGTAATTATTAAAGCTGCACAACTGTCACCTGTAAATTCTGCAGCTGCAAGCTGTCACCTGTCATTTTGAGTTTTACTTTAAATCCGAAAATCTACCTTTATTAAATTGTCCGTATCTCTGGAACCGTTTGGAATGTGGTTTAACTCTCATTTTAAAGCTGTGATGCTAGGCTTTCCGACGAACCTAGAACCGACTTCCTACTCCTTATACTTTTTCCGCAATCATGATTTACGCACTCGCAAAATTTACCGGATTTGTGATTTTGGCTCAATTTCTCCACTTGTCAAAATAGCAGCTCCATTCTTTCTTTTGTTAAAATCCGTTTGCAACTTGGTAATAACTCATAGAGCATTGCTAAAGTGAGCCTGAACTAATACCAACATGCATCTCCCACTCACCCTGAATCTCTAGAGGGAATTAAAATCAGTTGGCACATTTTCCCATCCATTGCCATCACATTTAAAAAGCATTTTGGGCCTGTGTTTCAAACTCCTGCCTGTTTCCTCTAAGCTTGCTGGGGGGGAACTGAATTTCGTATTGTATTTGATTGCATTCCTGAGAACTGTGTGCTCCTCTTTCCATCTCCTTCCTTTTCTTACATTGCAATGGGGAGGGGGGTGAATTGCCAGAGAAAAAGTGATTATCTTATCTTTTGCTAAGATCATATCAAGTATTTCTGTACTGCATTTTATTCCTCATTGCTTTTCCCTTGAAACCATAAAAGTATTTTTGCTACTTTATCCATCCTATATTAACTCCTCATTGATTGTAAAGAAGTGTGCTAGTGCCAGATTACCCATTGTTGATCAACATCATATGTCTAAGTGTACTATCAGATATTAATTTATTATAAAGTGTGATATATATATATATATATATATATATTGTTTAAATTTTCAAATAAACCTTTTAATTTGCAAAACAAACCTACTTCTTGGCTCAGTCGGGTCAGGGGGATTCTAAGAGGGGGGTGTTATACAGGGTTGTCATCCAGAGTACTGAACTGGACATAAAAATACATCAATAAGGGTTTTCCTCAGCATCCCAGACTAGGCATTGACTTAGCTGTAGTGTTGATTGAATATCGCTTACACAATCATAATGCATAGTATTGTGCTCTCTGAGATTGATGTGGAAACAAAAACATAGCATTTGCTTCAGCCAAATGTTCTGGAAGTGGATCCCTGTCAAAGGATGCTACTGCCTTTAGTATCAGCTTTTAAGTAACCCCAATGAATCCCATCTGATATAATTATGAGGAAACAAGTTAGTATTTTTCCTCAGAACACTGTAGCATACACACAAACACAAACCTTAACCTCTCCGAAGATGATCAGGTGAACATCAGAGACATAGGTTGCAAAATTTCAAACTGGTTTATTACCTTTCTCATAAGCCAACAGAATGAAATGTCTTGGATGCTTTGATGTACTGTCCATGTGTGAGTTTGTTTAATAGGCTGGTGCGGTGGGTTATACCAGCTGTTAAAAACCTGCAGACTAAGCTAGGGGGCCATATGAAGTGATGATGCCTCAAACAGCCAGCATGACCATTAGCACATGCACACGTTTCCTGTGTGCTGATTTAGCCCAAATAAGAAAGATAAGCGCTCTCCTGCTTCCATTCGCTGTTGGCTTCTTCAGTGCTCTGGTTCTGGACCAAAGTCAGCAGAAGACACTAGCCATTTAAAGGAAAATCTGGAGCTCCACTTGAAAAGGCAGAGTGAGAGGCAGAGCAGAAAGAAGGAAGCAACCAGCACCTGTACAGTAGGCAAAAAACATGGCTGGTGCGCTGAGGCCATGGAATGGTCCCAAAGAAGGCAATACACACGGTTAATGCCTGCAATCAGAGCTATCGGATCGGCTATCGGATCGGCACACACCCTCTTCTGAGCACTAGTAGGTGAAATAGTTCATGCATTCAACTCATGTAGAATTCTCAGGAGGTTTTGGAGCCAGGCTTTGGAGAACCGTTTGTTTCATATGGATTACTGTAGCTAATATGTTACATTGGATGGATTTCCTGCTCTGCAAGTTCCTAACAATTTCCAGAGCAAAATGATAGCTCATGTGCACAGGCACCAGATAGACAGAGAGGTGTGAGATGTGTAGCTGTAAAACAGCTGCACAAGCTGTTCCTTAGTGCTATTATTGAGCAGACTGAACAAAATATGGCAATGTTTCACTGGAAAGTTTCCACTCCATCACTCCATTTCCTGCTGGTTGGTATGCATATTTATCCACTGAAACATTGGGCCTCATTACAAGGAGGCGGCCTCGGAATGAACAGTGCCGGTAAGGGACCAGCGCCGTTCACTCTGGGCCACCACATTACGAGGTCTGCAGCGGGTCCCGCTCTGGATGCCTGGCCAGGCCAGACGTGCAGAGCGGGATCCGCTAGCAGTCCAGGATGTTAAGAATGGGCCCGTCATTAATGGGCCTGCTGTTAGCATCATCCCCATTCCCATTGAGCCCTATGGGGGCTCAAATTGGAATGGGGACGTGCCGGGTTTGGGACCCGCGAAAGGGAATTGCCGGGCCCTCCAACGTTGGAATGGCCCAGTAAGTCCCCTTTTGGGGGACCCGGTCCCGGACCCAAGTTTGGGGGTAGCCATGCCGCTAAATACGCCATGGCTACCTCCAAACTCGAAATAAGGCCCATTGGCTGTTGTTGTTCAGTACGCTCAATCATACCACTCAGGAATAACTTTTGCATTCATTTCTCAGAGATGTTATGAACATGTGTAAGCCTCTACTTGGATTATTAGTATAATTGCTTTTATGTAGGATTAAAAAGAGCATGCTTGACTTCTATATTAATGGCAACTTCATTGTTTCTTATTATATTAGATTGACGCTGTGTTCATAACACGTTCATACAATTCATTTTGCCAATACAGAAATAAAACTAATGTGCTTAGCAATCCTGTGGGCTCCAGAAACTGAACACAACGTCTGCGCTTAGTTGCTTATCGACTGCCAGGGGGGATGCAAGCAGTGTAATATAAAACCTCTGTCAGAAGACAGTTCATCAGGATGAATCAAGTAAGATTGCCTTGTGAATCTCCTCTATGCATAAGCATTTTAGGCAGTGGGACAGTGATGCATTGTCATGTAGTCCAGGAACCCACATCACATGCCACACATGAGGAAGTGCATCGCCCTCCTGCAGTGGTGAAGGTGGCTGCAAGAAGTCTCAGGTGGCACGCCATCTCATGAGCAGTCATGTTCTGGCTAGTGACCTCCAACCCCCAGGACTCTGGGCCAGTGCAGCCTTCTTCATGACCCTCATGTCTGGCCCAGCAATGTCTACACTAGTGACAATATCTACTAGCAGGATCACTTTACCATCATTAGCAGCACAGCCTCCGTTTAGTGGTGTTAGCAAAGGGAGGTGCCCTTTGGGAAGAACAGGTGAGGTAAAGTAATGAGTAATGTAATCACATATTCCTTGCGTTGCCTGACTTCTGAAAGTCGGGGCATGTTGGATGATGGTCTAAGGGTGGATAGCATGTACAATAGTGTGCTCTTGCAGTTCCCCATTGTCTTCTATATGATTGGGCAAGAGAATAGTAAAAGGGAAACATGGTGCACTGGGAAACTGAAGAATAAAAGGCATTACTGGACCACTGTTTTGCAAAGCTAAATGTAAGCATAACGTCCAGTTTGGCAGAAACATCACTAAATCCTGTGTTTTAATATTAATCAGACTCATGAATTCAGGAATGTAACACTATGTAGAAGACATTGGGCCTCATTATAACAATTGCGGAATGGGTTAACGCGTGCCGCTAATGGTGGCGGACACGTTAAACCCATTCCACAATATTACAAGGTTCCTTCGCGGGACCCAATGTGGACGTCTGTTTTCACCAGACGTCCTTAGCGGGTCCCGCAAGGGGACCATGGAGCTAACAACGGGCCGGTCGCACTCGGCTCTTTGTTAGCTCCCGCGCCCATTCCCATTGAGCCCTATGGGGGCTCAAATGGGAATGGGGAAGGCCCGGGCCCGGGATCCCTGAGTGAGGAATTACCGGGCCCTCCAAACTCAGAATGGCCCGGTAATACCCCATTCAGGGAACCCGGACCCAGACACGGTTTTGGAGGCAGCCATGCCCTTATTAAGGGCATGGCTGCCTCCAAAGTCATAATGAGGCCCACTGTGTGGCTTTGCTGGTTGCAAGAGCCAAATAACTTGTTGCAGAGCCCCCAGATTGTGAGCATAGTACTATGCTTCAGAGAGTGGCTCTGTGGCTGGAGCGGCTAAAGTAATTGAGGATGAAGGACAAAGGAACTTTTATTTTTACGATGCACTTAATCACTACTGACAAAGTAAAAGCCTCCACCAAATTTCCCACTGCCACTCCATCCCCATGACTGTCGCTGTCTTGCACACAAATCGTCTTGATTTTAGGGATCTGTTGTGTTTTCTTCCAGCAATGGTCCTGTTGTAGTGGTGTGGGATAGTGGAACAAAACTAGCCATAACCTGCTGCAGAGGGCTTACTCATATCCTTCATTAATATTTATGAAGAAAAATGTGCATATATTTAGAATAATTGTATGCAGATATATTTCCTGAATATTAATGACGGGTATCCCAAAAACCCGACATAGATCCCGCCTCGAGCCCTGGACTTAGATAATCCTGGTTTAGAGGGTACTACCATATCCCTCATTTCTTTTACCAGGAATGTGGATGATGCCCCTCCATGTGGGCCCTCAGGGAAGAGGTGTAAATATGATCACTGAAATTTCCTCGTAAATCACTGTCTGCGCACATGTATATAAGTTGCCAAGATGAGCCTGTTGCTTTCCCACTTTAAAATAGCTTTACAATCCAGTCTTGTTGGGAGGTTTAAGGGATGGTTTTATCTATCTTCCTCATTGTGGTCTGCTCTGTGTACTTTTCATTAAATGCTGTGCAGGTGTTGTTGACCTAGGAGGTGGTCCTTTTGATGTAACAGACTCTAATGTTGCATAAACACTAGCATGTGTTTTTTAGACCATTTTGGGACAATACTGTACACTGGCACACAGGGTGTGCTATAGGCCTGCTTCTGGTGCACAATGCTTGCACATGATGATAGACTGGGTTTGTCACCGATAAACTGAAAGTGTGGTTCTCAGTGGATTGGCCTTTTCCTAAACCTAATAAGTCATGTAGGACTCTCACTGATTTGATATTTTTCTAGGCGTACAGAATGTACTTGGGTTTCTCATTGTGTTGGTCTTCCCTTGAACATCTAAATTGCATGTGGTGTTCTCAGTGCCTTGGCCTTCCCTTCTTCTATGTCTATTAAGAACGTATGAGGTTCTGAGTGATTTGGCCTTCTCCTACATCCACTAAGTACATACAGGATTCTAAGTGTTTTCCCTTCCCCTATGCTTACAGAATGCATGTGGATTTCTCAGTTCTTTGACATTCAACCATGTCTAGAAAAGGCATGTGTGATTTTCAGTGCTTTGATCTTCTTCGAAGACTGCATATTGTTCTCGGGTTCTCAGTGTGTTCGTCCTCCCATCTGCCTATCCAATGCATGAGGAGTCCTCACTGCTTTGGCATTCACTTGTTCTATGTGTATTAAATGTTCACGTAATTTTCAGTGTGTCTGCCTTTTAATCCTACAAAATGCTTGTGGAGTTCTCAGTGGTTTGACCTTCTCCTCTACCTAGTAACTGCAAGTAGGGATCACAGTTCATTTAGCTTCTCCTATGCCTACAAATAGCACATTCAATCTACTGCCTCACCATCCGTAATTCATACGCCCACCCACTCAGAAATCACATGCTTCAAACCCCAATTCCTCCTGATAAAATGTGAACATAATTCTCTCTCTACCTAGCCCAATTATTGATTTGATTCTGCTCAAACCTAAACTATCCTAGCTACAATCCCTTTCCCTAATACATGCTCTTTCTGCTTCTTCAAATGTCAATCCTTCTTCCCATCTACCTTCATTTAGCTGCAAGGTTGCATCCAGTAGGACCTCATATCTCGACCCCTGGGATAAAACCATTGAGTCATTGTGGCTCCCTTTTTCATATGTGTCTATAGCATCATGAGTCTGTTGACATCTTCCCGGAAGTGTGCATGATCTCAGGTATGTGTTTTTTGAAAGAGAGCTTTCAGATTCTATGGCGAGCTTGGCAGACACCTTCAAACACTAGTGCCTGAAATAAGTAAAATAGTTCACATGCATGTACATGTGACCCAGTATTTTATCAACGTGATACATTTCAGAGAAAGACCTATGTTTAAGGCAACAACACCTTTTATTTTACACAGATCCATGCCATTGGTCACCCTCCCCCTGTGGTGTGCCTGCAGGATTAGCCTATAGAAGTCTTTCAAGAAAATAAAAGGTTAACTTAAAGTGTTCAAGTGTCATTCAATGTCTTTAGTGAACCTGGTGCATTTACTCTAGCTTAATAGTGTGGGTGGTTACTGGCATTTGGTGTCAAATAGATATGATGATTATCCTCTTGGGAGGATAGCTCAGCGGCAATGTGCTCGCCTTGGAAGCAAAACGACACGGAGCAAAACGACAGGTTCAATCCCCGGTTCTGCACTTAGAAACCTCTGGGTATTAAGCGTGTTATAAATAACCTATCATATCATAAATTTGCATGTATTACGAGATAGCATGCCCTAATAATTTCAAAGAGGAAATGCCACCTCATTATGAGTAGATGCTAATAGTAAAACATGCAGTCTTCTAAATAACACTTGCCTGTAGACAAAAAGCCTAATTATGAGTTGGGATTATGTAGATTAGGTACCACATTGGTGTACGTAAAAGGTAGTGATTGGGCTATGTATGGGTAATTTATCCTCTTCAAATTATTCCATGTACTTCAGTAGATAAACATACTGTACAATCCCAACTCATCATTTGGTGAGAATTTTAGAAATATGAGTTCTCTGCCATTAACACCATACTCCTGTTGAGATCCACAGTGGAGCAATGCCTTATTTTACAGTGTGTATTACAGAAAGAGAGCTTACTTACTGTTTTAGTAAGTAAGCTCTCTTTCTGTAATACACACTGTAAAATAAGGCATGCGATTTTGTATAGAAAGGAAATTTGCCAGACTGCTAAACAAGAACGTGTTCGCATCTACAGCTGTTAATCCATCGACGCCCCATGGTCGCATCTGCTGAGACCTGCTGGCAGAGGCTTGCAAGTATGAATTTAGCCTGAGGGGGAATTGCTCAGTGGTGTGTAGGGAAAGAGGCGCTGCTCAGTTTACAGGCTGCGATTACACTAAATTAAGCGTTAGTAGTCTACTACACACCACTGAATCCAGCAGGGACTATTTCAACTTTAAAACTGTAGAGTAAATAATGCCAAATGCGCCGCAGAGAATGATGGTCAAATCAAATCAACATTGCACTGAGCAAAATACAGATGATGGTTGCGGACATGTTTTATCCAAGATTGGTTGAGTGATACATTATACACATTTGACCTCTTGTTTGAAGTCAGAAACCAAAATTAATCAGCGTGATTCCCACCATGAAAACTACAATACCTATTTACTATATGTGTGCTTTGGAAAAAAAAAAACAACGAAAAAAAAGGAAAACACTCAGAGCATCTTATGAGGATGGAGGAAAAGTAAAAAACAGGTGGTGTTTAGATTACCGTCTTTTTAACAGCCATACTGTGTCTAATGAGATAATATGTTCTTGTTGCAGTACTAATAGAACATCACGTGTTGTTATGTACACAAATGGTATGTTGAGAAATACCACAAAAGCACATATTTTTACTTTCACCCAAAAGGATGTTTTAACCGTAATTTTCTGGGTAACTCCGTTTTGGGGCACGACATGCAAAGCTTTTGGAACACAGGGGACTCACTAGCGAAATCTTCTACTTGGGTACACAATTTAGCACTGAAATGGCACCAGCCGGTGTGCAAGTATCATCAGTTGCCTTTTCTGCAGCCCCTCCAGTGTGCAGACGGGACCCTTCTGCAAGTAGATCATTTGTTGTGCTCCAAGGATGCCCTATTTGGATTGCCATCCTCCAAAACAGCCATGCGATATTTCAGAAATAGCGCATGAGCTGTTTCAGAAATAGCGCATGAGCTGTTTCAAAACTAGCGCAGGCGGGCCAAGGATTTCCAGCTCAGCAGCAGTAAACCAAACACAAAGGTAGAACTCAATGGGCATATTAAAGAAAGTTTGCATTTCGCTAGTAAAAAAGACAGATGCTTTGAATTATGTGCTGCACCAGGACAAAGGACTAGGCATTGGTCAAAGTATTGCTCTGCTGCAGAAATGCTTTGAAAGAATCTTTTTTTAATGGTTTGCATTATCGTAAATTGTTGCCCTAGAGCTAATTACACTTGCATCGGTGCAAAGATTCTGTAACCCCCGCTGCCACCATTTTACGGGATGCAGTAATTGTAGTTACTATTCTATTACAATCATATTCTATCACAATAAATAGATCAGACTGAGCATCGACTTTATTTACATTTTCTTTGTCGGATTATTGACTTGGTTCCCAGCCATTTTGGAGCTGCTTAGCTAAAAAATAAAAATTACAACGGAATGTATACAAGCTTCTGCCAATTTATGTTAGCAAACCACACTCTGTCAGTCATAACCTTTTTTTTTCATTCTGGTATTAAATATTGTTTCATAAATATATATTTTTTTATTATTTATATATGAATTATTTTAAACCCTAATCATTTTAAAATGTACACAAAATGTAAAAGAAATATAAGAGAAATATAATATATATAGCCGCAGCTTGTACCTTATTAGGCTCATAGGCATGCATCTTGGTCGATTTAGAACTTTTTTACAGAACATTTCTTCCATTGAGGCCCATTTCTTCCATGGAAAAGGCAGAGTAGTTTCGGTCTCATACGCTAAGACCAGAACAATTTTTTGTCTATAAAATGTTATGATGGGCAGTAGAGAAAAATGTGCATATCTTTTGTGTATTATAGCTCCCTGGGTGGCGAGACTCTTTGTCTTTGATCTTAATTCCGCTATGCGTCGTTTATCACATATCCGTTGGTTTATGTCAATTCCAAGGTATTGCATATTACTGGCTTGAGTCATGAGCTCCGTCCCAGATACCATCTGAATTCTTTTTGCGTCTAGCTCGTTTTAGTATCATTAACCCAGATTTTGGATATTTATCTTTAGACCGTTTCTTTTGGTATATAGATCTTGGGCATCCAGCAGGTCTTTTTTTTTGGTGGATGATCAGCGTCTGGTCCAGCAGTATGATGAGCTCATAGGAATATAGCACTTAGCCCACGAGGTCGCCATTTATTTTTGGACGGAAGGCATCAACTGCTTTCAGTGTTTCATTTAGGTCAGATATAAATAGTTTAAACAGCTCCGCTGCTAACGGGTATCCTTACATCAAATTACAGAAAGTTGGTATATTTTTCTTAGCAAACCGTCTTTGTTTAATCTGATTTTGATAGAATTGTTTGTGTATAAAGCTCTTATTGGCACCATGATGTGGTCAGGGCATTTCAATTCTGTAATTTGTATCCATACAATATCTCAGTTTACACTGTTGACGGGCTGGGCAAGATCTACAGATGTGGTGTATATTTCTGTACCCTCTTTAAGAGGTCTTAATTATTAAATATATCTAATTTGCTCTCATTATTGGTAAGACCCCATTTAATCATATCAGTATTTGTTTAGTGCAAATCTAGCCTTGGGCTAGCAACGCTTTGGACTAGCTTCACCATGTGCAATTAGGACAATAAAACAAGAAGGACCAAAGTGTTTGAGGGTGAGCGTCACCAATAAAGGAGACATGTGTCTCCTAACATTACATATCATGTACCCAATACTGTTTTTCTATTATTTTTATTTAATGTGCAGTAGTGTGACTAAAATAGTAGTTTCATATGAGTTCTCAGTTTTAGATCCTATTATTCTCATTGGGTATCTCTATATAGAAGAATTCCTCCAAAATCGCCATCATCCTTCTTCAATCTAAGCAATTTAACAGCACCAACATCTTGGAACTCACTGCCACCTAAACTGAGATCAGAAACATCACTCTTTGCCTTCAGGAAGCCACTGAAAACCACCTTATTTAAGTAAACATATCCCTGCCACACTGCTCCCAGGTACCTGGAACACAAGTAAGGACTGTAACCATTCTCTTTACTGTGTCCTCATACTGTACTTATGTCACTGTTCCCATGTAACCTGGAACACGAGTAATGGCTGTAACCGATCTTTTACTGTTTCTACGTATGGTACGTGAAGTGAGCTTTCTGTAACAGCGCCTCAATGCCCGAGGGCAGTTGCACGCTTTAAAAATGCAAATAAAATAAATAAACATTCACATTTAGGTAAACAGAGTTCTGCCAATTACTAACCGGGTGTGAGTATTCACAGCATTGCGCTTGTATCATTACCACACTACTTTGCCAGCCTGCGTAAGCCCAAAGGAGTTTGAATTCTTTCAGCTCGACTGGCCTGTCACAAGGAGTTCTGCAATGCTGTATACACACATGGTAGACCTGTGCCCAGAGGCTACAAACTGCCACCTGCCGTTCATAGAGCAAGCTCTAGCGGATCTTGGACACTGACAACAGTTTATGAACTGAAAGGGCAACTCTTTGTATTGCTTGTTAGATATGGAAACGTGTTATGACAGCACCCACTCTTTTCTTGACAGCTGTGTCTGCATCAGTACTTTCTGCTCCATCTGCATGTGGGATCATATTTTACTAAGTGCATGTCTGTTTTTTTGTTTTATTTTACAGGTGCTATTTTTGATGAATCGGCTAAAAGGGATGATGAAGTGTTTCGCATGGCCATTTCTGACCTTAACCAGAATGAGGACATTTTGCAGACAGAAAAGATCACATTTTCGGTGACATTTGTGGATGGAAACAACCCTTTCCACGCGGTCCAGGAAGGTAAGTTTGAAGGACATGTCTTCTTGTATAGAATACCGTGTTTTCACATACAATTGAAAAACTGAAGTTTAACTAAGTTTGCAATTTGCAACAGAAAAATTGACGCCATCAATCAACATGATTTCTTGGGGTAATCTTTTTATGAGAATGTTCAGTTAATGTATTGTAAAATTATCGGCGGTACAACACAGTGGCACAATTGTAACATCTACAATAATAGAATGTGCAGACATGCAATACACAAACAAGATCACTATTTTTCTATGTCATAATAATCAGGACTGACAATGAAGTGACAAAATAAAGAGGTTAAATCAATCAACGATTATAAACAAAGACATTTTTAGTGAGGAGAGTAAAAATTACTGTTTAATTTTAAAAAAAAAAAAATCGTAAATATAGACCATGTTTCCCAAATCTATGCATTTGTTCTAAACAGGTTCTGGGTTTCCTCGTTATCTATGCAGATCTCTCCTTCGCCCATTATATCAGCTCAACTCAGCACCAAGGGCCCGATTCATGGAATTCTTTGCACGGTTCAAAATGATTTCGCACTTCTACAGTAAAGTGTTTTGTAACTTTGAATCTTCAATATGCTTCATTTTTGTGGAATTCTTTTTTCTCTGTAGTGGCACAAAAGTGTAATACCATAATGTGCACTTGGGCAAGTATTTCCCTAATGCAGAAATGCATCACTTCCATACTTATTTTTGACAGGACAATTCATGCTCAAGGCAAGGCTTGATACAAACGAAACGAGCACTGCACCTGTGCGAAGTGTATGCAATGCAGGTATCAATCTGAGGTTTTCCATAGCATATAATTGGTATTTGTTTGGATAATGATAAAATTATAGAAACCATTACAGGATGCAATGTGACAAGAGTTCCTCCATTGTTGTGTAAAACATGGCCTTTATTTTGGTCGTCCCAGTAGTTATAAGTGAGTGTATACAGCCAAGGCTGTTGTGGGGGTATATTAATGCCTCTGCCCTGGTGAATACAGAACATGGACGTCTTAGGTTCCACAAACCAGTGTGCTCCTCTTTGGTTCCTGGCAGAGCAGAACCAGATGGTCTGGCTTTTCCATAAAGTTTTATGTCTGGTTTAGAATCTAAGCCGAATCTGGCCCCTCAGTTTATAAAACGTATCTGGAAGAGATAAGAGAATTGGTGAGTGTAGGGGAGTTGCCTTGGTTCTTCCTCATTGAAAGCTGAAATGATGATCTCCACATGCAGCTGGCGTTTGAAGATCCTAATGCTATCCAAAGAGAGGATGGCGAGGAGCTGAAGCAATGTTATTGGGACGAGTTAAACGTGTGGCATAGCTTCAAAGGACACTGTACGCCATGCTTATTTTGATTTAAAGACTGCGTGGCCCTATTAACATTGTCTGGATGTGCTGATTTGTCCCATGATGCAAGTTTTATTCCCCAGGTTTCGATTGGGAACCCTTCCTCCAACCACTCTGGACTGTTGTAAAGGACATTTTCTTATCTTAATCGTCAAGAATGCTTATGGGCATTCTAGACAAGTGAAGGTGTCTTACTTTGTATTGCAAGGTGCTAGAAACATAGCTATTGTAACACTTAACATTTTACCTCTAATTGTCTTAATTTCTTTCTGAATTTGATGCCTTAGATTTATCAACGTTGTGTTTGAATATTGTTGTTATGTTCTGAAATATTCAATAGTGTAATAATGTTTCTATGTATTGTGTTTTTATGGATGAAAACAACATACAGCTGTTTTATTGATTGATTGATGTTTGATTGGTTGATGATCAATTATGGAAGTAGAGCATCAGAATGTACCTGTGACAATTCTGGAGGACTTTCGATCAACATATGTATAAGTCAATCATTAACTGGGCTGCTGTTCCCTAACGTGCTAACAATAACAGAGGACAATATGTACTTATATTTCTGATAAAAGATGGTGGGCTTGATTTACAACGTGTTGTCCAATAGGATTGCTCCATTGTAAAACACTTCTGTAAAGCAGGGCCCGTTTCTGTAAGCAGAAATCCTAGAGGAAATTAAGTCTGGATTCAAAGATGATTTTAAAATTGATTTTTGTCCAAACAAACAACCAAAGTGAACTTGCTGATCTCAGTTACAGAGAAACGCACATTTCTTTGGGAGTGAAAGAGAGCAGGAAGACTTTGATCACGTAGAACTAGAATATGTGGACATTGAAAGACGTGAATAGACTTTTAAAAAGGGAATGCTAATAAGCAGATAATTAATCTATCAGAAAAATATTGAGTCAAACTAAAGCTACCAAAAATCTTGGGATTCAGTTTTTGCCACCAACAATAGTGCTTCAGGAAAAAATATGTTAAAATATATACATCCAAATATGAAATAGGGAATATTGTATTTATTCATCTATTTATTTATTACACTCCCAAACCAAAAGGTATCATGGTGTTGGTTACTTAAGAGCTTGACGTATTACAATCTTAGAAATCTGGTTACATACATTCATTCAGTTACAACATATTCAGAACATTGACAGCTTTGAGACCTTAGTCGAATTTGTCGAAGAGCCAGGTCGTGATCTTTTTCCTGAAACACTGGTGTGATTGCTAATTTCTAATGTGAGTCGGTAGTGTGTTCCAAAGCGTTAGTGCAGCTACTCCCAATATGCTGCTTTTTACATTAAAATACAAAAGATCGACAACATGAACAAACACAATAAGTATGTTTGAATTACTTCTGAAATAGGCAAGATAATAAATACGTTTAAATATACTTTGTTTCCTCATATAAACAAACAAACAAATAAATCAATACATACATTAATAGAAACAGAAATGACGTTTATATTTTGAAAAATAATGATTGTTTCATGTAACCACAAAATGAGAATTTTGAAAAGAGAACCAACTGATTTGTAATATGTATTACAAAATATCACTTCAAGTAAGTTAATTTGCTAAATGTAGTTATATTGAAGCAGATAATTTGCCGTAAACAATTCTAAAAACTACCAGGTCTGCACCATATGCTTTTTTTTACTGACAAGTCTTATGACTCAGACTGTAAAGAGAAGTTACACATGCACAAACATGAACCAACGTTTTCATTGTAATAATTGTACAGTGAATGGCCTCAAATAACATCTAAATGTGTGATGCAAATTCAGAGACGATTTAAGGAATCATTGGCACATCATTTGAAATACATGCAAGTTCATTATCGAACAAATGTCGGGGTCTATGTGAACAGATTAATGTATAGATTGCAGGTGTGCTGTGATCTGCAGATCAGCAAGCAGACATGCATTTTTAGGACATTTTCTATGGATCCGATCTAAGTCTGGTCTCGATCCGTATTTCTCTCCAAAGTTTGCCATGGCCTTCTCTCTGTCACTAATTACCTTGAATCACTATGTCTGCACTTTGGCTGCTTTTTATTTCCTGCAGGTTGGCTGTCCTAATTGCCTGCACTTTGGCTGACCTTATGGCTTACACTTTGGCTGTCCTTATTGCCTGAACGTTGGTTGTCCTAATTGCCTGAACTTTGGCTGTTTTTATTGCCTAAACTCTGGTTGTCCTTATTGTATGCACTTTGGCTGTTCTTATTGCCTCGGTGTTGGCTGTCCTAATTGTCTGCACTTTGGCTGTCCCTATTGCCTGCACTTCGGCTGTCCTTATTGTCTGCACTTTGGCTGTCCTTATTGCCTCCACATTATCTTTCCTAATTGCCTGCACGTTGGCTGTCTGTATCGCCTGCACTTTGGCTCTCCCAATTCCCTGCACTTCGGTAGTCCTTATTGTCTGCACTTTGGCTGTCCTTATTGGCTGCACTCTGGCTGTCCTAATTGCCTCCACATTATTTTTCCTAATTGCCTGCACGTTGGCTGTCTGTATCTCCTGCACTTTGGCTCTCCCAATTCCCTGCACTTTGGTAGTCCTTATTGCCTGCACTTTGGCTGCCCTCATTGCCTGCTTTGCATGTCCCACTTACATCAATCAAGAAGGCACGCAGATTGCTCTCAGAATGGCTACCCTTGAAATATATTTCCTCCAGACTGACGTAATGTTTCTCTGCTATTAAGTCATTTAATATGAACAACTGTTTCCAAGGGATTGCTTGTATGACAGATGCACCGCTTTTGAAGAACATGTCCCCTTTTTGAAACCACGTTACAGAATTCTGTAACAATGGCCTTGGTCTTCACCCATTGTATCTGTGCCAATAGTCTTTATTTATAAACACCCACCTGATGTTCACAATGATTTAAAATTGGTTCCATGTAATAATGTCACCACAAAAATCTCGCAATGCTAAAATATCGCCGAAAAATGGCCGTTTTTTGTGGCGACATTATTGCATGGAATTTTTTTTTTTTGCCCCTGTCCCCATATATATGGTCACCCAAATAATATTGCCACGACATTTTCCCGGCGATATTATTTATGGCGACCATATATATGGCGATATTATTACCTGATACCTTAACATTGTGTCTCAGGCAGCAACATATCTGACCATGTTTAACTACAACTGGAAGCACTGCACTGGTTATCATAGGCTAATTTAATTCCATTTTAGACATCCTGGGGCTTATTCATGGGATTTTCAGCGTGGTGCAAGCTGATTTTGCACTGCTGCAAACTGACTTTGCACTGCCAACAAACAACCTGATTCACAGAGCACTGCAAAAGTACTATTTGCACTGCACAAAATGGGCCTAATCCACAGTGCAGAGTACTTCTGCAGTGCAAAGAGAGTTTGCACTGCAAAAATTCACTTGGCACCGCTCTATAAATCATGGGTCTAATTCACAGAGCGTTTTCCAATGGGGCTTTGCCATTATAAAACACTTCTGTGAATTAGGCCTCAAGAGCTTTGTTGGCAGCGCTAAGTCGCTTTGCACTGCGCTAATAATTCCACGAATCAGCCTCCTTTTATTGTTTGGAGAGCAAGGCATGCAATATTACCACCTTTCCATAATTTCAAAATCCAGTCCCATGTCTTTCCATAGTCTCTCAAAGGATTACTTTATTAATGTAGGTATTTATTCTTGGTGTTTTGTAATGTGACAAAGCAAACACATTTGCCTTTTGAGCACCAAAAACAAAGAGACAGGGGTGGGCTAGAGGGTGAAGAAGTGTGCAGGGAAAGCAGGATGAGTGGAAGGAGGGTTACACGGGGATCAGAAAGGAGGCAGCATTCACAGCAGACATATTCTGGTACATGTGTACATACATGACCACATTATGTGTTAGACATTGATAGAAGACATCTTCATATCACTTGGTACAAATGTAGTATTCTCAGTACATGGCCATACACAACATCCAGCAGTGTTTGGGCCTTTCTAACTCACTTACAAATGGCTATTTTACCAAACAGGACTTCTGGCTTAGGTGTTATAGGGCTTTTTAAGGTCGACCAGCACTAAACGTCCACTATAGAAGATCACGCTGTCAGGAACTAGTTGAGATCTGTACATAGCCGTTGCAATGCATTTGCAAAACTCTAATGGCCATTACCATGCCTGAACCTTTAGTTAGTATTGCAGGTGTGCAGAGAGTTCCATCCAGGATGCACACCTGTGTACTATTAAATACTTACCTGCAATCTCGCTGTATGTTAGGCCAGACAGTCATTTCAGCTCCTAAGCATTTCCCATTGTGGCACTAGACGCTTACCTTGGATAAACCTTTCTTTTTTTTCTTTTTTATAAATTGACTTTTATGGTTACAGTCGAGCAACCTCGTTTTATTCACTGAGCGTCAAAGGTCAAGCGTGGAAGCATCAGTCAACAATATCGAATGAGTTCAAATGTAATCATTTCTGGCTAATAAAGCCATCGTATACCCCAAGGCATGTCTACCAGCACTTGCCACTTATGGAAGACAATGAAGGTTCAGAATGGGAGCATGGGGCAGAATGTTATCACAGCTCACAGCATAACATTGCCACTGGTGTAAAGAGTCTTGTTTATTTCTAGAAACACAGCTAAGGGCTCCTAGGCAGTGCTAGCAGAGGAGGTAGAACTCAAGTATGCAGAAAGAAATGGTGACTGCACACTACTTTGTGTTCACCTGGAGCTCTCACGACATGTAAAATCGCTAGTCAGAGAGCAAAAGGGCTCCACCATTGAGCAGGAACCTTTTTCGAGGGTTCAAAAAGCAAAGTATTTAGTTGCTCATACTAGCTATATATATATATATATATATATATATATACATCCCTTGTAGAGTTGATATTCTTCATTATTCAACCTGACTTACTGTTGGGGAAATTAAACAAGCAGTTTCAGCTTGTAATTTTAGTTGAGTTAAAGCAACCAATTTGATGTTTGAAATCTCTCAGCTAATTCAACTCCATTATCCTGTATAGACAGCATCAACTTTTAATTAAAAAAGTAAAAGGATCCCCGAGAAAAATGTGGAATTAAGATGCTGGTGGTTCTGTTCATAACATTAGCTAAGACATTAACAAGTCATTTAATTTAAAAGTGCAGATTGAACAGCTGTCTGACATAACACCAAGTTCTCTAGGTCCTAGTTTACAAAAGTTGTGTACAATGGTGCAATCGCATTGAAAAATGCTTTGTAAATCATCAGGCACCTAGAGTTTATCAAGAGAGCTTTCAAAAACTCATCACTGTATCATGCTAAAGCAGATTATCCACAAGAATACACAGATGAAGGGTTGCCATTTTATGCTGACTGCAGAGACGTATCAACCACATTTGAATATGTTGACTTTTAGAAGCTCACGGGCAAACCAAAACATTTGAGCATCCTGCAAAAAGAAGATGCTCGTTATGCTTCACACTCATACTTATGTAGCATTGAAAATGTGCAATACTTTTGTTTGGAAGAAGTTAAGACCATATAGTAGACTGAAATGAAAGTAAGTGCCATCATTCTCTCGTATTCAATTTCTCATATCATAATGGAAGTTGTATCTAAAGAAAGTAGTGCCCGTCTCCTAGTTAATTACTCATGTTGCAGATTTCAAACATATTGGGCCTGATCACGACTTTGGCGGTAACCCCTAAATCTGGCGGTAGCGCTATTACCGCTGGATTTAAGGGTCCGCCAAATCAGGACTTCGGCGTATTTCGCCACAGCTCTGAGCTGGGGGGAAATCGGCTGAAAATGTGTGTTATTACCGCCAGCGGTAAGAGCGCGAATTTTCCCTATTGAGCCCAATGGGGAGTGGGGCATTCCCGAATGGGCTCAATGGGGAATGGGGAATTACATTACCGCCGAACTTGTGATCCGGCGCTATTAGCGCCGGGGAGTTTGGTGGTAGGGCGGTAGGGTTTGACTGCAGTTCATCATGAGACCTATTTTGATGAGCAATTGTTTGAACACGGCTTGAGTGATGATTGGTTTACACACATCCAATCAAACACATAGCTTAATTTCTACTGTGTGTATTCACATGTACGTACATACCTAGCTGGGAAGCAACTGGGTGTTCTAAATGAAAGGGAGAACATTATAGAGAGTACACCACTAGTGAGGCAAACTCATAGTGTGATAATAGGGGCTATTCTTGGCTGGCATTCTAATGGTTAATGCTCTAGCTGGGGATGCAATGAACAGTAATGTATTCAGACCGTCCCTAAATCTAGGAACTTGGAAGCTATGCAGATGTCCTTGCAGTTCCACAACACTGGCGTGTATACCTTGGTGCTGCCAGCAGTCAAAGCAAGGAGTAGCTTTCATATGAAGAATTGAAACATGGCTTCCAAAGCTGTAGAACTGTTTAATCACTGGGAAGGAACATTCTAAAAGTCATTGCTTGATGTTCGAAAATGTAGACCAATTTATGAGTGTCAGGTCTGACGATCAAGGAGAGATAATGAGCAAAATGTCTTTGCTTGCTGTATTTAGCTCCCATTTAAACCTATAAGAACATACACCCAACCCAAAAAGTTATAACTCCTCACCTTCACGTCACTGCAGTGAAATCTGAAAGTCATATTTCGTGCAGTTTCATCACACAACCACACGGCTACCTAACTCTATTGCTGATCAAATGTGTGTCGATCCATCTGCATGCTGTTCCGGCTGTTTTCTCAGACCACACCAGGTTGCACAGAAACAGGAAGTGACAGGCGTATTAGAGGAAAGGACCGTACATTTTCTCTAAATGGTTGAAAGTTGTCCATGTGCAACATAAAATTGCACATGGGTTACTAATAATCAAGTGTAAGTGTCAGGGTCCAGCGTCACATCTTAGATAACTGCAGCTTCGATGTTGTCCTCTATCAGATGTGACTCTGACCCCCTCGATTGAATATGTACCTGATGATGATAGTTAACCATATACAATCCTGTATATGATTTCAGTTGAAACCATGTAATAATTGCCATAGTTGCATTGCTTGTCACAAGAGTGTTGATGTTCTTAACAAATACGACAGTCCCAAGAAGAAGACAGCTTGCCTGAGTCACAGTGTACAAGGTCAACCCATGAGAATAGAGGATTTCCAGCCACATTTGGACAGAATAAACTAGTGAGACGATTTGATTCATTTTATGTTGCTTAGTAATTTGTATGCAGAACAAGTGTGCTCTTATTAACTCGTCTATTGAAGGAACATCCCATTATGCTTGTGCCTGCTAATCTAAACCTCCCTTCCTCAAGATGCCTCCCATACAAGTGCTCCTGTCTTAGTTGTGTGGGATATAAGATTTCCCCGCATGATGTCTCCATTTCCCCAATTACTTTCTGGTAAATACATACTAAAAAAAAAAGAAGCTCTTTCCTTCTTTGAATGTTTAACTCCTGTGTCGGGGGGAAATTCTCCCGGGGTTGGCTGGGCCGTCCGCGGACCTCCGGGCAGGGAGGCCCCAACTCCTCCCGTATATCCCAAAAGAATGAGTATGAGACACACGCAAGAAGCAAGGTGGTTCTGCTGTTTATTAAACAAAACGGCAGGGATGGGTCAAGGATCGTACGTGTCCGTCCTGACACTCTCTCTCTAAATCGTGGGGCTCGCAGGCCCTTTTTACCTTAGTATGACGCGCTACTTGCGTCACCTGGGAAAGTTAGCAAAAAACCTATCACCACTCTGGATTGGTTCCTCGAGTGGTAGGGTTAGTATAGCATACGTATAGAGAGCGTTATTAGTGGTTGAGGGTCAGTCAGATGGTATACTTGGGTTGTCCCTTCAATTTGATACATGAAAATTGTTACATGAAGACCCCTGAGGATTGGCTAATGTTAATGGCGTCAGTGATAAGGGCCCCATGTTCTGATTGGTCCACCCGTGAGCCCCCCAGCCTGGGACCATCGCTGTTCCCAGCTCGCGGTGCACCTGCCATTTGCAACAATGTATCACTATGGGTATGTGCAGACAATGTGAGGATTTATTCATATGCTGGAAGGCAGACTACTCCCACCGCCGCAGATGTCCATTGAGTCGCTTAATTGTATCTGCCTGTGTCTTGAAACGTGGGAACCAGGCGCCTCCCTCCTCCTGGGCCTGGCACCCTGTCAGGTTCGGCTTGGTCACGTTAGGTGAGACCGTGGTTGAGGCAGAATTCTGCACAATTAATATTGCATTTTCCACTTTGTGCCTGGCTTAATTTGCAGGTGTGACCTTGGCGTCGGCTTGCGGCATGCGAGTTTGCAACATTGTGCCCTTGACTGTCTGCTCTCGCCGGGCTCATTCTGCAGGGTCAGCAACTGTACTCTTGCTCATTCAATGTTCATGGAAGCCCTCACTTGCGGCCTACTTGGGCCTGGTGCATAGGTGGAAACGTTTGATGCACGGCGCTTTAGGTTATGGTATCATATTGCTTTATCCCCAGTATCATGTCTATGTTATATTTCGTTATATTTCTCATGGCAATGCATGGGTTTAGGAGAAGCGTGAGCATGCATTTTAGATGAGTTCATTGTGCGTCTTGCGTTTCTGCATTTTGAAAAGCCTATGTGAAAAATAATAAAGATGCGCGTCAGTGGGTGTGTCCATCACCTACGTCATAGCACTCAATATGTTCTTCGTGTGGATTGGTGTGGGAGTGTCCAGTGTGCATGTTTGCACGGGTGTGCTGACTGTTGGCTAGGTCGTCATGGCATCTCTAACGATGTGTTGATTTAGTGTTGAATGGTTCAGTCGAGTTCATCCATGCCGCAGATGTCGGCATGGGCAGGGCAGGCTGGTGGGCAGGCGGGTGGGCACATCCGTATGTTCCTGTACCAGGGTATTTGGTCATCTGGTAGATGGGCAAACTCCTCTCGTGGCGGGTGCCTGGGCCATGATCCTCTAGGCCAGGGGTGTGAGGGGATTGGTGGGAGCCTTTTGTTCCATTCTCCCACTTCACCTGGCTACATATGCATGAAATGGTAACCTAAGTAATATTGAGTCTCTTAATTCTTTAATGTTTGCATGACTCAGTTACAGTACATAATACATACAAAAAATAAAAAAAACACACTTGACTGATACCTGCCCTGTTCTTTTGGAATATGGAAGTGGCTAAGTGTGCCTCCATCTCAATGGATCTTTTCAAGATTTTCTAAAATTTCCCAGCATGATCATCGATCTGGCATCTATATGTGCATCAGTCTGGTGGTTGCACAATGCATCTGTTCATTTACAAGCAATCTGGGCACCCTCCACTGCTTTGCGCCCTTTCCGTGACTCCATTACACACCTCATTGTGTCTGAATGGGCCGCCTATTGTTTCTTGTGGATGACCTTCCTGTTGCTCCTCTGGGCCAAAATGTGACATTTCCTCCTTCTTTATTTATTTATTTATGTATTTATTTATTTATTTGATACTTCTAACCCGCCAAATGCCCATAAGCCTCAAGGAACAAACAAATAATGCACAAATAGTGTTTCTTGGTGGCGATTACTTACCAAACCCTCATTACAGTTCTCAGGCAAGTTCATTCAGGAGTGACACGTTGAACTCTCACTGAGGTTCATATTACCTTATGGGCATACACAGGTCATGCATAGGATCTTGGCACCACCATCAGCAATGGCGCCAGTCCTGAAGATATGTGGAACCTTTCATAAGCTGATAAGGCTCATTCTGACAATTGTATTATTAAAGGCAAAGTGTGCACATTCTATGTTGAACCTTTTGAACATATTGTGACATGTGACCATTGCCCGGGAACTGAAGAATTTGCTTTTGCAGTGAGAACCTTCGTTTTAATGAACTCTCCGACATATTAACATTTGGAACACGCATGTTACAAACGTAGGGCCGAATTCATGGAATGTTTAGAGCTGAGCAAAGTGATTTTGCACTGCCAATAAACTCGTTCTACGGAGCCTAATTCACAGAGCGGTGCAAAGTCTATTTTCGAAGAGCAAAGTCACTTTGCACTGCCAATAAACTCGTTCTACGGAGCCTAATTCACAGAGCGGTGCAAAGTCTATTTTCGAAGAGCAAAGTCACTTTGCACTGCCAACAAACTCGTTCTACGGAGCCTAATTCACAGAGCGGTGCAAAGTCTATTTTCGAAGAGCAAAGTCACTTTGCACTGCCAATAAACTCGTTCTACGGAGCCTAATTCACAGAGCGGTGCAAAGTCTATTTTCGAAGAGCAAAGTCACTTTGCACTGCAAAAGTACTCTTTGCACTGCCCTAAGGGGGTCTTATTCACACAAAAAACATGAATTCTGCGCTAATTAGTGCTCTCTTGTGAATTAGGCTCATTTAGCTCAGTGCAAAGAGTACTTTTGTAGGGCATAGTGACTTTGGTCTGCAAAAATACACTCAAGAGCACTGTGTGAATTGGGCCCGGTGGAATGTGTTTATTGGCAGTACAAAGTCACTTTGCTGGCGCTAAACGTTCCATGAATTGGGCACTTCATTGTCTCAAGGTGCTAACCAGCTGGAAGAAGCATGAGTGTGTAACTGAGATGTTACAACCCTTGCACTTACTAGGATAATAAGAAAGAGTTTCATTGCAGAGAATATATCCTGAAAGAAATGACGTCATCAAACGTGAGGAGTGAGTCTGTGAATATTCACGTTGAAACAATGTGGGGCAGTGAGGGTGAAAGTTTACTGGGAGAGATTTCTTGTTGACGCAGCAGAAGTGTAGGATATGCAATGCTTTAGAGGAATTGGCTGTGCCCACCATGCAATTTTCCTTTCTGTGGCAGATTATAGAAAGGCATTGTGAAGACTTGCTTTGTTAGTATTTGTTTTTTATTTTTTAATTTATTTTATTGTTTTAAAGCCTGGACCTAGCACGAGAGCTACAGTGCATCCGTCGGTGCATCCACCTGTATTAGTCCTTGGTCGGGTATTGTTGAAAAAGTCACATTTTGAGAAGATGTGTTGAGAACTGTGGGGGCATTGCAAGATGATGATAGACAAACAAGAGCATACCAATCACTAAAAGATTGCCAGACAGATGTAAACCCCTTCCCTACTGGACATCCTGCGATGCCTGGTGTTCCCTAGTCCAGAGATGCCTCCCAGGCCTTGCATTCACGTATTGTCAGCGTGCAACATGCTTTTGTTTCCAGAGTCGAAAGATGTGTTTCTTGGTCATGACAGTCATTAAGTTCTCAAGATTTGCAAACAATCGTGACAGCATTTGATTTGCTTGTAGACTAAGCTGCGCAGGCGCGGGCACACACACACACACCCGCACACACACACCCACACACACAACACTCCCACGCCCCTCTCTCAGTGAGTGCCTTAAAACCAGATTTAAGATGTGTGTCAACAAACCTGCATGCGTACATGCCTTAATATAAATTGGAACTGCTTCCAGTAGCACAAGAAATCTAATGAGGATAGATATGCGCCCTTGGGGTTCCTAAAATAAAAGATCAAGGCTGCCCATCACTGACGCATGGGAGGCGCGTTTTAGCCGTGTCCATACCATGAAAGGTAATATAGGCGTTTTGGCTGCTGCTCTGCTCGGCTCCCCTTGGACCGTGGATCTCGCGCTTGGTGAAGGAACTGCTAGCCTGAAACCACCTCTTTCATGTCCTGTCATTATTGCCAGCTGATCCACTTTCAGATGCATGACGCGCGGAATCCCACGCTCCCCGATGGCTTCTCTGGAGGCTAGATCGCCTGGCAGCGGATTAAAGATGGCACATTTAGATACAGAAATACTAAAACCTTTCTCCACTGCGCTGTTGAATATAACATGCTCCCTCTGCGCTGTTTTTACCGCTCTGCGTATGGCATACCCTTTATTGGCGGTTTTTGGCGCGTGGCAGTAATGTAACGCTGCATGGCACATCTCTCTAAGTGTAAAATCGAATCATAAACAGAACAAACTGCTTTTCGGCGTAAATTCAGGGCCCGATTCCTGGAATATTTGCCCGGTTCAAAGTGAATTTGCACTGCTGAAAAGTGACTTTGCACTGCCGACACGAACCCTGATTCATGGAACCGTGCAAAGTGTATTTTTGCATTGCAAAGTCCAGACCAAGCCAGCACAAAATAATGTTTGCAGTACAAAATGGCTTTGCCCGGACTTTGCAATGCAAAAATACACTTTGCACAGTTCCATGAATCAGGGGTTGTGTCGGCAGTGCAAAGTCACTTTTCAGCAGTGCAAATTCGCTTTGAACCGGGCAAATATTCCATGAATCAGGCCCTTACTTGGTGTTTGCTTCAAACAGATTTTTAAGCGTGTTAAATGATTCAGTGATTAGGTGGACGGCTGCCTAATGAGTCAGCTTGTGCACCTGTTGATTGTGCATTTGTTTATTTTTATTTATTACATTTGTTACTCGCCCAGACCCTAGGGTATCACGGCGAAAGATACAGGAGAGTTCACTCATTATTATACAATGTTGCAGTTACATATGTTTAATTCAAAATGGATTTCCTTTTAGGGAACAGCAGTATGGGTTGGGTTGCATTACCATATTGTTTCTCTGTAGTCCTGGCCTTTGCGTTTACTTTGCTCAATTGTACTTAATGGTAGTGGTTGCAAACTACAACTCCCAGAATGTAATTGATGGACTGGTGAATGTTCACGACTGGGACATGATGTTCCTGGTGGCATGGAGTCAACCAGTAAGCTTAGACATGAGGTTTGTATATGCCAGTTTAGTTTGAAAACAGCATCATTTTGAATGAGACTTGAACCCAATGGGGAGAACATTGAGACAGCATTAAGCTCCACAAGGCATGGGGCAATAGTTCCCCAAACTAGTTTACCTACACATAACCTGTGTGTCAACTTTGGCTGTAACCTCAATTACGCTATTTCAACAAACGAGACCATACGATGGTTTATTCGTTGAAAGGGATGCAGATTTTATTAACATGAAGGTGGAATTAGCTTACGGGAAATTGCACTATTGATGTTACTGTGGTAACCACCATTTTCCCCGCTTTTCTTCTGTTAGGCCAACCAATCTCTTTCTGATTCTTAGAGTTGTGTGAGCCGGCTGGTCGCTTGCCGAAACTCCCCAACCTCCTTCATCCTGTTCCCTTCTCTCCACTCCCTGCTGCCTCCTTCTGGAGCTGGGCAGCATCGTTACTATAGTTCCTCCCCATGTGGTTGTATCCTGTGTATGTCGGAAGTGGATGAAAGAACCTGTGCGAATCCGGCACTTCTCAGTGGTCTCTTGCCAGAGCATGGGAAATGTTGTTACTCTGATCATCCACACAAGGTGTCTCGTGCACTGTGTGATTTTGTCAAGTAGATGGAGGGACATTATAGACGAATGCTGCCATGGATACGCTGCTGATCTGTGGCCATCAGATAATTTTTCTGGGGACATGGACATGGGGTCCAATGTTCCCAGGTGTGGCATTTCGAGCTGGATGTTTAGAGCGGGCAATGGCATGAAAGGGGATGTGGGAGAGGACATATGTGAAGCCATTGGGCCTTCTGGGAGCCAGTCAGAGAAGAGATCAATGTCATGAAAGAAATACATCTAAAGGCAGCTGTGATTACTGCACCGAACAGGAATCCTGAAACACAAAATGAATTACAAGTTCTTTCTGAAAATCTAGAAAATAAAAAGATAGCGTGTACAGATCATGCATGAAAACAGTTGACTCCCAAACAATAGAAATGCTGCCAGTGACATTCTAAGTACCACAACATAAAAAACATGTACATTCGAATAATTTAAATATAAATGAGCATATGCAGCCATGTACTTGTTTTTAAAACATGAAGGTTCAACAAGGCCCTTACATGCGTGCCTCTACTCATGTTGAACATTGTTCATAAACCAATTCCTTTTTAGAGATGAGTGGTTGGGTGGTTACTGGCCCCACCCCCACACACACGTCCTCCTTCCCTCATCTACCTGCTAACCAAGAGTGATTCTCTTGGATGCCTTCCTATTTATCCAGCCGCTGGAACTTAATTAAATAATATATCTTTTTTTCTTTATTCTCTATTTTTAAAATGTATTTATTGAACATTTGTATATGGCGCCTATACAGCAAAATGTGTTTCCAGGCTCCACAAGACAAAGGGGTGGGGGCTTGCGGGGGCAATGGTGAAGAAGAACAATAACGTTCCTACTAGGCCTTGTGACCTTCGGATCATGCAAGTGCAGTAACAAGAAGTGCGGAGGAGGGGGACGATCATGGCAGGGGAAAAAGGAAGAGGGAGAAGTGCAGGTAGGGGGGAGATGGAGAAGTGCAGGAAGGGGGGTAAGGGCTGGGAAAGTGCTAAAGTGAGCCCTGTAGGCCAGGGGCATGGGGAACCAGAGGTGTGGGTCAACTAGTGCGAGGAAGGGGGAGGCCAAGACTCAGTAGGCTAGTCAAGGGAGGGTGCCCGAGGGCAAGTGCTGGTAAAAAGGGAAGAAAGGTCATAGGTTAAACAGGCAACACGTTGGTGCGGCAGGAGGGGCCTGCAAAGGAGGGGGAGAGGAGGAGGAGAAAAGGAAGATCTTGAGAAGCTTAAAGAACTTAAGGAGATCCAGCTCAAGATGGAGCGGGACAGGAAGGCCACTCCAGAGGGAGGCACCTGCCGAAGAAAGAGAACTACCTCCCACTCTGCTTGGAGAAACGTCTAGACTGCAGACAGTTGCAACTAGATGACTGAAGGACTCTAGCAGGGAGGTATTTAGATACAGAGAGTTGATGGAGGGTGGACCGAGACAGCAGAAGACCGTGTGTATGTGGCGGAGGGTTTTGAATTTGATCCTTGCAATCACAGGGAAACAGTGGAGAGATTTTAGGACTGGCAAGATGCGGTCCCAGGGCTTGAGGCCAAGGATACGTCTTGCAGTCTTACTGTGGATTAGTTGAAGAGGGTGGAGGGAGGAAAGAGGAAGATGAAGTAAGAGGCTGTTACAGTTATCCAGCCTGGACAGAACCAGAGCTCTGGAGACATTGCGGTCCAGGGGGAGGGGGAGAATGCCTCTGAGGAGGTGAAGATGAAAATGGGCTTCCAACTATTTTACAATGGTTACCGAACTGACAAAATAAAGGCAGTTGCTCGCCGTTTTGAACCGTGCTGGATATAAATATTCCTATCCAGTGGAAACTGCTACTAATCTTCATGTTGCACTAAATCCCTCAGTGGTCGACTCTATTTGGTGGTAACAGCCAGGGCTGCAATTGGAGAGCCGGGTGAAATGAGAACTATTACTGAAAGCCCTGGTGACATCGCCAGCTATTCCAGCCTGCCACCATGAGTTTCAATGCTATTAGCAACGTAGAGCCCTTTCTTCAATTTCCACGACCAATGGAGACTTACACTGCATAGAAGGAAGCAGAGAGAGAAGGGGGCGTGATATGATATGGCATTCGTGACGCGCCTATACACAATTGTTTCAAGGTGCGACGATAGCCGAGGAGAAATATTGAGAAAAGAGGAGGGCCACTGCAGTTATGGGGAGCAGCAGGCACGGGGGCAGTTTATACTGCCTCGTTCACTTGGAATGCAGGCTTGGATCGTTCGTTTCAGCCCAGGAACAAATCAAGCTGATTGGCTCTTGAACTAACCCCAGGCGCGAGTGCCATAAACTTTACCTGTTCTTCACCTGAAAATGTCCTAAATAAAACGTGTATTGCTTTCACCAAGCACCTGTTTTCGGTCACACATTCTTGCAAAGTGTAACTCAGTAACACATTTGTCACAACCCGTTTCTCATGAAATATGTCCTGAAAGGCAGCGTTTATGCTGGGTAGACTTGACATGTTCCCTTTTCTTCAACATAAAACAGTGCTGGCACAGACCTAGTCCTCCCAAAGGAAGTGTGCCATATTTTCAGTTAGTATATAATTGTTTCGAGCATTTCTGTGCTGTCTCAGAATAGATCCAATGGCCAAATGATACTTCTGCGCGATGTGCTGTTTTTTTGTTTTTTTTAACAGTCCGTGGGATTTAGAGCATCATCCATGCTATTTTAGACGTCTCGCACGTCATGCAACTCAAATATCGCGATATTTACTCAGAGGGAAATGAGTGATACTTCCGGATTTGGTAAACGGTCGTCGCTTCCTTTGATTTAATCAGCACTATGCAGGTGTGGCCTGCACAGAATGTCCCCTCACCCCCATACACTGCATTGCCACCATAGCAGTGCACGTCTCTTTATCTGGTTTAATAACAAGGCAGCCCAGCCACATGGATTGAATTCGCTGGTGGAAACTCGTTCATTGTTTCCCCTCCAAGTCCAACAGGAAACACATCGTTTGCTCTTTTTTCTCCATTTCATGCTCAGGCATGAGCCTTTTTCACGTATGCTGAATTTAACAGAACATGTGTGGAAAACGAGTGGGACATCTGCAGAGAGGTGATAAAGTACAAAGGACAGAAGGAAACAGGAGAGCAAGATCGAACCATGAATACATCAGCCTAAGGGCCCGATTCATGGAATTATTTGCACTGTACAAAGCGACTTTGCACTGCTGAAAAGTAACTTTGCACTGCTGAAAAGTGACTTTGCACTGCTGACACAAACCCTGATTCATGGAACTGTGCAACGTGTATTTCTCCAGTGCAAGGTCAGTGCAAAGTCATTTCTGCTGTGCAAAATTAACTCTGCACTGACTTTGCACTGCAAAAATACACTTTGCACAGTTCCATAAATTAGGGTTTGTGTCGGCAGTGAAAAGTCACTTTTCAGAAGTGCAAAGTCACTTTGAACTGTGCAAATAATTCCATTAATCGGGCCCTAAATGTATGAGAGAGCAATGAAAGGAAACGAGTGGTGAAAACAGAATTTGGTTCATCTTGAATTATTTGGGTATTTATGCCTCAGCAAAAACGCAAAACGCAAAAACGCACTGCGTGTATGTGATCAGCACTTACATGCGTAGTACTGGCAATTATTGGCAAGTTCAAACATTCAGGTTTGGCAACATACTGGTGTTGTTGACAGAAAGCGATGAGATTAGGGTTCCCTCGTGGAAGGGAACAGGAACAGATGCTGTGCTTCCCGCTGAGCACAGATGCGCTGTTCCACTCGTCTTCCAAGTTATCACCATCACCCAATTCTTCTTTCCATATGAACAGAGGATGTCAAAATACTGCGTGTGTGTGTTTGCATTCAGACATTCTGCTACTGCCACACATCAAAGCGTGCCTCTTTGGGCCTAATTCACAGAACGTTGTCTGCAAAAATGCACTTTGCACTGGGTTTAATTTACGGAGTGGAGCAAAGCAACTTTGCTTTGCAAAAGTACTGTTTGTCCTGCGCAAAATGGGCATAATTCACACAAAAAAGCACCAAGGTCTGATTCATGGAATTTTTAGCACAGTGCAGTGACCTTTCACTGGTGCAAAGTGACGTTGCACTTCCAACAAAAACCCTGATTCCTGGAGCAGTGCAAAGTGAATGTTTGCAGTGGAAAGTTACTTTGCACTACAGAAATATGCTTTGCACTGCTTCATGGATCAAGTCACTTTTCACCAGTGAAAAATCACTTTGCACTGTGCAAAATATTCCGCAAATCGTGCCTTTAGTGTTTTTTTGTGTGAATTAGGCCCTTTCCCTCTTTCTACCCATCCGCCTCTCGCTCCTTGTCTTGGAGTCCACTCATCCAGAGCCCTGATGATTGGCCAGTGGCCTGGGTGCCACATGCATTCATGCACTATTACTGCAGCGCATGTCGATCGAGGAATGAGGACGGTGTGCTCGCCCAACTGTGTGTACGGAAAATGGACAGCACTAAAGCATGCCACCTCATAAAGTCATTTGTCTACGTGCTGATAGTATTAGCAGCAGTTGTCTTGCTTGGACATCTCGCGATAGCACTGAACACATGCACTTTTCACAGCATCCTGTATATTAAATGGTATGACACATTAGAGCTTCAAGCAGCCTAGGGGCTCTTCGGCTTAATAAGAGCTTGCTCTGCTAATGTGGTTTCTTAATTCAAGACATTATTCCTAAAAGTATGTTTCATATCCGGATTCCTTATAGCTTATTTTTACTTCCGTGGTGCAGAGTGAATTTATTTAAAGGGGGCGTAACAGAAATTCTGAACTCTAGAGCAATTATCTGGCATTTCTCCTGACAGCGAAAAGCTTCCTAATAGAAGCAATTGTGCTCTTGTTAAAGCATCCACAACAGCCCGTGCTTATCAACAGGGCAGAACCAATCAAGCGAAACCCAGTCATTTAAGCGGGCTTATTGTTTTTCCCACGGAGACAGCAGCGCTGTTCCCTATGGATCCCAGGATGTTGAATATCCTTAAATAGGCACGATTCCTGCTATGCACTAAACTCAGAAAGATGATTGCATGTTTCCTAAAACAAAACAAGGTTTGGCTTACATGGCAGTGGTAATGGAATTAAGAACGATTGGTTTATTCTGATTATTACACTGTGGGTTAGATGGCTGAGCAATGCAGAAGGACCTATGCACTTATGTGAAATGGTCTTGTCAGATCTGGTGTATGCAATCTGTAATATCGAAGCCAACATTAAAAAGCAGCTTTCCTTTTAAAATGCCGATGAAAGGTTTGACATGAATGCACACTTTGTAGAATTCGTCAACCCAGGCCCTTTGTTGTGATGTTGTTTGCAAAACCAAAAGTTGATGACTGGAAGGTTTTGAAAGAAATCATAAGCTCTGTGCAACCATCCATGCATAGTTTTCCAGCCTGACAAGGCCTTACAGAAGGAGAAAGACCATATGCAAATCTGGCTTAGTCTCACCCCAAAAGGGGGCAGTCCAGCCCAAACTGCTTGGTCACATCCCTTCACATGCGGAAACCGAATGAATGGTGGGTGAAAATGCTACCAATCTCTTACAGCAGTAATGAAATTGATCGAATATCACACATGAGAATCGAGCTTCAACATGGCTGCACGGTTGTTTCTTAGAAACGCCCTTTGATCATTGTCAAAAAATTATAGCAAACCCATGAAAATCAAAGAAATACCTTGTTATTAGCTGATATGTGCAAATATGTACAACTAATGTGCTTCCAAATACAAAAGGGAGAGGTAAGGGTGCCAACTGCTGTTAATTGCACAGAATGATGGGAAGCGGAGACCCAGATCTGAACCCAGGAAAGCGGATTAGAGGGTATCCCATTTAAAGAGAATTAGGTGAGCTTGTTTTGAACAGTACAGGGGTTATACGCATGTTCGAACAAGGATTGGCAAGAGTTTGTGTGGGAGGGTAGGCTGATATCATCATGCTGCAAAAGATATGGGCCCCATGGCCTATTCACAGGCAGGGATCTGTGACATTTTAAGACATGAGTTATCCCTCAGCAAAACAAGACCTATAGCGCAAACTTTGATCTGGCGGTAATGTCGTTCAAATGTCAGATCCAGAAGTAACGTCCGGATTCCAGTATATTCAATATGATCAGCTCAATGGTGGGAAGTTGATATGGCTCTGTTTATTTAACATAGATGACTTGGAGGTGCACAGCAATTGGTGCCCAACTGAGCTCGATTTTATGCGAGCGTGCCAACATACCAGGCAAAACATCTCTGAATGGTACACAAGGCCTCAGCTTGAAGAACTCCTCGATTCCAAGGACAGCTTATTCATCTCTAAAACAACTATTCTTGTTTCCAGTGATAGTCCGGAGAAAGCTTTAAACTCTATAAGTTATTACCAACTCAACGCTCACTTCCTGGGGAATTAGCTTGTTAAGAGTACCCTCCCTCCTGCTCCTGCACTCTGCAAACCTCATGCAGCTAGCCTCCCTCATATATCTGTATGTTCAATAGGGCAAAAAAGGCTTTTCCTATGATGCGTCCCTTTTATCAAAGTCATTTCTAATTAATATCAGAACTATCGACAACAAAGATTCAGAAAGCTCTGAAACATGATCTTTTACATGGTTAATCTTTGGTGAAGAGAAGCTAGTTGGGATGCTTCATGGAACTCCCGGTGACTTTTGGGACATAGCTTGCTCTTTATAAAATCAATAGTAGAATGTAATATGTCTTTACAAACACCAATCCTAACGTGTCTGTCAGTGTGAATGAACAATTCTGTAAGCGAATGAGTAGAGAGTCTGTCTACATCTCAAACTTCGGAATCATGCAAAGCCACTGTAGTGAGAGTGTAGACGTATATGTATATATTTGTTTATCAGGGATAGGGAATCGAGCTTTTACCTGCACCGCCTTACTTTGATAATGGTACCGAATCGAGCACTTCTGTAAAAGGATGCTCTGGTTGGGGTAAAGCTTGCACTTGTAAGAGGGAGCAGGCATGTTGGCACACAGAATAGGAATAATCCAGATTAGCAGATCCTTTCAGAAGAAAAACAATACAATAGTGTAGCCTATTTTCAGTTATCTTCAATGCAATCTTGGCGGTCCAACGGAAGGTACCGATTTTTAATGGCTGCGAGGATGCAGCTTCCAGGTGAAGGTGATGACCCTTTAGAACTAAAATAAACCCTTTATCGGGTGCTAATGTTTTTAGTTTGTGTGAGAGCAGAGTTCCAATGGAAGGTCTCCAAGAACGAAAATGAGGTAAACCGCAGTTGGCATATCTGTTGCTTAGTGCATAAGAGCAAGCAATGCAAGAGAGGGGGTAGTCAAGGATGAACCTACGTGGGGGGCAGTCCATGCTTGGGAAAAAGCCTGTTGATAGATCTAAAGATGAGGAAGAATTGGAAAAGGGAGCCATCGTAAGTGGCCAATCTTTCAGCATGGAGGGGAAGGAAAGGTAGAACATCATCACTGATGTTTATACTGTGATGGAGCTGACATTGCATGTCCTGTGGGCATTGTTTCAGTATTTCAAGGACAACAGAATCCAATGCTCTCAATTCAACCTTTGCATCTTCTATTTAATGACTAAATAATTGTGCACACTCTTAAAGGAAATGCCACGGGATTGGTTTTTGTGCTGAACACTTCTAAGCGTGATTGGTTTATTCTACAAAAGAAGCAGAGAAATGCTAAATAAAGTACTGATTTTTAAGAACTACAATGATGCGTTCACAGTTACAGAAAGCCTAACTTAATACAAGAATCGAACAACTTCAGTACCGAAAAATATAGCATTGACATTCATAAATACATTTTGAAAACATGATGAAATCAGGACTTCATTGTTTGCCCAGGATGCTGCCTTTCTGGTGCTGGCAAGCATTTCCTGAACATTTTAAAAGAGTGTTGCTTTTTTTTTACATTTTTTATCATTCACTGTGGTGCTCATTTTACCTTGCTACTAGTCCCCGAGAGTGAAGACCAAAGATGACAAAATTTCACAGTTGGGTGCTTTCTTTAAATCAAACACCTACAGCTAATCTTAAATTGAATCAGAATGTATGGAAGCAAAGTAAATAAATTAAAATTGGGATTATATATCATATGTTCTCCTTTCAGAAAAAACTTTTCTGATAATTTTTGGGATTAGCACGATGTTGATCCCATGCAAGTTTAAAGTTGTTGGTTAGACATTGTGAGATATTTTAATGTGTATAGTATGTTGTGCAACCTTCCAAGCATTCGCATAGTGGCCTGCAGAGATGTAAACAACGCAATGCAAGTGGTGATTTTCTCCCTTTCGCCTTGGTTGTCTAGCAGGGGTTGCCAGGTGAGACTGTGAGCGAATGTAACATTCTTACTGTAGGCCAACAAGTCTTATGTAGAGCATCCCAACCTCAAGTGTAAGATAAGGGCCTAGAACACAGGGGTTATCTATTGTTGAAGTGGGGGAACCTTCCTTGAGACTAGAACACATGAAAAAGACTGACATGATTTGTAGTCTACACATCTCAGTTGTCGACTGCTTTTGTGAAAGCTTACAATCCATGGAAAGCCTCCTAGATTTCAGGAAGATGGTCAAAGTGGTTCTTTGCTAATTTGTGTCATCTCTCCCCAGATTATGTAACCCTTGAATGGAATTTGCAAATAGTGATCAGGTGGTATCGGCCCAGGGTTTGAGTTACAGGCTTGCTGTAGAAAGGGAGTTTAACCAGGGTCCCTGGGTCGATAATACTCGATCTGTCCACACTAGAGAGGGTAGCAACACTATTAGCACCCCGGGTTGCCTATCCAGTAAACTGGGGTGCTAAGAGAAAATTATTTTGTTTGAAAGAACGTGTTAAAAATAACACACAGTGCATGCCCATAGTTTACGTGAGCCAATGCCCAAGTGAACATCTAGGACTCCATGTGCACATCTCTAACTAACTGTGTGCACAAAGATAGACCATTTGATGTGCCGATGAAGCTCTTCTACCAATATCAACCAGGTTACATATGCATAAGCAACATAAGTGTGCCTGGAGGAGTGGTACTGCACATGAGGTAGATGCCAACACACACAAAGCAAGACACCTGCTGCTGTTACAATTTGACCCTGTTCCAAGGTGGTATTGGGGTATGGGCGTGACCGCAGCAACAAATGTTATTTTTAAATCTTTTCCCTAAAAGTCGTTCCATCACCTACAGCGTGACACCTCGTTTTACCTACACCAGTTAGTTCAACAACCAGTAACTTCCCCTTGGTGATTTTGTTCACTTTTGTGATTGTGGCACATTTGCGCTTGAAACGTGACTTGCTCTTGGCCATCTTGGAATCTTTGTGAATCAAGTGTATGTGCAATTTGACACGGTTACTGGTGGAACATTGCACGCTTGAACGTTGCATTGGTGCATGGATCTGTCTGAGTATCAGGTTCCGTGCATTGCCTGTGTGTGGATCTGTGCATGTGTGCATTTGTGTGTGTGTGTGTGTGTGTATGTGTGTGTGTGTTTGACTGTCTGTTTCACTATTTATGCATGTTTTGCTTATGCGGTACGCACATACACATTACTTGTCTGCGCGTGAACGTATATCTAAATTCCACAGACAGATCTGTGTGGGTAATCCATTTCCCTTGTGTCATTCTCCTTTAATACAGCAAACCTGATTGACAGGCTACTGGATCTTAGCAAGATGATAAGTCCTTCTTTCCCTTGCACAATGTTTATTCATGTGTTCTCTGCGAGCGTTCCCCAGGGTCCTTAGGATGTATACTCAGCATAAATCAGGCTAGAGCTTAGCAGATTGATTCTGTCTGCATTTGACATTTTACAGTAGGAAACCATAACGTAATTATCAAACAAATGTTAATGGCCACATAATTTGGACTGTAATGGAAGCTTAATCTAAATCAAAATGCAACAACAATTAAAAAAAAAAATATCATATAACACCTTACCTTTGATGAGGGGAGACTTTGCTTTCTCCCACCTTAATACCTGTAGTTTCCCTGATATTTACATTATCTTAGAATAAAACTCCTGCACATGACAATAGCCAAACATCAGTGGATCTTTTAATGGTAGGATCCACGCTGTGGTTAGTTGAAACACATTGTCATAAAAAAGAAAAACAGCTTGAAATTCATTTTCTATTTGTATCGTTATCAGCTAAACTCTTTTTACTACTAAATATGCAAAACAAGTATTTGATTTCTGCTAATCAGTAGCTGTCTAAAATCGTGCTCTATTCATTTCCTGCATGTAACTGTTTAACAGCACAAGTAAGGTGATTGTTTCTGGTAACCAAGACAACTGAGGGATAACACATGTTCTTCTACGGGTAACACATGCTGATCATATGTTGCCCTCATATGAACCATGTTGCCCTCCTATGCACCTTGCACTGTTTTGCAGCTCCTGCGATTTCACAAAACTAACTATTGATCTCTTCAAATTAATCCGATATTTGGTTTGTGTGGTTTATATAACTGTGTTGTTGTTTCTGTTATGGAACACCTTCAGAACATTCTGTTACTTTGAGCGTGCAATAAAGATTTGATAAAGTGTGGCGTGATCCGTATCAGCACAGGCTTCCTATTAATCTTGCATATTGGATATGCAGCACACATTGTGAACACTATACATAAGACATACAAAAGAAAACATTAGGATCTGACTTACATACATTTTTTCAAAGGGGACTTTGCCATGTTAAAACATGTTTTGTAAATCAGGCCCTAAGTATCTACATGTACAAGTTGTTTGGCTATGAACTGAAAAAAACAAGTGTGCCTGCAGCAATAGCCTACCTATTTTAGGTCATGGCTTCGGGAAGGTTATAACGAAATGTTATTAAATCCTCCATGAATATTCCCAGATCAAGTTCAGAAGATATCTGGAATTCTGACTTTTCGAAAACAAACTATCCTGTCTTTAAACTGCAAGCTGAGCATATCCCTGCAATCCTGCCACCCATTGCGAGGCCACACGTGGCATGTGCTGTACCATGTTACACATATGAAAACAGGTAAATGAAATATACATGAATTGATATAGATCAGATCGTCTTGCCCAGTTTGATGTCAATAAGCTGTATTTTTCAATGTCTCACAGATGGCAGTTCCCTACCACTCAGAAACTAATGAGACAAATCATGCCCTGTTTCACTATCCTGATTTATGGATGAAAAGGCAGCAGTACATCTTGCTTAATAAAATTATTGTCAAAAACTGTGTTTGGCTACTTGAACCAACAGGGTAAAATCAGACTTTTGCGAGAGCCTTTTATTCCTGTTTTCCCCACTTGTAGTCAAGCTGCTGCCACTTCTGTCAGAAGCAGCAATAAGGTGAGGCAGCATCCCAAGTGGTTTGGCCCACGCTCGTTTTTCGCTCCAGGTTGCTTGTGGTTATGGAAAGGTGCAATTTTTCTGTGACTTTCTAAAATTCCATATTGATTTTGACGGTGCTTGGAACACAGACCCATTTCTATGCTTCTTGTTGAAGTTTTTTTTTTCCCCATAATATGCAATTGTTTTTTTGGTGCATGTTCAAAGTGAAACTGGGATGAAACATTTGACTTTTTTGTGTGCCAGTTTTTTTTTTTCAGCTGATGAGATAAAAAGAATGTTAAATCATACTATTTATTTATATTTATTGTATTTGTTGGTAGGATCCAGAGCTATCACAGCGCTAAGAAGGTAGTGCATAGTGGGCCTCATTACCACCCTGGTGGTAGGGGTTTAACAGGGCTGGTAGAGCTGCTGACCCCGTTAAACCCCTACGGCCTCATTACGAGGTCCGCTCGCGGGACAAGCTCTGACACCTGGTTTTACCAGATGTCCTTAGCGGTACCCGCAAGCGGCCCAGCATGCTAACAACGGGCCGGTCATTAACGGGCCCGTTGTTAGCATGCTCCCCATTCCCATTGAGCCCTATAGGGGCTCAAATGGGAATGGAGATGTACCGGGTCCGGGTTCCCTGAATGGGGAAATACCGAGCCTTCCTAGGTCGGAATGGCCTGGTATTTCCCCATTCAGGGCACCCGGACCCGGTACCCGGTATGGAGGCAGCCCTGCCAGTAAGTACGGCATGGCTACCTCCATTCTCATAATGAGGCTCAGTGTGTCACAGTATGGTAAGAACAGTAAGGTTACATTTCTACATAAATAGTCATGATTATAAGGGCACAGTAGGCTGTACGAGTTACATGTATTTGTTAAATGGCGAAGGTTTTCTTTTCTTTCGGATCTAGTTCATGGGATTGAGGTCTACACTGACACAAGAGGCACATTTTGACACCTTTTATTGGACTAACTTTATGTAATATGTGAAGTAATCTTTTGGACTAAACCACATTATGTGGGATAAATAAATACATAAAAGTCTTGGACTACATTAAAGCACTATGCAGAGATGGAGCAATGCATTAGCTTCCACATCCCATAGACTTTTTCATCAGATGGTACAGAGTCAAATGGATGGAAAAGGGAAACCCACAGGACGGTTCATTCGCAACGTGAAGAAAAAACAAAATGAATGTTAAACTTCATTGGCTGATACGTTGTTATATATGTGGCATTTCACAGCATCAAAGCCATCAGACGTTGTGTTTTGAATAAACTACAACTATTCCCCATATTCTCCATTATTCTTACCACTCCTCGCTGCCCTCACTCCAACAGTTATGCAGTCAGAGATCTATAACGGCTTCACTGGGTCTGGACATTTCCCTCATTGCATGCTTCAAAGGTTTTGCATTATGCAGGCCAGTCCTCGCTTTCACTCCCCAAAGTGGCTAGGCTTGTACAGCATGCAGGCGGATGGGACACCCTCACCTATCGCTTACCCTTAGGGCCCGATTCATGGAATTGTTACATGGTTCAAAGTGGCTTTGCACTGCTGAAAAGTGACTTTGCACTGTTTAACACAAACCCGATTCATGGAACTGTGAAAAGTGTATTTTTGCAGCGCAAACCTTCAAAATGCACTGGTTCTCAAGGTGGGGGTTCTGTCATCATTCAGAACCACCATTTTTATGATTCCTGTAGGGGCCTTCTCTTTCTTCACGGGTAGTATTTCTACAATGCATCAGTCAGTTGTGTGACGTCCCCTGACTAACAGTAGCTAGGGATTATGAATGGAGTCCAATGCATGAGGAGGGAGAGGCGAACATGGGGCGTAAATGCACAAAGGGCATCCCATTGTGAACCCTGGACCCCTAATGTTTGCAGGTGTCCAATTCTCCCAAACATGTCACTTGGAAAACCCTGTACGTGTCCTAAAAGACATTAGGAAAAAGACTGAGAGAATCATTGAATCTGGTCTCATGGCTAGCGTACGATGCACTGCGCTTCACGGATGGCAAATGGTTGGGTATGGGACAGGATAAATAACCTGATATGATCATGAGAGGACAAACCCAGGACTAAGAAGAGACACCATAAAGGAAATAT
Organism: Ambystoma mexicanum; assembly: GCF_040938575.1. Lineage (NCBI taxonomy): Eukaryota > Metazoa > Chordata > Amphibia > Caudata > Ambystomatidae > Ambystoma > Ambystoma mexicanum. The sequence continues at coordinate 131,813,302 of NC_090937.1, read as the reverse complement.
GTTGGCTGTTGTGTGCCAAAAGTTTCATATTCCGGCTGGCAATAGAGCAAGTGAAAAAATGCAGTGTGTGTTTGTGTGTGTGTTATCGAGTGTGTGTATGGTGGAGTATGGAGAGGGGGCAAACACTGGATCCTCCAAGACTGAAAGTCAGGGACATCATGGGAAATGCATGCTTTGGGAAGTTGTGACTCTCAGCTTCAGAGGCTTATGTAGGTAGTTTGGCTTTGAAACGGGGTTGAGGGGCCAAGAAGGCTCAATGAATTAATGCAGAGTGGGGAACTGTGAGTTTAAAGGCCCCATGCCTTGCAAATGGTAGTAGGGAACATGGAAGCCAATCAATAGATGACGGAAGTGGATATAAACGCTAAGTGGCAGCTCAAGACTTCTTCATCAAAGCTATGCATTGGTGATTTGAGAGTCCATGGCTCACAGGCATAGGCACAAAAAATGATACTCGGGGAAAGAGAGGCAACTTAACACAGGCTACCAGGATTGCAATCTAATGCTAGAGGGATGCACATCTGGCTAACCAATTACAGCTTAGTTTTTCCATGAATTCTTCCCATTGTTTATATATCTTTTCCAAAGATTTTATTTTTCTTTAAGTGGAGAAAATGAAACTTTGGAATGCTAAAAAGTGAATTTGGCTTCCACTCTTTCAGCTAAAGGGATATTTTCACATACAACGGGTGTTATAAAATGCTCGCCCTGCAATGCACACATACAGTACTGTGTTAATTTGCTCAATTGTATTTAAAAGCCACAGATATGCACTTAAAAACAGATAACTAGCTTGAAACAACACAGATGAGTTCCCAAAACCGTATGTTTGGGCTGAATGTGTGTATCATTTATTTAGCCCAGCTCAGAGCAGTCCCTCTGTAGGAACTGGGTCAGATGAGATCTGACACCAATTTATGGTTGGGATGACCCACACACCATTCTGCCCCCCCTCACCAAATACACCCCATGTAAACTGGAAAAAGGTTCCCCTGAACTTATGAATCTTCAGAGTGGGTCCCGACTCTCCTTAGAACGTGATGTGGCCTTCATCTGTTACCACCGTGAACGTGGAAGACTCGCGTACGCTCCCATGGAACCAACGCACAGACTCTTTTACCACCTGATTATTTGAACGTCCTAACCACTCCATTCTGGCATGCCTCCCTCAGGATTTTAATATCCCCACCTCTGCCACACGGGACACGGCAACAACACCCAGATGGCTGCAATCACTTTGCAGAAGAAAGATCCTTCCAGGGTGGTCCTGTTGTGTTCTACTTTCATGGATGAATTAGCCTGGGGGGGCACGGTGGGCTGATTCTTGCTTTGCTTTATACCCCACCACCCACCCCCTCTTTGACGCATGTTCCTCTGCAGCACAACAACCATGCCTGACATGGTCTAGACCACACTATGGAAACAGTCAAAACTATAAATTATAAAGTGCTTTGGTTACCCATGAAACTATCATTGTAGTTTTGGTAATATATGTAGAAACTCTGACAGACCACTGCATGTCGCTTATCAAGAACAGATCCAAATGAAACCTCTACACGTTTCTTGCTATAGATCCGTTATCCTTGCAGATACTAATAATTTTAAGATTAATGACGTAATGGTTGGGCGTGAGGAATGGAGGGCTGTATTATGATCTCACCGCTAATGTTGGAGAGACTTTTTGGTCGCTTTACATCAGACGTGTTGCTTCATGATGAAGGTAATAGTTAATGTTTGCTAATAGATTGCTTTTTTCTCTTGCCAAGTTTACAAATGTATATAGCCCGCTATCTGAGCTTTCAAAAATAAGTGCATACCTTCCCGGTGTATATGGTAACATGTAAGCAGTGGCTTGTAAGCCTGATATTCGGGATGAGATCAGTTCATTTCAATCAGTACATATGCGTCAGGCCAGGATTGTTAGTCGGCCATTTCAAAGACGCTGTTGCATTTAAATGGAATATGTTCATTGAACGTCGAAGGCGAGAGGGCATGGGGGTAGCGGTGCGACTGTATGTGGGCCCCGAGTAGTAAAGCATGAGTGCTTTGCAAAATGATAGTGATTCGCAATTTCCCAGCATAGAACATTTTGAGGCAAAATGTTCTGAATTCACGTTGAAGCAAATTCAATTGCTCAGTGTTATGCCCTAGTAGAAGATGGCTGCCTGAACAGCACAGCCAAGGGCCATTGCTAATAGCAGTGCATTGTCACACGTCTATGCTGAATGTACTGGAATCACCAGCAATTGCTTGGGGCAGGGGAGAAGAGTTTCGTGTCAGGGATGATATGTGTCTGCTTTGACCTGAGAATGACATCAGTATTACATAAACTGTAGGCAGGAACACACCCACTTACCCAATTATGTGCTCACTAACTCAATTGCACAGAAAACCTGCCCCGGGTCTCCCCAGAATCATTCAAACCTGACCACCCAGACTGATTCTCTTGACTGTGCGATGAATCCCCTGTAATCTCCCCCATGGCACAGATGATATTCAGTTGCGTGATGGTGCTCAGGTGGATTCTTGGACCAACCCCTAATTAAAGGTTCAGGGATGACAACAATGGCTTCATTGCTTTCTTGGTTTCATGTCTCTGTGCATTGCTGTCCCAAAGATAGTCTACGACCAAACCCCTAAATCTGGATTGTGGTACTCAAACTGACCTGTCTTAAAGGCTGTTCCAACCCCCTCGGTCACTGTATTTTTAAACCACTTCTTTGAGTTATACATGCTACCCTTTCCGGCCTCTCTTTAACCCTGACCCACACTCCATCTCACCTCTACTGCACTGCATTGCCCCCTTTCACATTGTATACTCTAGCCACCCTTTAATCAGGATGTCTTTATTCCTTTTAAGAGCTGCTACTCCACCGACAAAAGATAGAGTTATTAAAATGACAGTAATTTAAATGGTTTTAATCCACAACTCTCCCCTGCTTCCCTATTCTCTTTACGGTGCTTCTCCTCTTTTCTTGAACATGTGGACTCATGTTAACGGTTACTATGCTATTTCCGAAAGGTGAACAGTTATACCTAAATTATTGTAAATGCCTTCAATGTTATTGTTAATGCAAAGCCCAACTTTTCAATGGAAGTATATGGGCAGATGTTTTTTATGTAAATGTTGCATGGTTGACCTCTGGAAAATGAGACATCATCTGGATACCATCTTCTTATATACTTGGTGGGCCTATACACTCATATATGTTTGGCCAGACTGTGCATGCAAATGTTTTGCTGAGGATGTGTGGCAATGTTTTATGGCTAAATCAAGCCGGACACGAGTTTGTGGGTAGCCATGCCGGTATAAATGGCATGGCTACCTCCATGTCCCAGAATGGCACCAAAGCAACAACCTTTGCACTTGCCAGATTTACTGCTTGGCACCTGCCTCAGCAACCATGAGGAATGCAAGACAGACACTGCAAGGAGATTCTGCTTTCAAAACCAAAGCTCAAGCACACAAAAGGAGTTAAAATATGGCACAAGTGAGGGGCTGGTAAATTCTACCGTGCAACTTGTCCATTTATAACAATAGAAATTCATAGCCTGCAAGACCACTTTTCTAATTTAATAAAAGCTTAAGAAAATGTTCTTAAATTAGAAAAGTGGCATTCTTTTAAGAAATGTTCTTTCAAAATGACAGATTTAAGCAGCTGTTACTGCTGGACAGCACATCATCTCCCCTCCAATTATCCCATCCATCTTAGAACGGTGGGGCTGCAAACTGGAGGGGAGAATGTCTGGTTTGTTCACTACATTTAACAGGAGCTCAGAATCCTTGAAATTAGAGATTGAGTATGTTAATGGTATGCATGTTACTGAACTGTCATATCCACTGTGTGATATGAGTAAGCTACTGAATAAAGCGTGTAGGAATCCCAATGTGTGCATCTTTCCTTTGAAGCTGTCCTATCAGTATTCTTTGGTTGCAATCAGGGCTTTTTTAATTGCAAGCCCATACGGTTTAATCCATCAATAATCCATCATTTGGGGTGTTCCAGATAAGGGTAGCAATTCTAGTAAAGGAAGTCGGCCAAAATGGCGGTTTACCTGAGAAAACACAATCCTGTGTAGCGACACCGAAAGCAGTGACATGTTGCTTCTTTACCATTCTGAGCAAGCGACTCTCAAATTGCCAATCTGGGCCTCCTGTTGTTTTTGTGGCTTCCTGTTTCCCAATCAGCGAGCCCCGCAATGAGCGGGATAAAGGGAAAGTGAGAAGCGCCGGGTTGATGGAGCAGGCTTCCTCCTACTTTGCAAACAAATATATTGTAGCATGATGGTTTTCGGCATTAAAGACAATGAAATGTGCATAAATTAATGCTTTGCGAAATGTCATTGGCAGACGGTTGCTGTTGGAGCGCTGTGCAGTGGCCTCATTAGAGCAGGCCCACATCACTTGACTTGACAGGTTACACAGATTGTGGAATGAAGAAATCAGTTTAATGATCTGCTCACACCCTTGAATCCTGATGAGGGACATTCTATCAAACACCAACTGCACTGGAGGAAGGCAGAGGAGATGGCGGCCGCCGTTGTCGTTTTGTTGCTTAGTTGCCCAGTTGAATGGGTTGTGCTTCGCATTGCACACATCTTGTTTTCTCAGTAAGTGCATTGCCTTTCTCGGAACCAGAAGCGATAGAACAGAAAGCACTTCTGCGGTGAGGAAGATAAAAAGAGCTAACACGCTTACTCGTCTCAGACATAGCCGAATGCCGTTAAAGCAAATCTAACTGTAGATGATATATAAAGATTGAAATGCAATTGGACAGGCGTGTTTCAGACACAGCAGAAAATATTCCTCCGACGTGGGTTTCATCTTCTGATAGCGAGCTTCGGAAAATTCAGACCGATCGTGAGTTAGGTTTCCTCTAAAATCCTCCTTCGTGGTCTGCCATTTTTTATTTGGTCCATTGCAAAGTCATGAAAATAATTTGAGTCCCCTTCCAGTGTCAGTTTCAAAAGTAAGGTGCACCAGGAATGAACGACCAGCCCTACCGATAAGGGGGTGTAACAGACACTTGTCCTCCCTAAAAGAGTCAAACACTCAGAAAAAGTAGGGAGTAAACTAACAAAAAAAAAATAGGAAACAGGCACATACGAGCCTGTCCCCCCCCCCTTTCACTCACACAGGTCTACAAATATGTTTGGACCAGCAGTCCACGTCACGGGAAGAAACTCTACTGTTATTACTGACTGTCATGAACAGGTAAACGTTAATCTTTTAATATGCATGCATAACTAGGTGAAAAGAAATATGTATTTCAACAGCATTTCCGTTTTACAGTGTAAACATTTCTCACTTATGAAATACTCTATTGGAAACGGGGCACACTGTCTCCCTTAAAAAATGTTTCACTCCCAACTTTAAGAAAAGGGAGTAAATACACCCACTTCAAAACCTTATCTGGAGCATTAGATGCACACCTGTATTTTCCCACTCCTTACAGTCACCTGGTGCACAGGTGTCTGGATCTAGCTCCTTAGTCGTATATGTTTGCATTTTAATAAAGCACAAGAAAAACATAATGTTTCCATCCTTTTTCCCCACACTCTTTCTATTTTTTTTATCCCTACTGCTCAGAATCTTGAGGTACATTTAATTGTTCTCTTTCTTTCAATTCCCAAATTTCCAACACTGCCCGCGTATGTCGCTTTCCGCGCCTCAATATGTGTAAGGTTCTCTCTTTGTTATCATTTCAAGCCACAATCTTCTTGACTCATCACTGGTTGTCTCAAGATTAGGTTACTGTTCTGCTCTTCTCATTGGTCTTCTCGCGTCACAGTCTTGCTCACTTGCACTCTTTCCACAACGTGTCTATCTGCGCCCTTTTTTCTTCTTCCTCCTTGTGCGTCTATTGATAATTCTCTACTCTCCATGGCCTTTCTTTTGAAACTCGGCTTGTGTTACATTTCATATGTATTGATTTTGATTGCACACACGGGTTGACTCCTCCTCTGGTTTCTTTCGATGTCCCTACTTGTTCTCTTCGTTCCCAGTCTCCTGGAATTCACTACCTTCAGCTGTTGTTCCTTCTGCTTCTCTATCTTAATGTCCCTTCTCTCTAAAAGTGCACACGCTGGCATCATATTTTTTGTTTTTGTAATTTATTACAGTTTCCATGTTATTGTACCACTGTTTTATTGTCCAGCACATTAGCGAACACGCTTTGCAGATTCAATAGGTTAAATTAAAGGCTACGGGCCTCACTACAACTGAGGCGGTAAGGGGTTAAAGGCACCAGTAAAGGTGCCGGCGCCGTTAACCGCGTACTGCCTCATTACGAGGTTCCCTCGCAGGACCCGCTCTGGACGTCTGGTCAGACCTGACGTCCTTTGCGGGTCCCGCGAGTGGACCAGCATGCTAACAACGGGCATGTCATTAACGGGCCTGTTGTTAGCATGCTCCCCATTCCCATTGAACATTATGGGGGCTCAAATGGGAATGGGGATTGTCCGGGCCCGGGTTCCCTTAATGGGGAAATACCTGGCCCTCCAAAGCTGGAATGGCCCGGTATTTCCCCATTCATGGACCACAGACCCGGACCCAAGTTTGGAAGTAGCCATTCCCTTAATAAGGGCATGGCTACCTGCAAACTCGTAATGAGGCCCTACACCCACTCCCTCCTTCCCTGCAGCTCTCTGGCCGGCCTCCCTTGGCCCCCTTCCCGCCCCTACCTGCAAGGCTAAAAACCTCGGGGTCATCTTCGACTCCACACTCTCCTTCTCTCCTCATATATCTGACGTCTCTAAGAAGTCACACTACCAGCTGCACCTCCTCAGAGGTATTCTTCCCTTCCTCTCCTTCCCCCAGAAGCTCACTGTCTCCCGAGCCCTGGTTCTCTCTAGGCTGGACTACTGTAACAGCCTCTATCTTAATCTGCCTGCCTCCACTCTCCGCCCTCTGCAACTTATCCAGAACAGAACTGCGAGACTTGTCCTTGGCCTCAAGCCCAGGGACCGTATCTCTCCAGGACTGAAATCTCTTCACTGGCTCCCAGTGGCTGCGAGGATTAAGTTCAAAACCCTCTGCATTGTCCACAAGGCCTTCTGGGGCCTGGGGCCTAAATACCTTCAACTCTCTCTTCCTAAATATCTTCCTTCACGAGCCCTTCGCTCATCCGTCTCCAACTCCCTCATGGTCAGCCGCTTCTCGAAGCAACGAGCTGGGGGTAGATCTCTCTCCGCAGCAGGGGCCTCCCTCTGGAACAGCCTTCCTGCCTCCCTGAAACTTGAGGAGAACCATCTCCGGTTCCGGAAGTACCTCAAAACCTTCCTCTTCGCTTCTGCCTTCTCTCTCCCTCTCCCCTGCTAAACCTGCCTAACTCCCCACTGAATTCTGCACTAAACCTGCATCTGGGCCACTCTCAGCGACCTCGGTCCAGGGCCCAGCCACTCTCCACTTGCACTGCCTCCCTGGCTCCCCCTGCACTGTGGGACTGTCACTGTATCCCTACAGCACCCCTTCCCAGCACTTGCTCTGCACTTACCTCGCACTTGCCACCAGCGGGCCCTTTTTATTTATTATTTATTATTTATTATTTTATTACGCTACTTACCTTGTACTGCACTTCCCCCCCACCTCCTCTCCTTGCACTTTCTCCTTTTCCCCTTACCTCTGCACTTACGCGATCTGAATGACACCTGGCCTAGTAGGATCGTTTGTCTGTCTTCCCCTTGTTTCCCTCCCTCCCTGCCTCGTCGCGCCTTGAAACACTTGTGTATAGGCGCGTTACAAATACCATATCATATCATATCATATCATATCATATCATGTCTTTATATCGATGTAATTTATAACGAAGGCCCATATATCAAATCTTTTATCTTCAAAACATTTTCACCCTAACCCCTGCTTCCCACCCCTAAAAACCCATACCGACCATTTCCCAAAATAATTTAACCCTTTACCACACCCTATATACATTCACTATAAGATGATAAAAGATTCAATATATGGGCATTCAATATAACGGATTCGATATAAACTCTGTATACCCAATTAAATGGCAAAACCCATTGATTGACACAGGCACAGAATTAGAATGCATGTTTTGCCCATGTCTACACAATGTGTATGACATTTTGAACAGTTTAATACTTTGCAAAGTGCTGGAGATGCACGATTCTCCAAACTTGAACGATGTCTCATTGCGCTGGGCTCGTGTCTTGTTCACTGACATGAATGACATGAAAAACGCTTTTGTAAATCAGACTCAGACTGTGTTTCATCCAAAGTCAGACTAATTGTTGTTTCTAGTGTTACTTCAAACCTCAAGAAGATGGATTAATCAAGAGCAAAACCTGACAGACGCGTGCCCATGCCTAACAAAGTGTTCTGTGTTGTTTTTTCAGCAGACATAAGCATTCACACTATGCGATTCTCTTTATAGGTTTGCGGTTAGATGCAGTCTTCTGAGGCACTTTTTCACATGTATTGTGAACTTTACAGTTTATTGTTTGTGCCAAAACTGTGCGGACAGTTCAGTGTAATTCCTTATCGAATGCTGGATGAGACCCATTCACTCTCTTTAATAGCACATGCACACATGCGTTTTTTATGTCTGTACATATCACTTTTTTTTTATTTCTAAACAAAAAACGTCTTTGAACCTTTGCTCGAGGGGCCAGAAGAACCATACGAAAAATGAGGTTTGATTATTGTTCTCATGCACTGAACGTTTTTGTAAAATCTTCAGTTTGTCACCCCACTGTTATAGGATGTAGAAAAACAAACCAAACGACAACCTTAATGGGCAGCACCAACAGGTATTCATGTTTCTGGCCCTTTGTTCTGTCTCACCAAAAAGCAGTAGTGGGCATTCCATGTCTTCTGTCCAATGAATGGCCGTTTTCTTTCAAAGTGTTTTTCAGGAAAGGGGTCCCAAAGTTTGCTAGTTGAATTCCATTGGAAACAATAGTAGCGTTCCTCTTTTTTCTCCCCTGCTATGGACAGCAATGACACTGTCTGCCATTGCAGAACAGCAGAAAGCCATTTAACAGACGACGAGTGCATGTCACACATATTCGAATTATTTATTCAGCTAGAATTATTATTTACATTTTTTTAGACATCAAAGATGCAAAATAAATTAGACAAAATAAGAGTCATGTATTACAATGCCTTTTTCATTCATTAAGTGCATTTTCACCATCACTTCCAGCTGTGGAGAAATACACTCGGGGCTAAGCTCATGAAACCAGCAAAGAGTGAAGTCAAATTTTCATAATGGTTGAAAAAACTGACACTATCCTACAGCATGTCCAGGAATGCTAGTTTGGGGATAACCTGTTCTTCCAAAACGAAAGTAGTTCAAGGTCCCCTAGACTTTTAAATTATTTTAGAGATTCATTAGGGTTCGCCCAGGTGTCAATATTTAAGGCCATGTGAGAAAGGGCAAGATGCTTCAATCCAGCAGCGGACCCTGCAACGTGTCCCGCTGACCTGCCAGATCTAAACATGCCCCCTCATGCCAGTGTAAGTGTGCCTATTAAATCTTTCTGTTTAACCAATATAAAATAAAATTAAAAAAAAAACGTGTTCACACTTCTTGGATGATGTGGAATGGAGCCTCGGGGTGTGCTTCTAGAAATGGTAGACAGAGGAGTGGTTTGTGGGAGGCTCACTTGCTTGCCCAGAAATGACCAGTAAATATCCATGGTTCGTGCAATGGTTCTTCTAGAAATGGGAGACAAAGGATGGTTTGTGGGAGGCTCACTTGCTTGCCCACCAATGACCATTAAATATCCATGGTTCGTGCAATGGTTCTTCTAGTAATGGGAGACAAAGGCGTGGTTTGTGGAAGGCTCACTTGCTTGCCCAGCAATGACCAGTAAATATCCACGGTTCGTGCAATGGTTCTTCTAGTAATGGAAGACAAAGGAGTGGTTTGTGGAAGGCTCACTTGATTGTCCAGCAATGACCAGTAAATATCCATGGTTCGTGCAATGGTTCTTCCAGTAATGGGAGACAAAGGCGTGGTTTGTGGAAGGCTCACTTGCTTGCCCAGCAATGACCAGTAAATATCCATGGTTCGTGCAATGGTTCTTCCAGTAATGGGAGACAAAGGCGTGGTTTGTGGAAGGCTCACTTGCTTGCCCAGAAATGACTAGTAAATATCCATGGTTCGTGCAATGGTTCTTCTAGAAATGGGAGACAAAGGATGGTTTGTGGGAGGCTCACTTGCTTGCCCAGCAATGACCAGTAAATATCCACGGTTCGTGCAATGGTTCTTCCAGGAATGGGAGACAAAGGCGTGGTTTGTGGAAGGCTCACTTGCTTGCCCAACAATGACCATTAAATATCCATGGTTCGTGCAATGGTTCTTCTAGTAATGGGAGACAAAGGCGTGGTTTGTGGAAGGCTCCCTTGCATGCCCAGCAATCACCAGTAAATATCCACGGTTCGTGCAATGTTGCTGCATGAACGATTTGTGGTTCACTTTTGAAGAGGTTAGACCACACATCTCCAGTGTAAGTCAGTGTATGTGTATCTTTTGGGCTCGTATTCCTAACTGCCTGCTGTTGACGGTTGGGTCAATGTGCTCGGATCTATGCAGGTCTAATGATGAGCTACTGCATGAACAGTCTTTCTTTCACATGTCTCAGTGACAGTTTAATGTGCCTTCTCTTTCTATTGTTTACAATAGCTTATTGCTATTGGGCAGTTTGTAAATGATGTCTTAATATTTTAGAGCTGGGAAACCATCATGCTCACATACAAACACTGTTTGCTCTAGAGTTTTTTGGGGAGCCATACAACATACAGGTACTGTGGTTGGAATTAAGAGAAAATTACAACATTTTCTATGACTAACGTAGGATATTCCCAACAAAATAAAACCACTAGTCTGGGTGCACAGTTTGTAACCTTTTCAAAGAAATTACAACTTAGAGTTCATTCTCTCACAGAAATCAAAATTATGATATATTGGAACTCATACTTTTTCCAAAATGTGCCTGTACGTTTGCCATCCTGTTCCAACATCTACCTACTAGTGCACATGCATACGTTTCGCCCCACATAGTCTTCCTCTAGGCAACAACATGATTTCTGTTTTAAACTTCTATCAGAAAAAGTTCATTAATTATGACAAAACATTCTTCGTTGTAACAGAACATCCATTGGTTATGTATTGTTATGCATTAATTAGTCACATGTAATCCACCTGTGCTGGTGAACAAGAGTGAAAGAAAAAGAAAAGAAAAGAAAAGAGAGAGAGGACAGATAAGAACGTATTGCATCCATTTCACATTGAAAACTTTGTATTCTGCTGTATGAATTCAACTGTTCTATTATTAGATTGAACTCTTGCAGTATATATTCCCCTTGCCATATATATCTTTAAATGCCCCCATTCATTAAAATAAATGTCCCCATTGGCGTTTGACTATTTAACTTATCCTAGAACCTGTTTCCGAGATTTGCTCTTAAAATACTTATTGGAGTATCCTGTCGTCTGTGAAATTCACATGCGTATCACCTATTAATTGTGAAATTGTGTTTCCCCTTATTTCCAGTTCCTACAATTAACCTCATGTTTTACCTATTTCTTGCATGTTTTCTTCCCATCTTCACTTATCCCCCAAAGAGTTCATGTACCCCTGGGGGATGGCTGTAACCAAAAAAACACCAATCAGAATTATGGTTACAATTGGTACTAGTCCGATTGGATAGTTACCCCAATGCAAGTATTATTATTTAGAGTTAATCTATCTTTCGATCTTCACCATGTGTTGCAGTGTTATTGTATGAGGGTGGGATACTCTCATGTCCAGTGCTATATACTGGGCTTCTTAATTGTCCCAATTGCGATTTGCTTTAGCCATAAGAATAGAAGTTGGCCACTGTTAGTCTTGCATTATCTTCTACAAAAAGTCCATATGTGTCTAGATGCTACCCCCATGTTTATTTGCCTGATGCAAAGAGCAAACGCATTTGCCCCTATTCGTCGACTGCTTTTTGCAATGGCCCACATGATCCAGCGTGTCTGAACTGAGCCTGATCCACTCACATCTACGTTCAACACCAGGTACGACATCCATGAACCCATCAAGAACCAAAACAAGGCACTGTTTACCCCGAACTGCCCCGCTCGTTCCAATGCAAAGTTACAGACTGGTTAGGTGACCTTCTTTCACCCAAAGACATATCCTTTTTTGTGTTTAGTCATTTGCTTACCACTCCTATGTTCACGCTCAGTGTGCTACTTTCTTCAATGTGTTGCATTTTCTCTGTCTTTCTACAGTTGTGGGTTTTTACAGTGTTTGCCATTTATTTATCCTGAAGAAGGTGTGTTTTATTAAAGTATATCTATTTGTATAGAACCTTGATTGGAGATTCCCTTTATTTGTACTGCTGTGCTGTTTGGGTCGTTACTAAATCGCATTCACACCCCTCCTAAGAGCATAGCCTTGGTCCTTGTTTCCACAAACGCCAAAGGAGGTATATCTCTTAACTGTGCCTGTTTTACTTCATGATTGTGTCGGCTTTGGCTTGTACAAGTGTGAGGGCTTTGTGGGCATTGTACTCACCCTTGTACTGCTTCATAGCAGAGTCTAATTTGTCACTGGGGCATAGGGTAGAACCAGCAAGATTCAATGTGGTCCTTAAATAATAAAATAAATAATACAAAAACAAAACAGGTCCCTCTTTAAGAGAGACATAAACCCTTGTGACAGCTCAACAAACAACGTTCACATTTCTGGCGTTCATGGCTTTTTATCACTCAAGCTGACGGAAGGTTACTTTAAACACTGACACAATGCATTTGGATGAAATAGACATGTACAGGAAACGAAGCAATAAACTCTTATCCAGACATAGTCCAGTACCTTCGGAAGTCTTATTTTCAATGGAAAATATGTCTCTAGGGGATTGCATTATGGCACATTTGCACATGCTCACTCACCTTAGTGTCAGTGCAAATGCAGCATTTTGCATTTAAGCAAGCAGCATTTGCGCCCATGTTAATATGATTGTGCGTCCATGTGCACACGTGAAACTGTTCTCGTATGCTGTTCTAGGTGAGTCGACGAGGAGGCTGCAGAAAGAAAATGACATAGTGGCAAATTGAATTTGTCAGCAAAACAGCATTGCCTTTTGTGGAAATACATTCTTAACCTTTTTGACTACATTAATCATTTGAACCATTAGCCTTGTCCCTGACTTGCCAAGTCTATTCAGAGAGAGTGCTTTTCAGTCCCATTTTGCTGTTTAGAATCATAATTGTCCTCTTTCTCCAACGTGGAATATTTCCTTGCTTTGCGGATATGATTCATAACCTTTCCTTGGAGGTTGCTGAGGGTGTCCTTGTACATTATTTCACATTGTCTTCTACCGTTCACAATAGCCTGGCAACAGTGACAAGAATCCCAGGCTCTGCACCGCCCACAGGGAAGTGGAGGTCATGCGGTGTCCCGGCGCATCGCCAATGCTGGAGGAGCACGTCGGGAAATGCAAGCAGGTTGCATACATTAGGTGTATTTTTGAAGACATTCCATTCGAGACCCTGGCAGAGCAGCTCCAGGCCTGCACAGCAGTCTGCTGATTGCATATCAAATCTCTGAGAAATGGCCCTCTGTGGTACAGTACGCTCCTTCTTATAGAGCCGTGAGGACACCAGCTAATGTATTTCTGAACAGGATGGTTATCACTGTGATAGTGCCCGGCTTTCCTGAGTCGCTGTGAAGCAATTTCCTTCGGCCGGAGTTCTAAGAGCACTGCAAACATATTAAGAAGAGCTATAGGAACTTCTTGCAAGCAAATGTATTTGTCCCCATAGTGATTTCCTGTGCCCGCGCAAGTGGTACTTCGTCTGAAAAAAGGATTGGCCTTATTTTCGAAAAGTTTAATTGGGGAAGGATGCGGATCGTCTAGGAAATATGTGTCCCATTAAGTAGACTACATGAGACACCCACGTTCACATTTAATTGAACTACAAACATAGTTCCCGTCATGTCTAAGAGGTACACATCTATGTACTGTCTTGGAACGGTACAGATTTTCATTCCCTCCTCGGAGTTATGGGTGCACCTTCCAACTGTTCAAGTGGGTAAATCTTCCCAACAAAACAAGCAAGAATGTATATATCTCCCTGGGTCTTTATGAGTTTCCATGAAATTGGTTTTGAATATGAGCGATGCAAACTGCATGCATATCACCCAGGTTTTCTCATCTACGGCTGGTTTGCATGTAATTAGAGGTGAGTCAAATGCGTGATTTTCCTCCTGGACATTAGTGTGTCCAAAGCAGAGAGCGCAATGTTACTTGTAAATTGGAAACATGTATAATGATAGCATTCAGCTATTTGGTAGTTGCAATGGCATAGCTCTTAATTAATCAATGAGCGCAATTGGGCAGGGACATTAATGGGTCAGATAATGCCCCATGGCTGCGTTACAGGCTACAGAGAAGCAAAGGCTATAACCTTAACCCTGAAAATTTTGCAGACCCGACAATTCCACATCCCGGAGGGGTTTATTGCTGTTAGATTGCTATTAGCATCACAGCAAGTTTTACCAGGATGCTAATAATTTTTTTGTTTTCTTTTTAAGTTGAAAAATGGTTTGTTTACCGTTTCTCAACTTGAAAATAAAACTGAAAAATAAGGTAGCCACCGTGGGCAAGGGAGAAGGGAACTACAAGTTGTCCCTTCACCCTTTCCATGTTAGCCATAACCATGATGGGGATGTGCAGTTATGTGGGGTGGGGTGGTTGAGGGATGTGGAAATTGGTGGTTGTGGATAAGAGGTATGGGGGAGCAGGAGCACACTTACCGGCTGTCCTGGCAGAGAAAATGGCAGTCTCTCGATGCCAACGAAGCTCGGCAGTGGGCTGTACCATGAGATAAGCACCCCTTCTCAGCTTCCAGATTGGCTGGAAGGTCGCCTGATCCACCCCTCGGATGCTAATCTGGTTTAAGGAAAGTGCTGAAATATGCTATTTACCATGAATCCCTGGTACTAAACAAATATGGCAATTTCTTAGCATTGAATACATTTCAGTGTTATCTTAATGTAAACAACGTTAAAATGGCTGCTCTTGTACTTTAGACACAGATTTAACAAGCATTTCACAATAAGGGTTGAGGGAATGGAGATGAAATGAGATAAAGCAATTAAGGAATTAAGAAAAAGATGTGCAAATCTGTTGAAACTTTTGTTGAGCAAGCCTAACACAAGAATAAAATGGCTGACTGGCAAAGGTCAATGCCATTACAAGTGAATTGATAGGAAACAGAAGTCCAGCTCAGAGAGTGCTCCTCTCTATAAACACAAATCTTATTTCGGTTGGGGAACTGAAACTGTCGGAATACTACAGCAAGTCAACCAT
The DNA here is from genome assembly GCF_040938575.1 of Ambystoma mexicanum. Classification (NCBI taxonomy): domain Eukaryota; kingdom Metazoa; phylum Chordata; class Amphibia; order Caudata; family Ambystomatidae; genus Ambystoma; species Ambystoma mexicanum. The sequence continues at coordinate 131,797,962 of NC_090937.1, read as the reverse complement.
TTTCTCCCAAAGGTTTAAAATCATTGAATGAGAAGAGTGGCTTTGCTGCACGGTCAGGAAAAACATGCAAGTGTTAGGCTACCCTTCCTTTTTGTGTACATACCAATTAGACAACTTTGGAATGTGTGCAGATACGTAACAAATGCTGCACAATGCCTCAACTCTTCGTTTCTCATTAAAAACGAATTTGTTTGGGACACATGATATGGGTATATGCCCCTTGCAGCTGTGACAGTAGACACTAACGTTCACCTAATGAAGGATCGTGGATAACCACACACTCCAATGAGTAACAGCAAGAAAAGAAATATCCATCATCCCTGTGTGTTTCGGGTCAGTAGCCTAACCTGAAGGAATAATTTGAGTAAGACAAATATCCATAAAAGACCTTATTCATAAGCTTTTATGTTTGTATGTGTAATGCCACAGATTCTAGAATAAAGACGTTTGTATTGTGTTGACTGATTATTGTACATTATATGCTTAAAAAAAAGCAGGATTGTAAAAATCGAAAAATCTAACTTCAGAGAAATGCATGCATGCAGAGACCATTGTTAGAACTGGTAGCTAAACACATGTATATGCAACATCTTGTCCCATATCCACCAACAAAACAGTTCATAATTATGTTCTGTCATATATGCACAAACCAACCTGTAATAATAGAAAAAACAAAATAAATGTCTGCTGCTTTGCACAAACAGCACTTTAAAGCACTAACCCCACTTTTTGCACTTATGCACTTTAACGTGTTGGAAAGATTGATTTTTTCCTTAGACATATTGATAGATTTGCTGCTAATTGTTATGTGTATGAAATCTGTATTCTACACGTTGTTGTGATCGTCTTGTGATATTTTAGAATTCTGTATTAGATTTAAAGTGTGTTGATCTTAAATGTGTAATGAGAATATGTGTGAATAAATTAGTATGTAATGAGAAACGAAGAGTTGAGGCATTGTGCAGAATGTGTTAGTTAACTGGTCTGCACACTTTCCTGATTATTACTCCCCACTCTTTATGTGAAGGCCACCTGGAACCCGGAACCACCCGGAACCAAAACAATTGAGGGGCTGACCCATTTTAGTAAAAACTTGATACAAAGTGCCAGATTTTTGGGAAAAACATTTTTTTGGTAATGGGGCTCTTAATCAATATGCGACTAGCTTAGACTACAGCAGGGGGGGGGCGCACACAATGAAAGTATGAAGTACACATGGGGCTAAAGTTAGGACAAAGGGGCAGAATTATTAAGGTGTACCGGAAGAGTCAAAGTGAAAAAAACTTGAAAGTAAACCATATCCTATGCTACTTTTTTAAAAAAATATATCATTATCTCATCCAATCGGTCAATTTATAACGATACATTGTCCATGACCGTAATGCGTTATGCACTGATTACGTAGTGACTTCCCACTGTACTTCAGTGGGTAAGAGTCAACACCAATGTAGTTACCTAAAGCAAAGGGGGGGTATTTTTTCCGGTGGGTCCGGGTGTTCTTAAGTGCTCCAGGGCCAAAGAAAACAGATAATGAGGACATTCAAAATCCTTTTATATCGTAGAAGTGACTTGATGAGAAAGGTGATGTACGTTTTGCTAAACACATGGCAACAGCCTCATTGGCAAAGTGGAAAAACATGTTCTCTTTCTTATTTCCAGTCCATTAAATCCAATTAGTAATGAAGTTACAGTCTGGCAGTCTGTTATGGGAAGAAAGCGACTGGTGTTAGCCTGCGGGGCGCAGGTCAGCTGCTGCAGTGTCAAGGAAAATCGGTACTAATGAAGAAATGTAATTAAAATTAATTGGGTATGATTCTCCCTCTTATATATAAGATGAATGTTGGTTGTTTTAGACTCTTTGCTTAAGGTTAAGCACATTTCCCCGCTCTCCTGGAATTGCTCCATTGATTTGGTAGCACACTGGTTACCACCACTCTGATCACATTACAACAACAACATTTTGACCTGTCTGCCTGGCCACTGGAACCCCCGCTAGTCTCCACACTGCAATCTATGTGCATAGGCGGGAGATGAAGGTGGTCAATTTGACATGCAGCTCGATTTTGGAAACTGCATGGCTTTACTTGTAAGTGCTGGCCCTTCATCATTTAGATCCATGCTTGGGTTTAAGCTTTTCAGGTAAGTAGATATAACACAAACACATTCCTCCAAAGGGTTTTCATTTTTTCCAGAACAAGCAGATGTTTGTAATGTAATGTAATTGTCATTTGTATAGCGCCTTTCGCCCTTGGTAGGGACCCAAAACACTGTAGGTTGAACGCCCTTGAGGGTCAGAAGTCCAGGTTTGCAAATTTGCTTGAGACATAAAGAATGCATGTGTGCCTTTTAGCAAATACGAAGGTAGGTGGGGGTGGCCAAGTCCCCGCTAGTCGTCCATGTCGTGCAAGCATGTGAATGGGTGCAGAGAGGTAGTGTGGAGAGCTTGCAAGGGCAGGAGAATCATTATGTGTGCATCTAGGCCAGGATTTTATTGAAGAGTATAGCCTGTATTCTAATGGCAGAGGTGTTGTTCAATGTGTTGTAGTAGTGCATGATAGCAGATGCATGCGGCTGGGTTACCATGCCTTCAGCTAATAGCCTTAGGCATGGAGTTTGATACATACCGGTGTGTCCTAGCTGGTTCTTTGTGCACAAATGCAGCTGGCTTTAGAGGCGGGTGAATTCAACAAGTTCTACATTCTGGCCATTGTCTATATAAATGTACTTAGTATAATACATTATTGCCTAACCTCAAAGATTTGGCTACATGCAAATACAGTGGCTACCCTCAACATTCATCTACATGCAATTTGTAGGCTACCCTCAGAATTCTTCTAAATCCAACAAATAGGCTACACTAAACAAATAATCTAAATCCAATACATTGCCTACCCTCAACATTCGTCTATATGCAATACATTGGCTGCCCTCAAAACTTCACCTAAATGCAATATATTGGCTACCATCAAAATTAATCTAAATTCAATGAATAGGCTGCCCTCAAAAATCCATCTAGATGCAAATTCATTGGCTACCCTCAAAGATTAATCTAATTGAAAGGCATTGGTTACCCTAAACAATTCATCTAAAAGCAATACATTGGCTACCCTCAAAATGCATCTAATGCAATGCATTGGCTAACCTCACAATTCATCTAAATGCAATACATATGCTGCCCTAAAAAAATAATCTAAACGCAATACATTGAATACCCTCAAAGCTCATCTAAATGCAATGCATTGGCTAACCTCAAAATTCACCTAAGTGCAATACATTGGCTACCCTTAAAATTAAACTAAATGCAATACACTGGATACTGAGCACCATATTTCTGTTTGTCCATGCCAGGTGTCCAGCTTTGTCCTAAATCCATTACTCATAAATGTGTAATACTCATCGGTGTTATCAGAGAAGGTATGCTATAATAGCTTAATTGCCACATGGGAAGGATGGCAAGAACCTCTTTGTTCACAGAAAATGCACATACCTTTCAGAGGGATCTTTAGCACCATATTAAATGGTTATGGGTTAGGAATTTCCCATAGAAAAGCAGCTTTGTCCCATTTTCATCAGCGGCATTATGCTGAAACATGTGCAATGGAACTCAGTTGCCATAGCAAGAAAAAGAAAAGTAGTCAAAGTATCAATATGGCCACAGCTGGCAATGTGATGTTATGGCAGATGTGTATGCCAACTGGTTCATCCATCATTGCAACGAGTGATACTTTCCTTTCTGCATAAATTAAGTGTGATTTACGCTAAGCTAAGGAACGAACACCAATTCAGATGAATGCCAATTTTCTATCAATATTGGTTCATACCTGGCATCTATTTGGATGTCAAAGTGACATTTGGAAGAAACTTGAAACTGTATTTTTTCCTACTCAGCGCAGTCCTTATTTGTTGATGAACATCAGTTGATGCATCTGAAGCATCTCTTTGTTGACATAGAATAACTATGTCATGGCTCACCTATTCCTCACTTCCAGAACTTTTAGGTATCCCGTCAATATATCTAAACTATTAAAGAGTGGTACATTTCAGAGTGGACCATAACATCTAAAAACACTGCATACATTAATTAAATACATAAATTGTAGGGGGTAGATGGGTTACAATGGGTCGGGATGGGTTTGGGGAGAAATTTAAAAGGTAAAAAAACAGGAAGTTGGGGGCGGGGGGCCCAAATTTGAAGAAAAAAAAGAAAGAAATTGGTGTTTTATGGTATTTTGTCCACAATGAAATGTACCACTCTTGAATTGTGGACAGTAACATCACATATTACCAACTTTTATATTGTGAGATCTCTGATCCAGTTAAAAGACAGCCTTGCCCCTCGTGGCTGAAAATAAGAGAGCTACAAAAAAGTAAAGAAGACCATTTGGTGGCTCAACTTAAATGGCATAGGTCCAATTCGTAAAAGCCTTCCTCATGTTTACTTTAAATTGTCTGAAGTAAGTCCGAGGGCAGTGAGAGCACAAAGGTCTTAAACATAATGTTACCATCAGTAATTTCATCTGCTAAAAGTCCAGAGTTCCCAGATCATAGAAGACAACATTGATTTTACTACTTATTGTTTCCTCCCAGTGTTGCTGATCTATCTATGATGGGCCTCTAAATGTGCTGCACTGCAGTGTCTGAGGATCTGTGTCAGTTATCGGCAACATTTGCTTCTCACATTATGGGCAATTCTAGATCTCACATAGAAAATCAAATATTATTTTATTGCAAGCATGCTTATTTGTGTGATATTTAAGAGTTGGAGGGATCAGTGTTAAAAAGAAAGTAAGTAAAGTGAAAACTCATATGTTTGGGTCCTGCATGGGGTTTTGAAAGAGAGAGATATGGTGATTGCACAATGTTGTATTCACAAGAGAATATGAACAAAATATCTGTATTGGTGATGTCCCACACAATTCTGTAATTTTCCAACTAAAAGACATGTTCAGTAGCTTCAGCTTTTAAATCATCGAATAAATGTAAATGAACTTGTCAAACCCAGAGATGCTCTCAGTGATATTATTGCTTGCTATGATACAAGTTCAAATTAAATCAATGTTTACTCTCATTTGATCAGCATATTTGAAGGCAGCTAAATCAAAAGAGAAGCCCAATTCCATAAACTGCACTCAAACACTCTGGTGAGAATTCCAATTCACAAAGGAGAAATTTGTTCGAAGTCCATTACAATTTAACATAGTGGATTGTTATATTAACAGTACTTATGGATATTCTATCTTAGAAATGAGATGTATACGCTTAAGATTTCTTAAAGACTACGAACATGTTTTAGTTTTTTTTTTTATTGCATGCTTTAACTTCATTCTTTTGCACCTTTGTCTCGTTAGCTTGTATCAAGTGGATAAAGAAAGTATGATGCAGGTCATTAATTCTTTTTTTGTATTTTGTGTGCGCTTTCAAGAAGACTTGGATTGAAGGAATTGTTTGCTGATTGAAAATCTTCTCTATTACCAGAAAGGGAGGTGCTACCAAGCGATACTAGGGGACAGGACATTCTGGGTGAATAGGAGATGATGTTGGCAGTGCCTTGGTGTAAGCAGTAAGGCTCCCTGAAACATTATATACCAATATTCTGTAGGAAAAAGGATACATAGGGCACCAAGCATTTTGAAAGATGGATACATGCACTAAGTACCAGATTGATTACCCTCTTGTTTGCCTTTGATCCCACACATTAATTCTTTAGTTAATTCAGCCAATGTTCACCTTTTTTCTCTAAGGGTATTTTGTGGAGATTTGGGGCCTGACGGTATTTTATTACCGCCGAAAAATAACTTAGCAATAATCACTCCTTGTATTCAGATTGGGCCATGTGCAACAATAATACAGTGGACATGCATTATTTCAGCACCCAGACATGCATATTTGGTATGCATGGTTGGTATGCGTGGTTGGTGGTATTTTGGTGAGCATAATTCCCTTGTTTTATTTGTGGCCCCAATGTCCAGAATCCCTTATCTTTGCTTAGATTTTTCGTGTAATCACTAGAGAGACCTCAGACCTACATTTCAGGAATACCACATTTTCAGTGTTAGTGTTAGTGTGCCACCATGGGCGATCTCACTGACTTATTTACGACAGAGAGCTATATGTGGTAATTTTGTGGTCATTTCCACTACCTTATATACGGTAGGGAACTATGTTCAGAGAGTCCCTCTTCCCGTTGGCTCATGTACCTCCAACGAGCTATGCTACAAACAATCACTCTCAACTGTCCATACTGAATATGATCATGCACACATCTGTCTTAAAATGACAATTGCATTGTTTAAAATCTCCCCTCATCATCAGCACTGTATTGGTAAATATAAGACACACCACCCGTCTGCTTTCAAATATTTTTCTGTATTATAAAAGTTGCATTTAAACACGATCTCACTCTTTACAGAAATAAATAAAATAGCACAGTAACAGCATTGTCTGTGATACACTGAAAAAGAGTGGCGGAGAACAGAACCCAATTTGCAACATTAACATGTGATTAAGGCACCGGAATCTCCTTTCCTACTCTGACTGAATATTCCCGTACACACTCAGCTCCCACACTTATGTAATTACCTTATCTGTTCAGCCGAGTTTTCTTCAGCTGTTCTCTTTCTGAATGTGGCTCCCTTGAAGATTAACCCCAGTGAAAAGGAGCGCCTTTCCTTCTCAAACCGGGGTCATTGCCTGGAATTCTCAGCTTTTGCAGATAGGAATGCTCCAACCAGGAAAAAGGTCCTTCTCCCAGCTCTGCCAATTTTGACTGTTCTTCTCTCTCCTCAAACTCCCCCCAGCAAAACTCTGATCACTCCCTCTAGCATGATACTTGCTATGACGCTGTTCCAATCAGAATCAATCATGCCATCTCCTCCTTCTCTACACAATGGCTCATTTTTATAGTAATACTTTGTAACCAACTGATTTCCTCTTCTTTCGAGCCCTTTTGCTTCCTGTAGTCATGTGGACAGGGCAGCAGAGAAAAGGAAAAGAAAAAAAAAAATGGATGTGCGTTTAAAAGTTCACTTTCAGAATAGGCCTAATTCTGCAGTGGAGACACATTTTTATTAGTGGATTATGTTAACTTCAGTTTCATTAGTCAGGTTAGTTATGAGTAATGTTAGTTATTAATTTCCAAATGTGTCTCTCGCACGATAGGCATTTCAGGTGAAAAATAGTGTGCATTTTTGAATGTGCACGTGTGCTTTTAACTGTAAAAATAGATTTGCATCTTATATGTTAAAATCGTTTTTGACTGATTAGCCTGTCTTTCCTTGTTAATCTGGTAACACATATAGCAATGCACCATAGGCATTTGGTGCTGCATCAAAAAAAAATTGCTACCTGTGCAGTAGTGCTGTACTCTGTGCTGGTTGCTACCTGTGCAGTAGTGCTGTACTCTGTGCTGTAACACGCCAAATATCCTTACATATCCTCCTTTTGTTTTTAGAATTTGGCTACGATCCAAGCCAATTCCTAAAAACAATTTGTTCTTTTTCTTCTTTTCACAATATAGCAATCCAACAAAATGAATATTCATGTGCATCAATGAAAAAGTTGCAATCAATACAGTATTCATCTGAGTTCATTAGTTTACAAAATGTTCTACATTTGCCTTCTCAGTGGAAGTGGCATTACTCTAAGTTTAGATTTTACAAGTCAATTAAAAACAATTAAATAAAACAACTAACCAAAACAAATAATTAATATAACAAATTAAAATAAATAATTAAAATAATAAATACGTGGAACTCCATATGTCAGGACTCTTGTCTGCCTCTGATATGTCCCGACCAGCGATGTTATTTGGTTTATTCGAGTACACTTTCATCTTGGCAATCTTAGATCCATAGGAGTCATCTTTTTTAGCATTCTGGTTATCTTGTCTTCACCTCCACCTGGAGGCAGGCATCTTTTGGTCTTCATCCAGGGGACTCCAGGACTCCATCGTCTCCCGTGGCCTCTGATCCCGGAACCTCCGACCAAATAATGTTAATTTTCTAAATCAAATAGAAAATAAACAAATTAAGTACATAGCACAATACTAACTTCACCCTTTTGCCAAAAATAAAACATGCTTGGTAAAAATATTTCGTTTTTTTTTTCTGAAATTAAACACAAGTTAAAAGAAAACAAGCACATATAAACAGCATTCAATATTTAATACATTTTCTCTCCGCACACCAACCATGAGCTTCCATTATATATTTATTTATTTATTTATTTTATATTATATATTTTTACATATATTACAGTGTTTATGTGCCATTATAACAATCAACTTTTTTAACTTCTTTGTCACTGCCTCCTGATTGTACCCATTTATTTTCTCTTTTTGTGTTCAAGGGACTTTATCTGTTTCTACATGCTCATGCTGCCTGATCTCATGTCTGGGATGGCATGGTTTGATTTGATTTACATGGACAAACTGCTCTATCGCCGTCTCACCTTCATTTTTCAAAATTTTATAAACCACAGGAAAGACCTTATCTATAATTCGAAATGACCCCTGCCAGGCTGCTAGAAATTTAGAATTTTTCTGTTTACTTTTTCCAAAATGAAACTTGTACACCTGATCCCCTACACTGTATTCCTTTACTGATGTCTTTTTTTCATAATAAGATTTTGCACTGTCAGCAGCTCTTTCCAGATTTCTCTGCACAAAAGCAAATGCATGTTGCAAATGCCTCCTCAGTTCATCAATATATTCATGAACTGTGGATGCACTCACAAGTGTCTGCTCCTGTGTTCTATATAGTAGGTGTTGTGGTAACACCATTTTCCTACCTGTTAAGACCTCATGGGGGCTAACACCTGTTGCTTTGGCAGGAGTCGACCTGATTGCCATCAAAACCAACGGTAAACGTAAATCCCAGCTGGAACCTGCTTCTGCCACAAATTTCTTTAAAATATCCACAACAGACCTATTGCTTCTTTCAACTGTACCTGAAGACGCCGCCCGATATGCGATATGTAGTTTCCTTTTCACACCTAGTATTTGCCATACCTTACTCATTAGAGTACTTGTGAAATGACTTCCTCTGTCTGACTCAATTCTTTGTGGCAACCCAAACCTTGAGAACACATGGTTCACCAGCAATGTGGCTGCTGTTTGCGCACTACAATCTGGTGCAGGAATGCATTCAATCCACTTCGACATCAAACATACCACACTCAAAATATAACGGTGTCCCCTGCTCGACCTTTTTAAAGGACCTACATAGTCTATTTGCAAATCTGACCATGGGAGAGTTAGGCCTCTTTTCATCAATGGTGCTCTATGCATTGGTGAAGCAGGTTTAAATTGGGCGCATACTAGACATCCTCTAGTATATAATTCCACATCTTGGGACATATGTGGCCAGTAAGCATAATCTTTTAGTATTTCTAATGTTTTTTGTGAACCTCTATGGCCTGCAGTTATGGCATCATGTGCATGGTGTAGCATTAGTCCTCTGAATGAAAGGGGTACTACCCACTGTATTTGTCCTGTTATGGACTCTCTAATCATGAGTCCATCCTGTAATCTAATTCGTGTTTTGTTCTTTAATAGCACCCTCAACTCTTCTTTTCCCATACAATCATTTTCTGTTAAAGGATTTCGTTCGGGATCTATCAAATGATTATAATAGATTCTCAAAATTTGATCATTCTTTTGTGCCTCAATCAAATCTTGGTCTGGCGTGTCATGACTCCACTGCACCACCGGTTGATCTACCTCCTTTGGTGCTTTAGAACGTGTGACTGCATCAATTTGTATTTCACCCATTAAATAATCAATAGGTAGCAATTCTCCCATCACAGCCCCAATCTTAGCCAGGTGGTCTGCCTTATCATTTCCCTCCTTATCCTCTCCTGGTGTTTTTAAATGCCCACAAATTTTTCTCCAGTATATTGTTAACTTATTCTCTGACACCAATTTGTCTATGGCTTGTATCATTTTTCCATGCTTAAGTGGCTTTTTGTTGTAACCATGCCTCTTGCTTTCCAACCAGGCAAATACTCCACAAAGCTATTCCGTGCATAGTCAGAATCAGTCACCAGGACAATTTCACTGAACTTTTTATCAACTGCAGTAGCAATTGCTTTATAAATGGCTGCCAATTCCGCCACCTGACTGCTCCTATCTCCAATCCTCATCCCTATACTGGGCACACCTTCACATTTCAACCAGACATTTCCTATTCCTGCCACTAACTGTTTATTACTGTCATTTTCAATGTGAAAAGCACAACCATCCACATATACAGTTGGCAAATCCTTGCATGTTTTTTCATCAAAGGCTTTGTGTGGTGATTGTTCAAATTCCTGCATACTAGTTTCTACTTCCATTTCATTTGGTATTTGTTCAGCTGCACAGTCATGTAAGTCAACTAACCCTTGAGCAATTGGGTTCTTTTTATTTTGTCCATATCTCACTTCTACGGGAAAACCTTGTAATGCTAGCGTCCATGAAGTGATTCTGGATTTCGCTAGATTACCTGATCTAATTCTTTTACTCTCTAAAAATTGCAAAGGTTGATGATTTGTTTCAATAATTACCTTTTCTCCCTGAACAATGGGGCGGAAATGTTGTAGCGCCCACACAGTGGTTAATAGGGCCTTTTCACATTCATTAAATTTCATTTCAACTTGGGAAAATGCCTTACTTGCATATGCAATGGTTTTGTGATTCAAATCGTGTTTTTGTGATAACACTGCTGACATACAATGTTCAGAAAAACCTATTTCTATAAAGAAATCCCTGTCCTTTATGGGGTATGCTAAACATGGTGCCTTTACAAGACATTCCTTTAATTTAGCCACTGCATCAGACTGCCCTTTTTCCCATTTCCAGGGAGTATTCAGTTTAAGCAGTTTAGTCAATGGTTGAGTGATTTCTGCATAATTTTCAATGAACTTTCTGTTATAGCCTGTCATCCCTAATAAACTTTTTACTCCTTTCACATTTTTAGGATCTTTTAATCTTTGTATGGCCTCTATTTTCTTCTTTTGTGGATTTAGCCCATGTTCAGTCACTTCATGCCCTAGAAAGTTCACTTTTTTCTTGCACCATTGTGCTTTTTGCAGAGATACTTTGGCGCCTGCTTTCTGCAATTGGCCAAGTACATGTCTTATTACATCAAAATGGCTTTTCAGGCTTTCATTTTTTATCAGGACATCGTCCACATAAACTATTGTTCCTCTTTCCGCTGCATCCGGCATGGCCTTTCTCAAAAATATGCCAAATTCACTCCCACTATTGATGTACCCGAACGGAGCTCTAAGCCAGGCATATTGAGTCCTGTCAAATGTAAAGGAAAATAAATGTTGTATCTCCTCTGCCAATGGCACGCACCAATATCCAGAGGTGAGATCTAATGTGGTAAATACATTTGAACCATGTACCTGAGCTAGGCCCTGATCAATGAATGGCAGTGGCCATCTAGATACTGGTACTCTTTTATTTAACTCTCTCAAGTCTGCACACAGCCACCATTGACCATTTGGCTTTAACACACCTAAAATAGGTGTATTGGATGTGCTATGAATGGGCCTGATGATTCCCCGCGATTCCAAATTTTTAATAATCTCTGCCAATGATTCTAAACATGCCAGCGGTAGTCTATACTGGCGTACAAACACTGGATTTCTGCTACACCCTTCTGGTAGTGTGGCCACATGTAAATCAGTTAAACCACAATCATAAGCATCTTTTGCAAATACATCCTTAAACTCCATAAATATCTCCCTCAGATTGTCCCTCTCTTCATTGCTTTCACATGCATCCGCTAAGGAGATCTGCTTTTCTACCATTTTGGAAAATTCTGGAAAATCTTCTGGTAAGGGAATCTCGGCGCTTTCCTCTAACTGTGTGGCTGTGTCTTTTTGTAAAGCTGCCACTTTTAAATATTTTGACATATCAGCTTCCACTTCAATGTGCTGATTTTCTGTTTCATTTTCATTTAAATTAAATATTATGCAATCCTCTTGATGGCAGCACACTGTCTCATTTGAATCATAAGGATACACAGAATGAATTTTAAATATTCCTTTGGGCTGAGAGTCCAGGTGTTCTGGTAACTCACCCTTGGCATCTACATACTTTTCAGGAATATTTCCAATCACCATGTTATTTAAATCTGCCGTATAATGTGATTTTTGTATGGCCATTCCTAATGGGGAGTTTTCCTCTAAATGAATATCCTGACAACCTTCATTATTTACCATAATTTTTACAGATCCTTCACCAATATCTACCAATGGAATGTATTCATAATCCAGGCCTTGCTGTTTTATGGATCCATTCAGGCATACAAATGCATCAGAGCCTTTCATCTGCTGTCCATTTTTGCATTTCAGTGTTATTGCAAACTGTTTTGTAAATGCAGGAATAATAGTATCTTTCCTCATTTGTAATTCGATTGCATAAGGAACCAGTTGTGCACAATGATAAGCCCTTCTTTTGTCTTCAAATTCAGGTGCCGGACCACCTAGACGTGACCATATTTTTTGATTAAGGAAATCTAACACCATACACATTCTGTGCATGATGTCATTTCCCATGTAAAATTCATTTTGTGCTCCACTCACTATCCATACATTATGGTAAATTGTTTTCTGCCCAATGCTAATTTTAAGCATGCATCTGCCTGCAATTCGGTTTTCAAAATCTGGACTGTCCAACCCAGAAACATATTGGTTTTTAATCCTAAATCTCGGGATTTCTTCCCTCTCCATTATTTTTTGCAACAATTTCTCATTAATGAAACTCCTTTCATGTTCAAGCGCTAAAGTGGCTTTTATTGTTTTAAAATATTCATTTATACCAACATGAACCCATGGTTGCTCATCTTCCATGTGTATTTCTGCCAGAGTGGTAATGTGTTTTTCTGAATCTGTTTTAGGAGCAATATTCGGTTTGCATGTTTTCTCTTTTAAATAGAAACGTAATGCGTGCTCATCTATGGCAGTCTGCCAATTTTTCCTTGGGTCCAAGTATATTTGTACATTTAGTTTTTCATTGTCGCTCTGCATTTTGTCTTGACACATTAATATGACAGTGACACTAGGTATGCAGCTATTCTGGAGATATACCTCCACAGCATCATTTGTTTTGGCAACGGTGTGACATTCATTTATATTGCTGTTTTGTGATTTTAGTTTCTTAGGCCTCAATGGTTTTTTGGTTAATGACCACAGCACGCCATTCACCCCATCTATTAGAGGAGACAATCTTTTCAGACAATCTGTTCCCATCAGAAATGGAATTTCACAAATAGATGTGATCAATACCTCTTGTTTCATTCTGTGCTTTCCTATTTTTATGTCAACCTCAGTTACACCTATGATGGGCACCTCCTCCCCATTAAAGTTATGCACTGGGCCTTGATTTTCCTTCACTGTGATCTGACTCTGTGGGGGTCTCCCTTCATTGATACTCTTTACCAGCTCCTTGGACATAATTGTGGCCTGTGCGCCAGTGTCAATCATAGCAAAGGTGCGGCATTTTTCTTCTACAGTGATGGGTGCATAATATCTGTCCTCAACTTCCTCTAATACACATAAAAAGTGTGAATTCTTACTGAGTTCAGGGCTCACCTTTCTCAGATCTTTTTCACTTTTGGCTAAGCACATTGGTAAATGAAAAGACATTTTTCCCTCCTTTTTACCCATTTCTGCACGAGAGATTTTATTAATTTCTCCATGATCAGAGGTTTTTTGGAGTGTGGCCACTGTTCGCCCATCCATCTGGGTAACATCAGAGACCACATTACAATCCTCCAACTGAACATGTGTAACAACATCATTCAGCAATTTGTCATTTTTTAATTCTGTGCATTTGTGATCATTTAGTGTGATACCAGCCCTTTCAGCCTCTTCAAAAATATGTGGCTCAAAGAATTCTTCAGGTGATTGACTTGTACCCTCCTTGTGAGTATTTCCTTTTTCTGTCTGGGTTTGGTCATTGTTTTGCTTGCCCAGGGAAGGAGCTATAGCATCCCCACTTACTCCCTGTTCACTGGTATTCCCCATGCATGAGTCATTTTTCTTAAATCTGTCCCTTTGTTCTTTTGGAATTCCTAATGTTTCTTTTTCATTTGTGCAAATCTTTACTGTTTTATATAGCTCTAAGTTAAACTGTACCTCTTTTTTAGAAGTATTTGCACTTTCTGTCACAATTTCATTTACTGGTACTTTCATTTTTAATCCATTAGGCATCTCAGAGTCGTTATGCAAAATTATATCAGAGCAATATGTCATTTTGGCACTGCAGTTATCATGAGTCACTTTTTGGAAGCCCCCCGGTCATTGCTATGGCCATCAGCCCCCTCTTTGGAAGGTTGTTTTTGCGCTGTACAGAGCTTTCCTATTTGCTCAGCTAACATTTTCACTTGGGCCTCAAGGCACTGGAACCTTTCCATCTCTCTAGGATCCTCTTTCTGTGGCCTAGGTCGATATTGGTTGTTTTCCCCCTGATTGGATCTATTCTGATACCTCTCAGGTGATTGATGTCGGTTGGGATGGTTTCTGAACTCTTGATTCATTTGTGGAGGGGACCGGGTTGCACCCATCCTTTGATTATAGTCCCCTGGTGGGGAATCATTGTACTGGCGTGGATTGTAGTTCACGTTTTGCCTCATGTCCTGTCTCTCAGATTGTGGGTACTGGCCCCTATGTTGATTCCCATTATCAGTAAATCGATCCACATATCGGGGCCTATCCTGATTACCATATATCATGGTGTTGGGATCAAATCTACTCTGTGTCCCCAATGACTGGTAGGGACCATCATTTCTTTGATCTTGATTTTGTCTCTGGTTATTGTTCATACCTGCCATATCAGGCCGGTATCCTACCCGGGGTCTGTCCCCTAAATACCTAGGGCTGATGTAGCTCTCTCTATTACTAGGATCATGTGATTGGAACATTGGTACAGGAAATGGCGATCTTTGTTGATTACCCCTTTGTTCAGGTGTCACATTATTTTTACCTTGGCTTTGAGCAGACTCAAGGGACATTTTGGCTGACCTGATTTCCATTACTGTGGCTGAGGGTTCTTTAGATTTAGGTCTAGTATCTTTCATTTTATCACTTTCTCTACCCTGACAATAGAGTACCTCATATAGTTTTGTGCTTTGATGTACAATCCATTCAAGGGACTTGTCATGGTCAAATTCACGGACCAATTGGGATATGATGTCTTTCTGTAACCCATAGAAGTATGCAGTTTTAAACTCATTGGAATTTGAGTCAAAAGATATATCAAAGCGAGAAAATGCTCTTTTTAAGTCTTGTAAAAATTGGCGAGGAGATGTATTAGGTCCAGCAGTAATTGTGTACGCGACTTTCTTTGCCTCCTGCAATGACTGAAAAGGAGAAAAATAACGCCTAATTTCTTTTTCAAACTCCAGCCATGTCATATTCTGCTGTTCATTTAATCCCCTTATGATGCTGGCCGTCGGGGCATCTAAAGTTAAATGAAAATATTGTCTGTACTGTTCCTTAAGTATCTGGAGTGCTTTAAAAATGTCATGCACCGCTTCTAAGTGATCCTCAATGCAGCATTCACCTCCCTTTTTAAATGGTTTGATCAGGGCTTTAATGGATTTCATTATTTTTATGGGGCACTTGTTGCAATGCATGGAATTGCACTATTTTGTGATTCAATCCTGTTTTCAGGTGTATGAGATTGGTGGCTGCCCCCAATGGGAGTATCAAATCCCCCAAGGGCGCTGCAACCAAGTTCAGTCACCGGCCCAGTCACTGGAGCACTAGCTCTTTGGGCAGAGCTAGAATTCACCTCCACTCCATTGAATGTGGTACCCTGCCACCTCTCCTGGGACCTGGGAATGCACATTTGATGTTCTAAGTCCTTACACTTTTTAAGGAGTCTGTTGGCTTCATCTTGCAAATAGTTGTTTTCACCATTCATCTTATTAATCACCTCCTGCATGTCGCACATTTGCATTTGGCATTCATTGAACTCTTTATTTCTCTTGTCTCTTTCTTGAATCATTTTAATCATTTCTTGTTCTGCACTCTGGAGATCACCTTCTTTTTCACAATGTTCTTTTTGTAGAATCTGCATCTCTGAAACAACCTCATCTTTATCCCGTCTAATGTGATCCACTAAGGCTTTTAGGTGTGCCAATTCTTGCTCACTATCTTCAAATCGTTTCTTGCTTTTGGATAACTGAGTATCAAAGTCTCTGCATTTTAATTGCATGTCTTTTTGGCATACATCCAATTCTGCTCTCAACATTTCCTGATTTTTACTTGCCCCATCTAATTCAGTCTTTAACCTGTTAATTAGCTGAGTATCATTCTCTTGCATTCGCAGGGACTTGTTTAAAATAAACCATATTTTGCCGCATAACCGTATTAAACAGTCTTTCTCTGCACTTTTATCGGCTGCATTCAATAATCTTGTAAGGCAGACCTGAATTATGCTGCCTTCTGCAAAAATATTGTCTAGTTTTTCTTTCTGCACCTCACCCTGAATGCGGTTACTCCATTCTAACGTGCTATTCGACGACCAATTCCCATGTGCAAACAACTTTGCCTCTAAATATTGCACTAGATCTGAGAATGTGGTTTCCCTTTGTGACATTCTGAAATTCGTTTTTAGTGGCACACTGCTATTATAAAATGGGTTCCCTTTAATGTGCAAATGGCAGTGTGAGACACGCTTGCCACGCCCAGTAGGTACTCTACGATCACTTTCCCGGCCTGCAACGCACCATAAATATGTAGGGTATTTTGTGGAGATTTGGGGCCTGACGGTATTTTATTACTGCCAAAAAATAACTTAGCAATAATCACTCCTTGTATTCAGATTGGGCCATGTGCAACAATAATACAGTGGACATGCATTATTTCAGCACCCAGACATGCATATTTGGTATGCGTGGTTGGTATGCGTGGTTGGTGGTATTTTGGTGAGCATAATTCCCTTGTTTTATTTGTGGCCCCAATGTCCAGAATCCCTTATCTTTGCTTAGATTTTTCGTGTAATCACTAGAGAGACCTCAGACCTACATTTCAGGAATACCACATTTTCAGTGTTAGTGTTAGTGTGCCACCATGGGCGATCTCACTGACTTATTTACGACAGAGAGCTATATGTGGTAATTTTGTGGTAATTTCCACTACCTTATATACGGTAGGGAACTATGTTCAGAGAGTCCCTCTTCCCGTTGGCTCATGTACCTCCAACGAGCTATGCTACAAACAATCACTCTCAACTGTCCATACTGAATATGATCATGCACACATCTGTCTTAAAATGACAATTGCATTGTTTAAAATCTCCCCTCATCATCAGCACTGTATTGGTAAATATAAGACACACCACCCGTCTGCTTTCAAATATTTTTCTGTATTATAAAAGTTGCATTTAAACACGATCTCACTCTTTACAGAAATAAATAAAATGGCACAGTAACAGCATGTCTGTGATACACTGAAAAATAGTGGCGGAGAACAGAACCCAATTTGCAACATTAACATGTGATTAAGGCACCGGAATCTCCTTTCCTACTCTGACTGAATATTCTCGTACACACTCAGCTCCCACACTTATGTAATTACCTTATCTGTTCAGCCGAGTTTTCTTCAGCTGTTCTCTTTCTGAATGTGGCTCCCTTGAAGATTAACCCCAGTGAAAAGGAGCGCCTTTCCTTCTCAAACCGGGGTCATTGTCTGGAATTCTCAGCTTTTGCAGATAGGAATGCTCCAGCCAGGAAAAAGGTCCTTCTCCCAGCTCTGACAATTTTGACTGTTCTTCTCTCTCCTCAAACTCCCCCCAGCAAAACTCTGATCACTCCCTCTAGCATGATACTTGCTATGACGCTGTTCCAATCAGAATCAATCATGCCATCTCCTCCTTCTCTACACAATGGCTCATTTTTATAGTAATACTTTGTAACCAACTGATTTCCTGTTCTTTCGAGCCCTTTTGCTTCCTGTAGTTATGTGGACAGGGCAGCAGAGAAAAGGAAAAGAAAAAAAAAATGGATGTGCGTTTAAAAGTTCACTTTCAGAATAGGCCTAATTCTGCAGTGGAGACACATTTTTATTAGTGGATTATGTTAACTTCAGTTTCATTAGTCAGGTTAGTTATGAGTAATGTTAGTTATTAATTTCCAAATGTGTCTCTCGCACGATAGGCATTTCAGGTGAAAAATAGTGTGCATTTTTGAATGTGCACGTGTGCTTTTAACTGTAAAAATAGATTTGCATCTTATATGTTAAAATCGTTTTTGACTGATTAGCCTGTCTTTCCTTGTTAATCTGGTAACACATATAGCAATGCACCATAGGCATTTGGTGCTGCATCAAAAAAAAATTGCTACCTGTGCAGTAGTGCTGTACTCTGTGCTGGTTGCTACCTGTGCAGTAGTGCTGTACTCTGTGCTGTAACACGCCAAATATCCTTACATATCCTCCTTTTGTTTTTAGAATTTGGCTACGATCCAAGCCAATTCCTAAAAACAATTTGTTCTTTTTCTTCTTTTCACAATATAGCAATCCAACAAAATGAATATTCATGTGCATCAATGAAAAAGTTGCAATCAATACAGTATTCATCTGAGTTCATTAGTTTACAAAATGTTCTACATTTGCCTTCTCAGTGGAAGTGGCATTACTCTAAGTTTAGATTTTACAAGTCAATTAAAAACAATTAAACAAAACAACTAACCAAAACAAATAAATAAAAAAATTGCTACCTGTGCAGTAGTGCTGTACTCTGTGCTGGTTGCTACCTGTGCAGTAGTGCTGTACTCTGTGCTGTAACACGCCAAATATCCTTACAGTGAATAGGAGATGATGTTGGCAGTGCCTTGGTGTAAGCAGTAAGGCTCCCTGAAACATTATATACCAATATTCTGTAGGAAAAGAGGATACATAGGGCACCAAGCATTTTGAAAGATGGATACATGCACTAAGTACCAGATTGATTACCCTCTTGTTTGCCTTTGATCCCACACATTAATTCTTTAGTTAATTCAGCCAATGTTCACCTTTTTTCTCTAAGGGCTTTTACATTTTTTGTTTCTTTTATCCATTTTCGTATCCTGGTGCAATGACTAGTCCTTTCCCCTACTGATTTTGGAAACATCTTTTTCGGGGTAGCTTCTCCAATCTTCTTTAGCCCCTCAGAATAGTGTATTTTACTCTGTGGTCTAGGCTAATTTTGGGATCTAAGAAAGTTGGCAGAATCACCATATTTTACAAATCCTACACCAGATTGCATTAGAAGCAGGAATGTCTTCCTAGTTGATTTGTATTATATGTAATCTATCCAGTCATTGCAGTTCTCATAGGGCTCTAAAAGCTTACGTAACAAGGAGATTGTATGGCTTGAGATGTACAGGTTTCGATGATCAGCCTTTCCTAAGAGATCCTTCTCTGTAACTGCTGTTACCTTTCAGAATGTTCTCCGTTAGGAAATACATATCATACCTGATTAGCTTCATTTTAGAAAACTACGAAAGTCTTGGTTGTGGATTTCAGTATTTTTAGCTTTTTAATTATTTCTTTTTGTCTATTTTTACACAGATATTTTACTATGCAATCTGTTTTAATAATGCTTTGTTTTATTGTACTAGTTGTAATTTGTTATTGTTTATATATTTAACCCATTTTATTTAATTTGTTCTTCTTGTACAGTGCTGAGACAGATTATGTGTGCCTTGTTTGTGCTCTAATGACATGTATAATACATTAATAAATGTGAATGTTTGCCCAGAGTCCTCGCAAATTATGCATACACATTCAGAGTAGATGATTTGCTTCAGTAAGAGATAATGCTGATATTTCAGTGCTGAGGTGATGTAGACTGACTTCTATAGGTTGAGGCAGATGCCAATCTAAATATGAAAACATTTCTGGTTGTGGATCCTTTGTAGTGGCCTTAAGTAGGTATGATACACATTTGTTTGTTATCAGGTTGGAAACATTTTTTTCATTGTACATTGTGATTGATCATAGATTTTCTTTTCATATTTGCAGTAGTTACACTACATGACCAAACATTTCTTTTAAATATTACAAGACAGCAAAAAGAAATTGGAGGCTGAGTCGAAAAGAAAGTACTAACCCACGCTGGGCGGAACTGACAAATCTATGGTGTGAAAATTAAAGAAATTAAAAATATAAATATGAAATATGGTTATGTGGTTTAGCAAGAATAGACAGACTGGGAGCTATTACAATGTAGGTGGGTAAGATAAGAGTAAACAATCAATCAGGTCAGGCATGCCCAATAGTGGACCGATGAACACTGTAGTACAAATAATAATTAGAAAGGATTTAAAGAAGAAAAGGAAGAGATTGTGGTGTGATCAAAACATATCAATTGCTCACACAAACAGAAACTTAAACCAACATAAAAGAGGATGCCAAAGAAAGAGATGTTAAACAAGGACTGCATAACAGAGCCAGAATAACAACTGCAGTAAGGACGGTGGAGAGGAGAAGCATGATGAAGAGTTAATGGATGACAGACTATGGAGGGAGTAAGGGGACGACAAAAAGTGACATGGGGTGAAAGGAAATAACAGACACACGAATACGTAGAACATAAGGTATACCATGCAATGAAACAAAATAAGCTTGACAAAGGATGTAACATAGGGGGAAAAAGTGCATTCATACAGACGTCTGCTTATCTGGCACTCCTAGAACCTTACCAATGACAAATTTTCACTGTTGAAATATACATATAGATAGCAATTGTCATTGCTACAGAATAAAATACCTTTCCAAAAGCGTTGGATACTGGAGAATTAGCAGAAAGAGCCATCTTTCCTGTTATGGCTGTCAAAGTTGTTTGCATGTCAAATATTGAAACTGGATTAGACAGATGCATGGCCAGGTATTTTCAGATCAGTGCTTGTTCTTGCAGAGCTTATCTTGTAGGCCCTCTTATACATTTATATGGAAGCATTTCTACCAATGTTGGTGGGTGAGCAGTGATTGACACTGGCACAGAAAAACAATGTGTTGGGGAGGACAACAAAGTAAATCAGATTCCAACTGTCATAGAATACGTTCAACAATTCACATATTTCAAATCGTCATTCACTATAATTCCAGGTGTACCGGGGTGGATATCAGGGCCACCCGAGATCTGAAAAGTAAAAACACAAGAACAATCAACGGATGTGGCCAGCCGATAGCCCTGTATTGCACTGCTAGAGTATATATAATCCCTATAGCAAAAACTTTAGATAACTAAAAAAATTGTTTATCTAGGAAAGTTATTCACTCTTATTGTCTTAAACTGGACATTTGTTCAAGATGCAAAACAACCATTTGGGCTCTTCAACAATTGATTATTTCTGTATTTCGGTGAGCCTTTGCGAACGGGCTCTGAACTTTGAGGTGATCCCTGATGTGAATAATGATCACCACCCTATTTGTTTGTCCTTGACGGGATTGCTTGGGGTAGGGACTCAATTGGTTGTTGCTCCCTGCCCAGTGAAGGGGGTGTCGACTGGCTCTAGAAGAATTAAATGGGGGACTATTTTGGAGGAGAAATTGCACTATGAATGAATTGTGGAGAATGAATCTCTTTTGGTGGGCATACTGGGGGATAGCTTACAAACGAAGCTAATTGTGGATACATTTGTGGAGCTAGTGGGTTCCCTTTCCAGTAGATTTATGATTGCATTCAAGGCCAAAGGGGGAGCTCCGCAGAAGGGGTGGTTTGATGAGTCCTGTAGAGGGGAAAAAGAGAGGATTATTGGAGACTATAAAGGATCCAACTTCTAGTAGAAGAGCGATCACTCAGGCTAGAGCACATTATCAAATAGAGATTGGAAGAAGGAAAAGGGAAGTTTAAGGGGCTTCCTCGGAGGGCTTTCTGAACGCAGCTAAACAAAGGGATCACAAGGCTTTTTGGGAGTTTGTGAAGGGTGGCTCTGTCAGGTGCATGTCTAATGTGGGCAGTGGGACCTATGTAGAGGAAGGGGCATGGATAGATCATTTTGGGAGCCTGTTTGGGGCGGTGACCTCCGGGGGATGTGCAGGTCAAATTGCATACTGTCTAAAATTTGAAGTGGAAGACGTAAAGAAGGCCATTAACTGGCAAGCCCATAATCGGGCGCTTGGCCCGGATATGATTCCATCAGATGTGTTTCAGGATCCTTCGAATTTCTGGGCACCAATATTAACGGTGGTGTTCAATGCCTGGATGTAATCTGGTAGTTACCCCTCGCCGTGGAAAAAGGCTATAATTTTTCCAATTTTTAAAAAAGGAGACCAGGCTAGCCCCAGTGCTTATAGACCCATATCACTGCTGGACTCCTCTTTTAAAATCTTTGGAAGAGTCCTGTTAGAACGCATTGAAACATGGCTGTTGGAACAATCAGTCTTATCAGACATCCAGCTTGGTTTTCGCCCGGGAGTCGGAACGATGGAACTGAGTCTTAATCTGTATCTCCTTGTGGCTAACTCGGTCTTTTGTAGGAGCGAGGTGGTGTACCTAGCGTTCATGGACCTGAGTACAGCCTTTGTCAAGGTAGACAGGGCAAAGCTCTGGGCCGTGCTTGGGTCCTTGGGCTGCCCAGGGGACATACTGAGGGTCCTGGTCAACATTCACACCTACAATGAGGCTTGTGTGCGCAGTGGTCCGGGGGGACACTGTACAGCATGCTTTAGGGTCAGTTGTGGTGTGCGGCAGGGTTGTGTGATGGCCCCAATCTGCTTTTTTCTATATATGAATGGTCTCACTCTACATCTTACAAACATTTTGGCTGACTTTTTGGTTCTGGGGGGGGGTCGGGCTTTTCCTGTGTTAGCATATGCGGATGATACCGTATTGCTAGCTAGAACCCCGAGAGCATTACAAACCCTGATAAATGCCTACTCAAATTTATGTGTGAATTAGGATTAAAAATCAACACCAAAAAAACGGCTGCATTGGCCTGTGTGGGCAGAAAACGGCCAGTGGCAATCAGATCGATGCTCTGTGCTGGAGAAGTCATCCCTATGGTCAAGTTCTTTGACTACTTGGGGTTAAGCTTCTCGGAACTGCTAACTGGGAAGGCCCACCTGGTTAAACAATCAGTTAAAATGAGCCAGCAAATAGGTGGCATCTTCTGATTTATGTCAAAGGTCAGCCTTTGGAGGTGATTTCTAAAATCTATGTTGAGCAAGTAAAGGCAGTTACAATGTATGGTGCCCCTATATGTGGTTTTCAGAGGGTTGGCGAAGTACAAATTAAGGAGAATAAATTCTTTAGGAGACTGTTGGGCCACCCGAACTCCGCGGCATGTATATCTATTCATCGAGAATTGGGGTTGGAGTTCTGGGAAGACCAGCGGGTGCTAGCTCTGACCCTGTTCTGGGTTCGGCTGTGGGCAAATGAACATGCATCTCTCAGTCACTTTATCCTCCGGTCCGTATTGGGTAGGGCGGGGTGGATACAGAATTGCTTGGCTTTATTATATTTCTAAAACCCTGGGAGAGGCGTAAGTGTTCTCTTTCCGCCAGGTGTATAACTAACAAACACAGAGGGGAATAGTTATAAATCTGTGTTGGGAGAGCCCTTTGTGAGGAAAAGAACACTCTTACAGTATGATAACAAATCTGTACAAATACTTGAATTGATTAGTAGGCCTCGGGTGATCCAACCTTATTTAATCTGGGGTTCTTATAAGAAATACCGGTGGCTAATTAAAAGGGCGAGGTTTGATTGCCTTCTTTTGAGAGGGAATACAGTAAGTTGGAAAGGGTACCCGGATTCTGCCGGGTGCCCGGTGTGTGGCAATCACCTAGAAGATCTGGCTCATTTGTTGCTGTTCTGTACAGGGTATACAGGGATTCGGAGAGCAACTTTGATACCTGCTCTTAAGAAGGCAGAGATCCGTCATTATTAAGCGGCCCTCACTTTTCTTTTGAGTGCTGACTCCATCCTCACTGCTTGGGCATTGCTCTCTTTTCTGAAGAGAGCTATGTACTTTAGAAAGGGGCTGATGAAACTCCAGGGAGAGTGAGGTTTATTTTTATTCTGATGGAGCAAAGATGTAAAGGGTGCCAATGTATAAAACACTGAGGCTATTGGGTAGTTGGAACAGCGATTTTGTAATATGATTAATGATACTCCATTGCAGTGATTTTATAATTGTATGATATGGTTTTTGTCCAAACTTATAAGGCAGATATTTTATTAACGTTGCTATTTTATGGTTGTATTTAATGTTGTCTTTGTCTTTTATGTATTTTAGTATCCAAAATACATTTTTTGGCTGACTGAAATTCATTTTGATAAACACTGATGATTTTCACACCAACAAAGTAACCAAGAAAGACAGTACTGATTACTCCAGTAAAAGCAGATTGTTTTTTATATAAAGCTTTAAGAAAAAAGATCAAAACAAGCACAATACAGAGCATGAAGTGGTACAAAGAAAGTCCCTTCTAGTAAAAAAATAAATAAAAAAACAACAGGAATAGTGGCCCCAACATAACTATTCATGCTGTTTTTTGATGCAGTGTTTCTTTTTGTGCCTGGTCCCTTGGCTCTTTGCTTAGTGTCTAGTTTCTAGTTTATTATTTCTTGTTCCCTGTATCCCTCAATTTCGATATTAGTGTGTTTATTAGTATTTTCTCCTTCCCTTTCTGTTTTGCAGCCAGCACTTCCCAGTGCATTCCTTCCTGAGTAGTCCAGTTATTCCTTTTTATTTGCCATATTCTACAGTGTAACCTTGATCCTCTAGACACACCTCATTTATAGATTTACTATTTTGTCCCACTTTCCTTTCCTTCCCTGGGTGGGGAGGGAGGGAGGTTTTGCACTTGTAAATTCGTTTTTGTTCTACTCCTGTTCTTTTACGTTCTCTTGGAGTCTGTTCCTTGTTTTCCCTTGCACTTCTCCCATTGTTCCATATTGATTGTTAGGTGTTGGTGTTAGGTTGTCCCTTGTAGGGAGTCTTATGTATTAATGTATGCTCCCTTTGCTGTTAAAGCTTTTCTGGGTCTCTGTTTGATCAACAGTGTTTGTGGTCTTTCCTTAATTTCTAGGTGGTATTTCTCATCCTTTTGAGTATTGTCTTTAAGTTACCTTATACAATACTGTCATGGGTGTTAGCTCACAGATCCTGTCATTTCTTGTCCTGTATGTGGGCTTAGCGCTGAGCTCCCTGTAACAGGAATTGTAGGTGAGGATCTTGCTGACTTTTTAATTACAAGGAGCTTCTAAATTATTAGCCCACATCCCTTTTCATCTTCTTCTATCCTTATCATGTTCTACTTGCACATCCTGGGTTTTAGTGTACATGCATCTTGGTACCGGAGTGCATATTGTTTGACACAAAGCTATTCGCTGTGTGATCCTGTGCACATTTCCCTTTCCATATCCACTGCCATTGTCCTCTCATGACATAGGCAGATTGAGGTGCCTTTAATGCTGTCATAATATTATTTGATGAGGGCAGCCACAAGACTAACATGAAACCTAAAATCTACGTTTAACACATGCAATCATGTATTGTGCTCAAAGTATGTGTGTTTGCATGTTTATGTTTGATTCAGCACACATTTTCATATTTGTTTTTCACCAATCTCTCTCAAATACAGAGATTCCACTTTTCACTGGTGTTCATAACTTGCTAAGGGTAATGCATTAAATGGCATACAAACTGACAACAGCAAATGTCCTTGAATGGGATTTGCAGACTGGAAAACAGACACAAGTGAGTTCTTGCTCTTCGGTTTGACCTCTATATTGATATGATGTGGTATCTTCAGTGTACACATAGCCCATTGTGTGATAAAATCTACTCACACAAATGTGAAAAGGACAGATGTCTGTTTTACTTCATTTATTCACTTCCCCTACTCACACTACATTGTGTATCATTTAAAGTTGGGCTGTTCTGTGAAAACGCGACAGTAATACCATTACCACCACACTTCTGCACTGCCTGACTACGAGTTTGGTGGAGAGGTGGAGGATTCATCTCCAGCTACGATCTTGAAGTAAATATGCCACCTTTCAGCCACAATAATGTCAATTGTTGTGTTATTACCGCAGGTGAAATGACTGAAGATGGAAATATTGCTGAAATCCACCATGGAGTTCCATGGACTCCAATTAATGGGGACTAACAGCATCTACCATCACTTGTAAACTGACTGAAATACAGCCAGAACAAGTGGTGATAACAGTAATTCTGTTTGGTGGTATATCTGCAGACTTACTGCTGAGATGCCACAAAACGTTTACTGATCCTGCTTGTGTGGGATTCACTTATAGACAACACTAAGGTACATCCCCTACCTTAACGTCACTTAGCATACAATCAGACTCTGCAATTCTGGGGCAAGAAACAGATTGCATTATGCTTCAAAGGTTTGCTCTATTGAAATCAAATCGCCTGAAAGATGATCCCCTGAAAGATGGTCCCCTAACTTTATGGTGAGGCTGTCACCACAATGAAAAATCCATACATTTGTAATTGGTTCATAGAAACAAAAAGTGGCCTGCCTGTGTGAATCTTTCTGAATATAATCTGTACATTCAGTCACACCATAATACCACTACTTATATATTTGTATCTAGTCCTAATATGACAATCTAATGTCTATGCAGCATAATGCAATTCACATGTCTTTAAACAGCGCTTATTGGCAACATTTTATTGTATGTTCTCCAATATCAAAAACAAGTTTTGGTATCAGAGAACTTCCACATATAAAGATGCTCTCTCTTTCTCTCTCTCTCTCTCTCTCTATGTATAATTGTGCAATACTGTGTGGGTGGTTTATAGCCTATACTCGTGAATTAAATACTAGTTTTGATGTACTGTGTTATCAGTTTAGAATGCACAGAAAGTTGATGTATGTACTCTATGCATCTACCGGAGATGACTTTATGGGCCTCATTACAACTC
Organism: Ambystoma mexicanum; assembly: GCF_040938575.1. Taxonomy (NCBI): domain Eukaryota; kingdom Metazoa; phylum Chordata; class Amphibia; order Caudata; family Ambystomatidae; genus Ambystoma; species Ambystoma mexicanum. The sequence continues at coordinate 131,771,077 of NC_090937.1, read as the reverse complement.
AGGCGGTAAGGGTTTTACGGCGGCGTAAACAGCGCCGACCCTTACCGCCTGAGTACGAGGTCCCTTAGCGCCATGGAGGTTTTAACACCTGCTTTTAGCAGGTGTTAAAATCCATGGCGCTAAGGGACCATGGAGTTAATTACGCCACCGTAATTTACGGTGGCGTAATTAACGCCTTCCCCACTCCCATTATGCCCTATGGGGCAAAATGGGAATGGGGAAGGGTAAATGGGAAAATGGGGATTTACCGCCCCGCCAAGGTTGGAATGGGGCGGTAAATCCGCCAACCACCATGGCGTAAACGTAGTTTACGCCATGGTGGTAAAGTCACGGCCCAGGCGGTAACTTACCGCCTGGGTCGTAATGAGGCCCAATGAATGAAAAAAACTACCCTCCACCCACTTGAATTATTTGAGTGTATTTCTTTTAGGATCTGTTCACTTCAAAACAAGATCATTTGTGACATTTTAGTGTTGATTTGAAAGTTAATATTTTCTATGGAAATTGAAGTGACACCACTAAACGCATTAACATCCCCTCTCTGTCTTTTTAAACATCTATAGTTTTTCACAGTTCATAAATGATCAGATGATCAGTCATTCAGGGAGGTGTGAGAATAGCCACCCTTCCACATATCCGGTTTTAGATTACACAGGGCTTCATTTGTTTTGCTTTGGATTTGCAACGAGCTTTGCTTTATCTGCACAGAAATGCTATGTTTTCACATTTAAAACAACTGTGGTTTGATGTTAAATACAGTGAGAGAGCAAATGGAAATGTCCTCTTTGCATGATCAAGCATTATATTTGGCATTAGCTGGCTCTAGTGGATGCCACCTCCCAATCCACCATCTTCATGGACTAAGCAGGGACATGGTTCTAGAGCGTGCATGTCCAGTAACATTTGGTGCTTTTCATACTCACCTATGAATAATTCTTTAAGGCACAGAGCCAGCAGCAAACCTCAAGTTTTTCATGGAAACCCTAGTGAGCTGACACCTTCCGATTTCTTTGTCTTCCACTTGGCAGCTTTCAAAGTCCTACCTCTCTGAGGTTCACTGTTTCTACCTTTATAACTGAAATGTTTCCCACACTGGCCCTCATCAGGAGGTTGGAGGTAACCATGCCGCTTTTAGCAGCATGGTTGCCTCCTTACCGCATTCCGGGCCCGGGTTCCTCAAATGAGGACTTACCGGGCCATCGCAACCTTGGCGGACACGGTAATTCCCCGTCCGAGGAACCCAGACCCGGTCCATCCCCATTCCCATTCAAGCCCCCATTGGGCTCAATGGGAATGGGGATGGAGCTAACAACGGGACTGTTAATGACGGGCCCGTTGTTAGCTCCCTGGTGTCCTCGCGGGACCCGGAATGGACGCCTGGTTTTTCCAGGCACCCATTGCAGGTCCCGCGAAGAGACCTCGTGGTGGGGCGGAATGGGTTTACCGGCACCGGCACCTTTACCGGTGCCGGTAAACCCATTCCGCCAACCTTGTGATGAGGGCCACTATGTTTCTGATTGGTCACATATTTCCATTGGCTAGCTAAATAGCTTAATAGGCTTCATACACCCCCCAATCCTCATAGGTTGAACACATTTCTAAACATAGAAAAATATGGGGGCTGAACTTGCTGGAGAGTTTTGAATTCAACATTATTTTGTGTTCCGTATCTTATTGTAGCAACATGACACGTTGATGATATATGGATGTCTGTAACCCCATGGGTCATAAGACTTCAGGAATATGAATGTGTGTGTTTATGTATTATGAAATTATTACAATACATAATTGTATCAATTATCAATAAACAGTACTAGCTCTAATGTGTGCTCTTTTTTAACAGAGGCACTCATAGTTTCAAATCACCTTTACTTTTGATTTTACAGCATATGGTTGTGGAATTACAATGCACATGGTGTTTTAGATCCGAAATATCATTTTGAACTACTTGGTATGATTTCTAATTGGGGAGGTGCAATCATGCCTGAGCTTGCCTGTAGTTAATGGTTTACCTGGATCAGCTGGGGGTGGCTTATTTTGTTTGCAAAGCCGTTCATGGCTCCATCTGAAGAATTGTTGGGGGGGGGCTGCTTCAAAGTTCATATCTTAAGTGCAATAATCTTTGTTTCAATTTGGGTCAGGCTTCGATAGGGCAGGTTGCCTTACAAAGAGGTTTTATTTCTATTATCTCAGTAAACAGCGGCTGAGCCTCTGCTCAAATGCCTTTGAATTATTTCATTAAGAATACCACCATGATTATCGGTTGGAGCATCCCAATATCTACAGTACTTGTACAGTTGGAATTTGACATAAAACTGTAAATGTGTTTCTTTGAAGGCTATTCCTTATTTAGGTCTGTTTTGTCATGAACTGAGCTATTGCTGAGGGCTGTTAAATCACTTCCACAACAATGCTGAGTTGAACATGAGTTCAGCTTGTTGTCAAGTTTCCTGTAAAATCAGCATGTGAAGGCCTCACTAGAAAACCTATACATAACGTGTGTGTTTGCTTCTGTTATATTGATAGTGCTCAAGCTATTCTCTATCAACACACATAAGTGATTTCTATTCTTGGTGTGCAACATGTCCTAAATAAAAATCTCAAGGCAATGTAAACGCTGTCATTTTTCTAGATCTTTATATTTACATACAGAATTACTCCATAAGAACACATCATTTAAACATATAAAATGCCAGTGTTTGCTTTTACAACTGCAGATGCACATATGCAGTTACATGTTCTAATATGTACATGTCTTTCTTCATGTGTAGCAGAGACTTAAAGTTGATCAAAACACAGTTCTTCAGTCTTGAAAGTATTGTTTATCTGATATATTTCAAAGCAGGGGAGTTGCTAGGGGGGGGCTAAGGGGGCTATAGCCCCTGATCTTTTGGTTGTAGCCCCGGATAGAATCTCAGGAGCTACAGCCAAAAGACTAGCTAGCCCCCAGTCCCAACAGTTCCGACATCAGCGTAGCCCCAGGTCTTTTCCAGACCTAGAAACTCCCCTGTTTCAAAGGAAGGTTCCTGGTGTGTAGGAAATCTGTAAACGTTGTCAGGTGCTATCCTTTAGGTAAGCAGGTCTCTACCTGCTTCCCCCGGGTGCACCATTTACGTGGTGGCTGAATAAAAGCAAAAGTCAAGAATGAATTGAAACATTATTCTTGCAGCCCCTCAATTTAGATTCAAGCAGCCTTCATTTGCCTTTTATTTCCCCTTACAATTATGAATTCATACCGGTTCATCAGCAGAAATCAGCCTTCTAAAAACAATAAAATGCCATTACGTTCGATATACGATTTATCCATGCAAATGTTAACATTTCTATCATGCTTTATGTGTTTTCCCAAATGAAACTACAGTAATTCAAATCATTAATAATCAAGACCACTGCTAAATCACGGAGAGTGAATGATAGCATACACCCACACCAGGCTACACAATCAAAGGGTCTACTAGTCCTGAAGCCCATACTCATACCAGCAATGCGTACCATACTTCAAGGTCTAACATTCTGCTAGAGTGGAAAATGATTCACTCTAGGGGCTCTGCACCAAAGTTTTGTTTCCACACTCCGCATTGTTGTTCTCTAAACTGCACTCCAGAGCACATGGTGGTTCATGGGCTGGCGTGTTAGGAGACACTTTAAAATCAAAAGTTCATACAGCTCAATCTATGTGTGTTGTAACAGTTTGAACACATTGCTAAGTCATCTTGTCCAACAGAAATGGAAGAGATTAATAATAACACATTTTAATGTTATCATCCAGGATGTCTCATTTGAATACATGTTCTGCATCATCACTATTTAAAACTTGAAGGTGATTCTTATTTTTGTGTGATATGTCTCTGCAATAATGAAATGATGCAAAGATCAATTTCAAAGATATCAATTTTCGGTTTTCCAATCTCCTAATAAGTAATTTTCACCATCTAGCTTATGATGTCAATGTGTATCTGTGATGTTTATAACAGACCAATGGAAAGGGAGTTTTGTCTGGGGGAAGCTGCTTTTCAACAACAACAAGAAACGGAAACATTTATGTCTGTGGCCTAGATAGAAAGCAGAATGAGAGCTAGAATGATAATTTGCTCACTTCTATTGGCAAGTCAAGTATTATTGAATTTTGTGCTTATTAAATTATTCACAGACGTTTAACAGGCAAGAAAAATAGTAACTGAATGAATTCTAACAGGGAAATATTGACTCTCATTATGAAAATACTGTTACAGTGTTGTCTCTTCTGCAATGGCAGGTACATAATATAACTAGTGACACATTGACACATTTTTATTCTGACTTTTGAGCTCAGAAATATATATTTATATTTGAAGAGCATGATGCAAGCAAGGACTGTTATTACAATTTACACTATGTGCCCGATTCATGGAATTGTTTGCGCATAAAATTGGGAACTTGCGCCTCAAACTGCCTGCGAAACACTGCTCATCGATTCATGGAACTGACTGTGTGGGACCTTTCCGGGAATACACATCACAGATTACCCCAAATGAATTACATCCTGAGCATCAATGAAATATGGGTGGGGGATCATTATTTGATTTAATACAATTCAGAAATTGTGATCCTGCTAATCAGATTAAAAGTCAACTTCAAAAAGCCATCACCAACCAGGAATCACTAAGTCCTATTCACAATGAATAAGTCAAATTTACTCACAGCAACTTCTTTGTGGATCAAAAACCCCACTACCAAGATTCAGACTATGGCACGACAGAGAAGTCTCTTTGTCACTTTGGAGCAATTCACTATTGAAAACTTGAGAACTCATAATCATTTATTTGCTCAAATTCTTTCTTTGGCGGCCCAAGTGATCACTAAAACCAGTTAGTATCTCCTAACACTAAAAGACCCAGCAATTTCTTTCTTTCGTTCTTTCTAAAAATAAAAAACCTCCCTGTGTCCTTCACTGCCTTTAAGTGTGCTAAAAATGAAAGACATGCCGCTCATCAAATATTATGCCAGCCAACCCCTTGCCATGTAGATGATGTAGTTTAACCTTTGTTTAGTCCATTTGGAACTGACATCAATTCAAGATATTATTAGTTAAAATAAACTTCCACTATGCAGTAAATGTGTATTGTGTGGTTTCAGAATATTCTCTGATCAGTTGTAGGGTATCATTACTTTTTTAAATTGCTACAAGCCATATCAATGCTTAGGTACTTCTTCATTATGCTGATGAAGGCTGGGCTTGACGAATTGCACTTGCCCTTTTAGCCGAAACTCAAGTTCCTGCGCCAACACTGATATATCATTTATTTCAATAAACCATTTTGCCTTCTAGTCGATTTGAATATCTTGAAATCACCTCTGTCAGCATTTTTTGTGTTAAATCACAATGTCCACATGTTCTTATTGAGGCTTGTGATACATCCATGTTATTTATAACTAAGCCATTATGTTTGTGTTTTGATTATTTGTTATGTTTTTGGTATGAATAATTTGAGCTCTTTGCCCGATGTTCCTTGCATTAGCTCTACTGGTCCTTTTTATGTAGTATCCTTCTTTAAATCACTGGGCACCTATTTCTGTGATTGTGTTGTTCATGTCTAAAATATTGAATTTCCATGTCTGTATGGGAGATTTTCCCTTACTCTAGTCCTCTTTGAGTTAATATTCTAGAGAGTGTTTTGCCTTATTTTTGTTGATGTACCTCCCATCAGTCAGTTATTTGTACAACCTTAAACACACCACATTTGTTTGGCCTCAACACCCAACATGGACGTTTCCTCGTCAGATTCTTTGGTGGCAATGTAAAAGGTAGCATTTTGCTTTCACATGTTTCTGGATTCCTACGGTGGAGGCGGAGCATAGGCAAACGAGTTGTCGCAGGGACACTGCAAATGAAAGCGAGTCGCATTCGAGATCATATGATAAAATGAAACTCACTCATGTGCCTGATCTTGCCCAATGAATTATAATTGATCCTATTTTTGTCTCTTAAAGTTTCAATACTAAAATCAGGTTGTACATTGCTGTGTGGCAGTGTCATCTGCGGCACACCCCTTGTCTGTGGGCAGACTCCCTTTTCTGATTCAACCCATCCCTGGATTGCCAGTGTTTTATCCGCTTAAGCGTGTGCAAGCAACTACAATTAGAAAAATAGTTTTAGGGACTGCACCCACAAAGTAAAAAGTTTGCCACTGATGAGGACTGTCCCATATCCACTCGCGCCCAGTCCGATAGGCTGAATGTGAGAGGGGATCGGGTGAGCATATGCCTATACTGTGAAGATCCGTGGGACAAGAGGTCCTACTAAGACAATAATACATTGGTATATTTTCAATGGAACTGGGACAAGTCCATTGACTTAAAAAAAAAAAATGGAAGGTGGCTATTTCTCCTCTGGAGTGTGCTAAAAACCAGGTAAGTCCTTCCAGTATGTAATCCCGAGGCTTTTATACAGGGCATCGACACAGAACAGTAATATCATACATGAAAGTCGGGTAACTTCGTTGAAGAGCAGAAACAGGACACATAGCAATCCCAGCATGCCATTTCCAGAAATCCTGACAGTGCTGTACAAATGAAATCCGGAAATCCGTGAATGAAGGAAAATGAAATGGCCCCTACTTTGTATCAATGCCTCAATAGCAAGAACGCTTCTTCGAAGAACCAATTCTTGGTTAACTGCCCAGCCATCACTGTAATGCATATCCCCAGGTGTTCTGGACTACGACTCCCATCACCCCGCACCATTGACTATACTGAACAGGGTGGTTGTAGGCCAAAACATCTGGAGAGCCAAATCTTACAGATCACTTACAGACCATGATGTATTATCAATATGATATGATATGATAGGTCATTTATAACATGCTTAATACCAAGAGGTTTCTAAGTGCGGACCCAGGGATCGAACCTGCAATGCTTCCTGTCGTTTTGCTTCCAAGGCGAGAACGTTGCCGCTGAGCCTTCCTCTCGAGACTGAGAAAACGTATTAGCAGGTAAGGTAGAGTGCTAACATGCTGGCTGCAGTGGCAATCTGCACCCAATCAGCAACCTTACTACACTACCTACTTCAACTCTGTTTTCTTCAAACATAGCAGTGTCGTGGGTAAAATCACCCGCACGTTCAGTTCTCAAGGAACTGTTGTACTAAACCACTTTAGAAAAAACTTCGAGCAGGCTAGGGTTTCATAAATAAAAACACTAATAGAGGGAAAATTGGTCATTTTCCTGGCTGCTTATTTAAGTACACATTAATTCACACCGACAGTATTTTTAAGGTTTTAAGGCACAGCACTCCGATTGCACGCCGCCTTCAATCGTAATGGTAGCGCCCACTCACGTTGCAGTCGGCTCAAGGAATTGGACGTTCTCCAAGCATGTAGAGCTGGCCTCTGTGGGACGTCCACGGCCATTCTCTGCACGTCAGAGGGGTTGACGTCTCCTTTCTGCGTGTGGCACGCGCAGTTGCATCTGCTTGCATACTGTGGAGTGGGTGAAGGGGAGCAGTCCAGCTTTCAGATGGCACCCACATCATCCAGCTGCCGAGGTTTCATCATAATAGACCAATGAATCATCAACGCCACACGAGAGCGTCCTAATGGTCTTTGATTCATCTCAAATCTATCAACACTGCAAAATTCCCTCCTAATGCCCTTTTCAATTAAACTGTTATTTGAAGCCCAATTCATTTTACCTTTGTTATCCATCTCCATTGCTTTTATTTAGACATTCCATGCTGTTAGGTTCCATTTTTTTAACATCTGCCAGCGTGGGGCACATGGCTTCTTTCCAATGCTGAGACCTGTGAAGAATGCAGTCCAAATCCGAAGAATGTGTACGTGTTTTTGAGGCGTTTTACTTTTCACTCAGAAGTTGCAAGCTCCGTGACCGCTTTTCGTAGAGAAAATCATGACCATCTAAGGTCCAGAAGGGCGTAACAAGTAGGTTTTAATCATGCTGAAAAACAACCACTGGGCTCATCCTTCCCCTTGTTATCTGTGTGCTTGTTTTGCTTTCTGAATGTAAATGCAATGGTCCGCCTTTGAAGGCACTGGATGAGAAGGTAGTACAGTAATAGCTGAACTTGGCAGCAAAACAGTGGGAATCATTTGTGGTTGATTGTGTTACACTTGCGGCTTGACCAGCTGAATAACACAAATGAATGTCATTCATGCGTTACCAGGGGTTGCAGATGCTACCACTGATAACTCTTTTGGCAACCGTGGTGTTGCCTTTGTAACCCCTAGTTCATGGATCCTGTGGGTAGCGACACCATCAGCCGAATAGTAAAGAGGGATCTTTGGAGCCCTGTTTTCTTTCACCGGTTCCTACCACTGGACTCTCGGCAAACCAATCAGAAGCGTCATAATCACTGCTGGTATCCTGTGGGAGAGATAAGGGTTGTAAACAGGAAGTTGCTGAAATGCAGTGTGCTGGAAAAGCTGCAAAGGCAGCGGAAGTGAGGATCAAAAGTACTGTGTGACATCTGAGGGGGGAGCCGGGATCATGGAACTGCCTCTTACTAGCTATGTGTAGGCAAATAGGTTTTTGAGCAGGGGGTGGGTGGAACAGCACCTGGACATGTGAGGCCATTGATTGAATATGGTGGCCAGGTGAGCAGCGGGGCATGCATGAGCAGGCTTTCTTTCTATGGGGGCTTACAGTTGGTAACTATGGCAAACACAAGGTGCATTTTCCAGCCTATGATGGCAGTTCTGGGGTAGTTCAGCCTGCAGTGTGTGTGAGGTGATAGCCACTGTAATGTGAGTGTGGACTCTATAGGGGCCGGTGACAATCGATATTTTTTATATATATATTTCCTTCTCTCATCTCCACTTTTAGTGATTTATTGTTGCAGCAGGCTGGTGTGTAGCAAGAACCTCCTTACTTTTAGAGATTTTATTTTAACTCCTTTTTTTCTCGAAAACCTAAGCTTCTATGACTCCTGCTGTTCTGCTTTCCACCTGAGCTATATATTTTTGTAAATTAAACAAGCATGTGGGAGCCCCTCTACTGAATACAAACATGGGTCAAATGCCCAATTCTATGGAATGTTCTCCACCCAGTACGACATACAACCACGTTTTAGCTCACTGCACCTATCAGACATGAGAAAAATCCATTTACATATCAGTCTGGTCCCACTCACATGGACAGTGCAGCATCAAAATTCTAGGCAATTCTTCTCTGAATATCATCAGAAAACCCTACACATGTTTTGGCTTTGTTGAACCTCTTCAATGGGTGACTCTGAGCATCTCTAAGTCACAGTGAGCAGGGGGTCCATGTCTGGATTACCCTGGGTTACTTAGGGTGAAACCCCTAGATTTACAAATTTAACAAGAGTGTGCTAGCCCCTCTACTGAGAACAAACATGGGCCAAATACCCTGTTCTATGGAATTTCTTCCAACCAGGAGGGTTCACAACCATGTTTTAGCTCACTGCACCGTTCACAGAGAATAAATATCCATTTGCATATTAGTCTGGTCCCACCCACATGGGCAGTCTAGCAATAAAATGCTATGTTATTCTCCTACGAACAAGGGTGCCATCAGCGACCTCAGACACGTGTTATGGGCTTATTGGACTTCCTCAGTCAGGTGAAGTTGAGCCTCTCTAAAGCACAGTGACCAAGGGGTCGACGTCTGGATTACCCAGTTGATTACTGTTGTGAAGAAGGCAGGAAACCTGGCAGTGGTTGCATTGTATATGATACAGTCTATGTTGAAGAGTATCCTGGATGGGATAAGTCACTGGTGCAGTTCAATTAGGAGGGGGGAGTTGTGATCAGAGTTAATATATAACATGAACTGACTAATTAGTAGCATATGTGGAGAGTGAATACTGGGAGTTGCGAAGCCCACTGGTCAGTATTGGCATTCACTCCCATGATGTTTGCAAACTGTTACTAGCAGTAGAAACATGACAGAAGAATTCACACAATAATGTCTTTTTTATTAAATATATTAAAGTTAATTTGTCCAATGCATTTTGAAATGGAAGTATGGTTGTCTCAATATTTATTGTACTAGAGCTCCAAGTTCAAATGTTCCTCAAAACATTCTGTTGAAAACATCAATTTTGAATTAATCTCTGATATCATTTAAAAATGTGCATATAATCAATGCAAATTATTCACCAGGTTTGCTCAGTGGCATTGTTAATCTACTTTTAGCAGCATTATCCAGTTAAATACATCACGGAAATTACTTTTTGAACAAAACTTTGCATGATAATCAAATATATAACAATGATTACAAATTCCCCCCACAAATGTACCTGGGCACTTTTCCCTAATGCATCAAACATTTGGAGAATGGTGGCACTCACAAAGTTACAGTTGTCAGCAGCAAGGCGGCCTAAAATGTAGATAAGTCAGTTTTGCAGTTGACTATCACCTTCATAAAATGGACAAATGCCAAACAGAATTTGTGGCAACCAATAAATAAGGGGTTTATACATTAAAGTGTGTGTTTCTAGCAGATGCGGGCGAAGCAAAAAAGATAAGTACCTCTGTATATTGGCCACTAATGGCAGTAAATGATGTTACACCTCTTTCAAATATATATTCAATAAAAAGACTGGGGTCAAGTCCTAAAAACAAAAGTGAGGGGACTCAGCAACAAACGCAATGGGATGTGACATCGCCAGAAATTAGCATGCCAAGGTGAAATATGAACATTTCATTAAATTGGCTTTGCAGAACCACCCAAATTGCACAGGACAAATGGTGTTTGCCTTTCATAAAATCAACACACACACAGGATATTTTCTTCTAATAGTGTTATTGAAAATGTGAAAAGGTGTGCATGTTTTAAACTCCAAGAATCAACACAAATGTTTTCCCTGGAACATGCAGTACCGAAATGGGACATTTCACCTTTAGTTTTTGGTAATTTTTCATCAGGTTATACAGCGCAGTGGTGAAGTGTCTGGCCTGCAAACCAGAGAACTGCGGTTTGTCGGCTTTAATTCATAAATTCAAAGAAGACATTCAATGTTCCTCATTTTAGCTAGGGGGGGACTCAATCCACCCCCTGAAAAAAGTGGTGTACTCCATCCACCCTCGTGTACCCTCGACTTGAGCCCTAAAAAAAGCTGTGATACATAAGGAAACAACAACATGTTAGAGAACATCTATTCACTATTTCCCCAAGGTTACATTTGTTTGTTTATGTTGAAAGCCAAATATCACTAACCAGAGTTGGTCAGAATGGCAAACAGGTGGTATACAATGTATTTAAGGTTTTCCAAACTTGATTAAAAGGAATTAAAATTAAATTGACATTTGTCAATATTTCATGGTTGTTTATAGTCCATTTTAAGTAAGTTCTAATGCTGAAGTTGTTAATATGGCTTTCACCCCTGCTGTGGGGGTAGGGGGGTGCAGACATGGCCTTTAACAGCATGCCTGTTACCTCGGGCCTCAGTGAGGGCTGTGGGCCGTTAAAGGCCATGTCCGCCCCCCACAGCAGGGGTGAAAGCCATATGCACCCCGGGGTTTATCCGGGGTGCAAATGTTTTTTTTTTCTACTTGGGAAATTTGCACCGCATGTGCAGCCAATCTCCCGAAGAAAAAAAAAATAAAAAATTGAAAAAAGATGACCGCCACCATAGGGAAATGGAACTATGCCTCTTTTCCATTTCTATGGCGGTGGCCGAGTAACTGGAGCAGTGCTAGGAACGAGTCACAAAGCACTGGTCCAGCAGATAAGTGGGGAAGGGCGCAGGGGGTGGGGAAGGGGTAAGGATTGTTTTGGGGGTGAGGGGGTGGAGAGGCAATGGGGAGAGGCTACTTGTTGCCGCCTGACATTAAAATAAATAAATAAATAAATAAATATGGTGCTACCCGGGGACTGGTCTTGGGTGGCTGGAAGCAGCGACCAGGAGAATGTGCATTCTCACCCGCTGTTCCTGCCATCTGATTGGCTAAGCACCCTTCCCTGGGTGCGAATATAGGATTACTACAAAATGGAATGAGTTTCACAATTAAGTGAGTGTCACATAATCTCAACTGATAGTGTTACAAACAAACAGCCACTGCTACGTGCAATATTGCATCTATTATTACAAAGCTCTTGCAATTCTGTTCTTCCTTCAGCTTGGCCTGACAAGAGTTTGTTGTCAAAAATCCTCAATCCAACATGCCTTCCTTTGTTAGACACCCAATTTAAGTTAATTTCCTGATGCATGTTGTATGTACTTGTTTACAGAATTTCAAAATCTCTATTGTTAGTGTCACAATCAAACAGCCAGAGCTACGTAGGACAAGACATGTTCTTTTTGCAGAATTTCAAAGCATCATCGATTGATATTATCGTGATTCCTTTTTTTTTAAAAGTGTCTTAACAAAGGTGATCCAAGGTCTCTTGTTTGTAAGCTTCAGAAATGTTCGTTACATCTAGTTTAGCCTTCCAATTGGTTTGTTCCAATGGAACACAGGTCACACAGGAATCTGATGGATTAAATAGCATTGTTTGTGTTGTCCATGGTAAAACTACCTTCTCACAAGAGATCTGATTGCTGATTGTAATTCTTTGAACAATGTTAGGCCAATTGGCGCAATTTAGGCATTCAGATGTTCCTGTTTTTGGAGAAGTGATGAAGATGCTTCAATCTGGGGCGAGGAGAGAATGGGGAGTGTTTTGGAGTTAGAAATCGTTATCAGCCTCTGGCTGTGTGACATGCATTTGGAATCTCGGTGACTAAAAGTTATACATATGGAAAATCAACAAGGGATTGTGGGCTTGCCCCAATCACCCGACAAAGGGCTGACAAGCACACTTTGTTTCCTGAACAAGGACCTGCCTTGACAGGGAAAAATCTCAGAAGTCCCACTAAGCACATAAACTTGAGCAAGAAAGAGTGATAATTGAGGCAGCTCTCAATCTGCCATCCACTATAATAAGGAAGGTGAACGAAGTGCCAAGGAAGTTCATGTCTCAACCAGCCCGTTCTCTGTACCAAATGTACCTGCTTCACGTAACCCTTTGCACTATGCACATGGTAATGTGTGCAATCTACACACTATCCCATCCACCAATTGACCAATTTCCATATACTTGTTACACAATATCTATAATATATCGGTCAAATAGAGAGACATAGAACAAGAGAGACAGAGAGAGAGAGAGAGAGAGGGAGGGAGAGAGAGAGAGAGGGCAGAGAGAGCGCGAGAGAGAAAGAGAGAGAGAGAGAGAGAGAGAGAGAGAGAGAGAGAGAGAGAGAGAGAGAGATGGACGAGGGGCCGGTGCCAACGTGAGAGGATAAAATAAAAGCTGTCTGCTGACATTATTGGTAAAATTGTCTATTATGCTAAGTACAGCTACGATATGTAAGGTGCAGAAATAAGATTATTACGAATGACATACGTTGTTATTAACGTAACTTACATAGTGCATACAACTCACATTTTAGAGTTCCAAAAAATAGCTCTTCACTTTCAATAAAGTATCAAGACGAGGAATGCAATACTAAAGTAAGTGGGATTTTCAGAAAGTCAAAATATGCATTGAAAGCTGGGTAACAGGACATAGCATGAATATCACACTAAACTCTGCAATACGATATGTGAGGGATCCAAAAGTAGCCACTCACTATCAGCGACGAATACAGATGATGAATGACGCATTTAAGGTGTTATTCTGTGTGTTTTTTACATAACATAAATGGTGTGAAAAGCTCTATAAGGCGACATTTGAGAAACCCCGAAATTAGCCCCTTGCTATCAGTGAGGTAAACTGATAAGGAATGACACCAGAAAATAGTAATTCGGGGCATTTTAAAAAATCTGAATGAAAGCTGAGTGACCTAAGATAATGTTATCAGTGCATGATACAGTAACAAAAGAGTAGCTCCTCTGCATCGGGAATGTCATTGTAAAAGAGTAAGTCTGTGAGTTTCAAATTGTGCATACAATCTGAATAACAGAACATGCAACGCAGTATAAACAGAGCAAAATACTTTAGAAGATCACATGTTAGAGTTACACAATCGTAGGCTCGCACTATCAGGCAAGTATACAGATGAGCAACGCCACATTAAAACTGTGACTCAGCAAAGTTCAACATTCGTGTTACAAGCTGAGCATTGTAACATACCATAACACATAAATAGCTCATAAAACTGAACTTCAGACGTCCAAAAGTAATCCCTCACTTTACGCGGACAATACCGATGAGGAGGGACATTTACATGTGTGATTGTGTGAAACTCGCAATTCACAATAAAAGCAGTGGCACTTAGCACATGTTAACACACATAACTCAAACAACTTTATAAGCAACTCTTTTAGAGGTCCAGAAGTAGTAACTTGCTGTCAGGAAAGTCTTCTGAAAGATACCTTAACATGTGGTGTAATAACGAGTGGAATTAGTATAATTAACATGGATGCCCAGTTAATGTGAAAACAAAGTCAACTTCCTCTAAGCGGTTCAGACAAATTAAAAGGAATTTGATGCTGAGCTTGAAAACATAAAACCTATTTATCTTCCATATCAGGGACATCGGTAAATCACATAAATGTCATCAATCACATTGATTTACATGTGACTTACCAAGATTTTATATGCCCCCCTCACATATTAACCTTTTACATGTTCTATTGCACAGCCGTAAAGGTTCTAGTAACTATTATTTTAGGGGAGAACCGTTTAGTTAGTTGGTACGAGCACCTTTCTGGTGATAAGTTAGCCTTATGCAAGTTCGTATGTTCGTGTAATTTCCACAGGTCTCTACTTTATATGTCATAACTTCTTCTATACTTTTCATGTGTTTCATGTGTTAGTTGCACTTTGAGCACTATTGGACATTTTGATATTTGATGTCCATAACTATAGCATCATTCATATGTGCCAAACTTTCCTGCATAGCCTATGATAGCAGACTTGAGCGTGCATATCTGTTAAAAATTATTCCAATCCATCATCTCCATTTTGAAATTTGGAATTTAAGTAATCCCATACACTTTAGAAGTAACTGATCTCTTCTACACCATGAATCCTATGGTTAACCTAATAGACGCACATGCAGTGGTCAACGTTAGTGGGAGATAGCGCAGAGTACCACTACTTTTATTTGTTACTGTTACCAGCTCATCTACCTTTTACAACAATTTTAACCACTCCCGTTTGGTTATGTTTTAAGTTAAAACATACTTCTTCATACCCTACAGAATGTACAGCTCAACTGAAATAAGTACATTCACAATTCCTGGATGACATCTCAGCCTGGATGAACTCTATCGGGCATCATGATAACTATTAAAAGCTGGAGGACATCCTGCCAATTCTAGAAATGCTCTTGCAATTCCCAATCACACGATCATTTTTGGAAATTGTGTCAAGTTGTCTCAGGTTGAATGCTTAGATATTACAGATGAGAAATATCCAGGCCATTAACACAGGGTTTTATTTTAACATAAGGTGGCTGCACAGGATTTGCCACTTCCTGTCACTGCACAAGTGTTCAGTTACTTTATTTGTTTGCTTTTTTTTTTATTTATGATCCTTACATAGCGCTTTTATCCAAAGTGATGAACAGACAGAAAAAGGGTTTATAGTCATAATGTCGAAACAAAAATGTCGACAAACAAAAATGTCGAAAAAAAAATGTCGAAAACAATAATGTCGACATCCTATACATATAATGTAAAGTCATTTTTTAGAAAAAAAAATGTCGACAAAAAAATGTCAATTAGAACTATCAACACCTCACCCAACACCCCCCCCCCACACTCCCCCACCACCCTCTCACCCCTCATACTCAACACATTCTAATTATATATGTATTTATTTATTTTTTCAATAAATAATTAAACAAAAAGAGTATCATTTACTATGGGGGGTCTCCCCCAACCCCCCCTCACCCAACACCCCCCTGCCACCCCCCCCACACCCCCCCACCACCCTCTCACCCCTCATACACAACACATTCTAATTATATATTTATTTATTTATTTATATATTCAATAAATAAATAAACAAAAAAGAGTATCATTTACTATGGGGGGGTACCCCCCAACCCCCTGCCACCCCCCCACACCTCACCCCTCATTCTCAACACATAGTAATTATATATTTATTTATTTATTTATTCAATAATTAAATAAATAAAAAGAGTATCATTTACTATGGGGGTGTCCCCCCAACCCCCCTCACCCAACACCCCCTGCCACCCCCCAAACCCCCCACCACCCTCTCACCCCTCATACTCAACACATTTTAGTTATATATTTATTTATTTATCTATTTATACAATAAATAGAAAATTTCGAAAAAATATCGAAAAAATGTCGACATTATTGTTTGTCGACATTATTTTTTTCGACATTTATTTTTCGAAATTTTGACTGTCGACATTTTTACTGTCGAAATTATGACTGCCCACCCAGAAAAAGATACAGCAGCACAAAATGTACGAGTATTGACAGGATAAACCAAAGAAAAGAGCTCACAGTGAAAGTATAACCAATTAATGAAGACAGAGATTGAAGACAGTAGGATTTAAGTGGTTTCTCAAAAATGTGGAGAGAGGGACATGAATGAGGATCCAGGGGGGAGCATTCCAAAGTTTGTGAAGTAAAAGTTGAAAAGAGTGAAACTGTGAGGATGCACAAGGAGGGCAAGGTACAGAGAGATGAAATTGGGAGACAGAACTGAGATCATGAGAGGTATGATACAAGGAAAGCAAGGAACAGAGCTGGGGGAGCAACAGCATGAATGGTCTTGAAAACTAGACTTCGAACCTGAAATGCATACCTGAATTTCAATGGAAGCCAGCAGAAATGCAGTAGATAAGGCGAATAAGTAGGAATAGACAAGGTCAGAGACAAAAAAGAGTGTAGACTTGCTGAGTGCAGGATTGAGTGAAGACGCCAAATTGAGTAGATAGGAAGAATGACATATAAGGAGTGGCAGTCATTATGGCGGTAATTATGGCAGGAAAGAACTATGGCTTGTAGCAGTGTCCCAGTAGAAGAAAAGGTCCGAAGATGATTAATTATTTTTCTAACATTGAAAAGATGGAATAGACAAGAATTGTGGCAATCTGCAGCTGAATTGAGAGAGAGGAAGCAAAAATAAATCTGCTGGAGAGATCTAAGCAGATAGAGTAAAGAAAACAAATTCAATCTTGTTGGGATTTAAGCAGCACAAATGGGAGGCCATCCAAGATGTAATTGCGGAAAGAGAAGAAGCATGTTGCTGGTGAATAGTATCAGAGAAAGATGAACAATATATTAATATTTGCATATCATCAGCTTATAAATGTACCTGGAACTCCTGACCAAGAATTAGTGAAGCCAGAGGATAAGTATAGAGAGAACATAGGAGGGAGTCGAGAACAGAATCCAGGGGGGACACCAAATTGAAGGGGGTAGGACTGACTGGACGACCTTTTCCAGGGGATGACGGAGTGATTAGATAAGTAGGAGTAGAACCACTTAAAAAGAAGAGTATGAAAATCTAAGGGAAGGGAGTGTGGAAAAAGGGTGGTGTGAACCACAGTGTCGAAGGCATTGCTAAGATCAAGTGAAACAAGGAGACAGGAGTGTTAAGAGTGTCGTGCATCTAAAATAGATTTAAGAACAGACAGAAGAGTGGTTTCAGTGTAGAACCTGGGACAGAAACTGCACTGATGTAAGGGAAGAAGACTGACTAGATTTGAGTAAGAACTAAGTTGGGAGTGGAAAAGACACTCAAGTAATTTAGATAAATGCAGAAGAACTGAGATGGGTCAAACATTAGAAGGCAAATTGTGGTTTAAAGAAGGGTTTTTGAGAAGAAGGATGGCAGTTGTAATTTTAAATGTAGATGGGAATTGACCTAAGGATAAAGAAAGATTCATAGGAGCGAACAGTGTCCTGACAAATGCAGTGGGAATAGGGTTAATAAGAGAAGCTGGTTAGAGATCAGAGGGAGCAGCAGTAGGATGGGACCGAGAAATATTATCAATAATGTCTGTCTCACAAATAGTGCTAAAGGTGAAACATAGAAGATCGGAAGTGGAAGCAAACAACCCAGGAGATGAAAAAGGTGAACGGATGGAGGAGGGGAACTGAGGGACTTTCAGGTATTATACATTTTTGAGAGAAAGAAGTTGGTAAAGTTGTCAGATGAGAGCCAAGAATAGGCAGAGGGACCAGAAGGAAAATAGAAGTTTATTCAAGGTGGCATGAAGTAGTTTAGGAGAAGAGCTCTGACATTGAATGTGTTCCTGTAAATAAGTAGATTTGGCTTGCTTGAGTTGAAGGGAAACATGTTGAAAAAGAAAAGAATAAGATATATAAGCGGACGTAGTAAATATTGTGTGCCATTTCTGATAGGCAGATCAGAGCTGAGTGCTCAGGAGTTTAAACAAATCAGAAAGTCTGGGCGGGGCAGTTTGCCCAAAGGAGTAACAGGAATAGTCATAGAGCAAGGCCAGATGGCACAACAGAGGGAAACATAGTAAAGTAAAAGTATCAAGATAAGCAAAGATCAGTGGCAAATGTAACCAGAAGATTGTGATGAAAAATGGGTATTGTCGCAATCCAGGAGCAACCAGGAGAAGTCAGCACCCTTTTAAGACTGCCCTTTGAAAGGACACCCCGGCCTAGGATATCCAAGAAGGACAGACTATAAGCCTCAGCCAGGAGTCACGTGGCAGCTCAGGACGGCCTACGGGGCAGTGCTGTGATGTTACAGTGGCACCTCAGGTACTGCTCCTCACTAGGACCTGCAGCAGGTTACAGAGGCAGGTAGGTGATGCAGACAACACTTCCATAGTCTCAATGGGCATGGACGTCACAGACTGCAGATGAAGGCTCAGCCAGGAGTCACGTGACAGCTCACATGCTGGATGGAAGGCTGTGGTCAGAGGAAGCATGGGAGAGCCTACGGCACAAGGCCTTGATGTCACGGTGGCCCTTCAGGCAGTGATCCACACTGGGATCCACTGCGGGTCACAGAGCAGGTACGTGGTACAGACATCACTTCCCCAGTTAAAGTAGGAGCCTTAGTGACTAGTCTCTTGGACTGTTGTAATGCACTGGATCATTGTAATGCACTCCTGTCGGATATTCCAGGACCATAGACTATTTATCTCTCAGACTCTGTCAGACCAGAGGAGATAAAAGATTTTCTGTCCTGGGATTCAGGCTTTGTAATAAATTACCAAATTCTATTCATGACAGCACACCTTTGTCTAGTGGTGGGCCCCTATTGAAGCAGCTACAGTTCTGATAGGTGTTAAGTGTGGGTTCTAGCAGAGTGAAGATCAGCGAGTAAAGGTGTCTGATTTCACAAGGGCCATACATATATACATTTTCCAACTGACTGACCAATTGAGAGATATTAATGAAAAACAATACAGTGGACTCCTTTCTGTTACAAGTTCCACCTACTTGGCTGTCAACGTGCCCCATCCACAACCTCTTGAAACATGTGTTGCACCTTGCTCCTTCCTGCATATCTCATCCTCAGCCACAGTCACAGTCCCACTACTGTTTTAGCACATATCTACCAGTGCTGACATGTGCCTATGCTATCACAAAACATTCTTTCCCCTCACTATATTTTCCCCACCTTTTGTCTGTGTCACGTATTCTTATTATAGGATTTAGTTGTCCCAATAGTTGTCATGCAATTCCAAGAGATTGGCTCTCATTGCTGTTTAATAGTCTATTAGTTTGTAGTTAACAAAAAACACATCTTGCCTATAGATAGCTGTTTCAATAATTCCCCCTTCAAACAATAATTCAAGGACATATTCTGCCTTGATCTTCTTTTGAGACAATTAATATGTATCACAACACACTTTCACAGATTGATTTCCTATGTGAGTACAGCTAGTTACAAGGATGACACTGCCCGGTGAAAGGTTGGGCTGAAACATAGATGGTTAACAGAGTAGCCACATCAATATAATTCACCTTATCATTAACAAAGTTGCACTAAAAGCTGCCTCAAGTAACCTTGGCTAGCCATTCATTATCTTGACCCATCCCATATCAAGTTGATTCCAGACAAAGGCTTTTACAATAAACTGTAGATACATATTGAAAATATACTATCATCATCATCATCATACAATTGTTTATTCAGGTATACTAATCCATACATATACAAACAATTTCAACCGTAAAAACAATTCAAGATAAAAAAAAACACAGATATTTTTCTTACATTTAATACCCCCTTTAAATACTGCAGATACTATCAATTTATCATGAATGATTATATGATCAATTGAGATGAACATATAGTAGGCAAACATAATTAATCAGAATGAATCAGTGTCCCATAAGAACAAGTTTGTTCTAAGACAACCTTAAAGTCAGTGGTTTTAGATTGTAAAAGAAATATCCTTATGTATTTATTTATTTATTTATTTATGTATTTATTTATTTATTTATGTGTTATTATGTTTTGAATGGTTGTATCCAAAATGTCAACCTTTAAACATTTCATACAAGGTCATTGCGATACAAGACTGATTTTTCTTTCCTTATTTACAAAGAAAAAAGATATATCACAGTTGATTCTAAAGGAAACAAGTCACAGCTTCCACCAAATTTAGGATTCACATCCTCAGATTTGCATGGAGGATGCACTCATTGAAAAAGTCTTGATATGAGTAAACATATTCAAACTGAAGCCCACAGTGTTGTAGACCATTAATGAAAGTGCTGGATTGATGCTCCACTTTCTGCCCGCTGGTTCTTTGGAACATGATTTTAAGAATACTTCTTTGAAGAAGGTTCTGCTCAAAAAAGCAATGTAAAGACAGCTTGATGACTTTGAATCTGTCAGACATGAGTTCATTTTAAAATAATCTGAATAAATCTGTTAAAACAAAAAACACTTTTCTTGTAAGGATGGCGATTAAAGTCTCAGCTGAATGATAATGCTAAAAGACAGAATGGCCACTTCAATATGGTTCCATGGAAGCTCGGTAAGACAATGACAACAAATGCCAAAGATCTGCAAGCTGATTGTGTTAGCCCGAACCTGGTTGATACAATCGAGAGGTTCTCCTTGCCTTTTGTGGCAGAGTGCCTTCAGCAAGGGATGATAAACCCTTGGATAAAAGCTTCAAGACTTCCTCAGATATCTCTTCATTTGGTCAGTAAACCTTCTCCCTCTTTCTCTCCCTCTCTCTCTGACTAATGGGTCAGATCGACAAAGATACTGGACCCTGCTTCCATGGTCTTCTCAACAGAGGACCTCTACCGAGCATTTTTTTGAAGGAGTCTACTCCATTTTGGAAGCTCCTCTTAGCCACAAAAAGGATAATGTTTCAATCAAATCTACAATCTTGCAAGTAGGGCTTTATTCACAATATTGTTCAATTATTGTGGACTGAATTATTTCACATAGATAACCGAAAAGCAATATCTCTTTTTTCAATCCATTTTTATTAACAGTCTGAGGATTTACTATTTCTGTCAAATATATTTTGTGCACATACACTGTAGACTGAAACAATGAATCCAAAATGTGCTGGTTTGTGAACTGAAATTCTTTGAAGCCCTCTGGAACGTGTAGTCCTCTGGACCCTTTTCCACCAACACAAGGAAAGATAAGGCAGGTTAATACCAACTGGTTTGTTATTAGACTCCATGCAGTTTCATGGACTTAGCTCTAAAATATATGTGAGCTTAGTTTTCGGATTCTTCCACTTAATAGTATTTTTAACAGTATTGACATCTTTATGTTGAAATTAAGGGAAGGTGAGGAAACACAGGTGAATTTTAGACGGCCAATGCAG
The DNA here is from genome assembly GCF_040938575.1 of Ambystoma mexicanum. Lineage (NCBI taxonomy): Eukaryota > Metazoa > Chordata > Amphibia > Caudata > Ambystomatidae > Ambystoma > Ambystoma mexicanum. Next base: position 131,749,353 of record NC_090937.1, on the reverse strand, counting down.
AGAGCTGCCCACTGGTGCACTGAAAGTGCTGGTTACATGACAATAACACATTAGGAGAATGTTCCAATTTTATCTGTCTTAAAATTCCAGTTATAATACAAAAACTGCATTCTGAAACCTTTTTCTGCTGATACATTTTATTTATTTCACTTTTAAAGGTGGGAATAGAACTTATTTGTAGAGAGAAATCTGAAGCTACTTGATAGTTCTTTCCATGAGATATAAAGAGTCATTATTTTGAAGGTTAAAGTCCTCATAAAAAAACATCAATTCAATTTAAAAAGTATACATTGATTTTCAACAAATTATACAGTGAAATTCAGTAACAAAAAATAATAAAGAATTAAAATTATTTGATATAAAATAAGTACATTGAATTCTTATGGTGACACACTTCAGTCAAGTTTAAGGCCCCTTCTATAAACATATATACATTAGAGGCAGCACCTTTATCTGGAGCTGAGCCTAGAATGCTAATGGCTTTGCTAATAGTTCTACAATTGGCTCTTTCAAATAATGAGATTGGAAACTTGTGCCCAAGATTCTGCGACAACTGGCAGTAAAACAAAACTCTGCACGTTCCCCCTGAGATTTATTGTCGCAAGGACAAAGGGGGCTCCTTTTCGGCTGATTCTTACCCGTACACTGACACAGTATGGACATGAATGGAAGTAAATTAGCCCTCAGATTCAACTGAATGCTTTTGTGGCATTACAACCTTGACATACTGACCAACTGAGTGCTTTGCACCTTCTGTGTATAGTGCATGTATCTTATGTAGTTCGTGAATCTGCCACAGACCAAAACTAGATGCGTCTTTGTGATCATATCCGCTGTGCTATACAGGTTGTGAAGGCCTAAAGAGACAAACTCTTCCCTAAGTTCTTTTAACCATTCAATGTGTGGGCTGATGTAGACACTAACAGGCTTTGATGATTACGTTTGTCATATGTCACCTGAATTGAGACCATAGTCTGATCCAAAATTTCAAAGGCTTCAAGTTAATTATATCGCATGATGTAGTCCAGCCCCAGATCTTGGTAGATCAGATAGGTCGGTGCACCTTTGGCAGCTCCCAGAAGATAGCACAGAAATTCATTTTATTTTTATTGAATGGTGCTTAGCAGAGAAAACCCCCACGCCTCTGACCCATAAACACAGGTTGCTATATGCTTAGCATGATAATCATGAGCACAGTGTCAATGGTGTAATTCCCAATATCTCTATTGAGATTTCAAATTGCCCCATTAGCTTGTGCAAACCTTAGTGCAGAGCTATTTACTTGGTCAACCCACTTGCCCTACATTTTAGGCCCAACTATTTGAATTTAGACACCCAAGCCTGCTTACGGCCAGATACAGAAATGCTTGACAGCCTTTGATTGGACTTGCCTACACACATGAGTTTGGATTGATCAGTGTTAAATGACAGATCTCACTGCTCCATATAATGAACAAAGCCAGTCATGAGTTACTGTACAGCCATTGGGGTACTAGCCAACAGAACAACATTTTCGGCATTAGAGAGGACACATATGTGTCTTCCCATAATTCTGTGTGTGTCTCTTGTGGGTTCACTTAGCTTGGATGCACGGGTGCTGGCATAGAGATTAAATAATAATGGTACCAGTACGCATCCTTGTCTGACTCCGGGCTGGACACTGGAAGCTGAGGTGGCTTTTCCTGTGTTGTCCTGTTTCACAGCTGCCTCCAGATTTTTGTGTAAGCTGATCAGCAAGTTCAAGAGAGGTGTGGGCATACCCAGAGTTATCAATAGGCCCCGCAGCTTACACCAATTTTCCCTGTCAAAAGTCTGACTTAGGTCTGTGATTCACAGATAGATTGAGCAACCATACCCTAAAGTATATTCGTCCAATATCAGTCTGAGATTCATGGCCTGTTCTATTGCACCCACTCCCACTCTGACGCCATACTGTTTTTCACGCAAGATGTTAATATTCGTTGTCCACTCATTTATGTGGTTATGGACTTCCCTGCCGAGCCATTTTGCACAATAATCAATGAGTAAAATGGAACAATACCAACTGGGATTGTGTCTGTCACCCTTCTTCCAAAGGAGAAATATAATGTATTGTTTCCAGCTTGGCATACTTTGATCTTTTGCTGCAATAGCATTAAAGATCTTAGTGAAGGCTAGTGACCCATATCTGATGGTTCATCGTGAGTACCTCAAGTGTGATCTGATCACTCCCTGGAGATGTTCCTGATGGAGTTAGGAACAAGAGTGTCCTCAGTTCTTTGGCCCCAAACTGAAGTTGTGGGTCACAACAGTCCCCAGTTGGAGATGTTCACTATCGTCCCCACTTTCCTTCTACAGACTGATAAAGTGGTTTATCCAGATCACTTCTGCAGGGAATGTGTTTGCGCTATTTGAGGGTGTTCTATCCACCCTGGACATAATTCTCCAAAACTCACTCTTAAAGGTATTTTTTGAGGCTGAAGTTAGACATTGCCATACATTTTCCTTCCAAAGTACCTTGGATTTTTTTGTTAGGCATTTTTGAGTCCGCCTCATTTTGGCCAACTCAACTTTATCTCAAATGTGTTCTGCTCCACTTGATACTTTGTCGTCAACTCCTTGAAAGAAATAACTATCCTGCATCTAGGTTAACTCAGACATAGATGTGTAACTGTGTGGGGTGTCCAACTTTTCTCCCATTTTCCCAATCTAGGATAGTGCAGCACTGTCCTAAGAGATACCAGCACAAGCAGCAGTGTAATTGACAACAAGAATACCAATCAGGCGAGGATGTAGCACAATGCTAGTTCTCCCAACTCACTATTGAGTTGTGTTATATTATATGATAGGTGATTTACTTAATTCCCAGAGGTTTCTAAACACGGACACGGGGGATCACAACCTGTGTTAGTCCGTTTCATCTTGCTTCCAAAGCGAGCACATTGCCCCTGAGCTATCCTCCCTCACTTGTATTTCCTGTGACCAGGCTGTATACATCCCACAAGAGGAATTGTGTTCCTCCTTTTTGCTTTGACTGAAACTCTTGTGCCAGTGCCATGATTTAGAATGGCCCTTCTGCTAACTTACTTCTCTGCGTGTCTCTCAATTGACAAACAATTCCGAACAATCACCCAATCTACTTCTCTCAAACGAGTCACAACACACGTGGGTGTGTGTTATGGTGAATGCAATCCAAAGAAGCTACGTGGTTAAAATTCAACACTGTATTCAAACACATTTCTTAACGATTCACCAGTTCACTTGTTAATTCATTAACTTGTTTCGACCCTGCCAACATAATTCACTGCATCTATTGATTGCCTGTCTTTTGATTGGATAGATCAATTCTAATCACATCCTTCATTAATCTTGAAATGCAGAGTGCAATTTAAAGTGACTATTTCGCTGACTGGTCGGATTATTTTTAAATCGTGTGTCGCTTGACGGACATATTTTTGGGTGATCTGAAAAAAACAAAAAATGCATAAATAGCACACCTATTATGCTGTCTATAATGGGTAAGACCATGCCTGTATCAGCAAAGTGTTGCAAGCACTATTTCGACAGAGAAAACATGGTTTGTGACAGATCCAGTTCAGTACCGCTGATTATGCCAACATCAAACAGGGCTTTATAACGACCAGCTTGTTTTGAAATTAGTTAACAGCAATGTACCCTGGTCCGAAAGTGAAGTCCCTGAACAGCTCTAGTATACGACGACTAGTGTATGCAGTCAGAATTAATCGTGGCATGCATGCATATTGTCTATATATCTCGACCAGCAGTTGTAAGTAAGAGTGAAAAGGATGCTCCTACCTGGCACAACAAGGTGTCGCACAGGTAAATTGTGCTGTGGTAGGCTGTGAGGCTAGTAACATGTGCAGACAGGGCCCAGAATGTGGTATTGCAGCCCCTCCATCTCCTGTATGCAGTGTGCACTACCAGTCCATCAGAGTCAGGCTTGAGTGCCAAAGTTAGTGTTGGACATACGGAATAGGGTTCTTTCATCGATGGGTGACATTTTGATGGGGGGTTTTCTGAGTACATTTTATCGAAAAAAATTCATTGAAATATATAGGGGAGGTTGGAAAGTATATATAAGGGGTTGGGGTGGTTGGTAATAGGTTAAAAAAATACGGGATGGGGGCTTTGGGGAGGAGCCCCCACCTTCCCAAAATAAAGATAAATCAATTTCAATTAGTTTTTTTCGGTAAAAAATACTCGTAAACAAACCCATTGAAATGTCACCCATCGATGACGTGACATAGAACAAGACTTACCTAGTTTAGTTTTTAAGGTGTGATATGGCCAATGTCTTCTGTGCACAGAGTTGGAGTTACTTGCAAATCGCCTACTGTTAAAGCACTGGACAGATCTAAAAGACTGTTGCAACCCAGTGGACATGTGTGCAGGTATCCAGAGATTATGTATATCTTGTCTGTGTGTTATGACGTATCATGCATTTATTTTCCCCTGATTCAATTCAGGGCTGTGACTGCTAACCACAATAGGAACTAATATCTTCAGATAACAGCTCTGACCACTGGAATGATAAACATATTTCAAGAAAATATTATAGAAATGTGTTTACCTTTCTTGAGCTCCCTGCCGTTAGGCATTATGAATGGTGCTTCTTGCATCAATCAGCGAATTGTGCAGAGTTCCACACTGAGCCATCCAGGGTCAACATACGTAAAAGAGAGCCACGGTTACTTTGGTGAGTTTTTAGTGCACTTGTGTTGGTGACTCGATGAATCTATTGATGAGGATATTCAGCAACACTGCATAACACTTCTTTGAATCAGCTCAGCTTGCCACTGCCCTGTGATATACTTGTAATCAGCTGCACTCCCTTGGGAAATTGAGTGTTGACAGTTAGGATATCTTGGTACGGATATATGTGATTACTGTGACCCCCAAAAGTCTGACGGCCGAAAATGCCAATTTATTTGGTCAACCCCCTTTGCACCACATACATACGCAGGCGGAGACCCCTCGCTTTCCCCTACACTTGTATTATATCCCATAAGCCCCTACCATATATATATATGTGTGGTGTAAGGGGAGTCTGGGGGAAAAGACGGATTTTTCGGCAGTCGGAGTTCTGTGGGCAACATTTTGGGATATTTCCTCTTAGTACACATTAGTTTGTCTGAAGGGGAGAAGAAGGCATAAGTGACTATGCACTCGTAGCTGAACAGACATTTAGTGAAACAATTACCTACAGGTAATATATATTTTGGAGAAAACATACTTAAAGGCATCAAAACATGTTTTTTTTTTTAAGGGGGGGGTCTTCCATCAACATTTTCTTTTCGAACGCTTAAACAAATGAACAGAAATGAAGGCAATATCTTCATATTTCAAAACTATTATGACAGCGAAATCTTCCTTAACATTGTGTACACATTTTTGATAGTACAGTAGACATTTTGAGGCGTGAACGATGCCCACAGTCCAGTCAAATGTTAAGGAAGACCACATGATTGAAAAATGATCTGCAGTGACAGTCTCTATAGCACACATGTTCATTCTGCATATGTTGGAACCCTGACTGGATGATTCTACTTGGCGGGTTGATGAGCACAGCATTGTGTCACTGTTATAATGCATACTACAGGCGTTGCATATAGTCCTAGTTGGCTATGTCCCACAATGGCATTCGAAATCAAGTGCAATACATTTATAAAATAGCACCAGAAAGCAAACAAACAGCAACGTGAGCATTGTCACATCGTCTGCGTGGTCTGTGGGCTCTCTTTCTTGGCATCCCCATAGACTCTACTTGGGGTAGCCCAGAGGAGACAGATTGGGCCTCATTACGACCCAGGCGGTAAGTTACCGCCTGGATCGTACCTTTACCACCATGGCGTAAACTACGTTTACGCCATGGTGGTTGGCGGACTTACCGCCCCATTCCGAGGTGAGTGGGGCGGTAAGTCCCCATTAACCCATTTACCCTTCCCCATTCCCATTTTTGCCCCATAGGGCATAATGGGAGTGGGGAAGGCGTTAATTACGCCGCCGTAAATTACGGTGGCGTAATTAACAACAAGGTCCCTTAGCGCCATGGATTTTAACACCTGCTAAAAGCAGGTGTTGAAACCTCCATGGCGCTAAGGGACCTCGGAATCAGGCGGTAAGGGTCGGCGCTGTTTACGCCGCCGTAAACCCCTTACCGCCTGGGTCCTAATGAGGCCCATTGTCCATTTAACTAATAGCTATCCAAGAGGATTGCCTTCACCTGAATTGATTAGTGATGTGTATCTTGATTGAGCTAGCCATGATTCTGCAATTACATATATGTGTAGTTATTGTGCAATGCATGAAGGATAATACACTGCAATGACTCAACTGTGTTTGGAAAAGTGCAATCTTACATTTCTTTAATTTGGAAACATGTTTGATGGAATATGAAAGAACATATATACAACCTATTATTTTTCTCAAGACGTTTGTCACTGCTCAGGCCTTTGTTTTTTCTTCAGAAATAATGTAAATGATAGTCCTGATTTGAAGCAGGCAAGGACCCAAAACGAATACCCATAGATATCCCTGGATGTGCCAGCCGCACGGCATGTCTTTGGGTGACAATGTGGTGCTGGTCTCGGAAAGTTAGTCCTGTCAGTGCAACAGCTAATTTGCTTGCAGTGAAACATGCGTCCGTCAGGCACCCGATGACAATGCAGCCTTTCCTACTTAAAGGTGTGGCGGGTGAACATCTTTCTGACCTCGGCATCCATTGCACTTTCTGATTGGTCTTTCCCCCCTCAGCATTCCTGTGCTTCAGCCCCTCCTATCTTTATCTGATGAAGTCATAAACATCTTTTTTGCCAGATATGCTGTCCAAGCAGGGTCACCTGGGTACATCGACTGAACAGACATAGCCCATAATTGGGAGTACAGGATCATGCCTGGGCGTAGGGGATGCCTGCCATGATTGCAAGGGTTAGCAAAGGTCCAAGCAGAGTCACCCGGGTACAGCAACTGAGCAGACAGCCCATCATTGGGAGTACAGGATCATGCCTGGGCGTAGGGGATGCCTGTCATGATTGCAAGGGTTAGCAAAGATCCAAGCAGAGTCACCTGGGTACATCGACTGAACAGACATGGCCCATCATTGGGAGTACAGGATCATGCCTGGGCGTGAGGGGATGCCTGCCATGACTGCAACGGTTAGCAAAGATCCAAGCAGAGTCACCTGGGTACATCGACTGAACAGACATGGCCCATCATTGGGAGTACAGGATCATGCCTGGACGTGAGGGTATGCCTGTCATCCTTGCAAGGGTTAGAGAAGGTCCAAGCAGTGGAAGCCTGTCCTGTCAAATTGAAACGTTCTTCAAACAGGTCGATGTAAAACTTAGCATGGCGATGATTATTTGATAGTAGGTGGTGCTTCTCCTATAGGCATGACCTTATTGAAAATAATAGAGGTAGACAACTCCTTTCACTAAAGTAGCTTGACCCTGCACTCATCTCCAGCTGGAGTATGCTTTGGAGTCCTCACTCATTGTTATTATATGAGTGTTTCATTTATTATTATTATTATTATTATTATTATTATTATTATTATTATTATTAGCCCTGGCGACACCAAGGTATCCAGCCTTGATGTAAATCTGCTTTATAAAAGTGTAGACAAGCATCTTTAGGAGCTAGGCTTTCATTGGGAGATATATATATATATATATATATATCTATAGTGTGGTTTGTAGTGCATGGATTCTTTCAGCTTGATCTCGGAACTCAATGGCACTGTCCCACAGCTAGTGTGAAGGTCCATGATATGAGGGAGAGCCACTGTGCAGATCTTTGCAAGTGTGCAGACCATGTGGCACAGCACGTGCCACGAGTCATTGTGTTCTTTTAATTACCTTTCAAGCGGGAGCAAATCTGTTTGATTAAACTCGGTTATATTAAAACAAGCGCACGGAGCTACTTGCCCGGGAAGAAATGGCAGCTGACGGCAGGCTGGAGCTTACAGCATGGCCATTGCCAGCCTTGTAATTGATTTCTTCTTTTTTTCCTTGGTTTTAATTAGAAATGTAAAACTTTGTTGAGGTTAAATCCTCTCTGTGATACCTAGCAATTAAAATAATCCCCAGTTAAAAGCTCTGCCTCATAATTTGCATCTAGGGAATCTCAATTTGATGGCCCTGTGCGGGGAAAAGTGCATATTGCATGTCGTGTTCTTTTGGTCCTGACACCTATTTTTTTAATTTTTTTATTTAATGTTGTGTAAAAAGGAATTAATACACCAACGTTGACGTTATTGAACTAAAACCCAGTTCATAGGAGCACCCAGACAACACTAATCTTCTTCCAAAGAAAACAAAGAACATGTTACGTACCTAATTACTTTATTTTAAAAACCAGGAAGCACCTGGGTGTGTGGGCTTCCATGCTTCTCACAGGGTTTAAATGAGCATCACAGAGAGCATGCATGCCTTGCACATAGTGTGGCACAGATAAGGTTTCCGCTTGTTCAGGTGTTGGTCTCATTGTCTAACCAGGATTTCTTAGAACAGCCAGATCCACTCTTTGATGGTGGTAGGAGGTGAATCCAGAATGGTCCAGCTTGATTTTTAAGATCTTCGTGTGTGCTGGGTTTATATGTATTTCATGGTATGAACAATACCTCTCGCCTGCCCTTGGGTACCGTTGCAGGGCATTTCTGTTATTTTTGTTCAGCCTTTGCCAGACATTTTCAAGTGCAAGGTTTGATCTGCTCCATATTTTTTTCAACGCATGCTTGTAATACTGATTCAATGTCTGTTTGATAGGGTTGGGTAATAATAATTCAAATGTTCTGTCCACCAGACGTTCGCCAAAGTGTTATTGTGGGGCTCATTGGGGTGGGCGGGGGAGGGGCTTACCCTCTGAGAGGAGCCCTTTTGCCCCCAGGGACCATAGATTGTGTGTTGTTGCTGGAAATCATTGTTGAGCTGAGAGGCACTGCCTGTCAGTCCTCAGCAATCAGCATGCTCTATTTCCAACTGAAAAAGAAGCTGCTGGCAGCACGATCTTGAGAGGATAGCTCAGGGGCAACGTGCTGGCCTTGGAAGCAAGACGACACAGAGCACCACAGGTTCGATCCCCAGGTCCGCGCTTAGAAACCTTGGGTATTCAGCGCGTTATAAATAACCTATCATATCATATCATTGTCATATCATGATCCCGAAGATTGTATGCCTAGAAAGGTACCAGCTCACCATGATACCCATCGTAGTGGCCTCTTGTGAATGTCAATGGTGCTATCAAAGAGTCTTCATTCACTGGCATCTAATTTGGGATCTGTGGATTGGCATCATCTGAATTCTCATGTGAAAGCTTCAGCTGCATTTAATAACACCTGCTCAATCAGAGCGCAAACACCATAGGGCCTCATTCCAAGATTTGAGGTAGCCATGGCGCTATTAGCGCTATGGCTGCCTCCAATACCAGGTCCAGGTCCGGTGTGGCTGAATGGGGACTTACCAGGTCATTCTGACCCTGGAGGACCCGGTAAGTCCCCATTCAACCAACCATTCCCCATTCCCATTTGCGCCCCCATAGGGCTCAATGGAAATGGGGAAGGCGCTAACTATGGGCCCACAAATTGCGGGCCAGTAATTAGCACCCTGGTCCCTTAGCGAGACCCATAAAGGACGTGTGGTCAGACCACACGTCCATTACGGTTCCCGCTAAGGGACCTCGGAATTGGGCGTTAAGGGTTTACCGGCACCGGTCTCCTTACTGGTGCCCAGTATACCTTACCGCCCAAGTCGGAATGAGGCCCAATATCTCTGCAGCAATTTGAGAGCCACCAAATAATGGCAAACCTCACCTCCAGCCGGCACTATACTAAACATCTGTCTGCCTCGCTCTGCGCTCTTGTGCATCCCAGCACTCTCAGTGAGAGCTGCAACACCCTGCCACGTGACACCAGAGGTGATTTCTCTTCCTCGTCCATGGGAAGCACTTTTGCATTGTTCTGTGGTCTTATTCTTTTCTGGATGAATGGCTGCTGGAGTTTGAATATTACTCCCATGGATTTGGCTTGTAGACTGTTTTTTGGGAAGTGTGTACATTTTCAGGCTACTGGGTTATGAGCTTTTCATAAGAATCACCTCTCTGCTGTGCCTGTGTCATAGCCAGGTCGAAAGCATCCACCTTTTGTGGCTATGAGTCAGTTGCCCGGTTACAATAATTCGATTTCTCAAATTATATAGAGGAAAGATCCAATATTGAGCATTGGAGGTCCATGGGGTGCGTCTTGGGAGATTCCCCTCAGAAAGATTGTGTCGCTTATGCGGGTGTCTTGAGCTACAGACATTAGAACACTTACTTGTATATTGTGACAGCCTCACTAAGATTTGCACTCGTTTTTAAAAAAAAATCTTTCAATAATACAATCGATCCCTGTGATGTGACAATGATATGGTCGTATTTTATGTAAGGCGACGATATTCATTTTATGTATTTTATGGTAAGATGTTATCAGAAAATAGTAGAAATATTTAACTGCTTATTTTAGATTGCTCATGTAAGTTTTATTTTCATGATAGGCATGAGGTTCACGGTTGCTGAGATCCAATATTTAGAACTTGATTGTATTTTGAAAACAGTTTTTATGTTCCTAACATGGGCATGTGTTTATGTATGTATGTATTTTAAGTTGTATATACAAAGCCGTTGGCTAAAAGTATATTACTAATAAAATGAATTAAAAAAAAATAACGGCATGTGTTCTTACATTCAAGTTAGCCGGGAAATCATAGTAATATTTATTTTTATTTGTCCATATTATGTAAATCTAAAAAATAAATGCCTGTAAAAAAGCAGTGAATATCATACCCTGTATATTTTCCATGGTAAATATAAGCACTAAAATCCAATTATTTTAAATGCATTGGCCCTATTTTGTTAAGTACCTGATACCCTATGCTTCTTTTATCTGTTTCATATTATTCTTGAAGAAAGGTATTTTGTATATATATATTTTGTTGAAAGAGTATATTTTAGAATCTGACAGAGTTTATTATTTGATTAGAACAAGATCAAATCGAAGTCACCTCTTTTAAATGAGTATTACAAAGGTGACACCACATGGAGTCTTTTGAGATAAGTCATGCATGGTGGTGAAAAGGAGGACACACTTGGGGAACATGATGCTGAGGGAGAGGTCTGGCTGCAGTTGCACATTTCAAACTGAATATGTATACATCAAATTGTGAGAACCAAAGTAACATAAAAGACATATTTGTAAAGTGCATGTTCACCCCTGAAGGGGTATCTTGGCGCTAATAACAGATTTTTATTGTTACCCAACGTAATGGTACTCATTTTATTCACCTCAGAAGGATGGAGCACTGAGTGGACTTGACGGGATTCGAACCTGTGACCATGATGTCAAACACAGGACCCTGTAGTGGATGCATTAGTCCATTGAGCCACATTGATCATGGAAGATCGTAGCATCATGATTTGGTAGTTAGAAATGTCGTTGTAAAGTAGTAGGAATTTAATAAATTGTATACCATCGGAATATTGTTGTAAAAGGTGCTTGGGTGTGTGTTGAATACACATCTTGTGCTTAATCAAGTGTTTCAGTGTACTGACTTTGAAGGCGTCAAGGGAGGTGCCTCTCTGGATTAGAGTTGGGACAGAGTTCACGTTGTTTCTTCTTTCTAAACTCTATGAGAGAGGGATTTCATTTGAAGGGAGCACTATACCGTCTAGTTTTTGGGGTGATTTATGCATCTTTGGTGAACAGAAATATGAACACAGGATCAGTTTCTGTTGTAGGCCTCATCCTTGCCTTTGGATGCTTCAGTAATGGAACATGGCAAGGTTGGCATGCAACTAGGAGCATCAACAGGATAACATTATTTTGGTTTTGGGTCTACTTGGTGTACAGGTCCATGTGAAGGGGGGTGGGTGTGTGGGGCATGCCATGGTTCTGACACAACACCCTGTCCAGCTCAGGAGCTGGAGTTGTGAATTAAGAATGGAACGTTTTTGTGAAAAAGTTGATTGAGGATGTGGTTGGCTGAGTTGGTTGACAAGACAATGTATTGGGAGAGTCGTATTTGAATTAATCCATGCACAGTTCAATAAACTACATTTTCAAAAATAGCATTCCGAAAATCATATATTTTGAGGTAGTTGGGTAACAATTCCTTCTGTGTAACAATATTTAAAGCCGGAAACAAAAATTTAGATACTAAAATCTGCAAAATTGCATGTGGTTTGTCCGGTAATGGATAAAGTGTGGATTCTTCCCTGTTTAATATGGGAAAAGATGTTGCCATGTGTTTTTCTTCCTTCCCTATACTTATTGCAGGTGAGCATGAGCAGTACGGTCCAGGAAAAACTACAAACTGTAGAATTGTCATCGCTCCACCAAGTTTCCTGAGATTTGGGATATGAGGTTGTACCAGGTTGACCTCACTTCTACATAAACACAGGACATCCGAAAATCATACATTTTGAGGTAGTTGGGTAACAATTCCTTCTGTGTAACAATATTTAAAGCAGAAAAAAAAACATTTAGATACTAAAATCTGCAAAATTGCATGTGGTTAGGCCGGTAATGGATAACGTTTGGATTCTTACCTGTTTAATATGGGAAAAGATGTTTCCATGTCTTTTTCTTCCTTCCCTATATTTATTGAAGGTGAGCATGAGCAGTATGGTCTAGGAAAAACTACAAACTGTACAATTGCCATAGATCCACCCAGTTTCCTGAGATTTGAGACATGAGGTTGTACCAGGTTGACCTCACGTCTACATAAACACAGGAGAGTACTAACTCAAGACATTCAATGGTTGGAATTTGAAGAGGGACGAATGGCTCAGCATGACAGGGAAGGGGTCTGTACGATTCTTAGGATGCAGTAGAATTACATTGATACTAGGGCTTAGGTAGAGTAAGGATGGACATTATTTTGGCGTTTGGGGTACATGATGTGTGGATGGGTTAGGCTTCTGCATTGTGGGTGGAGAGACAGCAACATCCACATGATGCATTTGGTGGGCATACTGTGAAAACAAAAAGAAGATATCGAGGCTGAGTACCCCAAAAGGAAATACACCAAACGCGGGTTACAAAGAAACATATAAACAATCTTTATTTTATACTGAACAGTTCCAAAGGACAAAGTAACAGATAGCTATCGGCCCTCAGTACAACACAGCAAACTCCAGCTTGGTTCAGTGTGCTCAGTGAGTGGGACTGTAAATTAGAATAGTCACACTCTTTATACCCTCGAAATCACAATATTCAACCCATTTCCCAGTTAATATTGGTTAATACTTTACAGATCTAGGGTTCGTGCCGAGTTTGTGCATCTGTACATTTAGGGTTTACCTTTAATGTATTCACTAACAAGCTTTAATGGCAACGGTATATCTTAGGATTTCATGTTAAACCTTCTTAAACAGTTTTATGCAATGTAGCCAAGCAAGTGTTCACATTTCAGTATTTGAATACATTCTGTTTAACATATGCTCATGGATTAGCTTTGTTGGTGCAAGTAATCCTCTACACACAGGTCAGCGAAGGACAAGCTCTCAGTTCATTACCACAACATGTAGCCTGCAGGCAAGTTATACATTAGTTTATACACAGAGGTCAAGACGGCCATGTTGCATTCGGAATGACATTGTCCACCATCTTAGAACACATGTTGACTTTAGAGGGAGAGCCTAAAATGGTGGATAGATCTAAAATGGCGGCTTACACTGATCTAAGGTCAAGATCTTGCAACGCGGATTTCCTTCCAAGAGGCCTATAAACAACTTGGTGTAGGCCAATACACATATATTCATAGAGTATAGGAGGCACGATACAATTTTCCATTCGACAAATCCTCCTTTTGGCCTATGCCAAGCTCTAAACTACTTCTGGTCACTTTACGAACAATTCCACGTATCAACATCCAAACACCCTGAATACTGTCAGAAATATCTATTGCCATTAGATCATCTATCAAAATCTCTTCCAGCACATACTGTTTGGAACTCTTATCTGAGTTGTATACCTTGTGTCCTATTGTACCTATCACCTGTGCGCAACATCCCCCTAGCATCGAACATATACTAGGTAAACACTGTATACAGCAACAAAGAAACAACTGAATTCCCAAAATGATCTGCAAGACCGAAAGCACCTTCCAACCCCAAGATCGCAAGAAGTCCCAGAAGTGCTAAGATCCCAGTTTCCCTCGGGAACATGCAATTCTGAACTAAGGACATGCACATTCTGTATTGCCTTAAAGATAGTTGGGGAGGAATCTGGCACGAAAACACAGCAAGCAGACCCCACTAATTTACAAACTCCACCACATTCAGCCAGAATGATATCTAATGCCATCCGGTTCTGAAGTGCTACTATTCTTATTGCTTTCTGTTCTAATGTCATATTATAGAGTATGTCCGTGGTCCGGTTGATGGTTCTCTCCAGTACTCTCGCTAGTCTCCTGATGTCTTCAGAGTTTGCAATTTGTCCGAAAAATGGCACAAGGGATTTTGCTATGTCTCCCAGAACCTGTGCTGGAGTGTCACCATTCCCGTCCCGCCGTGGACGAGCCTTTGAAACCTCTACAGTACTGGCTATGAATACCCTGGGTAACAGGATGCCTAAATAACAAGTTCCCTGCCAATCCCTGGGTAACCATGCAAATGCTATATTACTGCAAACAAAGTAGACAGGTTCGCCTACATACAAAGGTCTGTCTTCCCCAGTCAAATTCTCAATGTTGGCACAACCTTTAAAATTTCCCATTGACTGAGTACCATCCCTCTGTATGCAGAAAGAAACTGAATCGGGGCTATGGTTAACAGTGTACGAAGGAGGCATGGCATCCTTATTGCTTATAGGAGCCATCTTGAAAGAAATCAAAGATTGAAAAGGACAAGACAATCTAGCAGAAGGCCTGATAGAAGCAACGTTGAGCTTGCTCCTATTCACGAAAAGTGAGCATCCCAAGGGCGTAAGAACATGTTTCTCAAAATTATTCAAATTAGTACCATCAAAATTCCCTGAGATGCTATTGTTCCTTCAACCAAAGAATAGTGCTCCAAGAGAAGCATAACAAGCAGTTGTCAAAGGTAAAGGCTGAATATACCAACCTAGCCCCTTATCCCCATGTTGCAGTAAATGTGAACAGATCCAACAGTTGGATTTATTAAAAATGGCATGTGTAGCATTCATGATAAGTAATAATGTGTTTTTATAGTATCTCTGTATATGCTGAGAGTCTATAGGAGATACAGTATGCAAATGCACAAAAGGAGTAGGGACAGTGGGTACATTTTCAGTCGGTAACAAGGTTTTGAATGGATGCGCTTCTTCCAGGTACCAAAAACTTAACACAGTTACTATTATAAAACAAATTGACATTATAAAAAGACAGCAGTACGTTTTCGGGGCCCAAACAATTTGTCCATTCTCACTGCTGGTCACACGATCATTTATAAGTCCTGTACGAGCGGTAGTGGTTGCAGGCATTGCAGTCTTCAAACAAAAAACCCCAACGTTATTTGCTGGCGACCTCCTGGCCGAGTGACTTCTTAGTCCTTCCACAACCCTAGCCGACAGAATACCCTTTTTCGAACAATTACTTGGGCAAAAAGCAAGCCCTTGATGATTTTCCTTTCTTCTTCGAATGCACAGCCGAACCGTGCTGTAAGTCTATTTTCTTGGATGCAAATTGTACCTCTTTGTCCCCGGTACTGATTGATCCGAGAGCAATGTGTCATCACTTCCCATTGGACACAACATATCAAGAGCAAGTGAAGATGCAAGATCCGGAACAACAGTTTCCAGAAACGAAACCTTTGGAGAGTGTGGTGACAAAATGACTGGTTCCCCAGGCTTACAGGCTCAGAGAGAGACTCCGATTCACTCTCTTTGCTGTTTACTGCTTCAGGATCATTGGTTGCAGTATTGGTGAGGGGTTCTGTTTCTTCTATATCGTATGGCACTGGGTGTGGAAGCCTCTTGACATGCGTCGTGTGGATCCAATGTTTTATGCCTGCGAGACGCACCGCAGTCTGTGTGACCAGCAGGACCTGGAACGGGCCCCGCCACTGCGGTACAAGGCAAGAGGATCATTCAAATGCCTTCGTTAATACCAAGTCTCCAGGCCGGATGCTATGACCTGGGCCCTCGTATCGTACATGTAAAGCCTCTCGCACATGGTGATAAATCAAATACAGGTTTTTAGTCAACTGGCTACAGTAATATGAAAGAAGTACATTTTCAGCATTCTTTAAGGACCGACATTTCGGAAGGTTCCAGATATTCGCAGGTCTCCCCATTACCACCTCCCAGCCCAGTCTTAGTTTGAGGGGTTGTACGCATAGCTAGTAACACGATCGGTAAAGCGTCCGCCCATTTTAGTTTGGTGCCCGCACACGTCTTAGGGAGCTTGTTCTTGATGATGCAGTTGTGTCTTTCTACTAGTCCGGCACTCTGAGCGTGTCTGGCCGAATGGAACCGTTTGTCGATTTGTAATGCCGCACATATCTGCAGAATTACAGCAGTGACAAAATGTGGACCATTGTCCGAACAGATGACTCTCGGTAGCCCAAACCTAGGAAAATTCTCTTTTAACATGGTTTTTGCAGTAGTCATGGTTGTAGCATCTTTAACAGGAAAAGCCTCATCCATTTGCTAAACGCAGAGATGACAACTAACACATATTTCAAGTTATTACACCGTTCCATTTCGATAAAATCAAAGTGGATAACCTCAAAGGGGACAGAAGGGGACAGAAGATGGACCAAAACTTCCCCTGGGAGTTGATGTTCCCTTTCCCACATTATGCATGCTGTAAGCAGATTATACAATTCTGAACATAACGCTCAGCTATTTTAGGGATTTCGTCATTTGCCCAAACTTTCTCCAACATTTGTGTAAGCTTCCGGGCACATATATGGGTAGGGCCATGAGCCATGACAACCATCATCATTACATATGCGTCAGGAAGTAGCCATCTTCCTTCAACTACATCCACCCAACACCCATCATCATCAAGTTTCCCCAAGCCTTCTGCCCATCTCTTGGATTATTCTAATATGGCATCGGCTTGGATATCCCTTACAGAATCAACACCCTCATCCATTGCATAGGGATTTACAGTCTCCCTTGAAACATACATATCCGTAAAGAGATTGGTGGTAGTCTGTTTAGCTATTTGATCAGCAAAAACATTCCCTTTTCCTATCTCATCTACAATATTTCGATGAGAGCAGTTGTACTATTAGGGAGCCATGCTGAATCTTTGTACCGTGTGAAGTTATGAACCCTCTTTCTGACCAAAGTCTACCAAAGTTGTGAACCACCCCAAAGGCATACTGACTATCAGTATATATGTTTACTGTAAGCCCTTCGGAAAGTTCACAAGATCGGGTCAATGCTATAATCTCTGCGGCCTGCGTGGAGTTATACGTAATTCTCTTGGTTTCCACGACCGTGCTTAATGTGGTGATTGCATAAGCAGCTGTGGATGTACTATCCGGAAGTTAGAAGCAGGAGCCATCGCAAAACAGCTCCCCTTGTGGATTATTCAAAGGAGTGTCCTTTAGATCAAGTCTACCCTTTGTCTCTTGTTCGGTAGTGTACAGACAGTCATGTGACTCTTCGTCACTGCACGCAGTACCTTGCGGGAAAGGTAAGTGTTCAGCCGGATTAAGAACACAACACCTCCTAATTTTTATGCGGGGAGCAAACAAGATTAATTCGTATCTCGTCAACCGTGCGGAAGTGAGGTGGTGCGTTTGAGTTCTGTTCAATAGAACATCTACAGAGTGAGGCACCATCAGGGTTAGAGGATGGCCTAAGACCATTCCCTCACTCTGTTTTACAGACGCAGCAGCGACAGCTCCTAAACATCTTGGCAAAGTGCATGCTATAGGAAAAAATGGCGGAAGAAAAGTAACCGCATGGCCTATTCTTCCCTCCATGTTCCTGCATTAATACAGCCAAAACACATCCATCACATTCATGCACAAACAACAGAAAGGCCTTTTCATGGTTTGGTGTGCCCAAAACCGGTGCCGAGCACAATGCAGTCTTGAGCAGATCAAATGCTTGCTGGTGCTCCATGTTCCACGGCAATGGTGAAGAAATGCCCTTCTTCGTCAAAGCCAACATCGGCTTAATCACTAGTGAGAAGTTCGGGATCCATAACCTACAGTAAGAAGCCATTCCGATCAAGGCTCTAACCTCTTTCTGCGTATTTGGGACAGACGTGCCAGAAATATGTTTTATACATACAGGTGTCAATCTTCTTCCCTCCTTTGACAGGAGATAGCCTAAATAGGCGACCTCCTGACAACAATATTGAAACTTTTTTAAGCAAAGCTTTGTGTCCATGTTTAGCCAGATGTATAAGTAATAACACAGTGCCTTGCTTACAAGCGCTCTCAGAATCGGCAGCCAAAAGCAAGATATCAACATGCTGAAGAAATGTACAAGTAGAGGGCAATTCAAGGGTATCAAGCTGTTCTTTCAAAGCCCTACTATAAATGCTAGGACGTTCCGTGTAACCTTGCGGTGCATGGGTAAAGGTGAATGAGCGTCCCCCTAAGGTGAACGCGAACAAGTATCTACTGTGTATAGGAATACTAAAGAAAGCATTCTTCAGATCCACAACACTAAAGTAAGTAGCTGAAGCCGGAATCATAGTTAATATCATCATCACATCAGGCACAATTGGAAATTGCGGAGCGACAACCTTATTGATGGCACGCAGATCAATTATGAAACTAAATGGAATTGCATTATCGCCTTTTTTGTACAAGGACAAAATTGGACTATTGCACAAACTACCTGCAATTTCCTCAATCTCCCCTCGATGCACAAAATCGGAAACAATGCCTTTCAAAGCTTGCTCACCCTCAACTGAAATCTTATATTGTGGAATACGTGGCAGCTTTATTCCATGTTTCAAGACTATTTTAACAGGCTCGATCTGTAAAACACCGACATCATTGTCGTCAATTGCACTCTCTGGTACATCACTGAATTCTGGCGGTAAAGGTCTGGTTAAGAACTGAGAGGCAGAAAGTTGCTGTGGTGAAATCGTCAAACACACTCCGTCAGTAGAACAATGAATTACCGCATTTAATTCCTTCAACAGATTCAACCCCAGCAAATTCTCTCCATAATTCGAAGTCAAAACGAATGGACAGTGGTCCGTAAAGGGACCCAAAGAAATAGGTACCGGCAAAGAAACTGGACAATCAACTGGTGTGCCAGAAAACCCTACAGAAACATTGGTTTGCCCTGACAGTGGAATGTTTGGAACCCGAGAATGATCAATGGAACACTTCTGTGCCCCTGTATCTACCAAGAATAGATGTTTCCTATTTCTCACTATCATCTCAACGTAGGGACCTTTCTGATTAATGGGAATAGGCATCGGTTGAAAACTCTGCTTCAGGGAATCCTAACGAAACATAATGTCATCAAAAGGAAGTTCTTCAGAGAGGTAAGCAGCAGAAGGATGGTCGAATATGTTTCTAGTATCCACACTTGGTACCTGATTATCCTGTGAAAAAGTTAGTTGTGGATCCTGTGCAAACTGGCTTCTACCAGGGCCCCCTACACCCGGGCGACCTCTGGATCGTCTACCCATGTTTCCGAATGCATTATTCGACCTTTGTCGAAGGATCGGGCATTGTGCACGCCAATGACCCTCTTGTCTACAATAGGCACACTGGTTAATGTTTACAGGACCAAAGGGCATACTTCCTTGCGGAACATACTGACCTTTAATCTGCAAACTACCCCCTCTAGGGCCCCTAACAATTTTCTGCAATAATACTTTTGTCTTCAAATCACCTTTCCTTTTTTTGACTCTTTCTTTTTCATTATTGACACGATTCTCATAGTACTGAGCCATGTGCAGTACTTCTGATTGAGACCTCACTTGCCAAGCGCTCTCAGAAGACATAATTTGCGACTGGATGTCAGGCAACAATCCATGCACAAATTTCTCTACAAATAATCTTTTCCCAGACTCTGTGCCTAAATCTTGTCCACTGAAATCCGAGAATACCTGTTTGAACCGATTAAAGAACTCGGTAGCACCCTCAGACTTCCCTTGGACACGGGCCGTAAGCTTTTCCCAAATAATTCTCTTTTCGGGAATTAAGGTTTTCAGTTTAGCAATAATTCTGTTAGGTAAAGTTAGTATCACCTGAGGCGGTCTCTCGCCAGCTGGCCTTTCTCCATTAAGTCTAATTATGTTAGCCCATGTATCTCCTAACCCTGCTACATCATCTATAGTCCTAACTTGCTTCCACAAATCTACGGGCAGGAGTACAGGAAATAACAGATCAATATCTCCTAGAGGGAATACTGAAGATTGCAAGACAGACTCCATTTCTTTATAGAATCCTGTCGGATTTTTCCTAATGTCGGCCATAGATTGTCTATTGGTGTTCATTTCCTGTCTTGAGAACGGGACATGAACAAACTGTGACACATAATGTGCAGGAATTTCTTGAGCAGGTGTACCTGCTACAGCATCAGCCGCAATCTCAGCTTTCGGAAAATATGTCGGAGGGACCTCTCTCATAGGCAACTGAGAAGTAGGCAACTCCGAACGTTTACTAAGCAACAGAGCCAAATCAAGCGCTAAAGCAGTCGAAGAAGTGTCAAGTGAAAAAGCTCTCTTATAAATACTGAATAATTCTGTGGGACAACAAATCTTTCTTTGCATACAATCAGCCTGCAGGTACTCTACCATTACCTGTGTCACCTTTCTCTGCATTTCTAGCATATACTGACTATACGTGTCATATACTTCAACTGGAGTTATCGATATGTCTGAAATCATTCTAATCGCATCTTTCGTACAAATTCGTGTTTCTTCGGGTTTTGATTTACGACAAGGAAGGAACCGTTTCTGTACATACATACTATCGTCATCATCATCCTCATTCTGTAACCTTTACAACTCCTTCCTATACTCAAATATCCTCTCAACATGCTCTTGTACTTTCTCCACAGTGTCTCTAGAAAGCGCTAAGGTGTTCAGATCCCTCAACCCCTGTGGGAGATCTGTATTGTTTAGTCTTCCCCACATTACACACAAGTGTATCCCTAATCCCTCAATAAAAACATTTTTTTCAGGAAAATTGTCCATATTAGAAAGTGTGGCAAAAACATTAGCTCGATCATCTCTCTCCATACAATGCTTAGCCCATGCAATCATGTTCTGTTTTGTCTCTGGAGGTACAGTATTACGAGTAACAACCCTCGATCCCGCTCCTTGATCGACTACAAGCGATGCAGGACCACTTGGAAGAGGGAGAGCAGGTAAATTCAATGGAGGTACTGCCACAGGTGCAATAGGACGAGGCGGAGGAACAGGTGGAGGAACAACGACTGGAGGAAGAGGAACAACAGGAAGAGCAGGGACAATAGGCACAACAGCAGGAAGAGCAGGAATAACAGCAGGAAGAGGCAAAGCAGCAGGAAGAGGAACATACAGAGGTGGCGCAGAGGCACCAGGCCTTCGTTCATTTAACAATTTGTCGATAAATTCGTCAGAAACATGAAAGTCTTTAGAAGGATAGATTTTCTGGATGCCAAGTGAGAAAGCCCTATCCATATTCCTATCCGATTCAGACTGTTTATCTTGGTCATATAACAAAGCCTTTTCGGCGTTCGTCTTATGACAGCGTGCATGCTTTTCTCTACTCTTAAGCTGTGACAAAGCTTCTTTCTTCCAATTCTGTAAAACATTGAATTCTGCAGGTCTAGCCTTTTTCTTTAATAAAATGGATTATATATACTCAATGCGAGGGATTTCAAAACTACCATTGATTGGCCACTGAAGTTCGGAAGCATGTCTGGTTTGTCTGTGCCAAATATCATTAAACACTATACTACCAATGCCATGCTTACAGTACATAGTACAAGCCGGCGACCCCTCCTGTGCTGTCGGACAGCTAAATTCCAAAGATTCCGTATCACTGCGGACTAACAGCCTGAAGCAGGTAGACAATTTCCCAGGCATATGAAAATATTGGTGTTACCTGGTCAATAGTTGTATTTGCCGATACAATGCGCCAAAACAAATTATCAGGATACTTAAGAACCTGATCAATCCTAAGGAGGTCCGATCGGATTACAAAGATTCTTTTCTAACTAATCACACTAAGAATATACCATGTATCTGATAATTGAATTACCTGTGCTCTGCAGGAGAGTGAACAATGCAACTCCCTTCACCCAGGCAGAGGGTTTATTGAGAGGATCATAAATGGCTTCCTCTTGAACAATGAGCCTTTCAGGACCCAAGAAAATCTTATATTGCAGGGGTCGTAAAAGTGGCTTACTCTTGGCAGAAACTGGGAGGGGGAGAAACTGGAGACAGAAGCTGGCTTGGCAGAACTGGATAAACCAGTATTTCTACCTTGTGCTGAGAGGAAACCACACCCCTTTGGAGCCAGAACATAACTTTAAAAAGATGGATCATTCATAGAGCGGACATGTGAAAATTTTATAAATGATACCATAATTCTTGTGATTTTTCTGCCCACAGTTTAAGAGGTTTTTAGAACCGGTGGTATGTTCAGGGGGGTGTCAGCGGAAAAGTGGATATTACTCCAAATGTATGCATGTTAAAAATCTGAAACTTCATCAGTTAATGTCCATACTCCCTGCGCACATGTATGTAAAGTTGGGTCAATGTCAGAAATTGAAAAATCAGTTAAAAAGTCAATTATGTGCCATTTCTGAATGCAAGCTCTTAGAAACAACAGATTTGGACAGAGACATGGCTAAATTCAGCCACACCATGTATATGTAATTTCAAGCAACTGTGTAACTGTGAAATATGTCTTTTGTTATCAAATATAGAATGTGTGCAATCTGACAGAGGAGTGTCCTATCTGCAAGCCATAAAATGACATCACTCTGACACAACTTAGCTTCGCCAATCAAGTGAGGAATGGAAATTTGCCCAATGACAAGTGAGAGGGGCAAGTTTAGTTATGACCAACATACCCACCCACTCTCAAAACACATAAAAGCAGACAGACAGGACAGATAGGGACCTTCAATTCCATTTGCTGCAACGCGCTCTGCCGGACCATACAACATCCAGAGATCCAGACTTCAAATTCATCAACCTCCAGAAAGCCAAACTAGAGACTTCAATCTATCCAGAACTAAGAGACCAGACCAGAGAGAGAAAGCAGTGCTGTACCCAGAGAGAAAGCAGCGCTGTGCCCAGAGAGAGACCAGAGCCCAGTCTAAAACCCTGACCAGATCCGTGATGAGGCCCATTTAATTCAAGAATATAGTGTGAGTACCCAGCAGAACTGTGTAGAACCAATCTCTTAGTTTAAATTCATCTAATTCAATCTATTTAACCTAAGTAGAACTGTCTGATAGCTCCAAATCTGTCACCTGTCATTCTAGCTGCAAAATCTGTCACTTGTCATTTTGAGCTTTTAAAATTTCAAATCTGAAAAACGACCTTCACAAAATCGCTCATATCTCCGCGACCATTTGTCTTAGAGACTTGCAGTAACTTTCATTTGGAAGCTGAGATCCTAGGCTTTCCTAGGACCCCAAAACGATCGTGATAGTCCTTGCGGTTCCTCTGTAATAGCGCTCGGCGCATCCGCGAATTTTGCCGCGATTTGCAAATTTCTTCACGTGTAAAAAATCGGCTGCTGCTTGCCTTCCATTTGCCAGAAATTCGTTTAACCTGCTAACTATCCCTGCATCATTGCTAGTGTGAGCCTGGACTAATATTAACTAGATACCACTCACCCTGAACCTCTGAAAGGGAATTAAAAGCATTTTAGCATATTTTTTAATTCATTGCCAGCACATATCAAAGCAATTTGGGCCTGTGTTTTCAAACTTCTGTAGTCTAAGCTTGCTGGGGTGAACTGAATCACATTTGATTGCATTTCTGAGAACTGTGTGTTTTCCTTCCATTTCCTTGCCTTGCATCAAGGGGGGGAGGGGATTGCCAGAGAAAAGTGATTACATTGTTTTGTTGAAATCATATTGAGTATTTCTATACTGCATTTCATTCATTGAATATTGCATCCACCTGAGCTTACATAAAGCATTCTGTACCACCTTTTTCTTTTGTTCCTATTCACCTGTGTGCTACCTTATCCATTTCATGTTAACTCCTCATTGATTATAGAGAAGCATGTTAGTGCCAGATTCTCCGTTGTTAATCTTTATCATATCAGATTAAGTGTGATATTCAATTATTAATTTATTATAAAGTGTGATCTATATATCTATTGTTTAAATTATCAAATAAACCTTTTAACTTGCAAAACAGAACTACTTCTTGGCTCAGTGGAGTCAGGGGGATTCCAAGAGAGGGGTGTTATATAGGGGTAGTCATCCAGAACGCATGAACTGGACATAAAGATATATCAATAAGGGTTTTCATTCAGTATTCTGGACTAGGCATTGACTTAGCTGTAGTGCGGGATTGAATCCTCTTACAAATGGACCACACATTTTCAAAAGGAGAAGCCTCACACCAAGGTGCTGCATTTCTAAAGGCCTTCTTCTCAGTGAGAAAGGAAGGGGATGTGATCATGATAGGCAGGAGGGTACCGGTCAAGCGAAGCAGGCTGCCATCACCTTGGATTTTGCTGTCTCTCACTTTCCTGTCCAGTCCTCTTCCTCTGGAGCAAAGCACTTCCAGTGTGACATCTAAAAGGCAATGTCCACACCATTCTGGAACAGGGATTGTATTCAAGGCAGGCTAGTATTAGTCTAATCGTCTGAGGACTTTTGACCTTAAAATAAGTGATTTCCCACCCCTTCAACAGATTTGCTCAGTTACTCTTGGATCCTTTAAGGCCACAGATTTGCTCTGAAGATCACACTGGACTTCCTTTTGCCGAGTTGTAGTCTCCAAAGCCTTCAGTCTAAGGTGAAGAAGGAATCATCCAGGACAGAAGGGAGATCTGCCCTACAACTCCCAGGCCACACCAAGAGAAATCTCTGTTGCGCATCAGGACCTACCACTGTGCACCAGACCCTCCCGATTCTGGAGAGCAGACCCTGACTAGAACCATCCCATCCTCAAGTGCCCCTGAAAGGTCCTTAAAGAAACTGGAGAACCAGACCAGCCAAAGATCCCTCTTCATAGCACCGGACCAGTTGGTCTGTGTTCACCACACCGGGAACAAGAGGAAAGCCACCAAAGTTGATTGCGGTTCTCCTCCACCAATCAAACATTTGCTTGCACCTTCGCCCATCACAAAACGCATTGTGTCCCAGCAAAAACTCGTCACCTGGAAGGCCTGAAGTGACTGCTCAATGCCGGGACCCAAACCAAATCACTGGAGAGTCACTCGCTGATTCTAACCAGGGGTTACCACCACTGGTTGGCCCAGCTAGGCCAAGAAACTGCTGCCTCATTGATCACACATCGATGTACCCAAGATCAACAACTCGACTACTGTTGGCTGCTGACTTGAACCATTCGACCGACACTCATCGACCCCTCCTAGCAGCAAAAGTCATACTCAGCCTGTCCAACTGTGAAGCGTTCTTCTGCCGCCCGACCTGCATCCTTGAAGAGCCGCTGTTATACCGCACAGATTCCCCGCATTCGCTTATACTCGATGCCTGCTTGCTGCCGGGCCTCTACGATCTATGTGACCAAACTCAGACTGATCACCTTGCATCTTCGCTCGGCTCCAAGAACTGAATCCAGGTATTGTTGACTCTTGAACTGCCCTCTTGGTCCACATGGTCCATAGAGACTGGTTAGGTCACGATTGCTCCTGTTTTCTAAAAGATATCCTTTTTATGGTAGTACCTTATCTACCAGCTCTGAAACTAAGCTCTGAGTGCTACTTTCTACAGTCTGTTGCATCTTCTCTGTTCTTCCTTTGGGGTTGGCTTTTTTTCATAGTAATCTCTTCATTCTACGTGCTGATGTTGTGTTTAATTAAAGTATATATATTTTTATAGAATATTGATTGGACATTCTCTTTCTTTTGGACTGTCATATTGTGTTGTTTTGATCACTATTTGTTCACCCTCAAACCCTTCTTGAGAGTACAGCCTTCCCTCTGCTCACGTTACCACAAAAGGCAAAGGAGGTATAGCTATTAACTGTGTATGTTTTACCTTTATGATTGCATTGTTTTGGTTTGTAGAAGTGTGAGGGCTGAGTGGTCAATTTTTCCCTTACTCATCCTAGTACTCTTCTGGAGCAGAATCCAATTTATCACAAAGAAAACGTTTTTTTTTTCTTTTTTTTAAATATTGTTGTAAGGGAATGAGGCTAAAAAGGAAGATCTGAGAGCGAGCTTAAACAGCACACACAGACAAAATGGTATAAAACAGGTTTAAAAAATCAAAAATGAACACTGCTAACAACAAACACCTTATAAACATCCCTAAACTCACCAAAATGACTCCAAAATGCTGCTGAAACAACCAATTTCTGATCCTATCCTGGCCACACCTATTTTGACAAAACCAATCAACTCACCAAAGAATTAGGAATAAACCTGTGTATTTTTACACCCAACTTACCTGTTAAAGAACAATTCCGAGTCTGTGATTTGATCACTAAGCTTCCCTCCCATTTCTCGGGCCTTGCAAATACAAGGCAGGCCTTGAGCACCCATGTGAGAACCATGACGGGAACAACGCTCAGGTAATCTCCTGAGAATCTTGTGAGGAGGATCAAACTCACCCGAAAAGCTAAATTTTCCTGCTTGACACATCATGAGCTTCTGCAAATACTGGCTGAGAAATCGGAGTGTTTTCCTATGTGCTGCAATGTCTCGAATGCAGGCATTTTTCCCACTTGCCAGGTATCTCAAGTCTGAGTGTTTTCCTACTTGCTGCTGTACCTCAAATT
Organism: Ambystoma mexicanum; assembly: GCF_040938575.1. Lineage (NCBI taxonomy): Eukaryota > Metazoa > Chordata > Amphibia > Caudata > Ambystomatidae > Ambystoma > Ambystoma mexicanum. The sequence continues at coordinate 131,722,498 of NC_090937.1, read as the reverse complement.
TAGCCGTCTCTCCCACTTGCCAGGTATCTCAAATCTGAGTGTTTTGTTTTTTTTTTCATTTGCTACTGTGCCTCAACTGAGCAAGAAAGGGGGAATTAGGAGGCACGTTATAATTGTCTTGGGGAATCAAACAATAACAAATTACGTATTCTTAAAGAATGCAATCACGTTGCAAAGTTTTTGTGTGAATGATAGAATGATTAAAACTTGGAAATGCTGAGGAAAAGCAAGCAAAGTAGTGTAAGTCACTCAATTCAGTGTGCGTTTCCCTGTATATTATTGTCCGCCGTCACTTTGCTTAATTGACAAGATCTAATGCATATTCTAGCAACTTAATGTAGCTTTAGGGGTCTCCTTTCTATTAAATTTTCATTATTTATCAGCCACAAATTGTTAGAAAATAAATTGGCTCCTCAGAGACATCACAGTTCCTTCCCGGAGATGCGTTAAATCTGATAACATCTCGGGTGCATGTTTTACTTCCTTCTGATTGGCATAAGCAGGAATCAAACTAAATAATGTGCTGCACTTCTAAAACACGAGCTCTCATGTTTGCCTAGGGGCACACACCCCCGGCCCAAATGGACCCCCGTCACTCGAGATAACAATTATAGCATGATACTTCAGTATTTCACAGTAACGTGGCTTAATATGGTCAAGTGTCATATTGAGCGCCTATCAAAGGCAATTACTGGACAATGTTGCCTTGACAACACATTTTTGTCTGGCTCTCTGATGCAGCCCAGTATGCTTGGGTTCATTGAACTTAATTGCGATTTTCTTTTCATAGCTTCTCTTTTAAGAGGCTGTGAAAATATGCATAAGATCAAATCAAATAATTAAATAAATACTATGTACCCGATTCATGGAAATTATTTCTGCTTTCAAATCCCTGTACGTCAATTAATGAAAGCGATTGTGCAGGACTCCCCTGGGACTTGCGTGGTGTTTGCGTAGGCCCGACACGTCTCTACGAGTGGACCAGAGCCTTGTGTGAGACACCACGCAGAGCGTGGGCAAGGCCTGCACAGAGGGAGTTGTAGGGGGCGGAACTCATAAAATTAGGAAGAACACAGGAAAAGTGGGAGTTACTAGGGACGGGCCACGGGCAGTCCATAGCATGCCCACAAATGCGTATGACAATGCCTGTTCATGTATGTGACTGCGCAACCTCTCGCCTGCGAAATGCCCACACAAATCCCCTGATCTCTCCGCCACCCTAAGGCAGGCGTAAGTACATTTGTGTATAGGAAGCGCAGCGCATGGGGTAGGCTAGCATGCCAGATTTAGGGGTGCGGGAACACAGCAGTGTTTCTGATTTTACTTAGGGGAGGGCAGTACGCATTGTAGCAGGGTGCATGAATGGTTTAAGGGGGGGTTCACACACAGAATTTCTGAGTTTTAACTGAGTTACGATAAATCATATACATGTTGTCTGGTGCCTGTAACACTTACAGGGTACCCAGTGCAGGGTCCCGAAAATGCAGGCCTGCTTGCGGGGGACTCCACATACTGTTTGAATAGTATATGTAGTCGCATCTAGGGGAGCATGCAAAGGTATCTGCTCTGGCTGTTTTTGCTTTGCGTGGGGGTGTCTCTGGGACGTTCTGGGAGCAACTTGCATATACGGTTACTTTGCGCACAAAAGTCCATGAATCCGTTCTCAGCACACAGCATTTGCGGGAAAAATGCACACTTTTCCATGAATCAGCCACTACGTTTTTTTTTTCTTGGAAGGGAGCAGGTCTGCATGTGACTGATTGCAACTACCAAAAGCAGGTTTGTGTTTGTTAGAGAAGAGAACACTGAGGCAGGGACACTCTCTTCCTTTTCATTTGCTCTGACTTATTTATTTATTTATGTATTTATTTCACTCTTTGAGTTATATTACTAGATTCAGGTAGGCCCATCATGTTGGAAGGAAGACACAGTGATCCATGCACAGGCCTGCCAGTCAAGTATAAGGCATTCAGCATGGCCCCTGCGCAAGGATGACATGCAAATTTGTGAAGTGTTCCATATTTGAAAAAAAAGCGAAAGGCTTAGAAAATATTTGAAGCTTATGGGCCTGATTCATTGAATTAAAGGCATGTGAAATCGGGAATTGAGAGCCTTCTGCACGCAAAACCCCACTCATCGATTCATGGAATCGACTGTGCAGGACTTTTCCCCTCCTTGTGTGGACTTCACGCAGGTATGGCATGCCTCTGTGAGCAGTCGATCGCCTTGCGCGAGACTCCTCGCTGAGTGTGGGTTGGGCCTACGCAAAGTCCAAAATAGGGGGCGGAACATGAAAAATGAGGAAGAACAAGGGAAAATGTGAGCGTGCCTAGGGACAACATGCCACAAGGAGATTTCATGCCCACAACTGTGCAGAACAAATCATATTCATTCATCTGAACGTGCAAACTCACGTCAGGGAAATTACCACGCAAAGCTCCCTATCTAACCACCACCCGAAGACAGGTGTACAGCCACTTGCGCATGGGAATCACTGCGCAGAGGTAAGATCACATGTTGGATATAGGGGTGTGTGCATGCAGTCAGGGTTCTGATTGGACTTAAGGGTACGCGTAAACAGTGTAGCAGGGTGCAGGCACGGTTTACAGGGGTTTGCATGCATATTTACTGGGAAATTACAACTTTTACTATACATTGTACGCATGTCGTCGGAGTGCTGTGAACAGTTACGAGGGACCCTACGCAGTGTCGCTGGGATGTTGGCTTGGTAGCCGGGGACCCCATGAAGGATTACCAGGGTGCCTGGGTCTGCATCCAAGGACCACGTATAGGTAGGTATTAGTGGCTACATTTGCTTTACCATGAGGGTGTGTCGAGGCATTTTGGCTGCGACTTGCGCATGGGGTTACTTTGCGGGGAAGATTCCATGAATACACGGATTGCACATAGGTGCCCCATTCCGAGAACAAGAACCCGGAATGCGGTAAGGGGGTAGCCATGGCGCTAATAGTGCCATGGCTACCTCCAACCTCGTAATGACCCCCATTGATTTTAAACAAAGCATTTAACATTTGACCATATTACAAAAAATATGTGCCACTGCAAGTGCAATTAACACGGGGCAAACATGCTTTTATTGCAGAGAACATATTTTTTCAAGGCATTTTTGTTCATTGTCCCAGACATTTATTTTCACCAGGGAAAAGGTCTACATCTCTGACATACCTTGTCCTGATTGATAAAACACATTGAAACATTATGTTTTTTTACACTACACTAATGTCTGTCCCACTGCTAATTTCACTTAAACAGATGCAAGACTTCCGAGGTACCACCCTTAATGTCACTGGTCCTCATATGTTTGATTCCTTTGCTGCAACATCATTGTGACCTCTTTATGGTTAAGCAGTAAAAGTAACATTTGCTAGAAGGTTCTTCAGAGAGTTTGCATCCCATTTTGAGCTGGTACTGCTTAACCTACTTAGTCTTTCATTTGACAGTAGGAGAATTACCTGTTAGCTATTTTATCCTGTTTATCCTTTTTTATTCTTGTTTGTATTTGTGTTCAATTTGCGCACATTATTATATGACATTTATCACGCCAGACTACCCTGCGAACAGAAAAGTGATGAAAAACCATTATAGAACCTGAAAGATTTTGGGCCTGATTCATAGAACGTTTTCCTATGGGATTGCACCATTATAAAACGTTTCTGTGAATCAGGCCCTTTGAGTTTATCTTGGGCAATGACAGTGCTTTGACCACTACTCTTTTTAAGCCCACCTGTGCCCTTGCTGAAGGGGACCAGACCAGTGCTTGAAGTGAGTGGGAACGTTCTGGAGCGGATTTCCACTACCTTTATTTTTCACTGTTAACAGTTCCACTACTTTCTTCACACTTCTCCACTTTAGCATCCAGTAGCAGTTCCAGTTAAAAAACCCAATTGGATCTCAACCAGAATGGCTGCAACCCTTGAAACATGTGTTGCAAGTTGCTCACTTCCTGCCTACTCTGTCCCTGCCGGGGTCACAACACCACTACATTTTGTGATACAATTCTACCACTGGACCAGTCATAAGAAAATCAATCTGGTACTGCCACCAATGAAAGTAATCTAGTTCAAACTGTTAACCCATGTGCCATCTGAATGTGAACAGAAGCAAACCCAGACATGCTTTTGCTCCAGACGTGGCCCACTCACACACTCTCTGAAGGAAACCAAGCTGCACCTCACTGATGATGCCAAAGAAGGCCAAACCATGCCTGGGGTTGCTTGTATTTCCATGCAGGGTGTATGTGACCTTACTGTTCTTCTAGATGGCTCCCTTTGTGGGCAGGATCAACGCGGTGGCATTGCATAATGTTGTTCCCTCTTCTGAACTGGCTTGGCAGGCTGAACAATGATTGTCATGATGTTTGCCTGGACAAATGCCAGTGGGTATGATCAGTTCGAAACCTAGCCATCAGTCTTCCATTTTGCATGTCAGAAAAATAAACAGCATGAAAACCTCAGCTCAGAGGAATTATCTGAGCTGAAGGTGCCGATCCGATAGCACAGCGAGTAGAGCGCTTGCTTTGACATCTATGCAGAGCCTGCTGACGACGGTACGAAGCCCAGCAGGGCCAAACTCTGCCTTTCATCCTTCCGAGGTCGATAAATGAGCACCACACACAGTGGGTAATATCAAACAGCACTCGGATACCTGAGGGTTCCTGGTGCTATATAAATGCTAAATTATTATTTATGGTGAAAAGAGGTGCCGTCAACTTCTGTTCAGGCATGATTGTCAAAGATGCACTGCTATCAAAAGGTCCAAGGTCGAGCATTTTGAAGGTTCTAGCGTGATCACATTATTTTCTCCTTTGAATTGCCAGCTCCAGGCTCCTTTTGGATCATGTTTTTTTGTTTTACTTTTGTAGCCAGTTGTGCTTTGAGGAGCTTTATGATTACTAGTTGGGTGACACAAACAATTAAATAGGATAGCTACTTCTGTGGGAAGCTACTTGCACTCGGGGTTGACCGATTAGAATGGCCACAGAGTCACCATGTCCTGAAAAAGGAGAAGGCTCTTCGTAAGTTGATACAACATTGAATCCCCTTGCTTAAGCTTGGGTTTCAAAACTGGTGTAGAGCACATTGTAAAGGGCGAAGGGTATCACATTGTTGGCATTTGGAACACCGACCCCTTTTATTACTTTTTACCATCTGTCACTGCTATAGTTTGGGCGGGACACTGTGATATTTAATGTCTAATGCTACCATAATCTGACTTATTGGCTGTAAAGAAAACTGAGAAACAGAGGATGCAATCCTGGCAATACTGAGACAGCCATTTGAGGTCAATAAAATATTTCATTAGTATGTGAAAGGATACCACATACTGAAACCACGTTCATAGGTTAAAGAAAACAACATTTTAAATGATATAAAAATACTGTGTTTACTATTATTATTATTATTATTATTATTATTATTATTATTATTATTACGATTTAAGAAGTGAGAGAAGTAATTGTACAGGACAACCATATATGCATTTTGGAGGAGGTATTGGCTTTCAAATAGTGTGTGGGAGTCAGGGTTGTAGTGGCCCCTTCGGCCTTTCGGCCGGTGGCTGGGCCGAAATCGTCCCTGGGGACTGTGGGCCGGTTTGGACAACAAAAAAACAAAACAATTGAAAAAAAATGAAATTTGAAAAAAAATATATTTTTGGGAAAAAAAATACCTGCAATGGCATAATTCATCAAAACAAGGTAACACATGTTACCTTGCTTTGATGATTTATTTGCATGCATGATGTGTGCATCATAAATTATGATGCATGCATCATTCACATGCTGCTGCAGCATGCAAAGTTGAGAGGCTGGGGCAGCCGCCGAGCTGGCAGCTGTCACCGTGCCACCACTCCCGCAGGCGCGGTGCTCGCTGGAGTTGCTGTGCTGTTGTATTAGTGATAAATATGTATTAGTAATATCAGTGATAAACAACCAATTTTAGAGCAGAATAAGCATTAATTTTGGACTATGTATTTTGCCTTTTGCAAGTTGCAATAGCATGTTTTTTTTCTGCCGTTGTCTCTGTTACGATAATCAAAAGACATTGCATCTCGGTGCCTCGGTCACTTCACAAAATCCTTGTGCCTAAAATCTTCTGTACAGAGTATTTGACCTTCACACATCAAGTGGCCATTAACTACATTGTGCCACAATGAATGCTTTACTGTAATGTGTCTATCTTTCGCCTCTCACTGGCATTCTGTTCAGGATGTTTGTTTGCATGTATGAGGTAATGAGTGCTCAGGGGATGGGATATCCCGTGAGTGCGCTGATTTCCCTATTTTGCCAACCTCTGAAGCCTGAAAGTAGATGCATGCAGGCTTGACATGCGGCAACTTTGCACCAGACCTGCAGATGAACTTCACAGGTCTGCTGTTAAATCTCAGTTACCTGTTTAATGGTATCCACTACAGAATAATTGCTCATTTTACTATAGCCGATATGATAGCTCAGTGGGTTTGAAAGCTCGCTGCTGAGATTTGTCTGTGATCTGCAGGTTTGAATCCCAGCAATGCCATCTCAGCCTTTCATCCTTATTAGGTCGATAAATGAGTACCAACACAGGTTGGGTGATATTGTATGCATATTTGTATCAAGGATTGGTGACTGGCCTGCAGATTTGCCCACTAGGTCTGTAATGTCCTCCTCCTCACTTGATAGGAAAGGTTCCCCCGAAATACCGTTCTCCTCCTCACCTGATGTAGAAGAGTAGTGGGTTCTCCTTCGACGTGGTTTCTCCCTTTGAGACTTCTTCTTGGAGAGCAGATACGGTCTGCCTCGAAAAGAATCCACCGTGAATCTCAACAGAGGAAACCTCACGATGACCCCCTCCCGTGACAGCCAGTTGTTATCGGGGGAAAAAGCCTCCGAGGCCCAAAAAACCCCCACAAGTTGATAGAAGACTCCTGAAGCAGGTCCGTTGAAGCGTGGAGCACTAAACGCAGTATCCAGAGAAATCGGCTCCAGGCAGAAGCGGTGGAATCACAAGAAGGTAAACGAAGCAGCGTGAATGGGCTTCACAGAGGAGAGAGCTCCTGAAAACATTGACAGGAGGAAACGACCAGCAGGGAGTACTTCCGATAGAGTAGGAAGCGAGGAAAAGGGGAGAGAGCAAGCGGGAGAGAGCGTAGCAGGAATTGGGGTTGGAAGATCGCTAAGAGGGGACAAAGCTACAGAGCGCACGCAACGAACGGGAAAGCAAGTTGCAACGCGCCAGCCCGCTGAGATTCGGATGGAGAAATACACGGCGGGCGGCCATGTTGGAAAACACTAGACTGCACCGTACGTTGAAGCGAAAACGTAACGGAACCGTCTAATGGCGACGGAACTTCCACCTTCGCCAAATCCTCCAAGCGCCAATGGTCGTGACAGTATGCCCCCTTCGAAGGCCCCTTCCTCCAGGCTTACCCGGGAGGAGACGGTGGAATCGTAGAATCAATCGGGGGGCAAAAACCTGTGCAGCCGGTTCCCAAGTATCCTCGGAAGAGGGGTAGCCTTTCCAATGTATGAGGTACTCCAGGCGTCCTTGATGGTACCGAGAGTCTCGAATCTGGGAGACCTCATATTCCTCCGAGGTAGAAGTAGGTCGAATCACTAACTTGGGAGCAGCTTGTTTCCTGGCATCAGGGACAAAGGGTCGAAGGAGGGAGGAATGGAACACCGGATGTATCCGTCGGAGAGTCTTTGGCAACTCTAAACGGTAGGCAACAGGGTTGATCTTTGTCTCTATCTTGAAAGGTCCAATGAAACGAGGGGACAACTTAGAAGGACGGACCCAACGGGGTAGGAACTTGGTGGACAACATGACCTCTGTACCCTTGTCCCAAGAAGGCACTTGTCGTCGATGTCTATCGGATTGTTCCTTATACCGTCGGCTAGTCTCACTTAGACTACGTTCCGCTGTGTCATGAGCTTCATTCAGGCGATTGAGAGTGGTCTCTAAAGACGGGATGTTGGTCTCATTCCAGGCTGTTGGTATGATGGATTTAGGATGGAACCCATAAGTGCAAAAAAAAGGGCTGATGCCCGTTGCGGAATGCACAGCATTATTATATGCAAACTCAGCTGTTGGAAGTAGAGAGACCCAGTTGTCTTGTTGTTGATTTGTGAAACACCGTAAATACTGTTCCAGTGAACCATTGAGTCTTTCAGTCTGGCCATTAGTTTGAGGGTGATACCCAGAAGAGAGAGCCCTCTCCATGCCCAAGAGCTTACATAGGGCCGTCCAGAACTTGGAGGTGTATTGAGTACCACGATCGGATACGATCTTCTGGGGTAAGCCGTGTAATCTAAAGATATCCCTGAGGAATACTTCAGCCATAAATGAGGCTGTAGGCAGCTGGGATAAGGGAGAGAAATGAGCGAGTTTGGAGTAGGTGTCGACAGTAACCATGATACAAGTACAACCCTGGGAACTAGGTAGTTCTACGATGAAGTCAGTAGAGATAGAATTCCAAGGACCCGACGGAACAGGTTCTTGTTGTAACAATCCCAGTGGTTTTTGAGTGGAATACTTGTTCTGTTGGCACACTAAACAAGATTGTACATAGGTCTTGGTATCTGTCCTCATGTTGGGCCAATGAAAAGAACGTTTTAACAGTTCCAATGTTCCTCTAATTCCTCGATGTCCGGCGGTCCTGGCGTCGTGACACCACTGAAGAGCCTGTTGGCGATGTTTCTGCGCGGGCAAGAACAGTCTTCCCTGGATGAAGTATAGACCATCTTTCCTACAGACAGGCAGCTTATTGACGTCTAGAGCAGGAACATCTGAAGAGGTTTCCCTTACCTCCTGCATAAAAGAGGACACCGTTGAGACAATTCGGGTATGTGGGAACATTAACTCCTTTCTGTAGGTAGGGTTCAGGTCGTCTTTGCGGGACAAAGCATCAGCAATCTGATTTTGAGTACCCGGGATGTAGGAAATAGTAAAATGAAATTGAGCAAAGAAATGAGCCCACCTGGCCTGTCTAGTGTTGTAACATTCTTGTTGTCTGAGGACCTGTAAATTTTTATGATCGGTGCGTATTTGGAAAGGATGAAAGCTTCCTTGGAGTAGATGTCTCCACTCGAGGCAAGCCAGCTTCATGGCCAAGAGCTCCCGCTCGATGACTGAATAGTTCCGTTGGCTCGCAGTTAGTGTCTTTGAGAAGTAGGCCACAGGGTGTTCCTGGCCCTGGTCCAATTGCAGAAGAACAGCTCCTACGGCTGCCGCTGAAGCGTCGGTCTCCAGAATGAAAGGACTCAGCTGATCGGGCTGTCTAAGTATAGGTGCAGAACAGAAACTTCGTTTCAGGTGGAGAAAACTATCCTCAGCGGCTGTTGACCAGATAAAAGGTTCAGAAGATTTCTTTAGCAGCGAGGTTATGGGTAGAGTGAGTTGTGAGAAGTTGGGTATAAACTTTCTGTAAAAATTGGCTAGTCCCAAAAACCGTTGTATCTCTTTGACAGAGGTGGGAGACGGCCAACCAAGAATGGATTCAACCTTTTTGGGGTCCATAGTAATCCCTTGCTCGGATAGAATGAATCCTAAATAGGATACAGAAGACTGGGCAAAGGTACATTTCTCCGGCTTTACTAGAAGGTGATGTTGTTTAAGCCTACTTAGGACCTCTCCAACATGAAGAATGTGGTCTTTTAAATTGCGAGAGTACACCAGAATGTCATCCAAGTAGATCACAGTGTTTTGACCCAAAAGATCTGAAAATAGGCGGTCCATGAACCTCTGAAATATGGAGGGTGCATTTACTAGGCCAAACGGCATTACTTGGTATTCGTAAAGGCCGTAGGGAGTGCGAAAAGCCGTCTTCCATTCATCACCCGCTCTTATCCGGAGTAGATGGTAGGCGTTTCGTAGGTCGAGCTTGGTGAATACTACAGAGCCCTGAACGGCTTCCAGGATCTCATGGATGATAGGCATCGGGTAACGGTCTTTGATGGTCACTTTGTTGAGACCCCTGTAGTCTATACACGGTCTCAACTCCTTGCTCTCGCGTTTAGGAATGAAAAACAAAGAGGCGCCTGCGGGAGATTTAGAAGAACGAATCAGTCCATTGGCGAGATTGTCGTCAAGGTAGCGCCTGAGAACTGCCTTTTCTGACAATGAGAGGGGATACATCCTGCCGAAAGGAACCAATGCCTGAGGAACCAGATCAATACCACAGTCTTCGGGTCTATGCGGAGGTAGTTCAATGGGTACCTGTTCTTCAAATACTTCAGCAAATTTGGAATAGCAACTGGGTATACAATTTACGGTATTCTGTTCCGTAGCACATACCGTCTTGACCAATTCATGTTGGGGTTCAGGTAAACACTCCTTCAAACAGTACTTGGAATGAAAGCTTAACAGGTTGTTTGTCCAATCCACAGTTGGGTTGTGCTTCCGGAGCCAACCGATACCCAAGATGACAGGGAAATGAGCTGCTCGGATTATGTCAAATGATAACCGCTCCTTGTGTTGCTGAATAGATACTTGTATAACTTCGGTGGTATGAGTTATGAGTCCGGAACATAGGGGTGTTCCATCCACTCCTTCCACCTTTTGATCCTCCTTTTTTGCAATTCTAAATAGACCCACCTTATCCGCCCACAAGGTGTCCAAAAAGTTTCCTGCGGCTCCGCAATCCAACAACGCTTGCGTGTCGATTTCCTTGTCTCTGAAACGGAGCGTGATGCCTATCACCATCAGGCGGAGGTCCTCTGGCGTTCTGGCAGAGGTCACGGAAAGTGTGGTGTAAGAACAGGGAAGCACCCCTCGGTAGTCCGTCCTACCAACTACCGAGGGCGCTCGTTTCCCGACCTTCGGGGGGGCACAGAAGGGCAGTCCCTCAACAGGTGGGCAGCAGAACCGCAATACAGACAAAGATTTTCGTCACGTCTCTTCCTCTTCTCTTCGGCGGTCAAGGGAGGTCTAGTGGTTCCGACTTGCATGGGTTCGTCTCGGGTCTTTCGAGTAGCAGGTGAGGAGGCGGAGGTGTGAGAGTCTGAGAACAAGTTTGGGCCACGGCTCTTCTTTCTTTCGTTTTTCCGTTCGGTTAGGCGGAAGTCTATTCTTAGTACTGCTGCTAATAGATCCGAGAAAGAGTCAGGACGAGAAATCCTGGCAAGTTCGTCCTTAAGTTCTTCCCGTAAACCTCTGCGGAAAATCGTGTACTGAGCCTGTTCTTGCCACCCAGCTTCCGCAGCCAAGGTCTTGAATGTTGCTATGTAAGATAGTAAATCTGAGGTCCCTTGCCGCACATCCAGTAAATCCTCACTAGCAATGTGGGCACATTCCGTCCGCAAAAAGGTCTGTTTAAGGAGATCCTTAAAGGCAGTATAATCCTGTAACACAGGATCTGACTGGGATACCAATGGTGTTGCCCATGCCAAGGCGTTCCCAGTTAGGTGTGTGATCATGAAACCCACCTTAGCATGATCCGTGGAAAACGCATAGGGTCTAAAGGTGAAATGTATATTGCAGGCATCAAGGAATTCTTTTACCCTTCTCTCAGTGCCATCAAACTTTCCTGACACTAAAGGCAAAGGGGGTAGATCAGTAGCCTGTTGTTCTCTAGTTGCTACTCTCTGTTGGAGTGCTGCGTTGTCGGCCTTGAGTGTTTGGACCTCGACATTAAGGTTCTGAACTGCGGCCACCAGCTCCTGTAACTGCTGTGGCGTGGCCATGTCTTCTTCTTTTTGGCGTTGCAAGCTATCAAGGATTGGTGACTGGCCTGCAGATTTGCCCACTAGGTCTGTAATGTCCTCCTCCTCACTTGATAGGAAAGGTTCCCCCGAAATACCGTTCTCCTCCTCACCTGATGTAGAAGAGTAGTGGGTTCTCCTTCGACGTGGTTTCTCCCTTTGAGACTTCTTCTTGGAGAGCAGATACGGTCTGCCTCGAAAAGAAGCCACCGTGAATCTCAACAGAGGAAACCTCACGATGACCCCCTCCCGTGACAGCCAGTTGTTATCGGGGGAAAAAGCCTCCGAGGCCCAAAAAACCCCCACAAGTTGATAGAAGACTCCTGAAGCAGGTCCGTTGAAGCGTGGAGCACTAAACGCAGTATCCAGAGAAATCGGCTCCAGGCAGAAGCGGTGGAATCACAAGAAGGTAAACGAAGCAGCGTGAATGGGCTTCACAGAGGAGAGAGCTCCTGAAAACATTGACAGGAGGAAACGACCAGCAGGGAGTACTTCCGATAGAGTAGGAAGCGAGGAAAAGGGGAGAGAGCAAGCGGGAGAGAGCGTAGCAGGAATTGGGGTTGGAAGATCGCTAAGAGGGGACAAAGCTACAGAGCGCACGCAACGAACGGGAAAGCAAGTTGCAACGCGCCAGCCCGCTGAGATTCGGATGGAGAAATACACGGCGGGCGGCCATGTTGGAAAACACTAGACTGCACCGTACGTTGAAGCGAAAACGTAACGGAACCGTCTAATGGCGACGGAACTTCCACCTTCGCCAAATCCTCCAAGCGCCAATGGTCGTGACAATTTGGTCTATAAAAAGAGCTTAAGCATAAGGGCTATACAATAACATATTATCATTTGGCCTTGGACGTCTGCTTGCATTCACAGTAATTTGACAATATGGCTCTATACACACAGATATTCATGATACATATGGTGATCCATTCTTGTATGAAATGTATATCACATTAGTGAAATCATAACCATATTTTTCGCAGTGTACTTAGGATCAATGCTATTTGATACCACTTCCTGTTTTGGCAAGGGGTGAAAAGTCGTGTTTCATTGCTTCCCAGTATGTCACTTTGGGGTGGGGTCAAATGACATCACTTCTGGTGATGTCATCGAAAGTCAAGGATTTTGAGGTGAGGGGTGGGCCACTTTTTTGAGGCGAGGGGTGGGCCACTTTTTTTTGGGTGTCCAGGCCCATGTCTTGTCCCCGTCCGACCCTGGTGGGAGTATGAACTTTCTGCTTTGTATGAATATTTGGTGGTGTATTAGTAAAAAATAAGTGTCTACAGATAAAAAAGAAGGGATGGGATTTAGTCATTAAATGAAGCACAAAACACTAGTGCCATTATTGTATGTACAGAAGAAGGCTCTGAGACAAGATTCAGCCACTCAAACTGACTGGCCACCACAGTAAGCTTGTGTGTATCCAGCCATTGCAAACTGTGACAATGAGGTGCTTCCTCTACGTTCTTCACACTGAGTGGGCTCCATTTGTTGGTTTGGTTGTTTAACAGTGGATGGTGGGGGCTTGAAGAGGAAGGGGAAGAGAACGCTTTACATCTGTTTACTGAATAATTGAAAGGTAGTTGTGTTCATACATGCCTGTTTCCAGAGACAGACATCGGCCACTGTGAAAGAATGTCATTAAAATGGTTTATCCATTGATTGCTAGTATCTTGCAGTAGGTGACACACATAATTGATAATCACAGCACTCGGAATGGCTTTTAGGGAGAAAGGGCAATGTACAAATTGTAGGCCCAACATTATAGTGCGGGCCAGCGTTTTTGGTCAAAGTAGGTATTTTGATGAGCTACAGCTAGTGGTTTTGACCAGTGTTACTGATCAGATATTCTTCAAAATGCTCAATGTATGGCACGTTTTACAAAATAAAATTGCAGTACACGTGTTCATTGTTAGTTCCCAGTCTATGTCTGGGCCTGGTATTCACTGAGTGATGTTCAAGGACTGTTGTGAAGGTCAACACAGCATAGGTGTGTTTTGAGTGCCTCATGTCAGCCACTTGTCGAGGCTTGAAGGTATGATTTCTGAAGTACACAAATGAGTTAGAAAACTCAAACAATAGATTAAGGATTAATGTATTTAATTGGCCAATAACCACAGATTCTGGAGTGAAATGCCTTACACAGTTTAAGAATGAGGAAAAAGAGAGCTGGAAGTTAAAGATAACTCATACCTATAAATTAACCACTCACGATTGAGAGTGTAGGTGACCAGTCAAAATATTTTGATTGCATCATGCTCAATTTGTCTTAAAAAATGGTTGGAATAAAATATATCTTAGAAATCATTTAGTGAGATTTAGTTGTTTTGACTGATTCATGTATGAACATAAGCCCCAGAATGGATCGATCTTCAAAGGAATACTTCCAAATTGGACTAAAATGCATATTTGCCTTGTAATGTATGTTATGGAATGCCACCGTTATTGAAACAACACTGCTGTGCATTGGAAACTTGGTTTTGTGAGAGTAACATTATAGGGACGAAGAGCCATGCACAATAAATTGTGTTTACTAAGATGTTTCATTTATGTTTCATTTATACTAAATAAACATTACCAGCCACTGAGAATGCTTTATAGAAACGGTTTGGTAAAACAAAATGCCTTGTGAAAGGATAAACTGTCTCAATATAATGAGTCCTTATATAGATCTAATTGTATATCAGAAGAGTTAACCTTGCTTTACAGTAGACCACATTTACTCTTGAATTAAATCAGAAGTTAAACAAGCCAGTATGTTTCACAACCAAACTATGGGCCTCATTACGACTCAGGCGGTAAGGGGTTTACGCCGGCGTAAACAGCGCCGACCCTTACCGCCTGAGTACGAGGTCCCTTAGCGCCATGGCGGATTTAACACCTGCTTTTAGCAGGTGTTAAAATCCATGGCGCTAAGGGACCATGGAGTTAATTACGCCACCGTAATTTACGGTGGCGTAATTAACGCCTTCCCCACTCCCATTATGCCCTATGGGGCAGAAATGGGAATGGGGAAGGGTAAATGGGAAAATGGGGATTTACAGCCCCGCCAAGGTTGGAATGGGGCGGTAAATCCACCAACCACCATGGCGTAAACGTAGTTTACGCCATGGTGGTAAAGTCACGGCCCAGGCGGTAACTTACCGCCTGGGTCGTAATGAGGCCCTATATGTTTAAAGCCCCATTTGAGCCAGGTGCATTGAGTGTGTCAGTTGCCTTTATTCATGTTGAGTGCAGAATGAGCCCGATGTGATATGGGACTGTATTCCTCAGACATGTGCTGAGAATTATCCTATTTCTATGAAAAGGGATTCAGATCGGGTTCTTAAGGACTCTCATCTAACAGTCCATTTGTGATAGATTTACAAAATTGATTTCAATGAATGGTCAAAATAATATATCGAGTTTTTACCTGATAAGCAAGTAGATCCCCATGAACAATATCTAGCAAATAATGCCCGTACCTTTATACTTCTGCCAATATTGGCAAACAAAGCAACCCACTCCAAAGGTGACACTTAGCTAGATGACTCCCAGCAGCCACATGGGTGGTGACTGTTATAAGGTCAGCCAACATCAACAGGCCTGATCTTTTAATCAACCTGTGTGCTTGGAGTGTTTGGTAGGGGATGCAATTCATTAGCCTCTAATTTGGAATGTATGCTTTCTATTTGCATCACCTACAATGGTATTGAAATGTAAGGATGCAGAGAACTGTGTATGATGTGCCCGAGCACCACATACTAGAATTTAGTAGAGAGCCATGGCTTGAAAAATACCCTATTCAGCCTGAAGCATTTTACTGCTCCTGTTGTAACTGGTCCTAAAGGAAGTATTAACAACCATTGAACGCATGTCATAATGGTACTACATGGCCAAAATATGCCAATTGCTGTACAATGGTGTGATTATCAAGGCATATTATAGCAGTGCATAACCATTATCAATTTACAAGCCATAACTCTTGACTTTGCTAATGCTTGTTTTTAAGAGCAAGGTAAATATGCAAGGACACATGTGTTGCATATAAGTCAACTGACTGAGGGCCCACGTTCACTAGTTTTAATCCATTAACTCTGAGAAGACTACTTAGAAATAACACTGGCAGGCCTTATACAGCACACAGCTTAATGTTCTGCTTTGTGGAGCTAGCTCAAAGAGATTACACCACACTTTGTTTTGGACAAGGAGGGGCAGGTAGGGGGTGGACATGGCCGTAAGGCTTAGCCATGCCGAGGTCAGTCAATTGGTGGTTAATACAGAGATAAAGGCCGCAAGCTGTGTCTGGCACCTCACATCACATCTCCCTTCAATCTGTCGGTCAATGCAATCATTCTGGCTTAACAATGACATTTACACCCCACCTATTAGAGAAAACAAGAAAGGGGATGCCTGTATAAGTGATAATGATGTGTTATTTATATAGCACTTATGCCTAAACTCTTTAGTTAGACCATATAACCATACAAAATCACCCGAACCGAAGTTGGTACTCATTTATCAACCTCCAAAGGATTAAAGGCTGAGTTGGCATTGCCGGAACTCGAATCTGAGGATCACACAAGATTGGCAGTAGCGAGCGCTCAACCCACTGCGCTATATTACCAAACTGGATTTTGCCTGCACTTACTATAAAGGTATGAGAAGATATGTGTTCGGAGCTACCATTATTTGCACTCTTTTTAATGTCGAGCAAATGTATCTAAATTAACCTTATAAAGGATCCTGCAAAGCCGAACTCGTGTGAAAAATGAAATTCATTTAATAACTAGACTTTCCATGAACTGGACTGTAGTGGTGTACACGAGTTCTTTCTTTTTTTAAATGATGTATTCATCTTGGTGACTTTTTGAAGTAGGTTCTCTTAAACCTTGTCTAGAGACTTGAGACGCGTGTGTTTGTATTATGACTGTTTTGTTGTGAAATGGTTTTCAATTTTGGCTAAACATTAAGATTTGTCCAGGGACTGTGGTTTTTGTTGAATTTGTCAGTTTTACTATTGCATTCGTGTCTGAGATATTCTTTTTATCCTTATATGTAGTAAACTAATTTGGCCCACATGGGTAATTGTGCAATGTTACGGTCAGAATCTGCCATCCAGTTTACTCATGAGGAGATATCTGTCGCTACTTCAAGGGTGAGAAGATTTTGTATGTCAATTTCCATTCAGTTCATTTAGTTTGAAAAAGTCCTATTATTTCGTCTAGATCTTGGGCTACTTAGAACTTGAAAAATGTTCCTTTTCATCGTACTGTGCTATACTGGATGTGAAAGGCCCGGGAGACACAATTAACACCCAAGGAAAGTGAGGTGGCTAGTGCCTGGAGCCAATAACAGGACAGAATAGCCCACTGCTGAGGGCAACACGATATTTCAGCGACAGAGACTGCGTGCTAATTTAGGAAATACAAACAAAAGAAGGAACAGAGGGGCATGTGTATGACGTAGTGACGTTTTTCAGGAAGTGCGCAGCAACTGCCTGGAGAAAGATACCTGGGTAAGCATGGCCGCCTGTCGGAATGGCAATGCCTGCTCCATCTGATGTGCAGCAGCTCCATTTCCATCTCCATGATGAAGGATGTGGGGCACAGGTTCGGTTGGCAAAGTGGCATGGAATCCGCCTATGGACAATGAAGAATGGAAACAATGCCCAGAGGGTGTCAGGGAAGAGTGTTAGAATGCTGGATAGTACCATAGATTAATGACTGGATTCCGAGCCTTATGATTGGTTAAGTTGCCCTGCCTGGGTCCTAAACTGTGCTCAGGATATTAGGACATAATTCATTTACATTCATCAATGACCCATTGTTTGTCCTCAGCAATGACAGCCTCTGTGGCCTTTCCTCTAACTCTCAACTGAGTTGGGGCCACACCCGTGATGGAAGTGAGTGGGAACTGTCAGGAGCGGTGTCCCACTACTTTTTATTTGATCTGTTTAACATTCCTCTTTTTTTTACGACCATTCTCCATTCTATAATGAGGATTTGTCCATTCATGTCCCTGTGCAAGTGTTAAGTTGTAATCAGAGCCTTAGTTACTAGTCACTTAGATTATTGCAATGCCCCGGCTGCAACAACTTGTCACATGTGGCACTATGCTCCCGCCTACCCTCTCCTCTGCCGAGACCACAGTTCCACTACTTTGTTGGGTACACTTCTACCACTGGGCCACACATATGTGGGAGCTCATCCATGAATCTCTCAGGACCACCACAAGTAAGTGATAATCAGGACCAGTGATATGATATGATATGATATGATAGGTTATTTATAACGTGCTTAATACCCAGAGGTTTCTAAGCGCTGACCCGGTATTCGAACCTGTGTTGCTCCATGTTGCCTTGTCCAAGGCGAGAATGTTGCCCCTAAGCTATCCTCTGGAGACTGGAGTGTACCCAGAGGATCATCATAGAGGAGCAGGGAAGGCTGTTGAGCGCCATGTTTGTGAGTTGACTTAACGGTTCATTGACGGTGATCTGTTTTCTATGTCAGTGTGATCCATGGCACCGAATGGGACATCTGATTTAAAGACGCACTTCATCCAACAGCTGCATGACCATTCCCTTGTAGTGAGCTTCACGTTTTGCAACTGGTTTCACAATTCCAGAAGCAGACGCCTCTTCTGTTTATAATGCATGGCTTGCTTTATTATTAAAAACAGAATGCCCTCTGTTGGAAAGTAGCAGCCTGAAATGCAATCACTATTCTGAAACCTTTCTAAGTTGTGGGTTTTTCCAGAGGGATTGTGCATGCATGCCATGTAGAAACAGCCCTGTATTATCTCTGAGCATGCTGCTTGAATATGGCTGCCCTCTTTTGTTGAAGGGTAACAGTTATGTCTTTCCTTTTTTTTTCTTCTTTTGCTTTTTTCATTACGCTTTTAATTTATGTGAGGCGGTGATGCATGGTCTTTTGTGAGGACTTTTATGGCCCAATTTCCTTATATTTGGAGAGCTTGTTTTCAACCAATTAGTGGGAATGGTGCTATAAAGTCATTTTATTACTTGCATATGTAGCCGGGGATGAGTGTACCATTGTCATTGCCTGCCCTCCATGCCAGAGACAGTGGCAGCATGTGAATGCAAGCCCAGGTAAGGAGAAACAAAGGGAGAGGTGTTGCGTGGAAAGAACAAAACAAGACAAACTGGGGCTCATTACGGGTCTGGCGGTAACCCTACTGATGGTACCGGCGGGTTGCCCGCTGGACCTGTAAAAAACTAGGTGTCACTGGGCTATTCCAAGTCCAGCGGCCGGGAGTCCGGGACCGGTAATTTCTTTAATTCTCATTTCCATAGAGTCCACTAGGACTCTATGGAAGTGGGGACACAGAATTACCGGCACCGTTGTTAACGGTGCCAGTGCTTCTGTGACGACTTCGACTGCCATAACCGCTGTGCCCGGCAGGGTCAGACCTGTAGGGCACAGCGGCGCCGGCAAGGAAACACGCATTTTGACAATCCGAAACAAGGGTGCAGGTGAGTTTACCGGCACCCTTATTTCCGGACCAGCAAACTTGTAATGCAGCCCATTGTGTAAGAGACAAGCACTAAAGTCCAAATGCTCCATGAACTGGACTTTGTACTATTTTCTACTTCCTCACAGCATCTCTTTAGTAATGAGGACTGGGGGACACAAAGGAAAGAGTGACAAATAATATCCTACCGCGTGCAACAACAGATTTGCTTTGGGGAGAACGGAGAATGCGTTCCACACTTCTCTGTAGTGAATGTGTAAATAAGCAACTGGAAAGAACTATATTTAGAGGTAAGGTTTTAAAATAAAGTGTGTCAGACTAACTAGTTCCAATGAGACATTCAGATTAAGGACAGCACTCTAATAAGGCTGCAATCCATTGCAAGGCTTGTATGCAGACACCTGCTGGCTCCTTAGTCAAAGAGTATGAAGTATTCCTGCACTGATGGTGGTGGTGACCGATGGTCCTGGCCCCTGCCTGCCTCGGTAACTGAGGGCTGCAGTATTCGTAGCCATGAATGGATGGAGGCCTCACAGTTGTCTGGAGTTGACTTCAGATCCACATGAGTGAGAAAGATTGAGGCGATTCGTTGGAAAGTTTGAATGTGGTGACACCGACTGATTGGATGGATTCAGTTGTATGGATGACTGTAACCCAACTGATTGGGAGCCTAGGGTAGTGTCACAAAACGGTTGCCATTGGGAAGATGTTTGCATCTGTCTCCTACTGGCCCTGAGGATTAAGTTAGAATACCTGAACAAGCGACACCCTCCAACTGACCAAATGAAGGCTCTTAGGAATACATCAAGGGTAGAGATGTCTAGTGAGCCGTTAGGTGTATGGCCATCTTCTTCAAGGACATATTTGGCCCACAGCAAGACACCTGCAATGGATTACTGCAAATACCTCTCCCAAACTTGTAATATTTGTGTGTGGGGGCTCTTTTTATTCATAGTACTCTTTTTCAGCAACATACAGAGCACCCGTTCATAGCATCTCTATGAGGACTTTCTCTTATACTAGTAAATATTGTAGTAAACTAGTAATATATAGTCTGAATATTGTGTTACATTGACCCTTTGACAGCCGACCTCCTCTCCCATGAGTTGTCCATGAATCTGTGGGATCAGCGATCATTATGTGTGCACTGAGGGGCTTGTGTGAAATCCTTTTTGGCTTGAATTAGTGCATGATACCATACCCTGAGAAGAGAGCGAAGAAGTGTTGTTCTAACACTATTTAGTGAAAATGTAGCATACGATTTGTTATATGACCCTACAAGCATGTGTCTCTAGTTCTGATCTTTGTTTCTGGCTGTTAGTTCAATATGTCATATAACACATCCAAAATGCTATGCCTATGTCTTAAATGCACAACTGTGAAAACACATACACTTATTGTTGCATGCACATAATTACCAACATGTATTAATTAAGCAATAACACACTGAAGTGGAGGACATTACTACCTAGTAACGGACCCAGATCAAAGTTAGCAGCCCGATTGATATGAGGGCTTTGACGCAGACAAAAGCACCATTACCAGTCAGTAATGCCCCCTCCAAGGTTATTGTAGCAGCTATATCCCAATATGTTTTTTTTTTTGGGGGGGAGGAGGTAAATGTCTTTGTTTATCAGGTTATTGTGCAGTGATCATTTTGCACATGAACAAAACATGAAAATAAAATGTGTCTCCTTTGAAAGTAAGTATTCCTAGTCCCTCCACCATGTGTCCATGGCAGCCATCAGCAAGATAGGAAAGTTACAGGGTAGCAGGGACACTGGGTGAGAGTTGCGGGTCGATGAAGGGAAGCAGAGGTAAGTATATACAGAACTGGAGCATACAGGAATTGGGTGCCGGAGGAACTATGCTGGGGGCTGAAGGTAGAAGCGTGCAGTGCAGGTTCAAATAGGGATCAGTGTCCAGGAGAAAAGATAGAGGCATTCCACACATGAGTGGGCTGTGAGTCGGGGTGGGCACTGTAAGCTAAAGACAACATTCTGAGCTCTCTGGTTCACTTGAAAGCAACCATATACCACCTACCGGGTGATAAGAACCATGGAACATGGATGCTCATTTTAAGGATCCCGATCTCCAAAGGATAAAAACAGAGTACTCCTTGCCAGCACTGGAAAAGACAGTCACTCCGAGGTTGGAGGTAAGGAATTACTGGCACCGGTAAGGGTGCCGATGCCGGCAATCCCTTACCTCCGTATTCCGAGGTCCCTTTCCGGGTCCTTCCTTACCTCCTGCTTTTAGCAGGAGTTAAGTAGGGGACCCGCAAAGGTACTTGGGAGGTAATTACGGCACCGTAATTACCTCCTTCCCCATTCCCATTGAGCCCTATGGGGCAGAAATGGGAATGGGGAAGGGCAAAAGGTGAATGGGGAATTACCGGTCCCTGCAACCCTGGAATGGACCAGTAATTACACCATTCACCATGCCAGATTTGGGACGGTTTCGGAGGCAACCATGGAGCTAATTACTCCTTGGTTAGCTCCAAACCCGGAATGAGGCCCTGTTACTGCTGCATAACCTATGTTTTTTTTTTTTTAACCAAATCCAGGTTGTGCTTATCATGTGTATTGTTATCTGCTACTTCAAGTCTGAGGAAGACATTCCGTTTCGCACAAAAATCTATTTGATGTATCCAAGAGAGGAAGGCCCCTTGGTTGCATCTGGGTGCTCCAGGTGTGACGCACGGTGGAACAACGTGCGGTTGAATGAATCTACCAAGATTGCAATACATTTTGATCACTCATGTCAACAAACATATCTATGTGTTTTCCAAAAGGAGATATTCTATGCACACTAATGCTGTGGCTACTCCCCAAAATCACTGAATGCTGTCAAGTGCGTGCACCCAGAACCAATACACACGTCATGGTGGATTTAGGACACACAATCAGATATGTTAATAGTGCGATAAAAGCAGGGAACTCTTCACCAGAACAGGATCTCTAGATCCCTGGGTTTTTTGTTCCCCATTTTTGTTCAGCTGCTGTCCCTAAAGTCCTTTTTGTCATTGGGTGTGCTTTTTAGTCACATTCCCCTTTTCTCCTCTGTATTCATTTCATGGACGACCTTCATTGCCAGAGGAAAAGAGACAGGCTTCCGGAATTACAACATATTGCTCAGGCAGCAACATGAATTTGTATTTTTGTGAAGATGCAGTAATTGATTTTTCTGCTTCCCTGGCACCTTTTATTGTCGTCAGAAGTGTGCGAGACCGCCATTGTATATTTATTAGCCCTGTACTCGCCAGTGTGGCCTGTGGAATTACTGATGTGATAAAGTGTGGCAGGGTGCTCTACTTAAAAGTGGGAAGCGGAGATCGAGGGAGAGAGCGCAGGAGAGTTAATGAAAAATGTTGAACAGGAATGCAGAGAGGGATGGAGAGACAGAGAGAATGAGTAATGACAGGAATAAAAAGGGGATTAGACCACCCAGTGACCTGACTCCAAGGCCAGAACATGTCTCTCCCATCAGTTTAGAGTAGGGGGTTTGCACATTCTGCCTTCAAATTGCACAATTAAAATGTTATTGAATGTTGGTGGCACTCAGGCCTGATTTGGTTGCTGCTGAATTATGCATAGACCTTCCACAATACATTCCAATCTCTTACAGATGCCCAGGAAAGATTGTTTTGATGTAATCTAATGAATGCGCCAAGCACGTACATTCTAATGTGTGTGGGGGGTATGCAAGTGTGGAGGATGCATGTGTATATTTGTAGTCACTGTGCATAATGCTGTGTGTCGCCTCTAGCATTGTGTCTGCCAGGGAAAAAGTGCGGCTCATGCATTGCTGTTTACAGGTAGCAATTGTGTATCTGGCTCTGTGTTTGTGTTTACTTCTCTATTGTTGTAATGTCTTTGTGAATGCAACAGTATGGCTTCTCGATGTTACTGGCATGTTTGTGTTCATGCAACGTAAATCAGATGTTTGTTTGAAGATGCGTGCTGTTTGTGCCCTTGTACGTGCATAGACATTCGAGCTGTGAATGCTGCCATGCTATGCTTCTGGATCTTACACATGTGTACGGATGATGCAGCTTTGGGTCTGTGCTAGGAGTAGCGTCTGTCTGTGTATTGCTCGTGCATGCGCGTTTCTTGTGTTAGTGTAATGCAATGTTCTTTGCATGTTGTTTATCTGTGTATGCATTTATGCAGAATAACCAGGCATATGCGTTCCTGCTGTTTGGAGATGCTTGTAGGATTCTTGTTTGCGTGACTTTGTGCCTGCATCACAATGGGAATAACATGTTTTGGTGTTTTGTTTGTTTGTGTAGATTTGATGCTGCAGTGTGTAGATGTGATTTTCCTCCTGTGATTGTTTGGGCCCGGCTTCCTTTTGCATGGACTGTGTGATATGTTTCTTTTAAGAATGCATAACCATGTGCTTTCTGTTTGTTTTTTCTGTTATGTGTGTGGATCCCGCTCATCTGATTGTAGATATTACTGCTGAGCATGTGCTTGTACGTGTGATATGTGTCTGCAGTATGACTCTTCTCCTGCCTGTCTTCTAATGTGTGTGGCATGGGTGTCTGTTTAATGCCTGCATAGTCATATGCATTGTGTTTGCCTGCTTTAAAGTGTGTGGATCTTCCATCTGTATTTCCAGAAGTTAGTGGTGTGTCTGTGTTTACATGTGTGTTACATGCCTGCTGTGTTACTCTGCTCGCATGCATGTATGGCCACATGCACCAGATCCGGTATGTTTGCTTATTTGTACATACTAACCTTGTGTATGTGTTTTTATGTGTGAATTGTGTCTGCTGTATGCATTTGCTGGCAGGTGTCTTGTTGGTATCTTGTTTACTTACATAAACCATCTTAGAGCATAATTGCACAAGCAATCCTTTGTTCTGTAATTAAAGTAAATTACAGTTTCTCCTGGCTGGAAACACACATTTTGATTGAGCAACTATGGGCATTCACTGCAAATCATGTTTGATGTGAGCTGAAGTGATCAGCGAAAGAGGCTGGCACGGTAAGTGGCAGCACAGGGAATCCAAGCCTTCATTAAAATAAGTGGTGGAGGTCCAGATCATTGAGTCAGGTGAGTCGGAAGAGCCACAGCATAGAGAAAGGACACACATTACTTTCCGAGGCTGACATCTGCACTTGATAAGCTGCCGTTATAGTCATTGTACATTTCTGTTATATTTCCAGTGGTGGAAATGGAGGAAAAAAAATGGTGGGGGAGCCCACAAGTGGCCGGGTGGGGGCAGAGTTTGGGGGGCCGGTGCTCGAGGAGACGAGGTTAAGTGGGGGGGGCGGGCGAGCTGGCAGTTGACCTCCGATCAAAGGAAATGTTCAAAATAATAGTTTCAAACAGTGCTATTTCTTTCATGCTGCTTCTTTTCCAAACTATATATTTATTAAACTTTAAACCACTTCCATGGCACTGGTGATTGAGTTACCTCACTATGCAGATAATAGTTTTGATCAGTGTTTCTAAGTACATATTCTTTAAAATGCACAATGTGCATCCCATTTTATTTTTAAAAAACAAATCTTCCCCTTGGGTACTATTCAAACAGGGTGATTTCTGTTCGCCATAAGCAACATTTTCTTTTACTAGAACCACACCCGGCACAGCTCCTGCAGCTCCCCTGTGAAAGCAGTTGGATGGCTGCATCGTGTGAGATGTTAATAGGGGTATTTATTTAGGCAATGTTGGTCGGATACCTGTATATTAATTTAAATAAATAAATAAACCAGGTCATGGCTCAGGACTGTAACTTTCTCTTGTGACCTCTTGCATGGGGTCTCCAGAGGAAGTTACAGTTTGCTCGCGGGCGCTTTATTTGTTTGTTTCCCTTCTCCCCAGCGCAGAGCAGCGGTTTGGGGAAGCTGACTCTGGCCAGATGCCAAGATTCGGCTACACATCTGGTGCCAGATCTCGCATCCGGCGAGAGCCGGCTCAATGACCAGCGCTGTATATTGCTATCCCGAAAACCTGTATTGTTTATTCTCTTTGGTGTCCTCAGCTAAGGCTAAATCCCATGTATGGAATAGAACGTATTAAACACAATGGGACTCGCGTTCATAGTAGCGGAAGTGGGAGCAGATGCAAATTCACTAGAAGGGGACTGGACGTCATGAGCCACGTGACTCAGATGCTTCTTTCACATGGAGCATTGGGGCAGAGCGTAAAGACCCTTAGCACCTGCATCTCTGGCTGCATTATATAACGTTCATGGAGGCGGAGGTGCAGTATTCCTCCTAGAATGTCTCCTTGTATTTGCAACAGAAACATCCAGGCAGATTTCATGCAAGGACATGGCATGCAGCATTCACAATTTGTTTTGCGAGAAGGTGGAAATAAGGTATGGAAAGTTGGATTCACCTGGATCATGTTTACTCACATCACACATGTTTATTGCACAGAGAGGGCGGCTAACGCCTGAGTCTAAACGCAAGCTGTCCTCTCTCTGCAACATACTACAGTCCCACAAAGACCTCTTGCTTATTTTCCAGTTACATTGCATTCCTTTTCCCATTGTGAGGAGACGTGAGCTGCATTTTCATGCTCTCCAACACTTGTGTTTGAGCGTGATATAAATAAAATATCATATCATATCATTAGAACAAGGATGGTACATTGGGACGCATTCATCAGTCCTCTCAAAGCAAATCTAGGCCGCGCAGGAAGGGGATCAATGAAAATAGTGATAGTCACGAGTTTTGGGCTTTAGCAAGGAACAGAAGGCAATTTGTTTTTATATGTGACTAAAGTGAATTAAAATATAATACCTTCCATTTTTTTTTAAAAAAGGGGAAGTTCAGGATGTGTATGCCGCTTTAGGGATCCGAGTCACCTCAAAATGTACAGTTTTCTTGCAAAACAAATCTATGCACACCATGCTTCCCACCAGTGTACATCAGTGTGAAGAGTGGTCTCCCCATTGCTAAGACAAGATCAGGCTAACAGCATCACAACAAGGGGGACAAGTCAAGCTTGTCTAAGTTCGTCTGCTATTGTCATTGATTTAGAAAGGTGCTGCCTGTGAATCACAGCAGTGATCTACTTTATCCATCTTGTAGTATTAAGCTTTAGATTGCTTTGTTTTCGCAGTTATAAGATAATATGTCTAGGTGCACATTTTTACATATATGTACAGTTCATAAACCCTTGCAATAGCAACAACATATTCAAAAGATGCTAAAATGATCTTTGTGGAAAGGATGTCATTGGAGAAATCCATCTCTGAGATGTTGTGAGTAGAGATAATGGGCGTCATTCCGAGTAGGGCGGTAAGGGTTAACGGTCACCGGTAACGAGACCGGTGCCGTTAAACCCTTACCCCCCTATTCCGAGTTCCCTTTGCGGGTTGGTACTTAACACCTGCTTTTTGCAGGCTTTAAAAAACCAACCCGCAAAGGGACCTAGGAGCTAATTACGGCACCGTAATTTCCGGTGCTGTAATTAGCGCCTTCCCCATTCCCATTGAGCCCTATGGGCCAGAAATGGGAATGGGGAAGGGCCCATGGTGAATGGGGAATTACCGTCCCTGCCAATCTTGGAATGGGGCGGTAATTCCGCCATTCACCATGGCGGAGTCGGAAAAATAACGGCGTCAACCAAGGCGCTAATAGCGCCTTGGTTAACGCCAGGGTCGGAATGAGGCCCAATGCTTTGCTAACTTAGGCCTGACCTGATTGCCTTCTTTCAATGATATTGTCACACATGCTTGATAATCTGGCCTTTCTCTGCAAACAAAGCATGGTATGTGTTCTCATATCTCTGACTACTTATGCAAATAATTAACTAGTTATGATTGTTATGCTGTTGTTATCCGTGGGATTTCATGTTTTAATGTATTATTATAGCTTTATAGACCTGTAGCGATCACCGTACCAGAGTTATGGGCTCTGAAGACCGAGTTAAATGCCAGAGGATAGCAAGGGCCTTTAACAAGTTATGCAGGACAATATTGCCCGGTACAGCCCTCGCTACAGGCATATAAAGCTATTATAACACCCTTGACACATAAATACTGCAGAAATTAAGTATTTACTGGGAAAAGGGTTAGAGGTTGGAAAGGGTAGTTTTGTAAAGAAAACAAATCTATTTTAGGTTTAAGTGTGTGTTACAGTAGAAACTAAGGGAGCAGTTAATAAATTGGCCATGTGGAGCAAGATTGGTGACCCCAGTGTTGTTAACATTTGGGGTTGAGGTGGTATCTAGAGAATCATGGACAGGCGATTTGTTTGATAGTTCACCTGGTAAAGTTTCTTCAGTTGGTTGCTCTGTTTTCTGAGAAACCTTAGGATATTTCTTCATTTTGTTGGTTGCAGGAGTGTATATGATAGCAATAAGAGCATTGGGGTTCGATGATGTGCTTGGAAGTTCATCTGGTACAGTTATTACAGTTGGTGTGTCTGTGTTTTGTGTTAGTGCAGGATACTTCTTATACTTGGTTGTTGTACATGTATCTGTCTCCATGGTGTGGTACAAAGGAAGGTTGAAGATTTGTTGTTTGCTTTTCCCACATTATGTAGAAGTCCAGACCATTTCCTTTTCTCAGAGTATTGAGGGGTCCAGTAACTTTTGATTGCAAATTCATTTGTGTGGCCAGTAACAGACATTATTTGCTGAGTTTCGAGACATGCATTGGCTAAATTCTGCACAGTGTCACACGCAAGGAGTGATGTGTGTAGATAGTAGTTCATTTAGCTTTTTTGCTTATTGTTTGCATCATTGAGCTGAGTGTATTTTTCCCAAGTGGTCTGCTGGTATACCAGATGGGATTGAGTTTGGTTTCAAGGGGCAGTTGTCCTCATCTAGAACTTCATACATAGCGCCACAAAGGACATCCCGGTTTTTTCAGTGATCGATCAGTGGTTTTGTGTAGCTTCGTTGAAAATCAACGTTGAATTTTGGCGGCCTGTTTCATCTGTGCAAATACAGAAGGCATCAGTTGGTAGGGCATGTTGTCCTTCTCTACCATGTTGTGCAAAATGTGGTTGGATATCCTACGACACTTTGGGCCTGATTCAGAGAGTGTTTCCCTATGGGAGTGTGCCATTATAACCTGCTTCTGTGAATTAGGCCCTTTGTATTGTTTTAAGTGTATGCAGCTAGTTTTCAGTGATGTATGGTTTGTGTGTCGTTTGTTTTCTGCACTCACGTCTTGCCTTTTTAGTATGGATATGAACACATTGTTGGTGCTCTGGACGTCTTCACCATGCATCCGATTCACATTTTGTGAAACCGGAGCGTTGTTTAAATATCTATTTAGGCCAGCAAGGATTGACATGAGGTTTGCAAGCTGATATTCTGACCCTGATGAATTTCTTACTTCTCTGTAAAATTTGCACAATAAGTTGTTTAAACTAAGTTGTTCAAACTTGGCAGTGGAGGTTCTTCAAAATGCGACAATAGTTTGCTGTGTGCTAGCCAGGTTTTGAATATGACTGTGGACCATTTGGTGGCACTTTGCATATTGGCTTTGTATCGGTTATTTTCTAGTGCATTCAGCATCTGATAGACAATGATGTCTTTTTGGGATGTCATTAGTTTCCAGTATTTAATCTGTGTCTTCATTTAGACACTCCTCTAGAGTTTGATTTCCAAGCAGGTTAAATAATACGTCTGTCAATGTATCAGTTATACACACAGTGCATGATTAGAAAGTACAAGGTGTTTCCTTACCAGTATTTTCCATATTGTGGCTATTTTATATGGTTGTGGGAGGTAATTAGGAGTGGGAGGAGTTTTTAATTGGATAAAATGCAGGTGTGATTTTTCTTTTTCAGGCTTTATTCGAGTATGCAAATTTAGGCCCAAAGTAGTAACCAATTAGTTACAAAAGATTAATGAGTGGGTATTGATATTATTTTTAAATGTGCTACACTTACATTTGGATGTGTACTTTCATTATTTGCAGCATTTTCGCCAGAGCACGTTACACAGGGGGTTGCACATTATACAGGGTGGCACAGCAGGCAGATGAAACATTGCCAGCGTGCGTTGCAGGCACAAGCTGAAAGTGCTGTGAAGGGCCAGGGTCACTCTGTATGTTGTGGCATATGTATGGGGCATAAAGGGCAACGTAATATGCACGGCGACACAAAACAAAAGTATAATTTGTTTTACTTCCTTGAGGGGGTGGGGCCACATCAAGCACGCTCCCACGTTAATGTAGAACATTAACTTTTGCAGTTCCGGAATGGGACGCAGGCGGATCACGAAGAACACTGCAATTTAATTGCATGTGGAAAGCATGTTTTCTGGGCTATTATGGGCTGCGTTGCCGGCTGCAGCGGGGAAGGTAACCGCATCCAATTAATTTCCAGTCTATATCCAAACTGGGCTATACTAGTGTGTATAGCCTGCAGATTGACCAATCACGTCCATGGAAACACCACAAGGGTGTCCTTGGATTGTTTCCTGCATTGATAAAGATTGCTGTACGGTATTATATTTCAAGTTGGATGGAATTGTTATTCTGAATAAACTTTATACCACCACTATATGCACAATTCCATGCCCACAATTAGTGAGCCTTCGATAGAATGCAATACAAAAGTCGGCTTCGTATTCACAAGTAAAACCCACGGCGTAGATACATTGGCCCTCATTACGACCCAGGCGGTAAGGGGTTTACGCCAGCGTAAACATCGCCGACCCTTACCGCCTGAGTACGAGTTCCCTTTGCGCCATGGTGATTTTAACGCCTGCTTTTTGCAGGCGTTAAAATCCATGGCGCTAAGGGACCTTGATGTTAATTACGCCACCGTAATTTACGGTGGCGTAATTAACGCCTTCTCCACTCCCATTATGCCCTATGGGGCAAGAATGGGAATGGGGAAGGGCAAAATGGGGATTGGGGACTTACCGCCCCGCCAAGGTCGGAATGGGGCGGTAAGTCCTCCAACCACCATGGCGGAATTGCACCCTTAGCGCCATGGACCATGGTGCCAATAGCACCATGGTCCTCCGCCAAGGTCGTAATGAGGGCCATTGTCTGCCTTTTTGAATATGTATTTTTATTTATAAAGATACACAGAGAAGCGACGCACAGTCATTACCCTGGATACAGCAAGTATTTGACATTATGAAAATCCCTGAAAGCAAAGTTAAAGTTTATTTCTGACAAGGTAGTGTTCTTCTGTAGTGTGCCTGCTGTCCAGGGCAGACCTATTGAGGAGACCTGCCATGACACGTGGTTGATGATGTCAGTAGCTGCTGCTTTATGCTGTGCAGCACGTTACTGTCGGGAGGAGACTAATAGCTCTCGCTGCACATGGAATATTGTGCTGCAAGGACAATCAATCCCCATGGCCAGTTGTTGAGAGATTTCCTTAAATGCCTGCATGGCCGATCAAACAGGCTCTCATGGGATACGAGTGAATCGAGTGTATGCCCTGAGAGGAAGCAGCGTCTTTAAGATTCTGTTAGATAAACGTGTGGCGTGTGCATGGAATGTCTAATAGGAGAGCAGACCCAGATGCTAAATACAACGCACGTTGTGGTCTTAGGCTAACTACAGGTGCGTAATGGGATAACGTGAGCCGACTGTTTTTCTTCAATGTACAACTGCTGTTCACATAGGGATGTACATGGATTATATGTGTATATAGATAAGCCCACTGTCAATATAATGTCGGGAAATTAGTAGTTCTTTATTTGTAACCTTTGACCTTGTCAATGAAAGGTCACCATATTTGGCAAACAACTGATCCTTACATCCAAACGTTCACACCAAATTGTGCAACGTTGTATGGACATTTTCTTCTGGGGAACGAATGTTAAAAAATAGATGTTTTATTTTGTAAAGACTTTTCAAAGGGGCACATCTTGAAATTGTCCAAGTCAATATCTTACATTGTTGGTACACTCATAGACCACACACACGCGCAGACCCGCATCCAACACACATACATCCCAACAGATACCCCAAAATGGTCATACCCACAGGTGCAACCACAAAACACGAACACACACAGCGTGTTGCTCCAACTACCCAGATGCACACACATCACACTCCAATATACTTTAAATCAATATGCATAGTAGACATGCGTGTATCATAGATATGTGAAGACAACACATAGCAAGCATAAACATCACTTTGCTCATGCACGCTGGCATGATACACACACATATAGGAGACACAGCCAACGTGGTTGACATGTACTGAGTGAGCACACTACGCACAGGTACAAATATGCAAACAATACTCTGGAACTGCTGTGATTGTACAGCACATATGCATTCTTATTACACTGTATTAACACCACACACACACAAACGTACACATGCACACACACAAACACACACGTACTGCCTCCCCACACATACACTCCACCCACAGAAATGTCCATAAGTGTATGTGGATGCACGTATAACGATGTCTCAATATGGGTGACTTCAATACACACACCCATATGCATGTACATACGTATGTGATATCATGAACAATAGGATCATCAGCACATGCAGATACAGGTATGAACCCACAGTATCCTCGGAGCAGGACTGCTAATATACATGGACAAAGCATGCAGAATATGCATAAACATATTTAAAGACACCCTCCTAATGAAACACGTGTACAAACAAACACACCCCCCCGTAGACACATAGACCTTTGAACATACATGATGCACACAATAAGTGCATTTTTAATGCGCATAAGCGTTCCAAACACACACACACACACACACTGAAAATACAGAATTGCATTACACATACAATCAAGAAGCATGTGGAGTGCACATATAAATGCATAAACAACATACAAAAAGAGCAATATGTCCAACCAATAAGCCTGTTTCGCAGTAAAGCACAAACATGCACATGGAATGCACATAGAGACATTGCATATATTCGTATTATGCACAAATGGTACTCACATTATATGGATATGCACATTAAATGAAAAACGCACAATATGAACACAAACAAACAAATGCACTCAATCAAATCCACTCTGTAAAACAGACAAAATACTAAAAAAGCATATCAGTGGGAAAACATATTGTTTTTAATTTCTATTATGTTTAATATATAAACAAATGACATTTACATGTTGGAAATTATGTTGTTTTCAAACATTTGCTCCAAAGCAAACAGAATGTAAAGACAACGACATTGTGGTTTCCAGCTTTAAAGTACAAACCCTAGAGCTAACAGACAATTTTTCCGTAGACTACCATAATACATATTACTCCTTACTTTGCATTACACAACTACTTCACAACAATTGTTTAAAATATTAGGGAATTCATGCGTATGTCATAGTTAAAGAACGTCATGTGAAACTGTGTTTAATGATCAATGTGTACTTCAAAATACATTGTATGGATCAGGGAAGTAGTTTGTTCAGATGGAGAGCAAATACCTAAAAGATGGCATTTCCAACTTTTGTGAACTCCACTACGCGCTTTAAGTTTGTACCTTGAAGTTGCCAATCCCAATGTTTGTAAACGTCCTCTTTATAACCTTGGACTCTTTCAAAATGTATTTCTCCTCTGATTTCAAATAATGTGTTTGTGTATATCTCAATTCTAAGTCTGCTACAATGTGTGGGACATGTTCTCTTCCTATCCCTTCAATAAATCATGTGATGTTCACGAATTAAGCCAGCAGTAGAAAGTAACTGCACTTGCTATGCTAATACATGTAATATACAAGCAGTCCTATTTGTATTTGTATTTATTTATTTATAAAGCGCCTTACGCCAAAGCGCTGATCCCACCTACTCCCTTAATTTGTAATAATACTTTAAGGGCCTGATTCATGGAATTATTTGCACTGAAAATACTGGATTTGCGCTAAACAAGGAGTGCGGAATCCCATCCGTCGATTCATGGAATCGGCTGCGCCAGATATTTTGCTGACTTGCGTGGAGTACCAGCATTCTCTGAGCGTCTCATGGAGCAGCCAAGTGCCTTCCACGAGGGACCACGCAGGGCATGGACGAGGCCTATACAAAGATTGGATTTGTGGGCATAACATAGGAAATGTGGAACAACATACCAAAAAGTGGGTGTTACGAGGGACGGCACACAGGTGGTCCATGGAATACCCACAAGTGTGCACGACTGAGCGTATTCATGGATGTGACCCCGCAACCGCTCTCCTGCGAAAGGCCCACGCAAAGCCCTCAATCTCTCCACCACCCGAATGCAGGCGAACAGACTTGTGCAGTGGACTCGCAACTTTGGAGGTGAGTTTGCACGTTGGATTTAGGGGTGCGTGCACTCAGACAGGTCTCCGATCGTAGTTAGTGGTGTGCGTACAGAGAGTGGCAGGGTGCAGGAATGGTTTACGGGGATTCGCATGCAGATTTCCCTGAGTTATAAACGAGCTAAGATAAATCTCACGCATGTTGTCGGGGTGCTGGTGACAGTTGCTGGGAATCCTGTGCAGGGTCTCAGTGGAGCAGGGCTGCTTGCTGGGGACACCACACACTGTTTATCGGGTGCATGGATGGGCGTCTGGGTATAACGCAAATTAAGCTGTTTCTGGCTCTTTTGTCTTTGAATGGGGCCTGCCAGGGTGTTCCAGCTGTGACTTGTGAATACGGTTCATTTGCATGAGGGATTCCGTGAATACGTGGATCGTGCAATGTAACTTCTGAGCACCGGCTCGCACAGGGTTCTTCTCGGTGTGCGGGCATTGTGGAATATATGCATCCTTTTCCAAGAATCGGGCCCTAAGTATGCATGTACGTTTTTTATAAATTTGTGTGAAGGCAGTCTTCTTGACTCCTGAGTAGAAGTCAGAAACAACAAACACCATTTTTCTAAAGTCCTGTTTGTGGTGTTGTGAGATTTTTTCATAAGAATACAAAGTGTGGTTGTAATACAGGTTGTAAGCATTTGTTTGGCAGGGTTCACACTTTTGTTAGTGGTGAGTTCTGTGTTTTCATATCTTGAAAGTAATTCACTTGTGCAAAATGCCCTGATAACAAGCAAAAGTTCTTATAGCTAATTACATATTCTATAGGCTGTATGCAATACACTCAGGAGGATCTCAATCAGAATTCATCAGTTTATACCACATCAAGGAATTAATGTAATCTGCTTTTCTGTCTGGCACTAGCCTTAAGGGCATTCAACCAGAGCACTGCCAGGGAAACCTCCTCCTGAACGTGTTACAGATAGTTCACAAAAAAACATATTTTAGCGTGTGTTCAATTTCTGAAGACTGTTACATTGCTGGCTACATTTGACTCACTTGGTGTTTCATCTCTAGCCTAGCAGGCACATCCATACATTGACCCTTACTCTCTGTGCATAGAGGCACAGCTGTGCAGCTTTGAAGCAGCAACCTGTGTCCCATGTTGGAGTGAATATAGCACTTCTGCTTAGAGGCATTTTACTGGCATGTCAGGAAGTCCTGCCATTTTGTGTTGCATCACAACCGATATGCAAATATGTATTCCACTCTTGTATGCACACAAAGCTCAACTTTGATTTACATCCTATTACTTACTACCTCAAGAACGTTCTGGTTTAACTTTTTTTTTAAATTCTCAGTAGGGAATTTCTCATATTGTGTGAGATTTAGCTCACCCAAATATTGTCCAAATATGACCATGTCGCCGATTAATTGGGACCTGTTTTGTTCAGCTATCTTTATTCTCCAGATGGTCCTTGCATGCACCCCACAGTGGCTTCTTCCTAGCACATAATCGCCAAGAGGTACCGGGCAGTCACAAGTGAATGGCTAGACTTGTTCAGGCAGCGAGACTTCTGTGTGTGTGAAGAAGACGCCTCTGCCCATGACCTCCTTAACTGCTCTACCACCACTTAAAAAAATAAATTCATGAGGTATCCCTATCAGGAAACATGGGCCCTACCAGGTCATTTAGCAGAACCCAAATGCTAAATCACTTGCCTGAGCTATTTACACAGTGGTCCTCATTATAAGTATGGCGTTAAGGCAACAACGGTGGTGATCAGGAAACATGGGCCCTACCAGGTCATTTAGCAGAACCCAAATGCTAAATCACTTGCCTGAGCTAATTACACAGTGGGCCTCATTATAAGCATGGCGTTAAGGCAACAACGGTGCTGATCAGGAAACATGGGCCCTACCAGGTCATTTAGCAGAACCCAAATGCTAAATCACTTGCCTGAGCTAATTACACAGTGGGCCTCATTATAAGCATGCCGTTAAGGCAACAACAGTGCTGATCAGGAAACATGGGCCCTACCAGGTCATTTAGCAGAACCCAAATGCTAAATCACTTGCCTGAGCTATTTACACAGTGGGCCTCATTATAAGTATGGCGTTAAGGCAACGACGGTGCTGATCAGGAAACATGGGCCCTACCAGGCCATTTAGCAGAACCCAAATGCTAAATCACTTGCCTGAGCTATTTACACAGTGGGCCTCATTATAAGTATGGCGTTAAGGCAACAACGGTGCTGATCAGGAAACATGGGCCCTACCAGGTCATTTAGCAGAACCCAAATGCTAAATCACTTGCCTGAGCTAATTACACAGTGGGCCTCATTATAAGTATGGCGTTAAGGTACCAGAGTTGCTGGTAGCGCTACCGGCACCGTTGCTACCGTACCGCCATACTACAAGCTGTGTTTGCGGGTGCCTGTCAGCCCGCCAGGTTTAACCTGCTGGGCAGTGTGGCACCCGCGAGCACAGCATGTTGGATGCACCGGCACCATTGTAAACGGTGCCGGTGCATCGGACGTCCCCATTTCCATTGAGCCATATGGGGCTCAAATGGGAATGGGGATGTACCGGGCCCGGCACCCGCAAAAGGCCAATTACCAAGTCCGGCTGGGCTGGAATAGCTCGTAATTGCCCATTCGCGGGTGCCGGTCCCGGATGCAAGTTTGGAGGTAGCCTTGCCGGTTTTACCGACAAGGCTACCTCCAACCTCATAATGAGGCCCAATGTCTGAGTTGTAGTTCACTGCTGAGAGTTATTCTCATTCTCATTATAGTTAGCTTCATGAGATACACATTTTACCTTTGATTTGCCTCATCCTTTTAAATGTTGTTCATCTTTCTTAAATGTGCACACATGTGTGTATTCAGTTTCAAAATCTACTCTCTTAAATATCTACTTCTAGTATGCTTCAATTATTACATTGATGTGATATAGTGTAACAGGCATTTATCCTGCGCCCGTTACCGTCCAAGTGGTCTCCCTGCCCTGAGGCGTGTATGGTACTTGTTGTGCCTATACCTTAGTTTCCAAAAATGTGGTCTGTGCTGGGAAGATAAGGGGGTGAGCTGAAAGGGAGTTTTAGAAAGCAGGAGCAGGAAGCACTGAGTAGGAAGCAGGTTAGGAAACACCGTGAGGTGGAGTGGATGTTTGGTACTTCAAGATGCAAGGCTTGTGAACTTGATTTATTCTGTTTTGTTTGAGTGGACCTGCAGTGAATGTGCACCAAGCATCTTGCTCTGTGCTAGCCGTGGTCCTCCTGCAACTCATGGGCAGATTTTACACTAGTCAGTGATCCCAAGGGGTGTCCCCCCTACATGCGTGCCCACACACACAATGCTGATGTTTGTTTATGTCTTGTTGGTGCATTTCACTGGAGAGTGACATGTGTGGTATGACACAATAGGGCCTAAGAATCATGCACAGAACATACCATTCATTGGTAAGTTCGTTGTTGTTTATGTAATTGCAATGCGTGTATTGTGCCCACACATATATATTCCAGAAATGTAGAGCAGTGTTGCACAAAAGGGCAATGGAAAGAGGTGGAAACACAATGGCAACAGAAGATCATGGGCAAGTCAAGGAAAAGCCCCAATTCAGTATGTGTATACTGCTTGTTTACTTAAAAATAACACACGCCTTTGTCTAAAAACTGTATACTCCAGGATTAGCCTGTATTTTACATATTGCAACAGATGACTCTTATATTGTCAGCTGTACGGTTTGATTCATTTCGTTATTTCTTGTTAAACCTGTAGCCATGCCCAGTCCAAAGTCTGAGCAGTGTGCAGGGGGGTGTGCTTGGAACAGTACGTGTTCTAATCGAAACGTGGTCTTATAAATAAAATGTATTGTTTCCAAAGTGGTATGGGTGCATAAGGGAGGGGACAACTGTACGGAAGTCCCAGAGATACGTAGTTGCTATATGTCAAGCTTGTAATGAATAATATCATTGGCAAGTGCCATTAATTCAGTTGCAGAGCAATTATGCGCACACGAATACTGATGCATATGTATGCTTTGGCTCATAAGTACTTAGGAGAAGATATTACGCATGCACCCTTATGCAACACATGTTCTGCAGATTAGCATCTGTTGCTGAGTACATCTATCTTAAGCAACCAACACATTGCCTTTGTGTACCTCGGACTAGCTCCTCAACTGGGCAGGAGGATAGCTCAGGGGCAACGTCCGTGTATTGAAAACAAAACAGCACTGAACAGCACTGTTCAACACCTGGTCCTGAGTTTGTGGGCTGGTGTCTGGCATGAACCACGTTATAAATGTACAATGATTTGTTTTCAATGTGATTGTACTGTAAAGCTGGACTCAACGCCATTATTTTCAGTTTAGGAATCTGATGTTTTATCCTTGAGAGCTTGGGGGGAAACATTCTTATATCAGCACCGCCCTAAAAAACAATGGCATTCTTTTCAGATGGAGGATACATACAGGCATTTCTTGTACTTACGGCATACCCATAGTGCTTCACTTTGTGGCTTTAGACCAGAGGCACACTCCATGGATGGCCAAAATGTAGCTCCGTGGCGAATGTGTCGTGATAACATAAATGTCAAATTCTAGTCTCACATTACATGGTAGAATGTTGTTTTTTTGTATTGCCTTTTTAAACCCACCCTAACATTGATGTTTTACGTCCTCACGGAATGGTGTTTAAAGTACTCTAATACGTGCTGTGCATGCTTTCGAGAGGTATAAAATGCTATGTTTTTCAGTAGCCATTCCTATACAGAATACATATATTTAACCTTTTTTCCATTATAAAGAAGTTAGCACAAAAGCATGATCTGATTCCTGTATGCATATGCTGTAATGATTGATCTATGTGTATTATAGTACAAGGCGTGTTAACGTTATATTCTCAGGAGGATAGCTCAGGGGCAACATGCTCGCCTTGGAAGCAAGACGATATTGGAGCACCACAGGTTCGATTCCCGGGTCCGTACTTAGAAACCTCTGGGTATTAAGTGTGCTATAAATAACCAATCATATCATACGTAGTCCAGTCAGGTTTTTAGAAAACCCAAACTCGAAAAAATGCTAATACTTTTCATTGAAATGACCTATATGTTTTTGTTTCCTAGATGTCCACTGTGGATATCCTGAAAACCTACCAGCAGTGTCTTACTGGGTTTATTGACAAGCTCAGCCCTATTGTGAAGAAGGCAGTCTGGATATTTCATTTTATGTGGCATTACATATTTTAGGCTTCTTCTACAGGCTTTGTTCTGATCTCAGAAAATATATGACAGGTGCAAACTTAATCTGCCGGAAGACCTTGTATCATGTCTTCGCCTCACCACCTTTGGTCTTGTTCACATGGCTCGAAGCAGCCTCTGCGTGCTCTGTCATCCAAAGAGAAAGGCAAGTTCGATCAACTTGCACAGCTTTGCCGCAAGCCGCAAGCCACACTGATGCTTTTAACGCATTCACATATTCAAAATATGAAACTGAGACATAGCGTAATTGCTCTTGATCTGTGTAGCCTATTATTATAGCAGAATTTGTGAGGATGAAAATGGGAAGAAATGGTTATAATGATTCTTGAATTGCCCTAATTAGAGGAACAAAATGCTCCAATTTCGTCGCAAAGTGCTAATCAATTCCAATCAATTTGAGCTCAAATGGAATACAGATGGGGATGAAAGTCTGGCCCTAGTCAGGAAAGTGCTAATCAATTTTGAAAACCTAAATCAAACCCTGACATAAATCCTGTCATTGGCCTCTGTAGAATGCCAGCTGCTCGCCAGCGACTAATGAGCTGCAGCGTTCTGAAGCTACAGTCTCCAGAGGGGAGTGGTGCTTTCCTCTAAGGTGGACACCGGGTGATTTGCTGAAATTCCACAGTGATGCTTCCCTGGTGCACTGCGGCACGTGTGGCCTCTGTCAGCGCTTTGTCCATCGATGCTATCTAAAGAGGACGTTCATTCTCACAATTTCACAGCACCTTTATTTTAAGCAGTACTATCAAAAACCTTAATATGTGCGACAATATGCAAAGTATGCAATGTGACATGCTAACATGCCTGGAACGTTACTGAAATTCAATCTGTACAATTTGGACATGTATGGTCCAGTGAATCATAGCATTCCAAGTTCTGATTGTAGTGCACTTCGACATTCCTTATGTAATGCTCATAATGTAAACGCCACACATTTCAGTGAATATTCTCCACTAGTCCAGAGTCCCCTTTCTTCCATGCAGTATGTTTAGTGTGTCCTCGTGTCCCCACTGATGGGCATTGCAACTGTTTGGGAGAAAGGGCAGAATAGTGAAGGAATTGCATATGCAACCCCCCCAACCCCCGCGCTCAACCCCTCTTAACGATGCATCAATTCACTCTTCAGACCCAGCAACAGTTACATAGGTGAACTTGTTTCTATAAGTATCCAAAAGCATTAGTGAGATTCATTTTGGCCATTTCAGAATATATATCCTCAGTCACTATTTACAAGAATTTAAAATTCATTTAGTAGACACATAGAGAATAAGCAGGCATATTGCAGGATTCTTTTTTTTCGCCATTGAGAAGCTAAATACCTTTAAACATGCATCACATTTAAAAAAAAATGAACATCTAAAACGGGATCATTAACTATGTAAAGCACACTGGGAACTAGCGAGTGTGGAGTTTTGGAAGGCAGCATTAACTCAAGAGAAGTCTTCCTCTGAGGGCAATACGCTCATGGCCATAAAATACCACATAAAACTATCAATTGCTGAATTCATAAAAACATATATATGTCACGTGTGACCTCTTCCCCACTTCCCCCTTTCTTTCCTTTCGCTAGTAAAACACACCAAAGAGAAATGCTGAGGTAATTTAGGGGAATACACGCTGTACCCAGTCTCTTCAGTGGACTTTCCCCACATTATTCCTATTCCTCACCCGAATTGTGTCTTGTACCAATGTCCCCACCTCCCCAACAGGGCAACTTCAAATCCGTAATCACATTCCACCTTTCATGACTGCGTATTGTTTTCCTTCTTCGCCTGTCACGTCCATTTGGCAGCAATGCTCACAGGCCCGATTGTCACTGACACCACGTTCCACGGAGCTTGCAGCACAGAGTCAGGGAAGACTGGGGGCAGTGCGCGTCTGTGTGTCTGAAGGGCATGCTGCTGCCTGTTTGCACTGCACTTCAGGAGGGAGGCAGGGGTGAGTGCTGGCTAAGCTGATGCCCACCTCTGTTGAGAATGGGAAAGAAAATTGGTCACAAGCTAAAGTGTGTTTTTGTTGAGAACTAACATTTTTTGGGGGGGGCAGGGGTGTCGTGGTGGGGAATCAACTTCTAAGTCGTACTACTTCATACAGTTACCTGGGTGTTTTTATTTTATTTTTATTTTTATGTTTTTTAGAGCGACTAGTGCTAGTCCATTTGAAAAACGCAAGCTTCAAATTTCATGCAGGCTGTGGGGGCCATCTTTCGGTTTATCAGTGTGTGCAGTGTCTACCCGATTGACATGATACTCAGAGCTTATAAAGCCAAAGCTTAGGCTACTGCTAGATATGGGGCATGCCAGTGGGCTCTATCAAGAATGCCATTATTTCAAATTCCAAGAACATACCTTTTGGAAAAGGGGAACTTGGTTGGCCAGATTCTGCTTCTTCTAGCATTGCTGTTCGTAGTGAAGTTGGACGTTCTTTTATGGAACATGAATTAGGTACTAACCAATCAATTTATAGACAAGTATATGGACTAACCATAGGACGTCCTTGACACATCACAGTTTAAAATGTACTCTACACTGAAAAGGCAATACATTAGATATCCCTTGGTTGCATTGTGCACACATTCATTTAAATAGAAAGAACCATGAATCTTGTTTCACAGATTCAAGCACTATAAATAGGAAAATGGTTACATCAAGTCTCATGCGCTCCATACTACAATTTCTGTTTTCTGATATTTCCCCTTTTCAAATAAAAGTAGGGAGTATCCCTTTTAGTTTAAATAGATATCAAATATATTTTGATCAACAACATCGCTTGTGTTACATGTGTTGTACCAATGCGTGTTTCACCCACTCAGGGCATGTTCACGTATGTGTGGCATGATCACATTTTACAGTGTACAGAGTTATACAAAAATAAGTTACAACCATCAGATCAGGACCCAAAGATGCAATTGGCCCAGTATGGGCAACTATATCATCAGATAGACAAAAAGGAAGATATTACGTTTTTGGCGATAGACCTAGTCAAGCTCACAGCTACATGAGGACATAGAGAAGTACAATTACGACAAAGTAAAGTCAGACACATTTGCAAGCAAAACACAGCACACATTGGACACGTAACACAAGGAATGTTGTTGTGCGAAATAAATGTGATATATTTTTAAACTAAAAGGGATCATTCATGTCTATACTTCCGAAGGTGAATCATCTCAACACAATAATTGTGGTGTGGAGTGCATGAGACCTGATATAACCAGTTCAGCATTCAATGGTAAGATACCCAGTGGAATCTAAAGTTAACCTAGTCGGACACATGTAGGACTCCTAAAACCAAGCAAAGGCACTACAACAGACGTGGCGCAGAACCAGACCTTACAAACCCAAACTTCCTTATCTGGACTTCCCACTGAGATGAAGGGATTGTTAATTGTTGATATACAAATGGAGAGAGAATCAAGAGAACTTGCTAAATCTTCAAATCATAATGATGTTATTCTGCCTCCCATTCGTTTGTTAAGTTACTTTATGTGGTCAAACTATAAACAAGAGCAAACTCTTTTAACTAGAGCTTGGTGTAATTTAATTCAACTGAGATCAATTATTACTAAATGGTTAAATCTGGGGTGAAATGTTGGTAATTGTTGGTTCTGCCTTTGTAGCCCTTAAGACCTACTGCATTTTATATGCATTTGTTCAGCTTACCGAGAGTTGTGGTGTTGTATTATAGTAACTCTATTTAAGGACCTGGGTTTTACACAATGTAGACCTGCATTGGTCTATTTACTATCGGTTGACACTCCACTGGTGACTTGGAAATTATTGTGTCATGTGATATCAGCAATTAGAAGAAGAGACCATTTACTGAAAGATATCAGTAATTAATTAACAGGATATCTTTGCTTATGACATAGTATTTTATTTAAATTATGTATTTTATGATTTGTTCTCTGATGGCCTTTATTGTCCCATGAAGGTTTACACTATCTAATGTTTCCATATGAGAAGCATGTTGTAGTAGTGCTTAGTGGCTGAGGCTTTAAATTGCCATGGCATTTGACGAATGTGTTCACCTAAGTTTATATAGATGGATGATTACAGTCATGATTCGTTTGTGAGATAAGTATGTTATTTAGCTGTATCACTAGGTTGTGGCTGATCCATACGCTTCTTGAGGTTGCCAGTTAGTTAGTCAAAACATCAGGAATACTGGGCCTCATTATGTGTGGGCCAGACGTGTGTCAGTCCTCTCTTGCGCACCTTGTTAGGATCAATTCAGTGTTTGCTTGTGGATGGGGTATGGGACTACAGGACATGTACTGTTCACTGATGTTTCTGTCATAAATACTGGCCACCAAGCATGTTGTTTTATGGGAAACTGGCATAGCATCATTCGATGCTAAAGGACCGACAAAGGTTTTAATTTCTCAAATCAAGAACAGCACTTAAGTAAGAAAGAATTTGTTGAATTGCCATTATACGGTAAACATGGACAAGCACATCTCCTTTTCAGTATTTCCACAGGATAAAACATGTGTAAATATAATTTGAAATGTATAAACTGGAATTTTTGTTTGGCATGATAACTGGTTGGTGGTTAGTGGCTAACAAAAAACATCTAGCTACCGTTATTGATTAAAAAAAAGAAACTTATATCTTTTTTATGCTGAGATTATATATATTTCCTAGCGATGTAGGCAATGAAATATCAGTACCAATGTGGGTCTTAAGTGGGCCGATAGTCATATTTCACAGCATTCCTAAAATTCCTTTAATTCCATATAGTAATTCCCACTCCCAGTTTTTAGTGTCATTTCGACCTACAGATAGGATCAATAAATTATGCAATCTGTACTTTTAAACAAAATTCAGACTGTGGCATGAGAGTTTTCATTCTATGTCTTAGCTCTTCCAATGTCTACCTGGTCATTCAATAGTGGATACAATTGTGGTTGTTAATTTAGGATTATGTGGGTCTATTCCGCAATGAACAGGGTTTTTATAATAAGAACAATATCATTTTCTTCAAATAATCAGGAAATACTCTCCCGTCCCCCAAAAGTAATTTTCATGAAGATTGAAAGATTTCACAATTAAGTCCCACCAGAAGTTGAGTGTCTTGATAGTGCAGAGATAGTGTTGGGTAAAACAAAGTGAACCATGGAAGAAATGCTCACCTTCAGGCAAAGTGAGTAGGTCAACTCTAGATGAAGAAAGGGAAGTGTGATACTTAAGGGAGGGAGAAGGAACAGATGTGCAGAATGTCAACATA
The DNA here is from genome assembly GCF_040938575.1 of Ambystoma mexicanum. Classification (NCBI taxonomy): domain Eukaryota; kingdom Metazoa; phylum Chordata; class Amphibia; order Caudata; family Ambystomatidae; genus Ambystoma; species Ambystoma mexicanum. The sequence goes on along the minus strand of NC_090937.1, from coordinate 131,678,695 downwards.
TAGTATACCCAACAAGT